>NC_068926.1:41392500-42055000 GCF_023091745.1 Budorcas taxicolor
TGCGGTAGTTTGAGTATTCTTTGGCATTTCCTTTTATTGGGATTGGTAGACATTAGCTTAAAAATATATTGAGAGATACATACTATCAATGAAGCTTGAATGTTAAAAGTTAGCTTCTTATGGGCTTTGGATTGGAAGTGATACATGTGAAGTTGTCACCGAGCAGATGTCCTGGAAGCTGTGTCTGAAATTACTTTAGTCTCTCTTGCTGCTGGAGGAGCCCCGTGACTCAGTCTTGGATAATAGAGTATGAGCAGACTTTTACCAAGTAAGTTTCCAGAAAAGCTATTGTTGTCATCATAATAAAGGTTTAGAATCACCTTTGCCTTTTTTGTCCTTGTCTCTAGAAAGCCTGCATATGTGGAGCAATCATGTGACTGTCACAAAGACAAAGATAGCAGGCTGGTCTAGATATGGTGCTTGACCATCGATGATCTCCTTGAGCAGCTGTGTTATTTGGGCACGCAACTCTGAATGTCCTTGCACATGAGTTAATGACTGTTTTTGTCCTTGCACATGAGTTAATGACTGTTTTTGTCTATGAGGTTATGCTTTGGCTTCTATTCCATGTAGTTGAATGAAATTCCAATAAATAAGTATTGCTTTCTCTCACTCTAAACTATCATTCTATGTGCTTTGTAGCCTTGGAAGTGCTAACAGGGGCATTTAGTTTGTCTTATATTCTTCATCAAGGAAGTCTTTCCCTTCTGAGGCAACATCTGCAACAGAGCAGGTTTGTGTAGGGAAAGCAGGGAATAGTGAGCCTGCTGCAAGAGGTGTCCATTTTGTAGACAGTGCAGCAAGTCAATTCCAGCAATGAGGTGATGGCAAGTGTTACTCACTCTGCTGAAATCAGATGGCCAATATTTCCAGACATAAAATAGGCATCATGCCTCAGTGTTCTCAAGTATTGTGATGAGACTGATTACTTAAGATGACTCTATCTACTTTAACAAAGAGCTTCAGACTGGAATAGGAACAATAGAGCTTTCCAGCTTGAACAAAAGAGGGATTTATTTATTGCTCATGTAAGTCTCAAGTCCGTGTTCCTGGTTAGCAGGCGACTCTCCTCCACTTAGTGATTTACAGATAGATTCTTATCTAATCTCACTTGTTCTGAGATCTTTGAAGTCATTTTCCTCCAGTCAAGAAGAGAAAAAGCATGAAGAAAGAGCACTTGTTTCTTCCAAGCTTTGGAAAGGAAGTGATACAGGTCACTTACACTCATGCTCCATGGGACACAAGTCATGTGTAGGAACACACAGGAACAGGGATGATGGTTCCTGGCTTGAAAACTAAGTTTCAAGTGCACCTCATTGTGCTGTTTCTTTTTTTCCACTTATCAAATATTGCTTTTTTCATGAATAGAAGGTTGACAGCAACCTTGAGCCAAGCAAGTCTATTGGCATCAGTTTTCCAACAGTGCTTACTTACTTCCTGTCTCTGTGTCATATTTTGGTGCCTTTCACAATATTTCAAAAAAATTTTTTTTTACTATTATTCTATTTGCTATGGTGATCTGTGTTCAGTAGTCTTTGATGTTACTACTCTGACTCCTAAAGTGTCAGATGATGGTTAGCATTTTAACACGAAGTTATTTTTAATTAAGGTGTGTACATTGCTTTTTTAGACATAATGCTATTGCATGCTTAATACATTATAGTGTAGTGTAAACATAATTTTTATATGCACTGGGAAGGAAAAAGTTTTGGGTGATTTGCTTTATTGTGGTCTGTAACTAAATCCATAGTACCTGCAAGGAATGTAACACAGTCAAAATTAACTGTGGTCAACAGTATTAGACCAAAATCATCTCTCTCTCTCTCTCTCACTCTTTTTTTTTTTTTTTTTTTGCATACAGCAGCAAGTTTTTATTTCACAAGCATGCAGGGTTAATTCAGGGTCAAGTAGGGAGCTCTTTTAATCTTAACTAATGTTGCTCATGTGTGCAGCTTCTCCTGGTGGATGGATGAACTAAGATGGCCTCAGCTTTACATGTCTCTGCTCTGTGCATCTCTCTATCCATCTGGAATAGCCATGGTGGCAAAGACAGAAACACAAGGAAAACAGACAGCAAAACTCAAGGTGTCTTTAGCCATCACTGAGAAGTTACACACTTTCATCCCCACTCCATCCTGGAGGACATGCATAATTAAAGTATGGGTAAAATGCACTGCATTGCTTCTGGGGGGAGTAACTGCTAAGTCATATGGCAAAGGGCATAGAACTGGGGAGCTTTAAGATTTTGGAACCATCAAAACAATTTCCCATGCTCACTAAGGCTGCACACAGTGGGAAAGGAACTTACCAAAACAAATCCAAATTGCCAAGAGGTTTAAGTTAATTCTATGAAGCCAACGATAAAGTAAATTTTATACAAAATATTGTATGCAAGTGCATATTTGGAAGACCAAAATCATCTTTGATAGCAGTCCTTTAAATTATGGATATCCATTTTTCATGTAAAAGCAAACACTGACATTGAGAATAGATTCCATGTGTATGATATGGCCTTCTCCTATAATTTTAAGTTCAATATAAATTATTGATCTACAGAACAATTATTTTTATTTGTCAACACATGACTGTTTTTCTCATAGCTGTTGCTGCTGCTGCTGCTGCTGCTAAGTCGCTTCAGTCGTGTCCGACTCTGTGCGACCCCATGGGCGGTGGCCCACCAGGCTCCCCCGTCCCTGGGATACTCCAGGCAAGAACACTGGAATGGGTTGCCATTTCCTTCTCCAATGCATGAAAGGGAAAAGTGAAAGTGAAGTCACTCAGTTGTGTCCGACTCTTAGCGACCCCATGGACTGGAACCCACCAGGCTCCTCCGTCCATGGGATTTTCCAGGTGAGGGTAGTGGAGTGGGGTGCCATCACCTTCTCATAGCTGTTAACCATGCAGAAACACTAAAGTTCACAAACTGATAAATAAATGACAGGGTAAATCGACCCATTCCCTAATTAATTTTAAATATAAATGGCTTTAATTTTTTTTTAGGGATGGCTAGGTATATGAGTCCAAAGTCAGAATCAAACTCCAGATTCATTTTATATAAGGGAGCTTGTTAGTAGATGATGAGGAGATCCTAAAATTGGAAATACTCAATCTTTGTAAATTTCTATTGATGTTGGTCAAATAAATGTCCTGCAAATATCATGATTTGAGCATGTATTACAATGTCACATGAGGAATATTATGGGGTAATTTTTAGCAATTTTTGCATGAATGAAGTTTTGATTTTTAAGTTCACACATTTCTTCATGAAAGAATAACAATTCCCAGTCCTGCAGTGGATATGTCTTCTTAATACGTTGATTCTTTTGACCTTGATAAAATTTTAAAATACTTGGGAAATTAAATATTGTATTTGGAACAAACATGTCCATTTTTAAAGCTCTAAAATCAAATAAAGATAACATACTTCCTATTTTGCCTCCCTTAATTTCCCCTATGATCTTTTTCCTTTGAATGTTTTAAATCCATTAATTAATTCCACTTTGCATTCTCATAAATTTTATGGTATTGTGTGTTTAGACGTTCATCTCATGTTACTGTGGTGTCAATGAATTGATTGTAAGATCCAACAGGGAAATGAATTATTTGAGTATGAGAAATGAAAAACAATCTTGATTTTTAACACAGTTGTAAATCTCTCTTATTTATGTTCTAGTCTTCCTGTTTATTTCTAATAACAGAGGAATTCTTTTGAGCTTACAGAGACATTTTGTTGTTCTAGTAAAGGACATGCTTATGTTGTGATTATTGAACTGTGTCAAACAGTAAAATGAAAAATCTATACAATTGAAATTTTGAAGCAGTGAGGGAGTTTTAGCATGCAATCCTTTGAGCATTGCTGAATTTAAGGACCCAAGGTTTATACATAAAGAGGGAGAACAAGAGTAATCCTCAAAATATTTCATTCTCAGTGAAATTTGCATGTGAGGAAATAAAAACCAACAACGTAAAGGTTATATGAAGACTTTTGATGTCCTTGACATTTTGCCAAATATCAAGAGGCTCAAGAACATTAGAACAAAGATCGGTCTTGTTTTCAGAGTGTGCACAATATGACTGAAGCAGTACATCTAAGGTCAGGACAAAATACAATTATTTTTGTTTCAAATGAACTCTTCAATAGCAAGGTTTACCAAATAGGGCCATAACTTTTGGGGGATTCCCTCCTATCTTCAGTCACCAAACATTGTCTTAAGCCTCTCTAGCCTTAAGGAATATATACATCTTTGAGATAAAGCACTACTTTGGATCATATATGGTAAAGGAAATATACTGGCAAGTATATGAAATATTGACTTCACTGCATGCTCTGTGAGGGGATAGCAAGCTTTTCCAAAATTACAGATGGTTTGGAATAATGCATAAATTATCAATACAGGTTTCTTCTCCACAAGAACATCTTGATCTGCCAGTATCCTGTGACGTACCAGCTTAGAAGGGTGTTGAAAGTCTAGGAATATTTTTTGTTTATCCTCAAACTGAGGGATCTTTTATTAGCTTCTCTTTTTCAAATGAGAGAATGATGGCAAGGAAGGTTGTGATAAACTGTGAAAGGTGATAGATCCTTGGGTAATGGTTGTGTTGGTTGCTCAGTCACTCAGTTGTGTCTGACTCTCTGTGACCCCGTGAATGGCAGCCTGCCAGGCTCCTCTGTCCATGGAATTTTCCAAACAAGAATACTTGAGTGGGTTACCATTCCCTTCTCTGGGGGTTTTCCCAACCCAGGGATAGAACCTGGGTCTCCCACATTACAGGCAGTTTATTGTACAAGACTTGGGTGTGACTCTATTCGAAGCCTGGGTCATATTTGCCTCTCTAAGCTGTGTTTTATCTGAAAAGTTAGTGCAGGGAGCATAGGAACTGAGCAACACTCTCTTTTCTACCTATTATGCAAGTTAAAAATTAATTTCTTTTAACAGACTCCATGTAAAAATGCAGATAACCTATTAAACTTGCACTTTGGAAATTAATGCTGCAGGTGTGAATGACTTGAATCTTTGGTCATAGGGACCATCCCATACAAGACCTATCTCTGCAACTTTCTTGATTAGTCCAGGACTTTTACACACTTCCAGAAATTTTTTAAATTAATTTTTATTGGAGTATAGTTGATTTAAAATGTTGTGTTAGTTTCAGGTGTAGAACAAAGTGAGTCAATTATACATATATATATCCACTCATTTTTAGTTTCTTTTTTTATATAGGACATTACAGAGTATTGAGTAGAGTTCCCAGTGCTATACAGTAAGTTCTTATTGGTTATATATTGTCTTAGTAAAGTAAGATAGAGAAAGACAATATCATATATGATAACGCTTATATTTAGAATCTTCCAGAAATATTGACCATACTAAGTAGCCCTTTCTGATCCAATTTTAGATAATAATCCCTTTACTTGAGCCAACTGTGCTTTCTTATAAACTTTCTGATTTTGTTTGTTTGTTTTAGGTAAATAAAAAATAGAGTTATTTAAAGAACACAATTTTGTGGTCAGATGACCAGCGACCCTCTTCCTAGCTTGTCAAATGTTTGCATAAAAGTTCAATTAATATTTGTGACAAGTTGTCCAAATGGCCCTCTTTCAAGGAATTCAGACTGGAAATAATCAATCATATTTCCCACACCACATCCAAGGTCACTCTGAGGGTCATCGTCTTACTAACTGTCAAACTTTGAAAAGATCACGGTCATAAAAGATCACAAGTGAGTCATTTTTATCTGCCGTGCCTGGAAGTGGAGTGTGATACTTTCGGTAAAAGTTCATTGGCTGGAACTTAGTCATATGGCTACATCAGATGACAGAACAGATTGGGAAATAAAATCTAGATGTGTGAACATAAAGGAATATAAAAACCTAGAATTTGGTAGTCAGATAGCAATATCTACTATAAAGGAGTATGGTTGCTTTTCCTGTTTTTAAAGCATGTCATTATAAAATTAACACAAAAATATAGTCTCATGAATAATCAAAACATTACAGATAAATGTGAAAGCTCTCTTTGATCACTCTCCATATTTCTTCTAGTTCTTCTCCAGGCATAACTGCAGTAAAAAGTTTAATTGTAAATTCTTACAGATTTAATCCTCTTTAATGTAAGAAACACAATCACTCTGGGAATCTAGGTCAGAGAATGTATGAAAAAACAGCAATAACACTCACTACAGGCATCCACTCTTTTTAGGGTTTGGTATTTATTAGCTTGTTAAATCATAATAACCCAACTATTGGTAGATACCACTGTTACAACCCTTATTCTGCAAATGAATAAACAGAGGCACAGGAAGCTTGTTGCAGCTCAGGGATTAGTGCCTTGTCTATTGACACTGAACGTTGTACATTTTCCTCCAGAGTCTGTGTGCCTTACCATACACCTCACTGCATGTACTGGAAATGACACAGGATGAAGTCCAGTCACGAGGGAGCAATAAAAGCTGGAATCACCCTCCCACTGTCAACAAATAGAAAACTGGACAAAATGTGGAATACTTGCATGCAGAGATGAGACTATAGTCAGCACAGGTATGTGATCCTTCAGAGATGGGAAACAAATGAGTTAAGTCTTAAAACTGCCCTAGGTTCCTGGCGGGAGGCAATTTTTGTACTGACACAGACAAGGGAATCCGAGAAGAGCTCACTCTTCTCACAAACTGTGTGAAACATAGATCAGAGTTCAGGGAAGTTGAAACAGAATTTGTGGGGCAGAGTATCAAGAATCCCTGGTGGCTTAGATGGTTAAGAACCTGCCTGCAATGAAGGAGATCCAGGTTCAATCCCTGGGTTGGGAAGATCCCCTGGAGAAGGAAATAGCAGCCCACTCCAGTATTCTTGACTGGAGAATTCCATGGACAGGGGAGCCTAGAAGGCTGCAGTTCATGGGGTCACAGAGTCGGACATGACTGAGCTACAAACACTGACACTGATTGTATCAAAAAGAGAAAGCTACTAACAGAAAGATTTCCAGAAATCCACATAGAAAGTTCTGTTGAGTTTGTGAGTATCAATCTACACATGTGTACAGTTCAACCTCAAAAAATAGTTCCAGGGAGAGAACAGTTACCAGAGACCATTAAAGAGAAAAGTGTTCTGAGATCTCACAGGACCAAGAACCATTCCTCTTTCCTCTGGCCAGCGTGGAAAGGCATTTTGGATATACGGAGCTTTCAGCACAGACACTCAAGAGACCTGCCTTATTGAGGCTAAACAAGTCAAAAAGAAAACTGGAAGTCTGCTTTTTAGAAAACATTGTAGAAAAAGGTTCAAAGATAAAATGAATAACATGTGGAATACAGTCCCAACAATATCAGATCTTACATTAAATCTGAGTAAAATAAATAGTCTAGTTAAAAGGAAAAGCAACAATTAAAAGCAAACTTCTAAGAGACAAAAACAGATCTGTAAGACACTTTATTGCCTGAGTGAGCAAAGTCCAAAACTCTTTAAAACAATAAACAAAATTTAGCACTCAGTAGTACAACATTTACAAAATCAAGCTTGCAATTCAAACATTACTAGATTGTCAGAGAGGAAGAAAAATGTGACCCATAATTATGAGAAAACATTCAATCTATAAAAATAGACGTAGAAATGATGTAATTTGTGGTGAAAAATATTAAAGCAGTTGTTAATATACTCAACATGCTCAAAGACCTATAGGATAAAACAAGCAGTGAGAAAATAGTGATATATATATATATATATATATATATATATATATACACATATATATATATATATATACACATATATATATATGAAATAGAATTTTTGAGGTGAAAGTTACTGTTTGAAATAAAGATTTGACTGGATGAAATCAACAGCTTATTGAATTCTGCAGGAGAAAATATTCTTAAATTTGAAGACAGCAATGAAAACAATCCAAAATGAAGAGGACAGGGAAAAATAAAGGCCAGAAGTGGATTAACAGAGCCTCAGAACCTTCTGGGAAATATAAAACTACCTAATAAAAATGCAATTTGAGTCCCAGGAGGAAAAGCTATGGGAAAAATTACTTGAGGAAATACTAAATAAATGATTTCCAAATTTGATGAAAACTATAAACCTACTAATGCAAAAACATAAGGAATTTTAAGCAGTATAAATAAAAATCATACAAAGGCATATTAGAATCAACTTACCAAATACAAATGATAAAAAGTCAGACAGAGAAAAGTGATATTACAAGAGAGGAATACATATAAACATAACAGATTTTCCATTAGGAACTATGTAAACCAGAAAATGGAGAGATGGATCTTTAAAGTACTGGAGAAAAAATTAAAAAAAAAAAAAAAACTTTTAAAGCCTGCCATTTTAGATATGCACAGTGGAAATATCTTTTCGAAAATTAAAGAGAAATAAAGACTTTGCAGAGTAAATTTCCAGAGATAAAAGCAAAGACAATTTATTATCAGCATATCTTCTTTACCAGGAATGTGAAAGCAAGTTCTTCAGTGACAAAGAATATGGTGCCAGACAGAAGTTCAGATCTACACGAAGAAATATAGAAGCCAAAAATAGTTAAAATAAAGATGAGCATGTAAAACTTTTCATATGCTCCTAAAGATCATTGATTTTCAAAAGCAAAAATTTTAGCAGTATATTGTGAGATTAAAATATACTTAAAAATTAAATTTATAACAAATAATGTAAAGTGCAAATTATACCACGTTATTATATTGCTTCACACAGAAGGGAATGGCTAAGAGTTGAGATTCATGATAATCAAATACAGGTTTTGAAATTGAGACATGTGGACTTTGAGGTCAGTCGATTTATTCAGCTTTTGAAAATTAGCATTTATACATTGTGGTGATTCACAATCACTTTAGCAGGAAGAGAATTTTTAACAGTATACCTGGATATTTTTCTCTTTTACTATATAAAAATTGGTCATTAATCATTCCAAAAATAAGATATAAACACCACATTCAAAGTTGCTGAAATAAAAAAGTGCATGTGAAGCCATAGTTGACAAGGTGTAAAATGGGATCAGAGGCTAATATGAACCTGCTTCTTCTTCTTTGCTTTAGGTTTGGTAAGTATGCCCATGGTGCTCATGAGGGGAACCTGGGAAGGGACTGTAGAGAAGAGCGGGCACACCTATAGAAAAGGCTGGGTGCCCCTACAAATAGTCCTGATTGTTCTGACATCAAAAGTTAGCCTAACACATCATTTAGAAAGGGTTGTGGTAGCTTCCTTATAGTTAAAGAGAGCCGCATTTGGTCAAAGGCCTCTGGACTTCTAGTAAGTTTCCAGATGTCTTGGCCATTACTTTTACATAACCCCAGTGGTTGCCAACTAGAACCTAATTTTATGAGTCTAGACATTGGAATGAAATAGCATCAGCAGCCTCTGAACTGCTTCCTCTGTTCTATCAGGTGTAAATGCATTTTCTCTTCTCTGCCAGGTTTGCATTTGATGGTTTCCAGGATCCACTCTTTAAGAGTGAGATCATTCTAAAAATGGCCATTGCCAGAGGAAGGTGAGAGACCTGTGGTGGCCTGGCAGTTTTTCTTTCCAATTCTACATTAGGAGATTACACAGGAAATGTCTGCATCTCTGAATATATGCCAGCAAAATGAAGTTCATGAACCTCTTCTCTTTCCTCAAATGACCTGTAATTAGGTTTTTTTTCCCCAGAAATTAATAAAACCCAAAAAACTATAGATTCTCAATGCATTGCATTAACAGTATTACAAGAAAGTTACTACAGCAAAGAAACTGAGTATAAAGACAAGAAAAGTGAATTTTTTAATATGTTTCAAAGTCCTAGATGTTTCACAGCATCTCCTGAGACCAACGAACAGAGCTTAAAACGCTCATATACTCTGTGGGATTGGTTATCTCACACTGTCTCAAGTCTTCTCTTAATATTGCACACATCAAGTCTCCTTGAATAAAAACGTCATAACAGAGAACAATGACAAGTTTTACTATAGAGGAAGCAAACAAGAAAAATTTGCAGAGAAGTTGCCTTGAAAGTTAAGTATATGAGATTAGTGACCAGCATAGTATTAGTATTAGTGACCAGAGCAAAGGGGGAAATGTGGCTTCTAGCTTTAAGTAACAAGCTTATTGACACTGGATTTAGGGTGACCTCTTTTACTTTTAAGATATACAAATGACATTTAATAGTATTGAAGCCTATATTATAGGCTATTATAAATAATAATATCATGTGTGTAAGTTTATCTTAAATACTATACATATATAATATATATATGTATTATATATAGTCTATCCACCTATCTATCTATGATGCTGTGAAAGTGCTACATTCAATATGCCAGCAAATTTGGAAAATTCAGCAGTAGCCATAGGACTGGAAAAGGTCAGTTTTCATTCCAATCCCAAAGAAGGGTGATGCTAAAGATTGTTCAGGCTACCGCAGAATTGCACTCATTTCACATGCTGGCAAATTAATGCTCAAAATTCTCCAAGCTAGGCTTCAATAGTATGTGAACCAGAAACTTTCAGATATTCAAGCTAGATTTAGAAAAGGCAGGGGAACCAGAGATCAAATCGCCAACATTCACTGGATCATAGAAAAAGCAAGAGAATTCCAGAAAACTATACTTCTGCTTCACTGACTAAACTAAAGCCTTTGACTGTGTGGATCACAACAAACTGTGGAAAATTCTTCAAGAAATGGGAATACCAGACCACCTCACCTGCCTCCTGAAAAATCCATATTTAGGTCAAGAAACAGTAGTTTGATCTAGACATGGAACAATCTATTGGTTCCAAATTTGGAAAGGAGTACATCAAGGCTGTATATTGCCACCCTGCTTCTTTATACTTAGAGTACATCATGAAAATTGCTGGGCTGGATGAAGCACAAGCTGAATCAGGATTGCAGGGAGAAATATCAATAACCTCAGATATGTAGATGACACCACCTTTAAGGCAGAAAGCGAACAGGAACTAAAGAGCTTTATAATGGAGGTGAAAGAGGAGAGTGAAAAAGTTGGCTTAAAACTGAACATTTAAAAAATCATCTGTCCCATGACTTCATGGCAAATAGATGAGGAAAAATGAAAACAGTGAGAGACTTTATTTTCTTGGGCTCCAGAATCACTGTAGATGTTGACTATAGCCATGAAATTAAAAGGCACTTGCTCTGGGAAAACAATTTCTTACAACCTTGTGGTCTTCCTTTCACTAAGACACACATCACCAGTGTTTGGACTTATTTAAGTCAACTTTCACTGGTCCTCTTCTTTTTCCCTTCAATTCAGCTCTCATTAGGTGTCCCGTATCTATAAAACAAGCCCGAACTCCAACGTGTATCACATTCAATTTTTTATTTTCAGTAGCCTTTAAGTTCCAAAGACATTAATGAATGGGCTCAACCTGAAAGATGATGCTGTGAAAGTGCTGCACTCAATATGCCAACAAATTTGGAAAACTCAGCAGTGGCCACAGAACTGAAAAAGGTTAGTTTTCATTCCAATCCCAAAGAAAGGCAATGACAAAGAATACTCAAATGCCAAAGAATGCACAATTACACTCATCTCACACGTTAGTAAAGTGATGCTTAAAATTTCCCAAGCCAGGCTTCAGTAATACGTGAACAGTGAACTTCCAGATGTTCAAGCTGGTTATAGAAAAGGCAGAGGACTGAGAGATCAAATTGCCAACATCTGCTGGATCATTGAAAAAGCAAGAGAGTTCCAGAAAAACATCTATTTCTGCTTTATTGACTATGCCAAAGCCTTTGACTGTGTGGATCACAATAAACTGTGGAGAATTCTTGAAGAAATGGGAATACCAGATCACCTGACCTGTCTCTTGAGAAACCTGTATGCAGGTCAGGAAGCAACAGTTAGAACTGGACATGGAACAACAGACTGGTTATACATAGGAAAAGGAGTACATCAGGCTGTATGTTGTCACCCTGATTATTTAACTTTTATGCAGAGTACATCATGAGAAACGCTGGGCTGGAGGAAGGACAAGCTGGAATCAAGATTGCCAGGAGAAATGTCAATCACCTCAGATATGCAGATGACACCACCCTTATGGTAGAAAGTGAAGAAGAGTTAAAGAGCCTCTTGATGAAAGTGAAAGAGGAGAGTGAAAATGTTGGCTTAAAGCTCAACATTCAGAAAACTAAGATCATGGCATCTGGTCCCATCACTTCATGGGAAATAGATGGGGAGACAGTGGAAACAGTGTCAGACTTTATTTTTCTGGGCTCCATAATCACTGCAGATGATGACTGCAGCCATGAAATTTAAAGATGCTTGCTCTTTGGAAGGAAAGTTATGACCAACCTAGACAGGATGTTAAAAAGCAGAGACATTACTTTGTCAACAGATGTCCGTCCTGTCAAGGCTATGGTTTTTCCAGTGGTCATGTATGGATGTGAGAGTTGGACTGTGAAGAAAGCTGAGCACCGAAGAATTGATGCTTTTGAACTGTGGTGTTGGAGAAGACTCTTGAGAGTCCCTTGGCCTGCAAGGAGATCCAACCAGTCCATCCTAAAGTAGATCAGTCCTGGGTGTTCACTGGAAGGACTGATGACTGAGGCTGAAACTCCAATACTTTGGCCACCTGATGCGAAGAGCTGACTCATTTGAAAAGACCCTGATGCTGGGAGGGATTGAGGACAGGAGGAGAGGGGGACGACAGAGGATGAGATGGCTGGATGGCATCACCTACTCAATGGACATGGGTTTGGGTGGACTCCAGGAGTTGGTGATGGACAGGGAGGCCTGGTGTGCTGAGATTCATGGGGTCACAAAGAGTCAGACACGACTGAGCCACTGAACTGAATATTCAACCTACCTCTCACTCCTACAGGAAGCAGTGTGGGCCGAGTAGAAGCACAGTGACCCACGAGGCTGAAGGGAGTGGCAGCCAAGGCAGGAGCTCCTGTTTAATTGGAATGCTCTCTTCTTTGAGATTCAGAATGAAAGTGGCCCTTACTTGAAACTCTCAATTGACAGCTTTCACTGAATTACATTTTAATCACCTTTTGTTCTCCTGATGAACCTCCGGATTTGTGTTGGCCTCATTTGGGAACACAACTTACTTCCTGTGAGCAGACAGAGCCCCACACCTTCGCGCTCCTTGGCAAGTGAGGATCAGAACACACCAATTGCACTTAAGTATCTCTTGAATATTCTCTCTCATTTTTATCTCCACTGACTCTACAGTTTAGACACTTATCTCAATGGATATTTCCCAAAAGACTCCTCACTGATAAAATGATCTTCAATGTTATCCAGTCCAAACCATTTTCGATTCTGCTGCCAGAGTTCTCTACAACTTGAAATTTTGATCAGTTTACTTTTATTGTTTAATTTCTTTAGTGGTACTCCCAGACTTATGACATGGAATGAAATCTTTTTCCAAAAGACATAGAACTTGTCTAATCATGACTCTTGCAAGTTTCTTTCATGAATTTAATATATATATACATATACACACACTGAATATGCATATACATATATGTAAGTATATATATACTGTAATGAATATGTATACAATATTATATATAGTCAAATATCTATACACACATTATTATACATACATAGCCATTTAACAAATACATCTGAGTAACTATTATGTTTTTCATTAAAGAAACTTACATTTCCAAAGGCAAGGATATCCGTATAATAAAAAAAACCATTCCTTACAGAATAGCAACTTAATAAAATAGTGTATGTTCTGAGGAAAATTAAAGAGGGTGTGGAATAGAGAAAATGAAGTGTGGAGAGGGAATATGGGATACTTCAGGTTGATTGGAGAGGGGGTCACCTTGCAGAGGAAGAGATGCCTGAGCTACGTATGACTTGAACTGATCTATTTGCACAAACAGCTTGGGTGAGAGAAGAAAAAGTGTAAAGACCCCTCCCTCCCAAACAGCAAAGGCCAGAGTAGCTGGAACACAGCTGGGAGCGAATAGAGAAGATTGCTTAAAGGTAAAATTTAAAAAGTAAACAGAGCCAGATACTGTATAATAATAGCTAATCTATTAGCAAGAAGGGCAATAAAAATAATAACAATGAATAATATAACACAATGGACCAAACATTATTTCAAACACAAAAAGAACTCATTTATTCCTAATCCTATTTCTACAACAAAAGTGCTATTATTAGTCACTGTTTTGTACATTAAGACCCTGAGGAAGAAGAAAGTAAATGGCTCACCCAAGATCACATAGAAAAATCTATAGTTAGTGGCAGAATCTATTACTTACACAAGTAGTCTGACTCTAGAATCTAATCACTGTTACTATTATATATTAGGAGTTTGTCAGACTGAATAAGTATTTTAATTGTTTCTAAGTGCAATGAGAAGCTAATGCAGAGTATTAAGCAAGGAAAGTAAGATTTACCCTTTCAAAGGTTTTCTTTAGACACTGCGTGTTTGTTTGAGAGGCAGCACTTGCAAAAAAGAAGCAGAAAAGATCAAAGTACAAATGCAGTCATCTGGCCAAGAGATGACTGTGATTTGGACAAAGTAGTAGCAGATGAGCTCATGAGAATTCCACCGGTTTCAACGGATCTTAAAGGTGGAGATAAAAGATTTGTTGAACAGTGCCTAGCAGAGATTATGCAATAAAGCTCTCAACGAAGACAATTTTGGCTTATTGAATGTATTGATGGTGATCCCAGTCATGTCAGAGGGGAGGAAAGTAAGATGGGATGAGTAGCACACAGAGGATTTTTCTTGAGAAATGTTAAGCTTGGCATGTGCACTGGATATCCAAGTAGAGTATTTAAGACAACTGAAAATAAATATTTGGTGCTCAGGGTAAGGTTTGGGCTGAAGGTATAAAATTTAGGCATCATCATTATATGGGTTGGAGAAGGCAATGGCAACCCACTCCAGTGTTCTTGCCTGGAGAATCCCAGGGAGTGGGGAGCCTGGCAGGCTGCCGTCTGTGGGGTTGCACAGAGTTGGACACGACTGAAGCAACTTAGCCGCAGCAGTAGCAGTATATGGGTAACAAATAAAGCTAAGGAGCCAAATGAGTTCACTGCCATGAAAAGGAACACAGTCATTATTCTGATTTACTTGTTGTATCCCCATATCTCTGTTCCCTCATACCTTTGGACCTTTGACTGACAGGTAATAAATTTTTCCTGAAAGAATACATCTAATCTTTCATTTCTTGAAACTTCATCTCCAGTAAAAATTTTCCTGATTACTTATGAAGAGTTGGGAACTGCTGAAAACATTTATTCCTTCTTTTCTTCCTTTCAACTCTCCATGCATCTATCCATCTATGCATCCAGCAGGCTTATATTGGTTTATGTTAGCTGACTTATGCTACGGAGTTTGATAAGCATTTGAGGATGCATAGAACATACAAAAGACTAAGTTCCTGTCTTTTGGAATTTTTTTGTCTCCCTAAATTGTTTATAACCATATCTTTCAAACTTTTCTTTGAAACATAGAGTCATAAAAACAATTTAAAGATCAGCATGAGAAAAGTGATAGAAACTATAAGATAAAATCCCCAAGTGTATCATGCATAACAATTATAAGAATTATTTATGAATCATTTCCCCCGATGTAGATTGAAATAAAATGTGTATTTTTTTAATAGGGAAAATTTAAAATACTCCTTCAATATTTGAAAGACACTGTATATGAATCTCTCCCCCGTTTGACTTAACGATGGAGCAAGGGGTCAGATCTACAAATATTTCTACCTTTGAATCTTCAGGACACAAATCCTGATGTTGATTAGAGAGGCAATGATATCTGTGGGACAGACAGTGGGAGGGAGAAGTCATAGAAAGGGGGGCACCTGGATGAGGCAGCAACACATACATATTGGTGAAGGTTGGTTTCTGGTGCCATGAGCAGTTAGCCAAGTGCTGGGAATCCCCACATCTTGGTGGGAAGACAAGTGCTGAATGACTCCAGAAATAGCTGTGTCGTAGTCACTAATTATACCATAGAATGAAGGAACACAAGGATATCAAATGAAATGAAAGGCATTTTAACGTCGGTCCTGTGTTGATTCTGACTATTAAAAAAATACACATTTTATTTCAATCTATATCAGGGGGAAATGATTCATAAATAATTCTTATAATTGTTATGCATGATACACTTGGGGATTTTATCTTATAGTTTCTATCACTTTTCTCATGCTGATCTTTAAATTGTTTTTATGACTCTATGTTTCAAAGAAAAGTTTGAAAGATATGGTTCTGACCACCAATTCCCTTTATACTTTGAAAAGTAAATAAATATTAAATGGTCGTTGCTTGCTTTATTTCTAATTAACTGATGTGAAATTTTATCCTCTGGACCAATGAGCATCTCTGATCCATGGATAACTGCATCTTTGGTGATAATTCATATTCTTAGAGGAAAGAAGTCTATGTGTAAGTGGAATGCTTGATCTTAGAAAAGGATTCAAACTCTGGTTATATTATGACAAGGGCAATCTCTTGCTGGGAAGAATGGTAAAAGCTTTTATCTTGATTCAGATCTTGTTTTCGATTCTTTCAGTAATCCAAATTTCAAGTAATAGGCCATAAGTAGGCATTTTTAAAATCTAATCTTCTTCTGCATAAAATATTTATTTCCTTGGTCTTTTGAACTGGAACAGTGTTTGCTCATGTGCACTTAAATTTAAAACACCATCTTGACCACAGTCTAAAGATGCAGAAAAATATGTGGAGACCTCTTTGTTTTGCCTAGAGACTGTTTCCTAAAGAAATTTTATAGTAAAATGCAAGTACTATTTTCACAGTACTTACAGAAATGTGGGCTAATGTAAAAAAAGGTTCTGAATTTATGAGTGTCTTGATAATGTTTTAATTGAAGGAAGGAAGATAGAAAGAAGGGAAGGGAGGAAGAGAGGATGAGAAAGAAGGGTTGGGGTGAGAGCAATGAAGGAGGCTTCTAATATCTATGTGTTGCCATGGGAACAGCATCCCACTTCTTCCAAAGCAACAGCAACAATAATGAATTTTACTTGGAAACAGAAATAGAAAGCCCCCCCCCCAAAAGCCTGATCCTCAGTACAGTCTATTCCTATAAAAGTATTCATAGTAACTTCCAGAACTTAAAATACTTTTTATCTAATTGTAGAACAACATAATCGTTCACTAAAATGGAATGATTGATATCCAGAAGCACTGCAGCAGTGACAATGTGGTATACACCTGCAGTGCGAGTGTGGATGTGTGGGGAAGAAAGTGTATGCCCATAGATTCTTTCCCAGAAGAAGGAATAATTTCTTTTGGCTAAAATTTATAGGGCTGGAGCAGTAGCAGTGAGCTGCATGTCTGAGATGAAGCAGAGAAGGGAGGTTTCAGATATACAGGAATTAGAGGGACTTTCTCTTCCCTTCCTCACCCTTCCACACACAGTATTTGCGTGGTTGCATCACGTGATCAGCATACAGGTAGCACTCAATAAGTGTTGGCTGTTATTTTGAATGAGGTGACATGGATGACCAGGTGCAGCCCCCAAGCAGGTGGAGAGGGACACAGGAGTATGGTGGGGGCACTAATGAGCTCCAAGCTGTCTACCTCCTTGTCCTCAGGACCCGGAATAGGTTTTGTCACCTGGCAAAGGGAAATTACGGTTTGGGTGGGATTACTGTTGCTAATCGGTTGATTTTAATTTATTTTTAAATTAACTTTTATTGGAGGACAGTTGCTTTACAATGTTGTGTTAGTTTCTGCTCTACACCAAGGTGAATCAGCTATACATATGCTCCGCCTTTTTTGGATTTCCTTCCCATTTAGGTCACCACAGAGCACTGAGTAGAGTTCCCTGTTCTATACAATAGGGTCTCGTTGGTTATCTGTTTTAGACACAGTAGTGCATACACGTCAATCCAATCTCCCAATTCATCCCACACCTCCTCTTCCCCCTTGGTATCCATCTGTTTGTTCTCTATAGCATCTGTACATTTTTTCTAGATTCCACATATATGTGTTAATATTTGATGTTTGTTTTTCTCTGTCTGACTTATCTCACTCCATTCTGTATGACAGTCTCTAGGTCCATCCATGTTTCTACCCGGTAACCTGATTTCATTCCTTTTAATGGCGGAGCAATTGAGTAATAGAGATATTATCCTGAGTGAATTGGTGGGCCCAGCGTCATCCCAAGTGTCCTTAAGAACAGAAGGAGGAAACAGGGGAGGGAGTTTAGTGCTGTGATGTGACGCTCAGTGTGTTTTTACTCACTTTTCAGATCAAGGGAAGGACCAGGAGTCTAGGGCCAGCAGACTTAAGAGTCTCCAAAAAGCAACCCAGACCAGTGACACTTTGATTTTAGCCCAGTGAGACCTGTGTCAGATCTCTTACCTATAAAATGGTAAGATTTATAAACACTTTGCATGTGTTTAAGCCACTAAAGCTGTGGTGAATTTTTACAGCAAAACAGAAAACTATTATTAGGTTTATAGAAATATGCAGGAAGGTAGTGATGTTCAGGCAAAATGTAAACAAATCTCAAGGGACTGGAGACATCTTATTGAAAGTTTCAAATTCTTAAAGGCACAGAAAAACGTCAAATAATTCAATTTGTATGTGTTCAATCTACTGTCAGGGTTAAATATATGTATTTAAATTAGTGCAACCTGTCATCAGCTCCTACTATGTCCACTCTCCTACTGTGTCTGCGCTCACTGCCACCCCACAGCTTTCTATTCACCACACACACACACACACACACACTTGCACATTTATGGCATTTTAATCATACTTCCATTAGGCACTTTTCAGCTTTTTTCATATTTGACTACACTTGTGACAGACCTTTTAAAATTCTCTTTCTTTCACGTGCCAAATACCATGCTTTCCATTCTTTTGTTCTTCCTCTCTCAGCACTCCTGATTTTTTCTCTCATTTTCCTTTGGATTTTTATTAATTCAGAAAATGGAGACTCTCAGTAATTCAAACACTAGGGACGGGGTAGCTTTAAATATGTAAAAAGCTATAAGAGAGGTTGAAAGCATGGAAATCCTAGAGCAGCCACGGTAGGAACGGTAGACCAGATAGAACCTCACACTGGAAAATCCGGGGCCTCAGAAGGAAGAGTCTGTGAATCTACATTTTCTGATTCCTTCATTTATAAGACAAGTACTTCAGACTCTGATTCTTTTGGTATATCTTCTAACTTCTCTCATGACCACTTTATCTCCATAAACTTTATTTTAGAGCAATTTTAGATTCACAGCAAGACTGGTCAGAAGGTTCAGAGATTTCTATACATCACTGCACCTCCCACAAGCATAACCTCCCCTGATATCAACATCCCCCACCCAAGTGATACAATTTTGCTACAATTGATGAACCTACATATATAGCATTATTTCTCAGAGACCATAGTTAAACATTAGGATGCAGTCTTGATGTTTTACAGGTCATGGGTCTGGAGAAATGTATATTGGTCTGTATCTACCATTGTAGTAAAACACAATGCCATTCCCAGAGATGCAGAAATGTTTAGTTTAAATGAAGCCCAGCTTAAAAACTGCCTTTCTTAGATTGTACCCTTATTATTGCATTGAAAGTTTCACTCCCAAACCTAAAGTCATTTTTTTGCAGGTTGGTGTCCTGTTGTTCAGCACCACTAGATGAAAATACTATCTTGGATCCATTGTACTACCTTTGCTCATTTGTCAAATGTCAGTTGACTCTATTTATGTAGATTTATTCCTGAGCTCTCTATTCTGTTCCATGGATCTATGTCTATTTTCATCAGTAATCTACTATCTTGATTACTGTAGCTTTATAGTAAATCAGGAAGTCAAGCAGTATCAGTCCTTCAACTTTGTTCTTCTCTTTCAGTGTTTCATTGGCACCTCTCTTTTGCCTATCTATTTCGTATACTTTTATTCCAGTTGTATTGAGACATAATTGATATACAGCACTGGATAAGTTTAGGGTGTACAACATAATTGTTTTATTTATATGCCTCATGAAATAATTACTGCAATAAGTTTATTGGACTTTCATCATCTTATATAAATACAAAATAAAAGAGAAAAAAATAAAATTTCTTTTCTTGTGTGATGAAAACTCTTAGGACTTACTCGCTAAACTTTCACACATACTATGAAGCAGAATTGATTATGGGTTTCCCAAGTGGTGCTAGTGGTAAAGCATCAGCCTGCCAATGCAGGAGACTTAAGAGAAGAGACATGGCTTCCTGGGCTGGGAATATTCCCTGGAGGAGGAAATGGTAACCCACTCCAGTATTCTTACCTGGAGAATCCCATGGACAGAGAAGCCTGGTGGGCTACATCCCATAGGGTCACAGAGACGGACACGACTGAAGTGACTTAGCACAGCACTATTGGTTATATAAATCATAATGTACATTATATCCCTACCACTTATTTATCTTGTAACTGGAAGTTTGTACCTTTTGATCAATCCAATCCCCCCCTCCACCCTACTCCCCACCTCTGGTGATCACAAATCTGATCTCTATTTCTATGAGTTTGTTTGTTTTTAAAATATAGTTAACCTACAACATCATGTGAGTTCCTGGTGCACAACATGGTGATTCAGTATGTCTATACATTAGAAAATAATAACCATGAGAACTCTAGCTACCATCTGTCAGAGTGTAAAGATATTACACAGTTGTTGACTGTATTCCCCACATTATGCATTTCATCCCTGTGACTTCTTTTGTAACTGAAATGTTGTAGGTCTTAATCTCCCTCACCTATTTCTCTTCTGCCCCCATCCCCTGTCTTCTGTCAACCACTTGTTTATTCTCTGTATCTATGAGTCTTCTTCTGATTTGTTATGTTTGTTCATGTGTTTTGTTTGCAGATTCCACATATAATCAAACTCATATGGCATTTGTCTTTTTCTGTCTGCTTTATTTCACTAAAGCATAGTGCTCTCTAGATCCATTCAAATTGTCACAAATGGCAAGATTTCATATTTTTATGGATGAGCAATGTTCTATTGTATGTATATATTCTTTATTTATCTTTTGATGGACACTTAGGTTGCTTCTATACCTTGTCTATTGTAAATAATGCTGTAGTGAACATAGGCATTTATACATCTTTTCAAGTTAGTGGTTTTTGCTTTCTTCAGAAAAAATATCCAAAAGTGGAATTGCGGGATCATATGCTAGTTCTATTTTCAATTTCTTAAGGAAACTCCATATAGTTTTCTGTACTGGCTGCACCAATTCCATTCCCACCAACAATGCATAAGCATTCCCTTTTCTTCACATCATCAACAACATTTTTTTTGTCTTTTTTAATAGAATCCATTCTGACCAGTGTGAGGTGGTATTTCATTGTGGGTTTGATTTGCATTTCCTTGTTAGATAGTGATGTTGAACAACTTTTCATGTGACTGTTTGCCATCTGTATGCTTTTTTGGAAAAAGGTCTACTCAAGTGCTCTGCTCAATTTTTAATTAGTTTTTTAAAAATATATTGAGTTGTATGAGTTTTTGCATAGTTTGCACATTAACCCATTACCAGATATATCACTTGCAATGTCTTCTCCAATTCAAGAGGCAGCTTTTTCATTTTATTGATAGTTTCCTTCACTGTGAAAGAGCTTTTTTACTTTGATTAGGTCCCACTTGCTTATTTTTGCTTTTGCTTCTCTTGACTGAGGAGATAGATCCAATAATAGCTTAACTCTGTCAAAGAGAGTACTGTTTATGTTTTCTTCTAAGAATTTTATGATTTCAGATCTGATACTGAAGTATTTAATTCATTTCAAATTTATTTGGGTGTATGGTGTGACTAATCCAATATGATTCTTTTTGTATACAGCTGTCCATTTTTCTCAACAAAATTTATTAAAGAGTCTGTCTTTTCCCCATTGTATATACTTGACGCCCTGTCATAGATAAATTGACCATATAAATGTGAGGTTAATTTGGGATTCTTACTTCTGTTTCATTGATTTATGTGTTTCTTTTTTGTGCCAGTACGATACTGTTTTTATTTCTGTAGATTTGTAATATAGCATAAAATCAGGATGTGTCTTTATTCTTCTTTCTCAAAATTGTTTTGTCTATTTGGATCTTTCATATTTTCATTCCAATTTTGGAATTATTTATTATAATTCTTGGGAAAATGTCATTGGTACTTTGATAGGGATTGTACTGAATCTGTAGATTCCTTTAGGTAAGAAGGACATTTGCTAAAATTATTAATTCTTCCAATTTGGTGAGCAAAGTATATCTTTTAATTTGTTTGAGTCATCTTCAATTTCCTTCATCGATGTCTTGCTGTTATCCTAGTACAGGACTTTCACCTCTTTAGCTAGATTTATTCCGAAGTATTAATATTTTATTCTTTTTGATGCAATTATGAATGGGATTGCTTTTAAAATTTATCTTTATGATAATTCATTATTAGTATATGTAAACACCACTGATTTCTGTATATTAATTTTTATTAACATATCTTCAACTTTACTGAATACATTACATATACATATGATTATTTTAAGTTGATGATCTCTTAAGTTCAAAAATATTGTTTTTTGCATTTTTCTACTTCCTCTGAGGCAGGAGATAAATGGACTCCAGGAGAGGCATTTATAACAAGCCTTCTGTTTATATTTCCTAAAGCAGGAGATAGATGGACTCCAGGTTGGGTATTTACAACCAGCCCCCTATTTATACTTTCACTTATAAACAGCAACAGGAACAGTGTAAATAGCTGGATTTTATCTCCAGTGGACACTTCAAAATAACTGTAAAGTGAAACAAACTAGATAAAAGATCAACATATTGTCCAGTTGTTTTGAAACACTGCTGCTCATTGGAAATACATCTGGAGCTTTGGAGAAAAAAGTAATACCTGGGCATTTGTGTCTTTCAAAAAATTCCAAGACAATTATGATATATAGCTGGGTTTTAAAATGTGATTATAGATTTTTCCATTACATGGCAGTTTTGGTGATACAGAATTCTCTTATTTTTCCATTGACAAATTATTATACAATGTTATTGAGTAAAATTACATAATCACCATAGTAAAAGATGGTTATCAGTTTTCACAATCAATTGCCAGATAAAAAATTAAAGATAGTTACAATTGCAAGCCATAATGGGAAAATAATTAACCTAACAATACAAAATAATTACATGCAATTTGGGGGGGTAGGGTCAAGTAGAGTGATATGGTAGGTGGAAGTGCATGCATGCACATGTTTTTATCCCCGCACCAGTTTATGCCTTTTGATGGTGCATTTGATCCATTTACATTTGAGGTAATTTTAGATATGTGTGATCCTATTACCTTTTTCTTAATTGTTTTGAGTTTATTTTCTGTAGATTTTTTCCTTCTCTTGTGTTTCCTGCCTAGAGAAGTCCCATTAGCATCTGTTGTAGAGCTGGCTTGGTGATGCTGAATTCTCTTTGCTTTTGCTTCTCTGGAAAGCTTTTGATTTCTCCATCAAATCTGAAGGAGATTCTTACCGGGTAGAGAAATCTTGGTTATAAGTTCTACCCTTTCATCACTTTAAATATATCTTTCCATTCTCTTCTGGCTTGTAGAATTTCAGGTAAGAAATCAGCTGATAGACTGATGCGAGTTCCCTTGTATGTTATCTTTTGTTCCTTGTTGCTTTAAGTATTTTCTCATTGTCTTTAATTTGTCACTTTGATTACTATGTGTCTTGGCATGTTCCTCCTTGGGTTTATCCTGCCTGGGACTCTCTGTGCTTCCTAGATTTGGTTGACTATTTCAATTCCCATGTTATGGAAGTTTTCAGCTATTATCTCTGCTATTTTCTCAGGTCCTTTCTCTCTTTCTTCTCCTCTGGGACCCCTATGGTGCAAATATTTGTGTATTTAATGTTATCCCAAAGGTCTCTTGGGTTGTCTTCATTTTTTTTGTTTGATTGTTTCATTCTTTTTTCTATGTTCTTTTCTGCAACAATGATTTCCACCATTCAGTCCTCCAGGTCATTTATCCATTCTTCTGCCTCAGTTATTCTGCTATTGGTTTCTTCCAGTGTATTATTCATCTCAGTTTGTTTTTTAGTTTTTGTAGGTTTTAGTAAACAGTTCTTTCACCTTCTCCATTGTTTGCTCAAGATCCTGGATCATCTTCACTACCATTATTCTGAATTCATTTTCTGGAAGGTTGCCTATCTCAGCTTCATTTAGTTGTTTTCCTGGGTTTTATCTTGTCCCTTCATCTGGGACATAACTTCCTGCTTTTTCATCTTGATTTACTCTCATGTGGTTTTTGTTCTAGCTGCTGTGAGGTTCTTCTTGCTTCTTCTGTCTGCCCTCTGCCCTAAAAGGCTTGGGTAGGCTTCTTGATGAGAGGGCCCATTATTGGGACAAATCAGGTCTTGCTTAAGTAAGTAAGTGTTAGTCTCTCAGTCATGCCCGTCTCTTTGCGACCCCATGGACCGTAGCCCACCAGGCTCCTCTGTCCATGAGATTTTCCAGGAAAGGATACTGGAATGGGTTGCCATTTCCTTCTCCAGTGGATCTTCCCAACCCAGGGATCAAACCCAGGTCTCCTGCATTGCAGGCAGATTCTTTATGGACTGAGCTACAACGAAAGCTGAGGGCCTTGCTTAATAAAGCTTTAATCCAATTATCTGCTGATGGGTAGGGTTGCAACTCCTCCCTGGTAGCTGTTAGGCCGGAGGTGACCTGGCCCTGGGGTCTATGGGCTCTGTGGCAGGGTTAATGGTACCTCTAAGAGGGCTTACACCGAATGGGTCCTTCCAAGACTTCTGCTGCCAGTACCCTCATCTTTGTGGTGAGCCCCTGCTGACCCATGCCTCCATAGGAGATCCTGCAACACTAATGGGTAGTTTTGATTCAGTCTGTGGGATTAGTGCTCCTTTCCTCTGGATCTTGGAGGGCAAGAAATTTTGTTTGTGCCCTTCAAGACTGGAGTCTCTGTTTCCCTCAGTTCTGTAATCAAACCCCATTGGCCTTCAAGGTCAGATTTGGTAGAGATTCCCAGTCCCTTTGTTGGATCCCAAGGCTAGGAAGCCTGAAATGGACTTCAGAGCCTTCACAAAAGTAGAACTTCTTTGGTATTATTGTTATCCAGTTTGTGGGTCACACAGCTGGTGGGTATGGGATTTGATTTTATCATAATTATGCCCCTCCTACCATCTTGCTGTGGCTTCTTTGTCTTTGGATGTGAAGTATCTTTTCTTGGTGGGTTCCAGCATTTTCCTGTCGATGGTTTTTAAACAGCTAGCTGTGATTTTGTTGCTTTAGTAGGAGGAGATGAGCACACGTCCTTCTACTCTGCCATGTTGAACCCTCGGCCATGCTGCTGACTTAACTAAACAAACTCTTTTGCTGTGTGCTCTCTCACTTGTCATGCTATGTTTCTAATAACAAACTTGTACCTGTTTTTGACTCCTTGAAACATTCTTGCTTTCAAATAGGGAACGAGCTAGGGGAACTTTTCTTCTAGCCACTAGCTGCTGGTAGTCTAACAACTAGGTTTCCTGGTTTTCACCCAGGCTACCCAGGTTCAATTCCTGGGAAAAGAGCTAAGATCCTGCTTCAGGGTCACTCACTGCTGTCCCCATGAGATCACCTTGCTTACATTTAATATTACTGAAATCATATTTTACATCTTTTTGTTTTTTACATCCCTTAACTACTTATTGTGGATATAGTTTTTTTTTTTAATTACTTTTGACTTTTAACCTTCCTATTATCTTTGTAAGCAGTTGATCCACTTCCTTTACTTTATATGTGGCTAACCAATGAGATTAATTGTTTCACTTGGTAAGTTTCATATTTCTAGCTCTGGAAATTTCCACTTAGAGAAGTCCCTTCAACATTCTTGAAAAGCCAGTTTAGTGGTGCTGCTCTCTTTCAGTTTTTGTTTCTCTACAAAAATATTTGCAGAGTTTCTGCTGAAAAGTCAGCTGGTAAACTTATGGGAGTTTCCTTGTATGTAACCAGCTATTTTTAAGGTTTTCTCTTTATCTTTAATTTTTTCCATTTTAATTGCAGTAGGTCTTGGTGTGGACTTCTTTGGGTTGATCTTGTTTAGGACTCCCTGTTCTTCCTGGACTTGGTTATCTGTTTCTTTTCCCAGGTTAGGGAAATTTTCTACGATTACGTCTTCAAAAAATTCTCTCTCCTTTCTCTTTCTTTTCTTCTGAGACCTTATATTGCAAATGTTAGTATGTTTAATGTTGTCACAAAGGTCTCTTAAACTGTCTTCTTTAATTTTTTTTTCCTTCTGTTTGTCTTCAGTGATTTCCACTATTCCGTCTTTTAGATTGTTGATCTGTTCCTCTGTGTCTTCTAATCTAGGATTGATTCCTTTTTTGTATTTGTGTGTACTTCAGCTCTGGTTCTTCTTGATATTGTTTAACTCTTTGTTAAATTTCTCATTATGTTCATCCAATCTTCTGAGCTTATTGAACATCTTTATGATCATTACCTTGAACTTCTTTATTGGGTAGACTGTTCAGGTCCACTTTGCTTAGTCCTTCTTCTGGAGTTGTATCTTTTTCCTTCATTGATTTTGCCTAATTCTTTCTATTTGCATATGATATGTAGGTCACTTACAGTTCCTGATCTTGGAGAAGTTAACTTATGTAGGAGATGATCTATGGGGCCCAGCAGCATACTCCCCTCTAGTCCCCAGAGCTATGTGCTCTAGAGGTGTCCCCTATGTGGGCTGAGTGGGCCCTTCTGTTGTGCTGGGGCTGACTGCAATGCGTATGCTGGTAGGTGGGACTGCTCCCCAAGTTAGTCAGTTGCCAGGCTCTGTGTCATGAGACGGCTGCCAGTCACTGGTGGGTGGGACATGTTCTAACAAGGCTGGCTGCAAGGCCTACAGAGTCCTGGGTCTGTCACTGGCCTGGTGGTGTATGTGGCTGCATCCAAGGATTGCTGTCCAGGGGGCCTGGGGACAATAATCCCAGGACTGGTGTCAATCTGCTTGATGGGGACAGAGCCTGGGAAATCCTGAAACTGGCATTGGACTACTGGTGAGTGGGGCTGGGTCCTGAGCTAGCTGGTGTGTGGGCCTACTCTTGAGGCAACTGGTAGGGAAGGAGTGCTGGTGGTGGGAGGGTCTTCAGGGAGACCTGCAGCTGGGTGCCCATGGGCTCATAAATTGTGTTGTGACCCCATATAGATAAGTGCTTGATTTTGGGCTCCTAGAACTGCTGTTGACTGGCTGGTGGACAGGTGAGTCCCTGATGCTAATGAACTAGAGAAAAAGTGAGGGTGAGTCACTCAGTTGTGTCCGACTCTTTGCAACCTCATGGACTATACAGTCCTTGGAATCCTCCAGGCCAGAATACTGGAGAGAGTAGCTATTCCCTTCTCCAGGGGGTCTTTTCAACCCAGGCATTGAACCCAGGTCTCCCACATTGCAGATCTATTCTTTATCAGCTGAGCTACCAGGGAAGCCCAATGAAGTAGAGAGAATACTCCAAAGTGACACTTTTCAGCATCAGGATTCTTACAGTAGAATAAGATCCTTAATTGGGCTGCCATAGTGTCTGTTTCCCAGGGGGAGTCCCAATTGTCATCTGCCTCTTCGGGAGACTCTCCAAATGTCAGCAGGTGGGTCTGATCCAGGCTCCATGTAAACCACAGTCTCTGCATTGGAACTTAGAGCATGTGATATTTTGTGTGAGTCCTTTAGAGCAAAACCATTTCATGCTGCCTTCCTCTTCTCTTGTTTGTAGGCTCCACCTTCAACCAGACATTCTGGCAGATCATCTTCTCCATACAATATCTTCCTGGGAGCCCAAAAGGCTTGGGCCCTTGGCTCCTTGGGGGGAACCTCTACAATTGTAGTTATTCTCCCATCTGTGGGTCACCTCCCTGGAAGTAGGAGTCTTGACTGTACTATGCCTTTGTCCGTCCCATCCCATCTCACTCCAGTTCCTTCTTTGTATCTTTTAGCTGTGAAAAATTTTTACTGGAAGTCTTCAGGTCACTGTCACATATTGTTGCTCTGAAACAGCTGTAATTTGGGTGCACCTTTGGAAGGAGGTGAGCTCAGAGACTTCCTACTATGTCATCTTGGTCACTTCCCTCTGTGTAAACTTTGGAAATAGTTTGCTGATATTCACAGAGTATCTTGCTGGGATTTGATAGGGATTACATAGGAATTACATTGAATCTATAGATCATTTTGGTATGAACTGAAATCTTAAAAATACTGATTCTTTCTATTCCAGAATATGGGGTATCTCTCTACTTATTTAATTTTCCTTTGTCTGCGTTCATCAGAGTTCTAGAAGTTTCCTCACATAAATCTTTACATGCTTTGATACATTTATAGCTAAACATTTTATCTTTGAAAGTGTTAATGCATATAACACTGTTTTAATTTCATTTTCCACTTGTTTATTACTGGTATATAAAAATTTTATTGACTTTCCTATATTAACGCTGGATCCTGTAATCCTGCTACATTGGCTTCTTACCTCCAGAAAATTCTTTTGTTGTTAATTCTTTTGGATTTTCTATGTAGATGGTCATGCCATCTGCAAATGAAGACAGTTTTCTCTCTTTCTTCCCAGGCTGTATACCTTTTGCTTCTTTTTCTTGTTTTATTGTATTAGCTAGGCCTTTTAGCACTGCTTTCACTACATCCAATTGATCTGATAAATTATGTTTTTATATTCATTTAGTCCAAAATATTTATCTCTCCTGAGATTTCTTCTTTCATACATGTTTTTAGAAGCATACTAATATCCAACTGTTTTGAGATTTTCCAGGTATTGTTCTGATACTCATTTTATCTTAATTCCATTGTTGATTGAGAGTAGACATTGTGTGATTTCAATTCTTTTAAATTTGCTAAGGTAACTTTATGGCCCAGAATGTGGTCTTACCCAGTGAATGTTCCATGTAAGCCTGAGAAAAATGTGCTTTCTGCTATTGCTGAATGAACCGGTCTATAGTTGTCCTTTATATAAAGCTGATTGGACATAAGTCCAAATGAATATTTATGCAATCAATTAATTTCAATGCTCTATATACTTACTAATTTTCTGCCTTCTATCCAAATGGATCTATCCATATCTGACAAAGAGGAATGTTTAAGTTTCCAACTATAGTAGTGGATACATAGATTTCAACTTGCAATTCTGTTTTCATTTCATGTATTTTGATGCTCTGTTGTGATGCATTTACATGCTAAGGATCATTATGCCTTCTAGACAAATTGATCCCTTTCAGTTCAGTTCAGTTCAGTTCAGTCGCTCAGTTGTGTCCGACTCTTTGCGACCCCATGAGTCGCAGCACGCCAGGCCTCCCTGTCCACCACCAACTCCTGGAGTTCACTCAGACTCGCATCCATTGAGTCAGTGATGCCATCCAGCCATCTCATCCTCGGTCATCCCCTTCTTCTCCTGCCCCCAGTCCCTCCCAGCATCAAAGTCTTTTCCAATGAGTCAACTCTTCGCATGAGGTGGCCAAAGTACTGGAGTTTCAGCTTTAGCATCATTCCTTCCAAAGAAACCCCAGGGTTGATCTCCTTCAGAATGGACTGGTTGGATCTCCTTGCAGCCCATGGGACTCTCAAGAGTCTTCTCCAACACCACAGTTCAAACGCATCAATTCTTCAGTGCTCAGCTTTCTTCACAGTCCAACTCTCACATCCATACATGACCACTGGAAAAACCATCACCTTGACTAGATGGACCTTTGTTGGCAAAGTAATGTCTCTGCTTTTCAATATGCTGTCTAAGTTGGTCATAACTTTTCTTCCAAGGAGTAAGCATCTTTTAATTTCATGGCTGCAATCACCATCTGCAGTGATTTTGGAGCCCCCCAAAATAAAGTCTGACACTGTTTCCACTGTTTCCCCATCTATTTGCCATGAAGTGATGGGACCATATGCCATGATCTTCGTTTTCGGAATGTTGAGCTTTAAGTCAACTTTTTCACTCTCCACTTTCACTTTCATCAAGCGGCTTTTTAGTTCCTCTTCACTTTCTGCCATAGATTATGCAATTCCCCTCTTTACCCCAATACGTTTCCTTGGTCTGAAGTCTGTTCTATCAGAAGTTATTACAGCTACTCCTGCTTTCTTCTGATTGGTATTTGCATTATTTATCTTTCTGCATCCATTTACTTTTAATATTTATGTGTTAATATATTTGAAGGTGATTTCTTATAGACAACGTATAGTTGGATCTTGTTTTTAAATCTACTCTTACAATCTTTTAAAGTTGATAGACTCATCATGGCTTTTATTGATCTTTGGCTCCTGCCCAGGATAGGGGGCAGTGTCCCATGGGGTGGGCCCTTCACAGCCCCTCCTGCCATTTATATGCTGCCCATTTCTGTTTTGTACTCGCGCCTTGCCCCTCAGCCACTGATTTATGTATTCATCTCAGGAAATAAAGAAAGGATTTGAAAAATGGGGAAAAAATGACCATTGAGTAATTCATAGTGATTGTTGTTATATTAAAATCTGCAAGATATAATATCATTCTCTATAATTTCTTGTCATTGATCTATAATTCTATTTTTGCATTTCACTTATTTTTTTCTGATTTTTTAAAGCATTTTAAATAATTCAGTTTTCTTTTCTTTCTTAGCATATGGGTTACTTAAAAAAAAAAAAATAGTGATCACCCTAGAGTTTGCAATATACAAGTCCAAGGCTGCTTTAAATGGTGGAAACACAGTCTCTTCAACAAATGGTGCTGGGAAAACTGGACAGCTATCTGTAAAAGAATGAAATTAGAGTATTCTTTAGTACCACATACAAAAATAAGCTCAAAATGGACTAAAGGTCTAAATATGAGACTGGACACTATGGAACTCTTAAAGAGGAAAACATAAAACATTCTCTGACAACAATATTTCTTTTGATCCGTCTTCCAAGCCCCCTTTGAAATAGCACTGTACTGTGTCACAAATTCTGTGAATATCTTATAATAACAATATTGATTCCTCCTTCCATCCTTCATATCATTGCTGTCACTCATTTTGCTTATGCATAAGCACTAATTTTGCTTATACATATGTAACAATGTTATATATAACACATTGTTACTGTCTGTTGGTTCAATTAGGATTGAAAAAATGAAAGCTTTTATTTTACCTTTGTTTATTCCTTCTCAGATTTTTTTTCCTTTCTTTATGTAGATTCAAGTATTTGATTTATATAATTTTCCTTTTCTCTGAGGAATTTCTTTCAACATTTTTTGCAAGACAGGTCTACTGGCAGCAAATTCCCTCAATTTTTTTTTTTTTTTGGCCGGAGAAAGCCTTTATTTTTCCTTTACTTTTAAAGGATAATTAAGAATAATTATATTGGATACAGAATTCTGGGTTTTTGTTGCTGTTTCTCTCTCTCTAAGTACTTAAAGTATTTCACTCTGCTTTCTTTTTGCTTGCTTGATTTCTATGAAAAAACTTAGATGAAATTCTCATATTTGGTCATCTATATGCAAAATATTGGAGAAGGCAATGGCACCCCACTCCACTACTCTTGCCTGGAAAATCCCATGGGCAGAGGAGCCTGGTAGGGTGCAGTTCATGGGGTCGCTAAGAGTCGGACACGACTGAGCGACTTCAGTTTCAATTTTCACTTTCATACATTGGAGAAGGAAGTGGCAACCCACTCCAGTGTTCTTGCCTGGAGAATCCCAGGGACTGGGGAGCCTGGTGGGCTGCCGTCTATGGGGTCGCACAGAGTTAGACATGACTGAAGTGACTTAGCAGTAGCAGTAGCATGCAAAACATATCTGCCCCCTATTCCCTGTTGGTATTTTTGAGAATTTATCTTCTATTTTCTCTACTGGAAAACCATGTATCTCTAGACTTTTATCCTGATGGTAGTCTCTGAGCTTCCTCTGTCTGCAGATTCAGTCAGTTGCTCAGCCATGCCTGACTCTTTGTGACCCCACGGACTGTAGCATGCCAGGCTCTGTGATCATCAACAACTCCCGGAGCTTGCTCAAACTCATGTCCATTGAGTCGGTGATGCCATTCAACCATCTCATACTCTGTCATCCCCTTCTCCTCTTGCCTTCAATCTTTCCAGCATTAGGGTCTTTTCCAATGAGTTAGTTCTTTGCATAAGATAACCAAAGAATTGAAGCTTCAGCTTCAGCATCAGTCCTTCCAATGAATATTCAGGACTGATTTCCTTTAGGATTGACTGCTTGGATCTCTTTGCCGTTCAAGGGACTTTCAAGAGTCTTCTCCAATACCACAGTTCAAAAGCACCACTTTTACAGCACTCAGCTTTCTTTATAATCCAACTCTCACATCCATACATGACTACTGGAAAAACCATAGCTTTGACTGGATGGACCTTTGTTGGCAAAGTAATGTCTCTGCTTTTTAATATGTTGTCTAGGTTTGTCATAGCTTTTTTTCCAAGGAGTGTCATTTTATTTCATGGCTGCAGTCACCATCTACAGTGATTTTGGAGCCCCCAAACATAGTCTACCACTGTTTCCATTGTTTTCCCATCTATTTTCCATGAAGTGATGGGACAGGACACCATGACCATGGTTTTTTGAATGTTGGATTTTAAGCCAGCCTTTTTCACTCTCTTCTTTCACTTTCATCAAGATGTACACCCATGGCTGATTCATTTCAATGTATAGCAAAAACCACTACAATATTGTAAAGCAATTAGCCTCCAATTAAAATAAATTAATTAAAAAAAGAGGCTCTCTAGTTCCTCCTTGCTTTTGCCATAAGGGTGATATTATTTGCATATCTGAGGTTGTTGATATTTCTCCTGGCAATCTTGATTTCACCTTGTGCTTCATCCAGCCCTGCATTTCACATGATGTACTCTGCATTTAAGTTAAATAAGCAGAGTGACAATATACAACCTTGACATACTCCTTCCCCAATTTGGAACCAGACTGTTATTTCATGTCCGGTTCTAACCGTTGCTTCTTGACATGCATACAGATATTTCAGGAGGTAGGTGAGGTGGTCTGGTGTTCCCATCTCTTGAAGAATCTTCCACAGTTTGTTGTGATCCACGCAGTCAAAGGCTTGTGATCCACACAGTCAAAGGCTTTAGCATAGTCAATGAAGCAGAAGTAGAGGTAGTATGGATCTGTGGATTGTTGTCTGACTTCGTGTGTTTGTGTTAGTGTTAGTCACTCAGTCGTGCCCGACTCTTTGCGACCCCATGGACTGCAATCCACCAGGTTCCTCTCTCCATGAGATTTTCCAGGCAAGGATACTGGAGTGGGTTGCCATTTCCTTCTCCAGGGGATCTTCCCAACCCAGGGATCGAACCTGGGTCTCCTGCACTGCAGGCAGATTCTTTACCGACTGAGCTACAAGGGAAGCCCCTTATTTGTGGGGCATTCTCAGTCATTATTGTTTCAAGTATTTATCATTTTCCTTTCTCTCATTCTGAATTTCCCATTATGTGTATGTTATATTTTTTTCATTCTCCCACAGATCTTGAATATTCTGTTCTTTTCAGTCTGTTTACTTTTTGCTTTTCAGTTTTGGCAGTTTCCATTGAAATGTCCTCAAATTCAGAGATTCCTTCCTCAGCCATGTCAAAAACTAATGAGTCCATCAAAAGCATTCTTCATTCCTGTTACAGTGCTCTTGATCTCTTGCATTTCTTCTTTTCCACTTTTAGGATTTTCATCTCTCTTCTACACTGCCTGTCTCTTCTTCAATGTCGCTTACTTTAACCATCTTAATCGTGGTTGTTTTAAATTCCTGATCTCATAATTCCAGCAAAACTGTCATATCAGAGTCTAGTTCTGATGCTTGCTCTTTTTTTCGCAGACTGTTTTCGCCTTTTATTGATCTTGAAATTTTCCCCTGATGATTCAACTTAATGTGCTCAGTAAAAGAAACTGCTGTTAAAAAGGTCTTTAAAAGTGTGATGGTAAGGTGTGGGGGAGAAGTGTTCTGTAGTAACATACTTAGATTTCAGTAAATTTCACACATAAACTTAATATGTTCCCCTCTTCTTTGATGAGTCAGCATGGCTAGAGTTGCCTGAAGTTGGATATATTGCCCCCCCACCCCCAGGCTAGTTAGGCTGTGATAAAACCCCAGGAGCTTAGTGTCTGGTTAACACATTTCTCTTGAGGACTGATCTTTATAAGAGGAATAAAGTGCTCTGCTGTATCTCAAAAAAAGATTCTTTTACTACTCCCCTTGCCAGAATCCAAAGGAGATTTTGCTTATCACACACTGTGACCATCGGTTTGAGATCTTGGCGGTGAAATTCACTTAAGTGTGGGGGCCCCCCGTGACTGGATCCCCATCATGTTTTGTCTCCTCGCTCTGTCCACACTAAGCCTCTAGCAGTCTGTCAGCTACAGCTCGAGTTTTTTGCCTCCACATTAGTTCCCACGGATGTTTGCGCTCAAGGGTTTCTTCTGCTCTCGTAATCCTGACGCTCCGTGTTCTTTTCTTGATAGTTCCGATGCTGGAAGCACCAAATTACCTTTCGAGCATACTCTCTGACAAATCTAAGAAGAATTGTTTACTTTGCAGTTGTGAAGCTTTTTACTTGTCATTAGGAAGGAGGCCTCTTACTTGCTGAGTGGAAAACTGGAGGCCCTCCCATTGTGAGCACTTTTTTCTACTCTTGCTTTCTCTATTCCTCAGTTTCTGATTATCTTGACCTTTGACATACTTTAGTTATAAACCCAATCTTGATCTCTTATTAATTTAAGAGATAATTTTATATACTGTCTACCTTGTACCATACATTAAAAGTTGGAGTAAAATGGTTATTAACAAGATAGAAAGCATCCCAGCCCTCTTAGAACTTATTTTTAAAAAGGATAATTTCCAAATGAAAACTAAGTACACATATTTAATGGCTTTTTGAGCAGAGAGATTAAGGATAGTGACATCTATTGAGCTGAGATAGGGAAGATGCTGCACCACATGGGAAGTCCTAAAAGTGTTTACATCTATAATGAGAATCCCTGTTCCAGGTATAAGATTTTAGGGTTTTGATTAACTGGTATTTAGCATAAGTTTGGGGAATTAAAGGGGTTCTGAAATCTTACTAGAACTCTATATCTAACATAGAAGAAATAGTTCACTAATTTGATTTTAGGATAAATATTTGTATTAGACACAGTCTCTGAACAGGCCACTATTCTCTTGGGAAATATAATTTACTAGTAGTATTGGCTAATCTTTTATTTTCTTCTTTCTAAGTGGTATTGCCACTTCATTTTGTGGATTTTTGTTTTTTCCTCTTTGGACATGGTTATATGGCACTATATAAAAATATACAAGTCTTGTAAAAAGATACGATATATCTATAATGGAATATTACTCATCCATAAAATGAATAAAATAATGCCATTTACAAAAACATGGATGTACCTAGAGATTATCATACTAAATGATATGTCAGAGAAATTCAAATATTATGTGATATCACTCTTATGGAATTAAAAATAATGATACACATGACCTTATTTACAAAACAGAAATAGACTTGTACACATAGAAAATAAACTATGGTTACCAAAAGGAAAGTGAAGGGAGGGATATGTCAGGAGTCTGGGATTAACATATACACACTACCATATATAAAATAGATAATCAACCAGGACCTACTGTATACCACAGAGAACTATGCTTAATATCTTGTAATAACCTATAATAAAAAAGGATCTGGTGTATGTGTATATATATATATACACATACATTTACACATATTTGTGTGTATATATATATATATAAAACTGAATCAGCATGCTGTACACGTGAAAGTAACACAGCATTGTAAATCAACTAAGCTTCCATTTTTAAAACAGTGAAAAAAGTAAAAAAGATCACATCCCTTAAGCCAGGCAATAAAGACCCTCCTTCTGTGGAACATTGATCTTAAACTGGAGAATAAATAGATTGAAAAATATAGGTGTCAATCTACACCAAGGATTACATGCTAACTAGACTTTCTTGCTATAAAACCTTTCTGCAATGTTTGCTTTCTAGTCCTGGGTGTAAGTCTTGGTTTCTATTCATTTCTAAGCCTGATACTTTCATTTACCTTATTGATTCCTGGACTATCAATGTGGTTCCCAGTAAGTATCCTGTTGCATCAATTAGTCAAAATGGCACCCCATGCTTACAAGACTTGTACCTGTTGAAAAGTGTTAATTGTGAACATGTTCTTTAGGGCGTGAATCCCTTTTGAGAACTGAGGCTTCATAGGTTGCAGGTAGAGTTCCTCAATACTAATTGTTGGAGAAGAACTTTTCTCCTTGAGGAAAGCCAGAGTTCCAGGTGTTGGGAGACTAATATGTATGCAAGAAAGGAAAGGGGAGGCAGAATGGACTCACAGAGTCATCAGATTAAATGGAGCCACAGGCGAATGTTCAAACCTGGAGCATGAGGTGGGAATTTAGGTCCAAGGAGAATCAGACCCGGAAGCTCAGGTATGCATGGGAGGAGAGGGTGACACAGGAACCTAGGAATACAGATTGGAGGTTGCGCTGACATTGCCTCCCATGGCCTGTGATCTGAGTCAGGAAGCAGTCAGGAGAGCTCTGCCCATTTTAAAGTATTTGAGAAAACAGTGTCTGTTGAGAAGAGAAAACTAGAGTCCTCTCTTTCAAGGTATAAATAGATTTTTTTTCTCTACACCTTTATTCTCAGAGTTTCTTTGCTTGAGGACAGGTGAGTTTACTACTTTTTTTTTCTTATGACAACCCTTTCTTCCCTCTGCCTCAAGGTATATATCTTGAGTTTTCATGTGCATTTGACTTCATTTTATTGGGTGCTCTAATACTTTTTTTTTTTTTTTTACCATAGTCCCAATTGTCAATGTAACTTTCTGTTAAATCTGTATTATTTCAGTCTCTAGCTATGAAATTTTTGATCCAAAAAGCTTTTTCTCTTTTAATAGCAGAAAATGTCCTTCATTGCTTTTGTAAGGTACATGATGTATTATAACAGAGTGCCATGGCATATGGTACGAGCAGTTGCAAAGAAATTTCCAATTAACCTTAATAAAATTCCATTTAGTTTTCCCCCACCCCAGAAGGTGTCTTTTATTCATTTATAGGACTGGAGAGCTGGTATACCCTCTCCCTCATATAGTTAGTGCAAAAATTCACAGTAATGTTTGAGGTTATTTTTCTTTAGGGAAATTTTAAAATAAATATGGGTTTTTCTGAGAACTTCTAGACAGGCTGATTTTTTAAAATGTATTTTATTGAAGTATACTTGGCTCACAATGTGTTAATTTTTGCTGTAATGCAAAGTGATTCAGTTATATATATATATATATTTGGTTACATATAACTGATTCAATTTTATATATATATATATATTCTTTCTCATATTCTTTTCTATTACAGTTTATCACAAGACACTAAATATAGATTCTAGGCTGTATAGTAGGACTTTGTTGTTTATCCATGCTATATATATTAGTTTGCATCTGCCAATCCCAAACTCCCACTCCATCCTTCTTCCAGTCCCCACCTCTTTGGCACCCACAAGTTTGTTCTCTATGTCTTGTGAGTCTGTTTCTGTTTCATAGATAAGTTCATTTGTGTTATATTTTAGATTCCACATCTAAGTGATGTCATATGGCATTTGTCTTTGTTTGACTCACTTCACTTAGGATGATAATCTCTAGGTCCACCCATGTTGCTACGAAAGTAATTCATTCCTTTTTTTTAGTCTGAGTAATATTTCATTGTATATATGTATTGCATCTTCCTTATCCATACTCCATTGATAGACACTTAGCTTGCTTCCACATCTTGGCTACTGTAAATAGTACAGCTATGAACATTGGGGTGTATAGATCTTTTTTAAACTGCAGCTTTCTCCAGATATGTGCCCAGGAGTGGGACTGTAGGCTCGTATGGTAGCTCTATTTTTAGTTTTTTGAGAAACTCAATACTATTTTCCATAGTGACTACAACAATTTACATTTCCAGACAGGTTAATGTTAAGAACATACTTTATGATATTTTTCACTATAAAATATAGAACTCTAAAACTTAACAAATAGCCCCAGGAACCATTTCCCTCTTACTTAATAAGGGGAATTTTCCAAGTTCTTCTTCATATTCACTGGCAGAAAATGAAACAGAATGCCAGTTGCAGTAATTTTTTCCCAGACACTAACATCTACATGTGGCATAAAATCTCTTCCTTTGAATATTACAGAATCTAGCAAAATCTAACACTTAATGTAATTATATGTTTGGATTTTTGAATGTTATTCTTTCAAACAGAAACTATTAATTTACAAATGAAAACTGACATAGGAATTTTTTAAAGATCCATGTCAGCTTCTATAATTCCATGTGAAGATTTCTGAAGCCTGAACAACACCTTTTGTTGTTGTTGTTGTTGATACATGGAGCTTACAGAGATTATATCGGAAGATAGCTGCAGAGAGTCAGCAGTTTGAAGAGGTAGGAGATGAATTGTATTTAGAAAGAAAAGCTTGATAGAGACTTTTTGCACTGCTGTATAGAATTGTTCCAGAGAAATATTATCTTTTGTTTGCTCTTAAGCTTTGTGAGACCTGAATCCCCAAAGAATATTGATTTGTTGTCAGTAAATTACATATGCTGGATGGATCTGTTTATACCACTATTGTACGAAGCTTATTTCATTTTCCTTGCTTGGGGCTCAGAAGAGAAGCTCAGATTTACCACCCCACTGTTACCAAGTAATTCCTTCATCCATTTAGTATTTGATTCATACAGGACAAAAGAAATGATCTCATAAAAACTGTCACCAGTTTGGCCAATTTTGCTGTGATCGATCCTGAATACTATTTTCTTTCTTCACTTCCATTGTTGATGCTGTTTGTGTACATCCCTTGATTTGCCTTAGGAGATGAGATATTAGTCATGTTTAATTTATTAGCTGCTAATTTTACTTTCTTTACACTATATTGGATTACCTAAAGAACCCAGAATAGAAGATACATATGCCTTTTCTGCAGTACTGGTGAAATGTCTGTGACAGTTCATGCAGTGTTCCACATGTATTAAGCAAATTGCTTCCATAAGTAAGATAATGTTGTATTGCTATCCCATTAGGTTGAGTTGAATATTTAAGCTTTTATTGCACAGTATGTTCTGTTGTATGAGAAATCAGAAGACTTTCAGGGTGACAAAAATATTATCTTGAGTTCTGAGCTTATGGAAATCAGGATACAGAGGAAAAAAAGTGTTCCAGTGGAGAGAGAAGATGAAGAAGAAATTCAACAATGCAACTCTGAGTTTGCAGAACTGTGTACCTACTAGGAGGGCAACGATGATGCATTCTCCTCCCCCTTAACCTCCTCCTGCTCCTCCCCTTCCTCCTCCTTCTCCTTTTCCATCTTCCTCTTTCCCCCTTTCCTTCTCCCCTCCCCTTTTGCCCCCAGAGAAGATAGGAGGTTTCTTTGAACATTTTATTGGGTAATTAGTCATATGTGCACATATATGTCTATTCAATTTAAGAACTGCATTTGTATATGAATAGCAAAAAAAGCTTACCTGGTATTATATGACTTTCCTTTATTTCCCTCGTTGTGAGTTTCTCCAAGAACCCAGGCAGTTTCTTAAGATCCAGAGGCTAAAATTCTTCTTTGTAACAATGTCCTACTCTGACTGATTCTCCTCATGGACAATCTGAAATTCTTCTAAGTCATATTTTTCTTATCAAAATTTCCTGTCTTTCTCTACAGATAACATGAATTGTGATAGGAAATATACACAAGTACAATCCCAAAATACTGTGCTCATGTTGCGTGTTTGAGAGTTTTGGGGCTTCCAAATGTCCATTTAAAAAAGTGATGGCTTCATTATCCCAGTTCTTCTGAGCTATCTTACACGGAATAGTTTTTATTCTACCTATTTGACTTCCAATCTTTTCGGCAATAATTATGGAATCTTTTTGTCAAATAGGTGTTAGATTCATTAGTTTTTATTTTTTATTTAAAAACTTTTTTGAGATTTACATCTTATTCACAGAATGCAGTCCTTCCCATGTGCCAGGATTGTTCTAGACACTGGAATATGAAAGTGAACAAAATCTGCACTCTTTAACTCTCTCTCTCTCCCTCTGTGTGTGTGTGTGTGTGTGTGTGTATGCATGTGCACAGGGGATGAGTAGGCAATAATACTAAGTCAACAAATATATAACAACAAGATATTTCCAAGAGTGGCAATCATCAAGAAAGAAACCTGGGTGCTTTCTCAGAGCATGACTGGGTTGAAAGTGAAAGTGAAAGTGAAGCTGCTCAGTCGTGTCCGACTCTTTGCGACCCCATAGACTGTAGCCTACCAGGCTCCGCTGTCTATGGGATTTTCCAGACAATAGTACGAGAGTGGATTGCCATTTCTTTCTCCAGGGGATCTTCCCAACCCAGGGCTTGAACCCGGGTATCCTGCATTGTAGACAGACACTTTACCGTCTGAGCCACGAGGAGGGAGGCAAATTCAATGGGGACAGTTGGAAAAGGCTTGTTTGAGGAGCTGTTAGCTGAGCTGAGATCTGACTGATACAAAGGGGTTGAATCTGTGAACATATGTGGAGTGAAGGGCCAGGGCAGGAAGCTTCTGGCAGGAACGTGAAGAAAGCCAGGCTGGATGGTGCACAGGAAAACAGGCAGAGTGGTAGGGTGTAAGATATAGGGCACGAATGTCAGATCATGTTTGGTCTTACAGGTTCTCCATGACTTCATTTCAGGAGTCTTCCCTGATCCGAGGTGAGATGGAATTCCATTGGTTGGAATGGAACTGCTGAAGGCAGCGAGATATGAGATCATATTTTGTATACACCATCTGTGAAGAAAGCCTGCCCTTTAGAGATCTTTATTCACTGAGTCCCTAGTTGCCAACAGAAAATTCAGCTTTCTGCTTTGCTCAGTGATTCCTTTTGGTCAGCATATCCATAAGTTCAGAGCATCACTGTCCTCAGACTCAAGGTTCTGGGCAATTGTCTCCAGTTTGTTGAGGCTCTGCAAGAAGGAAATCTGGGAAAATTTGTGTCTTGTGAGTTCAGCTTCTATAGCAGGAAGCAAGGTTTACATGGCACATTCTGTAAGTGTAAAGAAGAGTTCATAAGCTGGAGAGCTAATAGGGTGACATGTATCCACCCAAGAGGCTAGTGCAGTAATCTAGGTAAGTGCCCATTTGGGCTTGGAAAAATGTGGGAGCAGTAAAGAGAGAAATCCTAAGATTCTAAATTATTTGGAAGAATGTGTAGGATGCAAAAGGAGAGGAAGCATCATGTACAATTCCTAGTTTTGGGCTTCCAGAACCCAGATGGATGGTGGTGACATTAACTGAGAATGAGGAGCCAGGCCAAAAATGAATACATATCTGGTCAGAAAATCAAACTATTTCTGGTTATTTTATATTTGAGGCAGCCATGAGCCATTACATAGTGTTGCTAATTTTAATTAATTATAGAGCTTAGAGGCAAAGTCAAGGTTGGAGATATAAACATAGCCTCATAGATGTTCAGTCCCTTTTTCTGGTAAGCTTTTAGGTTTATTGCAACCATTGTAGACTTTTAAATACCTGCGTTAATGGTGGCAATTATCTTTTCACTTAATAAATTGAAATAGTTCTGTAGAATGTCACGCGATATGAAATGAAAACTCACCTGCTAAGCTTTTGTGGCCCTTGTGGTTTGGCTGAGCCTGGCACTGTCTACTCCCTTTTTTTGATTGCTTCTCAGCACAGAAATAACCACTGATGATTAAGCCAGCTAGCTCACTGGTTATCTCATACATATTTTGAATTTCTCATTCTGATTTTTAAATTGCTATTCTCCCAACTTAGAGACATTATAGTAGAATGTTCAAGAGAACTTTTCAGCGTGAAAGTCCAGAAGTGGCTCCTGGGTTCCCGCATTACTGCCTGCCTGATATTAAGATTAATTAAATATCTGTGGTTCTCATCTGTGATGGGAAGACAAGATTCCATGGGGATAATAAGATAATGTTTATTCCCTGGGGCTGTGGTGAGAACAAAATGAGAGGGTGTTTATTAATACTTAACACACATTGCAGGTGCTCAGTAGATAATAACTTTAATTATTATTGCTCATCTTCCTCTTCCATTCCCAAATACAAAACATTCAACCTTCAAGAAAAAATACCCGTCCTTCAAGGGCAAACTCGAGAAGTTTCTTGCAGGGCTTCTCAGCCCCTAGCCGGCGGCATGAAAAGCATTGACCACAAATATTTATTAACCAGAGGGTAATCCTAAATATCCAAGGACAAAACACAGAGTCAGCGCCATGAGACTGGGGACAGATCTAAGTGTATTCCTCTGCAGCTCCATGGGCTAAGATTTGAAGGCTCATCCCTGTTCCGCTCTGTGCATCTAAGCCACTGTCCTAGCTTCTCTGTGCTTACTTAATTTCTGTGCTCATTGAGGACATATGAATTAAGATTGCCCATGACTTGTTTTAATTTATTGCCACCCTTGCTCCACATGAGTTTGTAGGTGACATAAATTGTGACCCTTAATTTGTACCTCTTAACTTTAACATAAATTCTCTAGAACCAGAGAGTTTGGCCTAACCTCCATGATTTCCCTTGGGTTGTCTCTCCATCTGCAGCTTGGGTGCAAAATGAGTCTGCTTGGTTATACCTTCCTTGAAGTTAGAAGCATGATAGTTTAAGCTAAAAGCTTTTGGGGGCACAGCCAGCAAATTAATTTGCTGTCCAGGAGTACTTTGTTTATAAGGAGGAGAAGGTGACGAGAGATTTAAGTGAAAGGATACGGAGGAAACATAAAGGTGCAGGGCATAAAATATTGGGTCACTGAGGAACTGGAAAAATCATCAGGGAAATCAAACCTCCATCTCAAGCTGATTCTGTATACCCCTGTTTTCCTCTCTGCAGGCTGGTTCATTTACTCTTTCAAGAATATGAATTACTCACTCAAGACAAGCAGATATGTTATTCAAGCACTGTGCTGGGTTTTCTCTGCTTATTCAAGGGATCAATTCTCCATAATATTGTCTATCCTTGATTCTTCTCCATTGACTGGACATTTTAACACGGTGGTCTACAGGGCTCAGTCCTCACATCTCCTCCTGATTCCACCGCATTTGTTCCCTTGGTGACCTCACCCAGCCTCATGACTGTTAATTCCCCGTATGTTCTGTCAACTCACAGTGTAGATCTCTTGTGAACTCCAGATTCTTACACTCAGTTTCACTTGACATCTAGACTTGGATTTCTTCTTTTTTTTTTTAAATTTTTTAGGAAAGTAGGTAAACATATATATAAATATATTTGCTTTGCTTTTAAGTTTTCTAAACTTTAAAGGTTACTATCCATTTACAGTCATTACTGTATACAGGCCTGTATATAATATAGGCTACAGATTCCATGTTGCACAATCCATCCCTGAGCCTATCTTACATCCAATAGTTTGTATATCTAACCTCCTCAGCCCCTATGTTGTCCCTTACTCCTCACTCACTGGTAACCACTAGTGTACTTTGTTCTCTAGTTCTGTGATTCTGCTTCTTTTTGTGTTTTATCCACTAGCTTGTTGTATTTTTCACATTCCACATATACGTGATGTCAGACATTGTCTTTCTCTGAATTAGTTCACTTAGCATAATACCTTCTGAGTCCATCTCTGCTGCTTCAAATGACCAAATTTTATTCTTTTTTTATGGATGGGTAGTATTTCATTGCAAATTTGTACCACATCTTCCCTATCCTTTCATCTGTTGATGGACATTTGGGTTGCTTCCATGTCTTGGCTATTGTAAATAGTGCTGCTATGAACATTGGGATGCATGTATCTCTTCAAATTAGTGTTCTCATCTTTTTTTTTTTTTTTCCCCCAGATATATACCTACGAATGGGATTGCTGGATCATATGGGCTTCCCTGGTGGCTCAGATGGTAAATACTCTGCCTGCAATGCAGGAGGACTCAGGTTTGATCCCAGGGTCAAGACGATCCCTTGGAGAAGGGAATGGCTACCCACTCCACTACTATTATCTGGAGAATTCCATGGACAGAGAAGCCTGGCAGTTTACAAGCCATGGGGTCACAAATAGTTGGACACGACTGAGCGACTCAAAAACACTAATAGTAGTTCTACTTCTAGTTTCTTGAGAAACCTCCATACTCTTTTCCACAATGGCTGCACCAATTTACATTCTCACCAATGGTGTACTGACTTGGATTTCTAATTCTCAACTCAAACTGAAGACACCTCAATTATTAGTCTGATCTCAACTCCCTTTCCAAACCTGTTGTGACCACAGTCTGTCTGTCTTAGTTGATACCAACTTTTTTTCTACTTGCTCAGACCAGAAGCTACCTTCCATTCCTTTCTTTGTCTCATCCCTTCTGGGGATACATAAATACCTGTCATCTCACCTCCAAAATACATTCAGGATCCAGTTACTCACCATCTCTGTCTCCAGAATGTCACTGTGATTTCTCACCTGAGTTGCTTCACCAAATTTCTCACTAATTCCCTGATTCTCCTCTGGATCCCTCTGAAACCTCCTGGCAATGGATTTCCCAGGGTGATCCTGTAACACATCATTTAGACCACAAATCCTTCTGCTCAGAAGCCTCCTTTGGCTTCCTTTCTCCTGAAAGAGAGAAGCCATGTCCATGCAATCCTCTGCCCTTCACTTCAACTTTCTCTCCTACAATTTACCCTCCTTCGCTCTTGTTCTTCTTTTGCTTCACTGGCCTCTTTGCTGTCCTCTGACAAGTGGAACAAAACTTTGCCTCAGGGTATCTGTCATCATGCTTCTTTCTGCCTGAAAGTTCCTTCCCCACCCTATCTACATCATTTTCCCTTCAGCCTTTCACTCAAAGGTCACCCTCTCTCACCCTGCACCCATATCCTTCTTCCTACTTTATTTTCTTCCAAAGCACTCCTCAGGATTTACATTTGTCTTTCTTATCGATGCATTGATTCTGCACCCTCCTCCAGTATAAGGGTAAACTCCATAGAGGTAGGTTTCTGACTGATCCATTCATCACTGTGTCATCAGCACACAGAGAAAAACTTGGCACTTGGAAGTCACTGGATCCCATATTCAGAGCCAATGAGTGGGTTTATGAATGAAGGGGAGGTGGACAGTTCATCATGTTCTTGTCTGGTTGCTCTATGGGTGTTCAAGGAAGACACATCATCTTTCCTATGTGAGACATTTTGTATTTTCTGATTATTTTGTATCATCTATGTTGTACTTAATATTCTCCCCATTTTGCCAATAAGGACACTGGAATTCAGAGATTGAAAGCAAAGCATCCCGCACAGACTTGTGACCTGATCCTACTGCTGGAATTAGGATTTCTGTCTCCATCCTATGACTATATTTCTATTTCTTAGGTATAATCAGTACTTCTCTTCTCTTGACCTTGCAAAAAGAGCAGTAGGAAAAATATCTATACATTTTATTTCTTTTTGTGGTAAACAACTGGAAATTAACATTCTCACAAAAGATAATAGACTTTGAAACAAAGAATCCCCTGTTGCTGTCACATTCCTTATCTGAGGCTCATTAGTGCCCTGACTGAGCGACTTCACTTTCACTTTTCACTTTCATGCGTTGGAGAAGGAAATGGCAACCCACTCCAGTGTTCTTGCCTGGAGAATCCCAGGGATGGGGAGCCTGGTGGGCTGCCGTCTATGGGGTCGCACAGAGTCGGACACGACTGAAGCGACTTAGCAGCAGCAGCAGCATCCTTGCCTCTCAATATCTCTCATCTGGCCCTTCCCACCTCCTCTCACCAAGCCAGCCTCTCTTCCTGGTAGAGTCATGTCTTGCTTAAAGCTCAATCTATTCTTGGGTCCTTATGTCACAAACAGTATTTTTCTCTAATGTTTCTGAGAATATTAATTGTAGGTTTTCTCAAAAATTTTTCTTCTTCACACCCAACATTATGCCTCTTTCCTTTGAGATTGTTCCTTTGCATGTGTGTTTGACTTATATCTTTAATGTCATCAAGTTTTCTTGGTTCTCTGCTGGTTGTGCCTTTATATTAAAGAGTAAACAGAAGCTCTGGTTACATGAATGGAGGTTAACCGTGAAGCTCACCAAAGGGCATATGGTATGGAAGGGCATCCCACTTCCAGCTGAGGAATACTCCATTCTCTCTGTCTAGTCTCCTGCCTGGTGGTTGCATTCAGCAAACAAGAGTGTGGTGGAGGCTGGGGATCTCGTCCCAGTTTGTAGACTCTCCTTAATCCCTGGTTATTGGTCCAAGACCTCAGCTTTCCTTGGGTTTATTATGCACATTCAATCTTTCCAGAATCTGCTGGTATCTAAGAGCTCCTGCTGTCCCCTCTCCTACTCTTTTGGGACTTAAATAGTTGTTCCTATTTCTTATTCTTTATGCTGTTGTTTAGTTGTTCGGTCATGTCCAACACTTTTGTGATCCGGCTCCTCTGTCCATGGGATTTCCCAGGTAAGAATACTGGAGTAGGTTGCCATTTTCTTCTCCAATTCCTAATTTCTTCTACCAATTTAATAATGTTTTGAGAGCCAGCTCATATAAATGCACATGTTTAATATTTTATAATTAACTTCATCTCAGCAATGGCACTCTTCCAAATCTATCCCAGGTTTATGTATCATGATGACATTGAATCTCTCTATTGGTGATCTGCTTGCAATTTGCCAGCCTCTAGGATGTGGCTTCCTCTCCAGCCCCCTTTCTAGGGACTGGGGTCCTGTTACTGAACCCCAGCCAGCCTGCTTGTGGACAAACATCACTTATTGCAACCATGTGCTTCTTAGACTCTCCAAGTCCCCTATGCTTAGGGTCAACTTCACTGTGTCCAACTTAAAGAGACACTTCTTCATTTTCAGTGAAGTAAATTTTTCAATGCCTGTGACTTGCCCTCAGATCTACCAATAACTATGGTGTTTTTGTTGAATGGGCTGAATCTCTCATTTTAGCACCTTTTGGATCTTTCTCAGTTTTCCACTGGGTCATGCCTGCATGTGAACCAAGATATAATACCTCTTCCTTTCTGAGCTTTCTTTTCTATTTTCAAATTCTCACTTCCCATTTTCATTTTTCCCCTTTATTTCTTATTCCCTTCCTTCTTGGAAATTTAAAGTAGCACTTTTAATATTTTTTTTTTTAAATATGCCTTGATACATGAGGTGAGGGATGAATTTTTATTTATTTTTTAAAGTTTTTGATGTGGACAGTTTTTAAAGTCTTCATTGAATGTGTTGCAAATATTGCTTCAGTTTCATGTTTTGTTTTTTTTTTTCCCATGAAGCATGTGTGATCTTAGCTCCCTAATCAGGGTTCAAGCATACCCCGTGCACACTGGAAGGTGAAACCTTAATCACTGAAGCACTAGGGAAGTCTCAACAGATGTACTTATATATGCACCAGAAATAAGTTTGAGTGGCTAAATACACAGAAAATAATCAGCAGTGCATTACTGTTGAGGGAGATGTGATTATTTTCTCATTACTATAATAAAAGACATGTTTACTTTTTATTGTACATTAACAAAACACTCCTATTTCACTCTTGTTGCATGTTAAGCTTCATATTACAAAATGAGAAATAGTAATAGATTTTACTCATAGTTTACTATAGTAAAAGTGAATTTTCAAAAATGTCATGTTCATAATCACTCTCCCCTACCATTACTGTCAATACTAGTAAATTAAGAAACACACTAATATTTATGTAGAAATCTCTTGAATATAAAGAGTTTAAGATTGTACTATATTTATTCTTCCTTTTCATGTACTTTTGAGAAACATAGGCATTTTGAAGTAGATAAAAATGACCTGAATTGTACAAAATGGACAGAAAATACCAAAGTAATTACATAAAGTAATGTAAGCTGCTGAGTATTGGAAAGTAATGTAAGCTGCTGAGTATTGGAGAAGAACAGAAATCAGCATGTGTTGATCTTAACCACTGATGTTACTGGGTCTGCAATGAGAAGGCCACTTGCTAAACTGTTACCTTCATATTCGAATACAAAGGAATTTTTGGTTGTTCACTTGTGTATGTGTGTACACAATTATGCCACCTCTGACCTGTGATGGGCAAGTTGGCTGGTTCACTTTGCAGGGATCTATAAGCTTTCTGTTGTGGATCTAGCATAAAGCAGAAACCAATTTCACATTGGAAATGAATTTCCCAATTTCACATTGGGAAAAGAAGGGAAGAAGTGAAGAAAGGCAGGAAGAAAAAGAAAGGAAGGCAGGGAGTGAAGAAAGCAGAGAGGGAGGGAAATTTGCCAAAACTAGTTCTCACATCACGTCTGGCCCCACCTGAAGCACTGAGTCACTGTTAAGTGCACAGTCAGTTTACTAACATCACATATACTCCTGCGGACCATAGGATTAGAAAAGATGCCATCTAAAGATGACAATCTTGTAAGAAGTTAAATAGACCAAGCACTGCTTCTAATTTGAGTTTTTACTCATCATTGGCTTTGTACATGTACCACAAAAATGACAGGAAATAGCTTGTAGAGACTTAGCATTTCATAATAATTTAAACTTACATGTTTCAAAGAGATTTGAGGTTTTACAATAACTTACATGTAATTTAAAATGCAAAAGATATATTCAACTGAAGGTAGGGACCTGTTATGTTTTAATTTTATTGTCTGTCTGGTTCTGGAGAGACAGATACATTTGATTGTGAATTCACATATCATACTCCATTCTACTCTAGCACCTCAATAGCCTTAAGACTTCATTCTTATAGTAATCACTTTTCTGAGGCAATTAGGAACTCAAAAGTAGAAAATACAAATAATCTTATTTTTTCCTCCAATATAATTTTGTTTACTGCTTCAAGAACTCTTCTTTTTCTGCTCTAGAGAAAAACATAACTTTTTTTTTAATTAAAAAAAGTTTATTTTATTGAAGTAAGGACAAATTACAATATTGTGTTAATGTTCACTGAAAGCAAATTGACTCAGTTATACATGCATATATATATACATATACATATCTGTAGATATATACACATTCTTTTTCATCTTCTTTTCCATAGTGGTTTATCACATAGTTTCCTGTGCTATACAGTAGGAACTTACTGTTTATTCATTTTATAAATAATAATTTGCATCTTCTAATCCCAAACTCCCAACCTATCCCTCCCCAACACTCCCTCTCCCTTGGCAACCACAGATCTGTTTTCTTTGTCTGTAAGTCTGTAGAGAAAAATGTAACTTTTTTTTAAATAGTAGGAGACCCTTTTAAATTAGTGAACCTTGTAAAATTACAGGTTTATGGATGTTTTCCATCCTGGTAATGAACCTTCAAGGCTCATTGAAAAATGACACTTTTCAAAATTAAAAAATTAATCTTACATCAAAATATTATGTCAGCCTTCCCCTTTCAAGCATGCCAGGCTCAGGGATCCTGGGCTCTAGGGAAAGATGCCCCCTCTCTGAGCCAGTTAGAGGTTTCAGGGAAGTGAGTTAGTCCTGGCATTTCTTCAAAATGACTATAGCTTCCCTGCAAATTTGTAAAGTGTGGTCGATGGAAGGAGACACATTCAATGTTTCTACCTCCAAGACACAGAAGAGACAAGCCAAAAAGCCACAAATGCTTTTCCTGTTTGGAAGATTGATTTGAATGCTATAAAATATGTAGAGTTCAGAGCAATTTAGAGCATATTGAACTTGGAGATGAGAGAGGCCTGAGCCCCATTCCTAGGTGAGTTTTGTCATTTCACTCTTAGAAACTGTGTGCCCAATTGTATCTCAAACTCTAGTGCAGTCTGCAAATCTGTGGCTCACAGGTCAGCTCTCACCTTTAGATGTGTCTCTTTGGGGCCACATTTAAAGTGTTTACTAAAATCTGCTGCTGCTGCTGCTGCTGCTAAGTCGCTTCAGTCGTGTCCGACTCTGTGCGACCCCATAGACGGCAGCCCACCAGGCTCTGCCATCCCTGGGATTCTCCAGGCAAGAACACTGGAGTGGGTTGCCATTTCCTTCTCCAATGCATGAAAGTGAAAGAGTGAAAGTGAAGTCGCTCAGTCTTGTCCGACTCTCAGTGACCCAATGGACTGCAGCCTACCAGGCTCCTCTGTCCATGGGATTTTCCAGGCAAGAGTACTGGAGTGGGGTGCCATGGCCTTCTCCGTTACTAAAATCTACAAAGTATAAATGCCGGAGAGGATATGGAAAAGAGGGAAACCTTTGGCGCATACAATCACTATGGAGATTTCTTGAAAAACTAGGAGTAAAGCTACCATATGACCTAGCAATGTCACTATCGGGCATGGACCCTGAGAAAACCATAATTCAAAAAGACACATGGATCCCAATGTTAATGCAGCACTATTTACAATAGCTAGGATGTGGAAGCAACCTATATATCCATTAATAGATAAATGGATAAAGAAGTTGTGGTACATATATACAATGGAATATTACTCAGCCATAAAAGGGAACAGATTTGAGTCAGTTGAACTGAGATGGATGAACCTAGAGCCTGTTATGCAGAGTGAAATAAATCAGAAAGAGAACAACAAATATCATATATTAAAGTACACATATGGAATCTAGCAAAATGGTACTGATGGACCTGTTTGCAGGGCAGGAATAGACGCAGATTTAGAGAATGGGTTTGTGGACACAATGGGGGAAGGAGAGTTGGGACAAACTGGAAGATTAGGACTGAGATAAATATATACACTTCCATGTGTAAGATTGCTAGCTAGTGGGAACCTCCTGTATAAAATAGGGGGACCAGCTCAGTGCTCTGTGATGACCTGGAAGTGTGAGATGGGGAGATGTGTGGGAGGGAGGCTTGAGAGGGAGGAAATATATGTATCTTTATGGCTGATATGCATTGTTGTATGCAGAAACCAGCACAACATTGTAAAGCAATTAAAAAAAAAATCTTAAGTGTTTACTGTTGCTTACATACAACAGATGAATCTTGTTTTCTAATCTTTCCAAAAAAAAAAAAATCAGAAATTCTTTCTGAACCCAGATGCATATGCTCTACATGAACCAACTGGCTGAAGTGGAGGAGGGCTGATTCCTTCAGATGCTCTCTATGCCAAGATTTGTTTCTTTAACCTTGTCTGGACCCTGGAGGAGGAAATGGCAACCCACTCCAGTATGCCCTCCTGGAAAATTCCATGGATGGAAGAACCTGGCAGGCTAGTGTCCATGGGGTTGCAAAGACTCAAGACATGGCTGAGCACTAGACTTGTAAGGCCTGGACCCATCACCATTTAAGAGTGTAAAACTCGCTTTGGATTTGGGGCAGCTGCTAACCTATGAGGCCACAGCTCCTGATTTAGAAAAGGGGACTTGCGCTGCCCCATGAGGGTCATAAACTGGATTCCAACCTTCTCTTACTCAGTCAGCCGAGTGGCCTTGTGCAGTTAGTAGGCAAGCTGCCCAAGTTTATCTGAATATACATTCAGAATTATGGCATCAAGATAAAATGGGGGTTCTGCACCAGTTTGGAGGTTGAAGTGTGAGTAGCTGGCTCAGCACAGAGACTCACTCATAATTATTTGAAAGAAAAGGTTAAAAAAAAAAAAAAGACCTGGAAGACCACCGCTCTGCTTTAAAGGGTAGCAGCCTTTCTGACCCATGAGTGACACTCTAGGTTTCTGTCTTATAAGTGAAACTTTCATGGCTTTTCCTCAATGTTACCATTTTCAAAAGCTCAAATCCAGTTCTATATTTTATAATGCATGTCTTTTCTTGAGTGCTTGAGCCTCATGATGCTGGGAGTGACTCATGTGATGAATTATGCTCTGTTTCTAAAACCAGTGCTATGCAGATACATTTGAAAATCAAATTCATAAAACAAAGTTCATCTCGGCATGTGTAAGCATGTATAAATATCATAGCCAGGGAAGGAGAGGATAAGCATTTCCTTTTTCAATTGTGAGGCTGTGCTGAGTGCCCCCATGTATGATGGCATCATGGTGAAATTTGTGCAGCCTTCCTTTTAGGAGGAGCTTTGAGGCAGGCTTGCAGGAGAAATCTCTGCCTGTGTTTTGCTTACTGACTGTTCTACGCAAAAGCCTGGTATCGATCTAGTATCCAAAGGGGCACTTTTGTAAATGCTGGAGATGGTGTCCTGTGAGGGATCAATTGGAGGGTTATTTAGGGGAGAAAGGAATTAAGTTGATTTTTCTATGGTGACTAATCCATAAATGCTTTTAGAGAGAAAAACTTGGTGTTCAGGTGCCTGTAGAAGCACTAGGCCAAGTTTCTTGTGTTCTCGAGGCAGGGGATCTAGGCAAGATATTTACAAGATCCTTTAGCTTGTCAGCTACACAGCATGAGAAATATTTGCAAGCCAGAGTTATTCTTGCATAGACACTCAGGACTGCTGAGAAGGCACCGTCTGGGTTTTGTTGAGTGTGTGTTATTCTGGGTGACGCTGGATTGGGTTTGCGTAAGATCATTGGCAAGAAGGGAGAAAATGCAGGCAGAAAATAATCCATCAGTTCTACGATGGTTTTGAACTGAACACAGAGTCAGACAATCAGAGATGTGAATGCCGGTCAAATGTTTATGGTTATTGGTTTTTGCTAGTGTTATTGGCCCTAGACCACTCAGAAGTAAACCTAACAAATTGGCAGTGCAGCTCCCTGGGCCAGCCTCCTAGAGAGCCGTGCCGGGGGCTTCCTGAGCCTCTAGGATGGAGGATGAAGCCTGGGGGAAATGGACTGCATAGTTTTCCATCTGAACACCCCTCCCACACTCCTCATACAATAATTCATAGACTGGGGTTGACAAGCAAAGTTGTCTGAAGAATGCAGTCAGATAGTCACAGAGGATCTGTCAAGGTAATGACTCCCTTAGGGTTTCTGGAAAAAGAATCTTTCCAACCTGACATTTAAAACCACTGCAGGTTTCAGCCTGTCTACCACCCCCACCCCTTGCTGTTGCAGAGGCCAGGATCCAAATGCTATGCCATATGCTAACATCCCACAGATACCAAAGAGAATTGAGATGCATCTGACATGGCTGGAGACCCTTCTCTTCAAATAGTCCTGGATGTCACAGGCAGGAGAAAAAAAAAAAAAGAGCTCATTTTCTGTTAAATCAAGCATCCTCATCAACCCAGCTTGACTTATACCACATCAGCATGTCAAGAGTGATGGAACTTTCTGCAGTAGTCAGAAGATTTTTAACTACCCAAAGAAAACTCACTGCTTGGTGTTGTCTTACCATTTAAAATCTTTCCATTTTATTTTATCTTTAAATTAAAAAAAAATCTTTTGTCTGCACCACGGGGCACATGGTATCTCAGTCCCCTGACCAGGGATCAAACCTGTGCCCCCTGCTTTGGCAGCATGGACTGTTAACCACTGGACCACCAGGGAAGTTCCAGTCTTTCCATTTTAAACCTTTCTTGAGTCTGGCTATATTTGGATGCTAACTTACAGTTAGAGTATATATTTTAAAAAATATACTTTTTCCCAAGTAAGAGTATTGGTTATCCCTGGAAAAGTAAATAAGTCTAATTCATATGAAATGTGAAGCTATAAATGAAATGTGTTTCTTGCTTTTCATTCACCCTTAGTGTAGCTCACCATTGCTAAGCTGCTAAGTTGCTTCAGTCGTGTCTGACTCTGTGCGACCCCATAGACAGCAGCCCACCAGGCTCCGCCGTCCCTGGGATTCTCCAAGAAAGAACACTGGAGTGGGTTGCCATTTCCTTCTCCAATGCATGAAAGTGAAAAGTGAAAGTGAAGTCACTCAGTCGCGTCCAACTCTCAGCGACCCCATGGATTGCAGCCTACCAGGCTCCTCCGTCCATGGGATTTTCCAGGCAAGAGTACTGGAGTGGGGTGCCATTGCCTTCTCCATTAGGATGCAGTATTTTCTTTCTCTGTGCTCACTTCATCTCAAAAGGAAAATTCTGAAATTCAGGATCATGAAGATAGGTATCTCAGAGTCTCCAACATGGTCCTCTCCCTTTGCTTGATTTGTAGAGTTAAAGCACCATCCTTGCCGAGATTTCCCAAGCCCATTTTTCCATCTTGACCACCAAAGTCTTTATTCCCCAGTGGTAGATCCTGTAAATCCTGTAACTTTCCCTGAACGTTTTTGACATACACTCCTTTTTTATACGACTTTGTTTGAGTTTCCATGAAATCATGATTGGATTACTCAGCTGTGTTTTTTAAAATTTTTATTGAAATATAGTTGATTTATAATGTTGTGTTAGTATCAGGTATACAACAGTGTGATTTAGTTATATATATGTGTGTGTGTGTGTGTGTGTGTGTGTGTGTGTGTGTGTATTCTTTTTTACAGTCTCTTCCTTTACAAATTATTACAAGATACTGATAATAGCTCCCTGTGCTGTATCGTAGGTCCTTGTTGGTTTCTATTTTATGTACTGTTGCTGTTCAGTCATGAAGTCTTGTCTGACTCTTTGCAACCCCATGAACTGCAACATATCAGTCTCCGCTGTCCTTCACCAGCTCCCTGAGTTTGCTCAAATTCATGTTCATTGAGTCAGAGATGCTTTCTAACCATCTCATCCTCTGCCACCCTCTTCTTCTTTTGTCTTCAATCTTTCCCAGCATCAGGGCCTTTTCCAATGAGTCAGCTCTTTGAATCAGGTGGCCAAAGTTTTGGAACTTCAGCTTTAGTGTCAGTCCTTCAAATGAATATTCAGGGTTGATTTGCTTTAGGATTGACTGGTTTGGTCTCCCTGCAGTCCAAGGGCCTCTCAAGAGTCTTCTCTAGCAACACAATTTGAAAGTATCAATTCTTCATATATTTTAATCCCAAACTCCTAATTTATCCCTCTATCCCTTTCCCTTTGGTACCCATAAGTTTGTTTTCTATATCTGAGTCTATTTCTGTTTCGCAAATAAGTCATTTTGACTACATTTTTTAGATTCCACATATGAATGATACCATATTATATTTGGTTTTCTCTGTCTGACCTACTTAGTATGGTCATTGCTAGATCCATCCATGTTGCTGCAAATGGCAGTATTTCACTTTTTGTGGCTGAGTATATTGTATGTATTACTATATACCATATCTTCTTTATCCATTCCTCTGTTGATGGTTATTTAGGTTGCTTCCATATCTGTTGTGAATTGTGCTGCTATGAACAGGGATGTGTGCATTTTTTCACATTATGATTTTCTCTGGATATATGCCTAGGAGTGGGATTGCAAGATCATATGGCAGCTCTATTTTTCATTTTTTAAGGAACATCCATACTACTCTCCATAGTGGCTGCACCACACTCATTCCCACCAACCATACAGGAGGGTTCTTTTTTCTCCATACGGCCTCCAGCATTTATTTTTTGTAGATTTTTTGAAAAATCTGACCAGTGTAAGGTGATACCTCATTGTGGTTTTGATTTGCATTTCCCTCATAATTAGCAATACTGAGCATCTTTTCATGTACCTCTTGGTCATCTATGTCTTCTTTGGAGAAATATCTGTTTAGATCTTTTAACCCATATTTGGATTTTTAAAAAAAAAATATATTGAGCTGTTTGTATGTTTTGGAGATCAATCCCTTGTCAGTCACTTGCAAATATCTTTTCCTATTCTTCTGGATGTCTTTTTGTTTATAGTCAGCTGTTTTAAATGTATTTATGTTCACAGTTTTTACCTTTGATAGAGTTTAAGGTGCAGAGCTTCTGTACTGATTCATAGTGCTTGGCTATTGGACACTTGTCATTGTTTAGATCAAATGGAAATACCTATTTTCAGGCATCAGGTCATTTTAACTTACTGTTTCACCTTCTAGCTACATGCGTTAGCTTTCATATTGGCTGTCAGGATGTCCCCTTTAGCAAAGTCAACACCTGTGTTTTTTTCACATGCCACTTTTGCTGAAACCACACTCAAGTTTTCTCTTGTGGTTCAGAAAACCCAAGAACTATTATTGTTCTTTCATTTTTCTATCTCTCCCTCCCCTTTCTTCTCTTTCCAACCGGCTCACTCAGTGCATATTTAATGGTGGGACTTTGCAAAGAAATAATTAAGAACAAGCTTGCAGTGGGTGACTGATAAAAGGTAACAAGAAACATACACTGAAACATGTTTAGGCTACCTCTTGTCACAAAAAGTTGTGCTCCTGCTCTTGGATCCCCCCACGCCATGTGCCACTCCATGTGAATATAGTCTCAATTTCTTAATCTGCAATTTCACTCTTTTGCAGTTTCTCTTAAGACTTTGTGTTCGAAACAAGGTTCTCAAATCAAAACTGTGCTATTACTACAGTGAATGACATAGTTTGAGGACATTGCACCATATCCCAAATCATGTTTAGTGGGTGGGTAATTAAAGGAAAATTGTATTTTAGAGTAGATGTTGAAGATCAGTATTTTATAGAATTTCCCAGGGTCAGTGAACAGAGAGAGGACCAGCTGATACCTTGATGGGAGTAACTTTGAGCTGAGGGGTACATGTGTTTGGAGATGGGGTTAAAATTCAATCAATATTCAGAGAGGTTATCTAGCCACATATGTAAAAAAAAAAAAACAAAACAAAAAACAACAACGATTTTGAAAAGCATACATGAAGCGCCCAGGAGGGAACACCCACCTCAAGGGGCTCGGAGGCGGCCTGGGAGGGAAACTTGTGCTGGGCTTCTAGGGAGACTTGGTCAGAGGGTGGTGGTAGTTTCCAGGAAGGAAGCAATCCCTACAAAGCAAACGTCAGCGACAAGTGGAGGGTTTTGGGGAACTGCATGATGCAGGCTGTCAGGAATGGTGATTTCAAGGAGGAAAGTTATTTGACCAGACTAGAGTTTCAGAAAAATCGACTTGGCAGCAAAGTAGACAGAATTAGTGAATCTCCAACTGTATACCTGAAGAACAGAGTGTAAGCAAAGCGGCTCAAACCAAGTAACAGTGGTTTAATTAGTAGGAAAATTGGTAATTTTCTTAACTATAAGATTTTTCTCCCACATTTTCTCTTTATTCAGAAAATGTCAATTTTTCTTGCTTACAAAACCACAGGTAATAAAAACAAATAAAACAAGTATCAATTTAGCAAAAATGAATAGTTATATTAACTGAAGCATTTATACTTAGTTTTAACTAAGCTTTTGCAAACATACTGTCAGTGATCTTTTTTTTAATTGAGGTATAATTGACATATAACATTATATTAGATTCATGTGTACAACATAGTGTTTCTATACTTGTATCTATTGCAAAATGATCTGTGGATGTATCTTCATATTTTATGATTTAAAATACTCTTCTGTTATAAAAAACTCCCTAGTTTATGTGCAGAAATAAATCTGTTTCACTATATACATGAAACAAATAGCACCCAATGTTGTGTTAATTTCTGCTATATAACATAGTGACTCAGTTTTAGACATAAGCATATTCTTTTCTTTTTATATTCTTTTCCAGTATGGTCTATCACAGGATATTGACTATAGTTCTAGATCGCACTTCAGTTGAGTTCAATTCAGTCGCTCAGTCATGTCCGACTTTTTGCAACCCCATGAATCGCAGCACGCCAGGCCTCCCTGTCTATCACCAACTTCCAGAGTTCACTCAGACTCACGTCCATTGAGTCGGTGATGAAATCCAGCCATCTCATCCTCTGTCGTCCCCTTATCCTCCTGCCCCCAATCCCTCCTAGCATCAGAGTCTCTTCCAATGAGTCAACTCTTCACATGAGGTGGCCAAAGTACTGGAGTTTCAGCTTTAGCATCATTCCTTCCAAAGAACACCCAGGGCTGATCTCCTTTCGAATGGACTCATTGGATCTCCTTGCAGTCCAAGGGACTCTCAAGAGTCTTCTCCAACACCACAGTTCAAAGCATCAATTCTTTGGTGCTCAGCTTTCTTCACAGTCCAACTCTCACATCCATACATGACCACTGAAAAAACCATAGCCTTGACTAGATGGACCTTTGTTGGCAAAGTAACGTCTCTGCTTTTTAGGTTGGTCATAACTTTCCTTCCAAGAAGTAAGCATCTTTTAATTTCATGGCTGCAGTCACCATCTGCAGTGATTTTGTAGCCCCAGAAAATAAAGTCTGACACTGTTTCCACAGTTTCCCCATCTATTTCCCATGAAGTGATGGGACCAGATGCCATGATATTCGTTTTCTGAATGTTGAGCTTTAAGCCAACTTTTTCACTCTCCTCTTTCACTTTCATCAAGAGGCTTTTTAGTTCCTCTTCACTTTCTGCCATAAGAGTGGTGTCATCTGCATATCTGAGGTGATTGATATTTCTCCCGGCAATCTGGATTCCAGCTTGTGCTTCTTCCAGCCCAAGGTTTCTCATGATGTACTCTGCATAGAAGTTAAATAAGCAGGGTGACAATATACAGCCTTGACATACTCCTTTTCCTATTTGGAACCAGTCTGTTGTTCCATGTCCAGTTCTAACAGTTGCATCCTGACCTGCATGTAGTGCAAGTGAGAAATAGATTTAATGGACTAGATCTGATAGTTAGACTGCCTGATGAACTATGGACTGAGGTTCGTGACATTGTACAGGAGACAGGGATCAAGACCATCCCCATGGAAAAGAAATGCAAAAAAGCAAAATGGCTGTCTGGGGAGGCCTTACAAATAGCTGTGAAAAGAAGAGAAGCGAAAAGCAAAGGAGAAAAGGAAAGACATAAGCATCTGAATGCAGAGTTCCAAAGAATAGCAAGAAGAGATAAGAAAGCCTTCTTCAGTGATCAATGCAAAGAAATAGAGGAAAACAACAGAATGGGAATGACTAGAGATCTCTTCAAGAAAAGTAGAGATACCAAAGGAATATTTCATGCAAAGATGGGCTTGATAAAGGACAGAAATTGTCTGGACCTAACAGAAGCAGAAGATATTAAGAAAAGGTGGCAATAATACACAGAAGAACTGTACAAAAAAAGATCTTCATGACCAAGATAATCACGATGGTATGATCACTCACCTAGAGCCAGACATCCTGGAATGTGAAGTCAAGTGGGCCTTAGAAAGCATCACTATGAACAAAACTAGTGGAGGTGATGGAATTCCAGTTGAGCTGTTTCAAATCCTGAAAGATGATGCTGTGAAAGTGCTGCACTCAATATGCCAGCAAATTTGGAAAACTCAGCAGTGGCCACAGGACTAGAAAAGGTCAATTTTCATTCTAATCTCAAAGAAAGGCACTGCCAAAGAATGCTCAAACTACTGCACAATTGCACTCATCTCACATGCTAGTTATTCTCCAAGCCAGGCTTCAGCAGTACGTGAACTGTGAACTTCCAGATGTCCAAGCTGGTTTTAGAAAAGGCAGAGGAACCAGAGATCAAATTGCCAACATCTGGTGGATCATCAAAAAAGCAAGAGAGTTCTAGAAAAACATCTATTTCTGCTTTCTTGACTATGCCAAAGCCTTTGACTGTGTGGATCACAATAAACTGTGGAAGGTTCTGAAAGAGATGGGAATACCAGACCACCTGACCTGCCTCTTGAGAAATCTGTATAGTTCTAGATTTAGTAGATGTTGGAGTATCAAGAATGGAAAGAATACATTGAAGAATTTTACAAAACATATCTTAACAAACTAGATAACTATGATGCTGTAGTCACTCACCCAGAGCTAGTCATTCTGGAGTGTGAAGTCAAGTGGGCCTTAGGAAGCACTGCTGTTAATAAAGTTAATGGATGTGATGGAATTCCAGTAGAACTATTCAAAACCCTAAAAGATGATGCTATCAAAGTGTTGCACTCAATATGTCAGCAAGTCTGGAAGACCCAGCAGTGGTCACAGGACTGGAAAAGGTCAATCCTTATCCCACTTCCCAAGAAGGATAGTATTAATGAATGTGCTAACCGTTGGACAATTGCACTCATCTCCCACACCAGTAAGGTCATGCTTAAATTCTTGCATTGTAGGCTTCATCATTACATGAGCTAAGAACTTCCAAATGTCCAAGCTGGGTTTAGAAAAGACAGATGAGCCAGAAATCAAATTGCCAACACTGGCTGGATCATAGAGAAAGCAAGGGAATTCCAGAAAAACATCTACCTCTGTTTCATTGACTATGCTAAAACCTTTGACTGTGTGGATCATAGCAAACTGTGGAAAGCTCTTAAAGAGATGGGAATACCAGACCATCTTACCTGTCTTTTGAGAAACCTGTATGCAGGCCAAGAGGCAAAAGTTAGAACCCTGTTTGGAACAACTGATTGGTTCAGGATTGAGAAAGGAGTATGACAGGGCTGTCTGCTGTCAATCTGTTTATTTGAGCTATGCACTGAGCACATCGTGAGAAATGCCTGGCAGGACGAGTTACAAGCTGGAATCAAGATAGGCAGGAGAACATAAAAAACCTCAGATATGTAGATGATACCACTCTAATGGCTGAAAGCAAAGAGGAACTAAAGAGCCTCTTGATGAGGGTGAAGGAAGAGAGTGAAAGAGCTAGCTTAAAACTAAATATTAAGAAAACTAAGACCATGGTGTCTGTTCCCATTACTTCATGGCAAATAGAAGGGGAAATAGTGGAAGTAGTGACAGATTTCCTCTTCTTGGGTTCTAAAATCACTGCAGATGGTGACTGAAGCCATGAAATCAGAAGATGATTGCTTCTTGACAGGAAAGCCTTGACAAACCTAGACATTGTGTTGAAAAGCCAAGACATTACTCTGCCAACAAAAGTCCATATAGTCAGGGTTATGGTCTTCCCAGTGGTCATGTACTGTTGTGAGAGCTGGACCATATTCTTTGGAATATGGCATTGGAAGAGCGCCAAAGAATTGATGCCTTCGAACTGTGGTGCTGGAGAAGACTCCTGAGAGTCCCTTGGACAGCAAGGAGATCAAACCAATCAATCGTAAGGGAAGTCAGCTCTGAATACTCATTGGAAGGACTGATGCTGAAGTTGAAGCCCAGTAGTTTGGTGATCTGATGTGAAAAGCTGACTCATTGTAAAAGTCCCTGATGAAAGAGAGAGGGCAGAAGGAGAAAAGGGCATCAGAGGATGAGATGGCTTGATGGTATCTCTGATGCAGTGGACATGAACTTAGGCTAACTTTGGGAGATGGTGAGGGACAGGGATGCCTGGCATGCTGCAGTCCATGGGATCATAGAGTCGGGCATGACTGGGTGACTGAACAGCAACAGCATTCCTTTTTTCTCCTTTTTTTAAAATTTTGCTTTACAATACTGTATTAGTTTTGCCATACATTGACATGAATCAGCCACAGATGTACATGAGTTCCCATCCTGAACCCCCCTCCCACCTCCCACCCCATATCATCTCTCTGGATCATCCCCGTGCACCAGCCCCAAGCATCCTGTATCCTGTATCGAACATAGACTGGTGATTCATTTCTTACATGATAGTATACATGTTTCAATGCCATTCTCCCAAATCATCCCACTCTCTCCCTCTCCCACAGAGTCCAAAAGTCCTTTCTAAACATCTGTGTCTCTTTTGCTGTCTCGCATAGAGGGTTATCATTACCATCTTTCTAAATTCCATATATATGTATTAGTATACTGTATTGGTGTTTTTCTTTCTGGCTTACTTCACTCTGTATAATCAGCTCCAGTTTCATCTACCTCATTAGAACTGAATCAAATGTATTCTTTTTAATGGCTGAGTAATACTCCATTGTGTATTTGTACCACAGGTTTCTTATCCATTCGTCTGCTGATGGACATCTAGGTTGCTCCTTTTTATATTCTTTTCCATTATGGTTTATCACAGGATATTGGATATAGTTCTCTGTGTGAGATAGAACCCTGTTGTTTATCTATCGCGTGTATAGTAGTTTGCATCCACTCATCCCAGATTCACAGTCCACCCCCTCTTTCCTCTTGGCAACCACAAGTCTGTTTTCAATGTCTCTGAGTCTGTTTCTTTTTCCTAGATAGGATCTTCTGTGTCATATTTTAGATTTCACATGTTAAGTGATATCATATGAGATCTGTTTTTCAACAAAATAAATTAACAAAAACAAGAAAGCAGCATACAGATACCCTCCATCCACCTAAGCTGTGACTTCCTTGGCCTTACATCATTTCCCTCACTTTGTTTTCTGTTCCAGTTCCAGAAGGCAGTGACTTCAAGTTCCAGAAGGTGGTGACTTCGCCTCATAGGTGTCTCAGCAGGAGGAGTGCAGGGAACAGCTGGGCTCTTATGACCCTGAGGGGTGGATGCTGGGGGGCCAGAAAGGTTCTCTGGGTGCATCCAGTTCCCTGTTGTCAATGAGCCCCCTCTTGATAATTCTGCTTGAGTCTGTCCCTCCTGCCTTCACTCCTGCTTCCCAATGAACTACCCGAACACAAATTTTGTCTCAGACTCCACTCCTGAGGGTAAACTTTCTCCCTTAAAGATCATCTCTCTCCTCTTCCTTGAGTATGAGAGCCATTTGAGGATGGAAATAGTCCCAGAAGGACACAGGGACTCTTGGGGAGGCTGTTGCCATGACCAGGACAGACGTGATGAGGATACTGGTCTTACCTAATATAGCACCAGCTGGGAGGGAGCACATGTGCTGGTTATACCAAGAACAATGATGTCATCTCAGTATAGCACTTTTTCGCATTCAAATGTTGTGGATATTTTAGATTTTTGTTGTTTTACAAATCTCTCTTTTTCTTTATTTATGATTCCATTTTTAAACTCTAAAACAGGTCAAAGTAAGTTCTGGTGTTGGTTAATGGTGAACAAGGGCCTTCACATTCTGGTTAATGGTGACCTTCAGGGAGCAATGGGTGGTTTAATGATTGGGAGGAGGCATAATTCTAATCTCATTTTAACATGTTCATATTTATGCAAAGTAGGGAGGGCAGGGATTATTTTCATATTAGATATGAGGAAACTTTTTTTAACCATATTGAAATATAAAATTCCATGGTATTAAGTATATTCACATTGTTGTACAACTCTCACCACCATCCATCTCTTGAATTTTTCACCTTCCTATATTGAAACCCTGACCCTATTAAACACTAACTTCCCACTCTCCCTCCCCACCTGCTTCTCCACCCTCAGCCCTTGGCACCAATATACTTTCTGACTTAATAAATTTGACTATTCTAGGTACCTCATATCAGTGGAGTCAAACAGCATTTGTCTAGTTGTGACCCCATGGACTGTAGCCTTCCAGGCTCCTCTGTCCATGGGGATTCTCCAGGCAAGAATATTGGAATGGGTTGCCATACCCTCCTCCAGGAGATCTTCCCAACCTAGGGATAGAACCCAGGTCTCCTGCATTACAAGTGGATTCTTTACCATCTGAGCCACTAGGGAAGCCCAAGAATATTGGAGTGGGTAGACTGTTCCTTCTCCAGGAGATCTTCCCAACTGAGGAATTGAATTGGGGTTTTCTGTATCACAGGTGGATTTTTTGCCAACTGAGGTACCAGGGAAGCCCAGTATTTGTCTGTACCTAGTATTTGTTTGTACATACTATATATTGGAATACAGTTTTAAGGATAACAATATATGTCCTACAAACAGCTGTGCTATAGAAAGGGTTCTCACTAGTTACTTATTTTATATATAATAGTATGAATATGTCAATTCCAATTTCCAGTTTATACCTTGGTGTCCATTTTGTTGCTTAGTCCGAAGTCCTGTACAACTCTTTTAGATCCCACAGACTGTAGCCTGCCAGGCTCCTCCGTCCATGGGATTTTTCAAGCAAGAATACTGGAGTGGGTTTCCATTTCCTTCTCCAGGAGGTCTACCCAACTCGGATCAAACCTATGTCTCCTGCACAAGAGGAATACATTTGTTCTGTACATCTGTGTCTCTGTTTTTGCTCTGCAAATAGGCTCATCTGTACAATTTGTGCCATTTGCAGAGACATGGATGGACCTGGAGACTGTCATATAGAGTAAAGGAAGTCAAAGAAAAATAAATGTCATATATAATGTAAAAATTTGAAATCTATAATAAGCTTTCCAGGTGACAATAGTGGTAGAGAACTTGTCTGTCAGTGCAGGAGATTTAGAGATATAGGTTTCATCCCTGGGTCAGGAGGATCTCCTGGAAGAGGGCACGGCAACCCACTCCACTATACTTGCCTGAAGAATCCCATGGACAGAGGAGCCTTGTGGGCTGTGGTTCATAGGGTGGCAAAGAGTCAGACACAACTGAAGCAAGTTAGCATGCACATATGCCTAGGTGAATTTTTTTTTTTTAAGGTCAAAGCAGGCAAGGGACAGACTTGATAAAGATTATGCTGTAGATCCTAATAAAGAAATATATTTCTTTACCATAACCCACCAAAAATAAGCTACTTCGAATTGGTTTGCTGAACTATGTGTGTCACAAACTTTGAAAGAGGTCAATAAATAACACCAGCTTCCCTCCTGAAGTTCTGAATCAAACATGAAATAGGCTAGAAAATTGGCAGATGCAGACCAAAATATCTCCTTTATTTCTGATGAAACTGGAATTCCTGAATGTAGGCTGATTCATTTAATGCGAGAGCTAGAAAGACGTGTTCACTTAATAGCCTTAGCTGTATGCCAGCTGGCCCCTCTGGAAAGGAAAGAGGAAGGGTCTCGGCATCACATGCCGAGATTCTTTTTCAAAGCTCAGTAATATGATTAAGGCACAGCTTCTAGAGAGACACCAGAGGGAGGACACAAGAAACAGGGACTGGGAAACCCCCTAAATAGTGTGATTGCTTAGGAGTTGATTTGCTAGCAATGTACAGAGTGACCACAATGTTTCAGGTATGTAGGAAAATGTGATGAGCAAGGCAGGGTGCTCCCTGCCTCCTGCTGCTGGCTAGAGTCTGAAAAAGTAAAGTATGTAAAAATCAATTATTTCCTCATTTTTGATAAATCATAGTATAAGATGGTAAAATGTGAATTATTAATAGGAATGAATTGTAAACTTCAGGCATTGAGTTGCATGAAGATGTATATGTAACTGCTTTTTATTGCATTATGTTGTTAGAAGAGATAATCTAATATCAGACTCTAATATCAGCTAATCTAATATCTGTGTGATTCTCTTTTGTCTCAGAGAAATATTTATCTCCCAATTTAAACTTCTACATCCCTACAATTCCTATTTCCAAGAGGAACGGATGTCTCTCTTACCTTAACCTGTATCTCATTCTCTTCCAGAGGCAGAAGACTTGTTCACCAATTTTCCTTTTTGACAAAGAGACACATTTAAGCTTTCCCATCTGAAATAAACAAGCAACACATACATAAGTTATTGATCCAACATGTTTATCTATCTAAACTCTCTCATTTCCTTTGGGAAAACTTCTAAAAAACAGATTAGTTTAAAATCATACATTCCTACTTGACTTTTTTCACTGCTCAACAAACACAATTTATGTCCTAATCTAGGCTCAGCCTCTTTTCCTTGATGTTTCTTAGCTTTGCACTGCCCTAAGCAACAACTGGCTTCCCAGATGTTCATGGTTGGGTCACGCCTTTGTACATTCAGTCCTTCTCCATGAAATATCCCCAACAACTTTTTCTCTACCTGGTAAGAAGTAGTAGTCCTCATCTTGTAAAAGAGTCAGCCTAAGCTTCATATGCTGATTTACTCTCCTTTCTTAGGTGAATAACTGACTCATATGAATGTCCTTTTAGAACTCTATGATTTCTGTAGTTTTACATGTGTTAAGTCTGTCTTGTTGAATGCTCCATGTGAACTTGAGAAAAATGTGTATTCTGCTGTCCTCGAATGAAGTAGTCTATAAATGTCCATTATATCCAGTTGATTGATGGAACTGTTGAGCTCCATTATGACCTCGCTGATTTTCTTTCTGCTGAATCAGTCCATTGCTGAGAAAGGGGTGTTGAAAACTTTCCAACTGTTTAGTGGATTCATTGATTTCAACTTAACCTGTAATTCTATCAGGTTTTGTTGCATATATTTTGATGCTCTACTGTGAGGCATGTACATATTAAGGTTTTAAATTTCATCTTGAATAATTGATCCTTTATCATTATTTAATGCTATTCTTTATCCCTGACAACTTTCCTTGCTTTAAAGTCTCTTCTGTTTTCTTTTCCTTAATATTAGAGTGTTATATTTTGCTCTATCCACTTACTTTCAGTCTCTCTCTTTGCCTTTCTATTAAAATGAGCTTCTTGCAGCAACTTAGAGTTCGATTTACTTTCTGACCTACCAAAATCTCTGTCGTTTAATTGATGCATTTGGATCAGCAGCATTCAAAGTGATTATTGATATAGTTGGATTAACATTTACCAAATTTATTACTACTTTCTATTTGTTACCCTTGTCATTTTCATCTATTTTTGTCTTGCCCCCTTTTCCTCCACTTCTTGAGCATTTCATATGATTTCATTTTCTCTTCTTTCTTAGCTTACTCACCTATAGTTCTCTTTCAGCGGTTGGTTGCCTTAGAGTGCAATACACATTTGTAACTAATCCAAGTCCACTTTTAAACAATACTCTATCAAGTGTTGCTATAAATAACAATATGCTAAGTGTGAGGACCTTATAATAACAAAATAATGCTGACTCTTCCCTCCCATCCCTTGTAACATTGCTGTCATCAGTCAAACATAAGCATACATAATTGACTATCTTGTTGCTATTACTATTTTGAACAAATTATTATGTTAGATAAATTAAGAAAAATACTGTATATTGATGTATAGAAATGGGATCTAGAAAAATGGTACTGATGAATCTATTTGTAGGGCAGGGATAGAAGTACAAATGTAGAGAATGGACTTGCGGACACAAGGGGAGAAGGGGAGGACAGGATGAATTGAGAGAGTAGAGTTGACTTAAATACATTACCATGCGTAAAATCGCTAGTTGGAAGCTGCTGTAAAGCACAGAGAGCTCAGTTTGGTGCTCTGCGATGACCTGCAGTGATGGAATGTGGGGATGCGAGGAAGGCCTAAGAAGGAGAGGATATATGTGTAGGTATAGCTGATTCACATTGCTGTAAAGCAGAAACTAACACAACACTGTAGAGCAGTTATACTCCAATTAAATAAAACAAGATAAAAAATGTATGAAAAAAACAGCTTTTCTTTCACTTTCCCTTGTTTCTTCTCAGATACTTTTCCTTTCTTCTTGTAGTGGTGAGTTTCTGACCTATTATTATTTTACTTCTCTCTGAAGAAGTTCCTTTAACATTCTTTGCAAGGCAGATCTACTGGCAACAAATTGTCTCAATTTTTGTTTGTCAATTTTTATTTCTCCTTTCACTTTTAGAGTGAAGATTAGAGTGAAGATTACATGTTGATTACATTGGACGCAGAATTCTAGTTTCTGGATGTTTCTTTGTGTTTTAAATATTTCACTCCACTCTCTCCTTGCTTGCACAGCTCCTAAGGAAAAGGTGGATGCAATTATTATCTTTGTTCCTCTATATATAAAGTGTCATCCCCCCTCCCCTTGCTCCTTCTTTCAAGATTTTCTTTAGTTTTGATTCTCTGAAAAATAAAAGTGGCATGTCCAGGTGTAGTTGTTTTTTGATATTTGTCCTGCTTGACAGTCTCTGAGCTTCCTGAATCTGTGGTTTGGTTGGTTGACTTTATTTGGGGGAAATTCTGATATTATTTTTCAAACTTTTCTTTGATTCCTTTCTCCCTTTTGGAAGATCCTTTATGCTTGTGACTGACTTCTTGTAGTTGTCCCATAGTTCTTGACAGTGTTTTTGATCTCCAACATTTCTTATTGCTTCCTTCTTTAGTGTTCCCATCTCTCTTGACATAGTTTATATTTTCTTGCACACTAATTTATCCATTAGAATCTTTAGATCTTTAATCACTGTTATTTTAAATACCTGGTCTGATAATTCCAACATCCTTAGCATGGCTGAGTCTGGTTCTGATACTTACTCTGACTCTCCACATTATATATCTTTTTCATATGCCTTGTAATTTTTTCTTGATAGCAAGATGTAATATACTCAGTAAATGAAACTTCTATAAATAGGCCATTAGTATTGTTGGGGGTGAGGTGTGGAAAGAGTTAAAGTTATAGATTCAAAGTTAAAGCTGTTATTTTCAAAAATGGATTAGAGAAAAATGGAAAATTTGATGTATATAAAGAAATATGGTTTAAGAGATAAAGACAATTGTAAAACAAAGAAGAGAAAGTCTTAGCATCTATTAAAACGATGAAATTCCTATAGAATGTTATGATTGGCATGTGGGGAAAAAGAAGAAAACTAAACACATTGTTTCTAAAATAACTTAATCAATTTGATAGGCAAAACATTCTTCCTACAATATAGTTAAGAATTATCTTCTAAAAATATTTTAAATATTTTTTGAGAGATGCTTTGCTATAGGGAAATAAACATACTTTAAAAAATTTATTTTTATTAAAGTATAATTGCTTTACAATGTTGTATTGGTTTTTGCTGTACAATAAAGTGAATCAGCCATATGTATACATACATTCCCCCCTCCCCTTGGATCTCCATTCCATCTGTCTAGATCACCACAGAGCACCGGGCTTATCTCTCTGTGCTATACAGCTCAGTCGTGTCTGACTCTTTGTGACCCCCATGGACTGTAGCCCACCAGGCTCCTCCCTCCATGGGATTCTCCAGGCAAGAGTACTGGAGAGGGTTGCCATTTCCTTCTCCAGGAGATCTTCCTGATGCAGGGCTCAAACACGGGTCTCCTGCATTCCAGGCAAACGCTTTAACCTCTGAGCCACCAGGGAAGCACAGCAGGTTCCTACTAGCTATCTATTTTACGCACAGTAGTGTATCTATGTCAGTCCCATTCTCCCAATTCATCCCACCCTTCACTTTTCCTCCTGTGTCTACATGTTCATTCTCTACATCTGCGTCTCTGTTCCTGCCCTAGGAACAGGTTCATCTATACCATTTTTAATGAAACTGAGTCTTTTGTAGAGATATAGATGGACCTAGAGTCTGTCATATAGAGTGAAGTAAGAAAGAGAAACAGATATATAAGAATACGGATTTTTGATGAGACCTTTATTCTTATCTCAGACCCATAACTAATTGCATCATTTCAGGCAAACTTTTTTTTTTTTCTCCTAGACACTTCAATTTTTATATGTTTAAGGAAAATAGACGTGAGTCTGAGTGAACTCCGGGAGATGGTGCTGGACAGGGAGGCCTGGCGTGCTGTGATTCATGGGGTGGCAAAGAGTCAAACATGACTGAGTGACTGAACTGAACTGAACTGAAGGAAAATAGTTCCTACCTTGAAAACTAATCTCTGGATGTAGTAATATATGCGCTAATTGATAATCAGTAAATTACAGTCACTATTTGAACATCGTATTCATGATAGCACTAATACACACAGATGCACTCACATACACACACTTGTGACTCCAAGTTGGTCTTCTTCCTGAGGTCTAACACCACAGTACCAACTACCTAATGATTCCAGTCATCAGGAAATGAGCCTGCCTAGAAGCAAATTCCTGTTTCCCTTTGCAATTGGAAGCATCAAGGTCATAGAAATGTATCCAATGCTTTTATCAGTGAATTAGATCTGAGCATATGTGTTTAAAGCTAAACTCTAGAGTGAAATAGAGGACGAATATTGTGTGAACAATTATTAATGGAAGTGTGTGTTGAGCTGGACCCAGAGGTGTAGAATTCTAGCCGGCGATGAGTCAGAAGTGTTGACACATGAATGCGACATGTGCATTGGCAAGTTAGCCCAAGCACAAGCAGGGGCAATCCATAAGCTGAAGCCTGGCTGTTACTGACCTACATTGCTATTTAAGCAAATTACTGTTTGCAGTGCTCTTTATTTAAGAACATTTTAATATAAGCTATTAAGTGTTTTGAATGTTAGTATAAAAGGAACATCTGGTAACCCTCTGAAAACCACTCTTGCCTGTGTTATTGCTGGCTAGGGCTTCAGTGCAGTGTGGACTGGGTGGTAATACTAGCATTTTTGTCCTACTTGTGATTCAAAAGGAAGTACTTCTAATATCACTGCATTTAGGAAATATTTATTGCAGGTTTTTTTTTTTTATCTGTCTACAACCTTTATCAGGTCAACCATTATCTTTGTAGAAACTATTTATCTAAAATTCACTTACCTATACTGGAAACAATGTAGTAGATAAGGCAATTTATTTTTCAATAATATACATTTCTTCAATAACAGAAAGTGGAACGAATAACTTATGTTACTGAAACACTTATGTAATCATTGCCTAAGAGACGAAAATGAGATGAATTCATAATTCATCTGCAACACATAAACTAGTAAGAAAAATGGCTTTGGTTTAAAAAGGCTGAAAAATTTTGATGAGAAAAGGCATAAGCCCCTGAAATAAAATATTTTGCAATTCTAATTAGAGTCCTATCACAGCAAATCCTTTAGTTGCCATTTTCATATTTGCATATATATTTCAGACTTACAAATATATTCAGAATAATCCCTCAAAGAATCCTACTCCCTCCAGTCTGAATAAGGCTTTCATATTTATGACCCCAAATTACTTAAATATTAGTTAACTTTAGCATTAAATATAGCAACAACATAGGGTTATTACTGAGAAAAATCACTAAGTTCAGTTTAATTCAAGTTTATATTGTCAATTTGTGTGTGAAATTTATACTCCCTCTTAGAAAAGCTTCTTATTGTACAGATATAATTTAATATTTAAATTATTAAAGTTATTTAAAGTTGCTTAAAATATGTGAAATTTAAATTGATATTTAATATTATCATAAGAAAATTAAAACTAATGTATTCAGCAATGAGGAAATGCTACCTGAGGAAGTAGTTAAGACCTTTGATTTTACAGGTTTGGTTCTTGGCTCTGACACTTCTTTGTTCTGTCACTTTGGATACATTAACTGACCTCTTTGTAAACTTGAGCTAGACGTGGAGATCTGGGGACTCAAGTCTCATCAGTGATGGCTGAAGCCATGGAAATGGATGAGATCTCTGCTGGAGCAAAAACTGGTGTTTGCATATTTCTAAATACTCATTTGTGAGGACTTACAATGTCTGTATATTCTTTTAAATTTGCTTCCCTATTTTGACGACTCACTCTTGGAGAACTGTTCAACAAGTAAACTTGAAGTTGTTCTAAATCAAGTCCCAGAGTTTTCCACCACCCTGACTTTCTGGTGTGCATATGTTCTAGCTTAATTATAAGGCAGTGGACTATTATTTAGTGATCTAAAGACTATTCAGTTGTTTGTTCAACATTTGTCAGGCTTAAAATTAAAACTAATGTTTCAGGCTCAAAAAATGGACCTCTTTGTGCTTCAGTTTTCTTTTCTGTGACATGGAGATATTAATAAAGCCCCACTCAAGGAGAGGTATTATAAGAATTTTAATGTTTTAATATAGTAAGAAGTCTTAGAAACATGCCAGGTATTTGGCATCATTATGTACATTTTTGACTCTCATAATTATCATCACCATTGCCATTATATGTTGAAATAGGTGATAGTTATGATTTTTCTAGTATCTCAACTATAGTTTCTATTGAAGTTTTAATGAAACATCATATACGGTTGCTATAGAAACTATGATTTGAATTTGTGGCCTTCAGTAAGGAAAATTTCAGGCAGTATTCTTAATTATTATATTTAAAAATGAAACAAGGGAACCACATAGGATGAGAGATTTCCTAACAAGATTACAGTGGTATCTAGTGTCTTCAGAAGCCATGAGTTTGTAAGCTACCTAAGGTGAGCACACTTGTGTTGGTATATACTTCATGACTGGCAATGCTATTATTTATCCTCTGCTAGTCTTCTTGTGGGGGAAATGCTCAAGTTCTCATTGCCATAACAACGGGTTCGTCTTCCTAAAACAAGATATACTCTGAGTCAAAGTAAAATTGTTTCCATGGTAACTGCTACATATCTAAGTGCAGCAGCCTGGTTTTTAATCAGTAAAATTGTCCTTTGTCAAAAAGCAAGCACATATTGTTGCTAAAAGAATTATGAATATTTTGAAAGTATGGTTAATGAATAAAGTAAACTAGATTGTCTCAAAGATAAAAACAAAATTGATTAAGCCTTTTCAACAGTTACAGTTTCTTGTTCATGAAATAAAAATCTCCACTGTATACACAAGCCAAAACACAGCATATCTATATATTGAATATAAAATGCTTCTATTTCTTCTATTTTGACCACATTTAAATAAAGTAAAATCCTCATCACTGAAAATGAAACTGTCCGTGATCCAAACCTATTTCATCCTTCTCTTTCATAAGCAGCATGTCTAACGATGTTAAATGTGCCTTAAGTATCATATTGATTTCTTTCTACCCTTTTTGTTTCAGATAATCTCTTGGTCAACTAAGGGAAATATTACTTTCCCACCAAATAAAGAAGATTCACTGGTGATTCCCTTCATTTCCATGTACTTACTTTCTCTTCTTTCTGTTTCTCTCTCCCACCTCCCTCTGTTTCTCCCCACTCCTCTTTCTTCTTCTTCTTCTTCACTTGCTTTCTGATGGTTTTTAATGTAGGAGTGGAAAGGGCGAAACCATGGGAACTGAGATTGGGGATGGTTACCATAGTTACATCGTCTGTCAGGTAGATAAAAATGGAAGACAGTCTCATTTAAATGATATTCACTGTGGTGATGACCAGTTCAGTTCAGTTGCTCAGTCGTGTCTGACTCTTTGCGACCCCATGAATCTCAGCACACCAGGCCTCCCTGTCCAGCACCATCTCCCGGAGTTTACTCAGACTCACGTCCATCGAGTCGGTGATGACATCCAGCCATCTCATCCTCTGTTGCCCCCTTCTCCTCCTGCCCCCAATCCCTCCCAGCATCAGAGTCTTTTCCAATGAGTCAGCTCTTCGCATGAGGTGGCCCAAGTACTGGAGTTTCAGCTTTAGCATCATTCCTTCCAAAGAACACCCAGGGCTGATCTCCTTCAGAATGAACTGGTTGGATCTCCTTGCAGTCCAAGGGACTCAAGAGTCTTCTCCAACACCACAGTGCAAAAGCATCAATTCTTCAGTGTTCAGCTTTCTTCAGATACTTTGTATTTAGATTGAAGTGAAGTGAAGTCACTCAATCGTGTCCGACTCTTTGCCTCCCCATGGACTGTAGCCTACCGGACTCCTCTGTCCATGGGATTTTCCAGGCCAGAATACTGGAGTGGGTTGCCATTTCCTTCTCCAGGGGAACTTCCCGACCCAGGGTTAGAACCCAGGTCTCCCGCATTGTAGGCAGACGATTTACCATCTGAGTATTTAGATAGACTAGGTCCAAATCCTGTTCTGTGATTTTTTTTTTTGCAGTGTGATTTGGGGCTTATATTTCCTCATTCATAAAATGGAGTTAAAATGCTTGTATTATGGGTTGTTGTGAGCATTAGATAATGCATGTAGAAAGCTTAGCACATGCACTTTGCCTAGTACTAGAATGCACTTGATCAACTGCTAATAGCAGCTATATTTATTATCATTATCATCAATCTGACTTAATACTAACAGAGAGTGTATGACAAAGTTACTGTCATTGCCATATATACAGCTTCTCAACAATACATTTTGTTTCACTTTTTAGTGTTATTTTGAAAAATATAGATTAAGATTTATATAACATATATGATAACATAATAAAAGAACTTTTCAGCAGTTTGAGGTCAAAATTAAAATACTTGATGTAATTTAAGGTTATTTTAATGACTCATTGTTTTGTTCATTTTAAGAGAAACTGAGTTCATGTTTTGCTTTTCTCTCACAGTACCAAAGGCACCTAGCAGAACAGGTTTCATTGGACAGAAGTCTCAGATTTTCTAGGACAGTCTTGAATTTAAATATCCTGTTTCATTGTTCCCGTAGGTATAGCTGTACCTGTCAGGAACGGTGCCCTGATTTGGGGGTAAAAATATATTGTCAGTATAACTGCGAGACTTGAATTGTCCCTGACATTGGCAGGTAACTGCAGTCAAGATTCCAGGTCTCCAGAGCAGACGGCATCTCAGCAGGGCCACTGTGCTGCCACAAAATAGGTTGGCAAAGTCCTGCTACAGTCACCTACCTGACACGAAGATGCAGAGGACATCTGGTGACTCTCTTCACCTTTTTGTTAGTTTCTATGAAAAGGGCATGGAGAAGGCAATGGCACCCCACTCCAGTACTCTTGCCTGGAAAATCCAATGAACAGAGGAGCCTGGTGGGCTGCAGTCCATGGGGTCGCTAAGAGTCAGACACGACTGAGCGACTTCCCTTTCACTTTTCACTTTCGTGCGTTGGAGAAGGAAATGGCAACCCACTCCAGTGCTCTTGCCTGGAGAATCCCAGGGATGGGGGAGCCTGGTGGGCTGCTGTCTATGGGGTCACACAGAGTCGGACATGACTGAAGTGACTTAGCAGCAGCATGAAAAGGGCAAAAAGGACAGTCATCAATGACCTAAGAAATTGACAGCCAAACTCAGTTATAGAATTCAATATTTTTTATTGAAGTGTCAATCCTAAAAGAAATCAACCCTGAATATTTATTGGAAGGACTGATGTTGAAGCTGAAGGTCTAATAATTAGGCCACTTGATGCAAAGAGCTGACTCATTGGAAAAGACCCTGATGCTGGGAAAGATTGAGAGCAGAAGGAGTAGGGGACGACAGAGGATGAGATGGTTTGATGGCATCACTGGCTCAATAGACACAAGTTTGAGCAAACTCTGTGAGATAGTGAAGGACAAGGAAGCATGGTGTACTGCAGTCCATGGGGTCGCAAGGAGTCTGACACAACTGAACAACTGAACAACAAAGTATAGTTAGTTGATTTACCATGCTGTGTTAGTTTCAGATGTATGGCAAAGTGATTCATATATATATATATATATATATATATATATATATATATATATATATATACGTACACAAACACACACTCATATATATGTATGTGTTTTCATTATAGGCTATAACAAGGTATTGAATATAATTCCCTGTGCTATACAGAAGGTCCTTGCTGTTGATCTATTTTATATAATAGTGTGTGATTAACAGATACACAAATTGTATATGGTTAAATTGTAACACTTTAGGTCTGGCATTGCAAATTATTTGAGCGATTGCAGTATAAAATAGCATAGAGGAGGTCTTTCTGTGATCTGCTGCCTGTTCTGAGAGAAGAATGAAAAACCAGGACAATCACTCCCTTGGGATCACCCATTTGAAATCCAGATCTCTCATTGACTGCCCACTTAAGAGATATGCCAAGTAGGGTTGAGACCACACCTCTCATTTTTCTGGAATCCTGAGGCCTTAATTTTCAAGTAATCTTTCATTCCTCATCTTTTTTTCCAACTGTTTTGATTTTGAAATGTTATTTGAAATTTATCAAGGTTTTCATGAGGTTTGCTGGAAGATGAGGTGAAGATCAGATAAGATCAAAGGTGACTGAAATTTTATTAGCATAGAAAAGAAAGGATTCAAACAGAGAGAGACTTTGTAAAATGGAAGGAAAAATAGAGTTCTTGCACAGGCATAAGTAGAGAGCAGGGTAGATAACAGGAGGACATGTGAAAGAAATCTTCAGTCAGTAAAACCAGTTACCTGATGTGTTAGTTTTCCAGGGCTGACGCAACAATTTACCACAAACAGCAAGGCTTAAAACAATAGACATCTATTGTCTCACCAGGCTGTACTAAAATCCTGAAATCCAGGTGTTAGCACGGCCACACTCTCTCTGAAGCTCTTTGGGAAAACCTGTCCTGACCTCGTCTCAACTATGGTGATGACGGAGAGGCTGGGCATTCTTCAGCTCCAGTCTTTACCTCTGTCATCATATCAACTTCACTGGGATATCTGTGTCTGTGCTTCTTCTTCTTTTTTTCAATTAAGATAGCAGTATGTTGGATTAGGGCCACCCTAATCCAGTCTGACTTCATGAGATTTCATCTTAATTAGTTACCTCATCAAACAGCCCTATTTCCAAATGAGGCTGCATTCTGAGATTCTGGGAGGGTGATGAATTTGGGTGAGTTGCGGGGAACTACCCAACACAGTACATCTGATTTTCTTTTCCCTATCCCCATATCTTAGCCTCATGGTAAAATTTTGGAAAGAGCTGGGGATATTTGCAGAGAACAGTCAAAGACCAGGGCTCAGAACTGAATCAAAAAGTGATGAGGAGAGAGAAGGATGCTATGAACAAATATAACCACAGTGTGATTGTGTAACTGAGGACTGGCTGGCAGACTTGGAAGATGAACAGAAATAAGTGCAGTTTATTTCCTTTAATAAGCTTGATCCTATTTCACAAGACACACGATGAATGGAAGCAACTCAGGCTTGAAGTAGAGACATAATTTAGGATTCTGGTTGGCAGGTTGCTTGTCTAAGAGTTTTCATGGATCAATAAGGATAAGATTTACCTCATTTAATTATTATGAATATAAAATAGATGAGATTCATGCATGGCATCTACCAGGCAATCCTCATAGTAGTTCTTTCCCTCTTCTTTTTGTAGGAGTTAATTGACACACTGGGGGAGGGGGGTCCAATATCAGAGTCTCTGCCTCTTGTTAAGTCAATGATTGAAGAAAAGTGAAAGACTTAGTTGCTCAGTTGTATCTGACTCTCTGCCATCCCATGGACTGTAGCCCACCAGGCTCACCTGTCCTTGGAATCCTCCAGGCAAGAATAATGGAGTGGGTAGCCATTCCATTCTTCAGGGGAACTTCTCAACCCAGAGACTGAACCCAGGTATCCTGCATTGCAGGCAGATTCTTTACCATCTGAGCCACCAGGAAAGTCCTTTACATGTATTCAATTCATTTTAGAAACGAGACCTGCCTCTTCTAGCCATATAGAAAGACCGGGAGAGAAAAATCCCTTATCTTATAATCTTTCATTCTCTTTTTCTTCATGGAGACAGCTCTTCGTTTAGAAAAGAAAAATGCCTAAACTACTGTTTTAAGATTAATTGGGTCTCAAATGGCATGATCAAACTTGAATGGAAAAGATAATGTCAACCAAGTAGTTCCTTGCCTTGCGAGGATCTAAATAGTTCCTCTGCCGGATTAAGCAGCGTGTTCTTTACGTCTGCTTGTATATGAGCAGGTGTTTATGGCGAGGGTCTTCCCTAAACCTTAGAATTTAGCTAATTAAAGTGCAGCTTCTCCATCTATACTTTGTATCCTATTACTCATACTGAATTCCAGAAGCCAAGCCTGGAACTGTTCTGCTATTATCAAGCTGCTGAGTGGGAAGCAGAAACAGTACATGTAAGTAAATCTGGTAAACAGTGTTTAAAATTAGTATGTGACAACTACCATTTTTTTTTTTCATGGCTTCCCTTGGGCATTAATTAAATACAGCATTTTCCAGCATATTCTCTTGCAGAATCATTTCCTCCTCTGTTTTAAAATATTCAGGCTGTGAATGCACCAGACAGCAATATTAAATTCTAATGACTATTTCTGAAATAGCAGGGAGTTGGGTCAAACACAGTCTGTAATAGACACCAGCAAAATTGAAATATTTTTCTATTAACATGCAGATGAATCAAGTTTGAGAATGATTTCATTTGTGGGAAAGTTTCTTTTTCCCAAAGGGGAGTTAAAATTGGAGTGTTACTACCCCTGAAATTTCTTTCTCTCCCTCTCTCCCTCTCTCTCTCCTCTCTCCATTCCTCCTTCCTTCCTTCCTTCTTTTTTCCCCTCCTTCCTTCCTTTTGTTTCTTTCTCTTCCCTTTCCTTTCTTTCTTTTTTCTTATCTTCTCTTTTTTTCTCTGATTTCTTTCTCCCTTTCCTCCCTCCCTCCTTTCCTCTCTCTCTTTCTCTGTCTTGAATGTAGATAGTTCAATTCTGTAGCTATACTGATGATTTGTGCCTTATTCTTCTATCATGTGTGGAATGAATAGCAATAACTAAAATAGTCTAATGCATATTAGACTGGGAAAGAAAAATTTGCATCTTTTTTGTTACTATAAATAACATTTTGTTTTATAAATAGACATTGCCACTAATAGAAACATTGAAATATTTCTATATGTTGCTTTTAAATCTGCATGTAAATATTGTTTAATTAATGTTTACTTCACAAATAACATTTTTATGCAAGCAAATTTTATAGCCATCGGTCCTTGACCTAAAATTCCTTTTTTTCCCAGCAAACTAACTTTTTCAAGTTTTTGTGCTTAAAAGTACACACACACACAATTCATTTTGTCAAGTGCCCAAAGTCTCTCTGAAACATCCATAAATATAGAAATAATTACTAAATCATCAGTTTTACCTATTCGCCAACTTATTCTTTTAGAAAACAGTGTCTGACTGTCTGCTGCATGTGAAGCGCTCTTACATACTACTTCATGATGTAGAGGCTGCAAATATATTTTCTTGTTTCCATGGATTTAAAATCTGCTAGAATGTAATGAGCTATCATCTACAGTCTATCATTCAGGTGTGAAAGTACCCAAGATTAGAAGATGTGAATACATAAGAAGCTAAAAAGGTGCAAACGTTATTGCTTGAATATGGATATTTGGCACAAATATTAGGAAAGACAGAATATTTGAAAATAATCTATGAGACAAATTATAGATTGATAGCAATGAAAGGGGCTTTTGTGGCTCAGAGGTAAAGAATCTGCCTGCCTGCAATGCAGGAGACCTGGTTCAATCCCTGGGTTGGGAAGATCCCCTGGAGAAGGAAGTGGCAACCCACTCCAGTATTCCTGCCTGGAGAATCCCATGGCAGGCTACAGTCCATAGACTCGGAGAGTTAGACCTGACTGAAGCGACTAAGCAGCCGCAGCAATAAAAAATAGCCATAAATCTATATGATCTCAACGTAAAGAAAGATTAGTAGATTGAGTTTCAATTAATGGCTGGCTGAGTGTACTCGGATGAGTGTTTGCTGTACCTCTGCGTTGTTCTGGGGAATGGAGCAAGTTCTGGGTTACTAAAGCATGTTCTTTTACACTGACTATGAATATAACTTTTGAAAAGCAATGAAGTGGGACTGACATTGAAATAGTGTTTATTCTGTCATAGCGGTTTAGACTGACACTCTAAAGAGATTTATCCTCAGAATAATGACTCTCAAGAATCCATTTAACTAAGAAAATGAACCCTCTTTTCTGGTGTCATTCCTACGTCTGTAGGAAATCAATTCTGGTGACAAGAGTTGTCTTGTATAGAGAATGTTCTGAAAACCAGGAGGATGCTCTGACTGTCTTGGGATCCATACCAGAGTATAATTCTCACAACTCTACATGGGCCAAAATGAAATGACACCCCTTCTGAGTCAATATAGGCACACCATTTCTTAGAGTCACCAACAAATAAGGACTGGTAATTTTTTATTTTTCAATAATTTCAAGTAAAAAAAGGTTAGTAACCTTTCTAACTATTTTCTGTTACCATTCTCACAGAACTACTTCTTGAACCATATTTAGCCACCCAAGAGGAAAAAATCACTTATGTCAGTGTTTCTATGTTGACCATAGTAAAACTAAAAGAATGAAATCATACCATTTGCAGCAATATGGATACCTAGAGGTTATCATACAAAGTGAAATAAGCCAGACTGAGAAAGATAAATACCATGTGATATCACTTATATGTGAAATCTGAAAAATGATACAAATGAACATATTTATAAAACAGAAATAGAGTCACAGATATAGATAACAAATTTATGTTTACTGGGAGGAGGGAAAAAGGGATGAATTGGGAGATTGGGATTGACTTACACACATCACTAAGTATAAAACTGATATGTAATAGTGGCCTATTGTGTGTCACAGGGAACTTAATTCAGTGCTCTGTGCTTTCCTATATGGGAAAATAATCTGAAAAAGAGTAGATATATGTATTAATATATGCGTAACTGATTCCCTTTGATATACAGCAGAAACTAATATGACATTGTAAATCAATTATGCTCCACTAAAAATTAATTAAAAATTAAAAGATGCTAAGAATAAAAGCAATCCCTAGAGTGAGAATAAATTCATAGTTTAGGCATAGCTCAACCATGTTACCTTTAGTTACCATGCATAGGTGATGATGTAAGATGATAATAGAGTCACTTTAAGTTTGAAGAATGGTTTGCTATTTGTAGATATTTTCTTATTGAATTCTCTTAGCCATAAGATGTAGGTAGGGCAGGTGGTTTTGTACATAGTTACCTATAAAGACAGGAAAACAAAATCTTCCATGAGCTGCCCAATCATCCAGCCAGTAACAGAACTGGATTTGAAAAAAGACCTTACCTCTCCAAGGACTAAACTTTCTTCATGCTAGGTATTATTTTCCTTTAACTCATACCATATTGTAATTATATTTTAAAAATACTTTTAATGTCCTGAGCCAATATGAGAATTAGGCCAATATATTAATAAAAAGTATTTTAGAGCTACGGTTATCTCATTGGAAAAGTCACAATGTCCTTTTGTTTACAAAATAGTGATATTTCTGAAAAAGAAGGAAAAAATTTCCATAACTATTTCCTGATTGTCAGGCTATAGCTGGATACATGTAGTTCTTGCTGGATGCTCTGATCCTGTTTGAAGAAAGGGATTTTATATTATATATATTTTATATTCTTCATAGTACTTAAACAGGGAATTCTTAAGTACACAATATAGTAATATACTTGTTAAATGAAGTTAAATGAAATGGGACCCATTTATTTCTATGTTATGTGTGCTGAATAGTCAGCATGGCTTCAATTTCCCTCATTTTCTCTGTCTCTTATTATTAGGCATAATTTTCACAAATTTGGATTCTTTTGAAAAATAGTGATATTTCTGTTATTGATGAAAATCATATGGTTGTTTTATTTTGCATATTCTCAGCTTTATTTCCAATAGTTAGGCCAGACTTGACATTTGCTTCTTCTATACAACATATAGTTAAACAAACTATTCAATTCTACAATTATGTTCCAAAAATGCAGCTTGGGAAATTAATTAGTATTAGGTGTCTTGTCCAGGGTTATCCTGCAGGTAAAACAAGATATTAAAAGCACTTGAGTTTCTACTATGTTTCCTAAGTCCTTGAACCACATAACATTTCTCTGATGTTTAATTCTTTAACTGGTTGAAGACCTATATTTTCTGAATGAAAGATCCTGCTGTGTTGTGATGCTTGGCATTTGTAATTAATGCACGTATTGTTGCCAGCATATATTCAGATAAAGGTTAGTTTAATTGGGCCAAGATAAACAATTATACCTTGATTTTGTTAAAGGCTGAGTATACATTGGATGCTTAAAAGTTAGTGTAAAAAGAATCACCAGTATTTGAGTTTCTAATTTTCCATATGCCTAGTTATAAGACTTTGAACTAAGCGACTTAGAAAAATATTTCATCGCAAACATTTCTTCTTCTTAATGAAGATAAGAAGGCAGATTGTATTCTTAATGAGGGCCAGTTAGGCTGATATGTTTGGATGGCATTTACTAAACTAGATCATTTAGACAAATCTTATTGCTTATGATCTACTTAAACATTAGAAGGATTCTTTAGCTGTTACAGAACTCAGTATGATAAACAGGTTCAAGATGCCTAATACTTGCAGCATTCTGTGAATGTGTCACAGTCATTAAATATGAATACATCTGCTTGGATAGCACTAGGATTTATTTTATTTCAATTGAAAAGATATTTATAATTAATTGCTTTTTTGGTACAAGAGAAAAATGATTTTGAGGGATTCATTTTAAGCATACTACTATTATTTAGTGTGTTCTTTACTAAAAGAAAATGTATATACATAGTTTAGCACGTGAAAAATATAATGTTTGATTAGTACATTTTCTTCTCAATATCAGTAATTATTTCTCAGGTATGCTGTGCTGTGCTTAGTCACTCAGTTGTGTCTGATTGTGACCCCATGGGCAGCAGCCTGCCAAGGCTCCCTCTGTCCTTCGGGATTCTCCAAGCAAGAATGCCGGGGTGGGTTGCCATGCCCTCCTCCAGGGGATCTTCCCAACCCAGGGATTGAACCCAGGTATTCTGCATTGCAGGCAGGTTCTTCACTGACTGAGCCACAAGGGAAGCCAAGAATACTGGAGTGGATAGCCTATTCCTTCTCCAGGGGATCTTCCTGATCCAGGAATTGAACTGGGGTCTCTGGCATTGTAGGCAGATTCATTATAAGCTAAGCTACCAAGGATATATACAGAGGATAATCTCAGATATATCCAGGAGATATTTAATCTACATCACCCCATTTTCAGTGAATAATCAAGTAAAATATATTTTTAAACATAATGTCATGGGGGAAAAAAAGGACTGACTTATACTTGTAAAGCATAACCTTCTGACTCTTCCTGGAGGCATTCTTAGGGTATCTGGGTGGGCCACACTGCTTTTTGTCTTAGATTCAGGGCACAGTCTTGGAGGAAGAAATTGAATAAAAGCCAAGGAGTTAAGTCAGACTTACAGTGCAAAAGTGGAAATATATCATGGTTAAAAATCATGGTGACTTCTAGGGCGAACAGCGTAATAATCAAAATTATGAATCAAGATTCATTTACATTTTTTATAATGTATATGTTTACCTATACAAACTAAAGACCCACATTAGGATCAGAGAATAAAAAAGTTCATTGTATTAAATATAAGATCTATTGTTAGCTCCAGTTTGGTTTTAATTAAATATATGCTTGCAATGGGCTTAAGAACTCTTAGTGAATTTTCTGACCAATCCAACCAATACGTTAAGCAAACACAGAAGGAAAAAGCCAAATTTGTTCCTATCATTACATGAAGAAGGATACAGGTGACTAAATTTCTCACACTTTAGTTGGTTGCTTGGTTACAAACAGATGCCCTTTTCATGTCCTAAATTTTATTGTCAACCAATAATAGATAAGCAGGTCTATAGCCTCTGACTCTGCACAGGGCCATCTTCGAGTCCATGGAAAAGGACTTCCTTTGTGTGTGTGTATATAATCACTCATAAAAGAGGGACTCTTTTAGGAAATTATGGAGTTTTCATTTCAAAGGAATCCTAAAATTCATTAATTTCTTCACCATGTATTTACTGAGAACCTGCTACATGCAAGACATTGTGGTGGACCCTGGGTCTATGGCAGTAGAAGAAATACATATAGTTTTTGCTTTTCAAGAATTTTCCCTATATTTAAAAGGATGAACACTGAAGAAGTTTAGGAAGCCCAGAATAACATGCTATAAGAGTATGTAGCAACTAGAAATAGACCTTATTCTTGGGAAATCAGGAAATAATTCTACAAATTAACCCTTGGAAGATGAGCAGGAAAATTACTATGGGTAATAAGGGCAAAGATTTCTGAGTAGAGAGAAAATCAACATGGAGAGTGTGGTGTGTATTCCAAAAATTAAATGAGGTAAAGAGCTAAGATGTTTACAGAAAAAAAAAAAAATATATATATATATATATATAGTAAGAGAAAATGCAGTAACTGAAGTTTTTTATGTATCACATTGCTGCTGCTACTGCTGCTAAGTTGCTTCAGTCGTGTCTGACTCTGTGCGACGCCATAGACAGCAGCCCACCAGGCTCCACTGTCCCTGGGATTCTCCAGGCAAGAACACTGGAGTCAGGCAAGAACACTGGAGTGGGTTGCCATTTCCTTCTCCAATGCATGAAAGTGAAAAGTGAAAGTGAGGACACTCAGTCGTGTTCGACTCTTCGCGACCCCATGGACTGTAGCCTACCAGGCTTTTCTGTCCATGGGATTTTACAGGCAAGAGTACTGGAGTGGGATGCCATCGCCTTCTCCAATATATCGTATTAGGAATATGCAAATATAGATATACTGTTGACTAATGGCTCTGCATTGTTAATTTATTTGACATCTTGAAATATGACGAGCAGCAACTTAATGTCAGATCTCAGATCTTCATGGTTTACATTCCTAGGCCCTACAACTAAAAGAAATCCTTCGACAGTGAAAGTGTTAGCCACTCAGTCTAGTCTGATTCTTCGCAACCCTGTAGAAGGTAGCCTCTGTCCATGGAATTCTCCATGGCAAGAATACTGGAGTGGGTTGCCATTCTCTTCTCCAGGGAATCTTGTTGACCCAGGGATCTAACCTTGGTCTCCTGCATTGTGGGCAGATTCTTAACCATCTGAGCAACCAGGGATGCCCCTACTAAAAAGCATTTACTTTGATCATATTCTCTAATATCCTTCAAGTTATTTCCATTCAGTCAAAATTTCTGTTGAAGGTTTTGAAAGTGTACCTGAAAACTTTACCAAGCACCTAAATAAACATATAGTGATACAGCAACAGGAGAGAAATAAGTCAAAGTCACTTTCACCCATTCAGTCACCTACTAGAAGATGAATTATAGGTACAAAAGCAGAAGGAATATATGTTGCACCACTGGGTGATAAAAAAGGAGTATGAGAGCAACAGAAAAACTGCTCTTAGGGCTCTTTTATAACGGCTCCTTTTCTTTTCCTATTTTTTCCCTTCCTTCATCCCATCAATCCTGCAGGGCAAACACATTATAGTCACAAATAAATATGTGCCCAAAGTCAGGCTAAGTAGGATTGCAGTTTAGAGTAACACATTGTGTAAGTTCTGGAAAGGCATTATTCCCCCTATTATCTCAGTGGCAAACCTTTTTTTTTTTTCTTTTTTTAATAATTACGTTAAATTTCATCACTGTGTTCACCGTTTGCCCAGCACGCTAAGGCAGAGTGCTGAGTGAAACCCTTTCTCTGTGGACCCAGGGAGGTCAGAATGTAAATAAGGCAAAAGAAGATGCCTTGGGGAGTGAGGGACCATGGGGATTAGAGCTGGGCATAAATCACAGCACCACGGTAAAGCAACACAGGGTTTTACTTTGGCACTTTTATCTCTGGGGAGCTCCTCTGCTGGTGGGCCTCAAACAATGGTGAAGCGATAGTGTTTAGAACTGTTTTGTATGTATTCTGTGTGTGTGTGTTTCTTGGGAGATAATCCTTAGAGAATTTTTAAGTAGAGAACCTGTAAATTCTTTTTACTTTAGTTGTTATTTAAAAATAAAAGTAAATCAGTTGTGAGTGGATAGAGAACAGTGGGAAGCAGAATGGTTTTTACTCCGGTAGTGTGACAGATTTGGGGAAACCTGCTAAATGTGAGACAAAGGAGTTATATTATTTATAAGTGCTTTGGAAATGAGCATTGGGCTGGCAATCCCTGAGGAAAGTATTATACTTATCTTTCCACAGTGAGTAACTGTAAAACTTGATAAGATTTATGAAGCACCTCCTTTTAAGCTGTAGAAACTGGCAGCATAAGGATATGATTCTAGAGAGAAGGAAAATATTAGAAGTGCTTGCTCCATAGTCACTCCTGCTTTTTGCCTGGAGGAATTTTCAAAGCTTGACACAGGGAGAGAAACAGATCTGACGTCAGAGTTGCTGAGGTATCTGGATTTATGGGACAAAGTGCCAAAGATGAGCTAACTCTCCAAAATAAAGCCCAGGAGTCTGCAAAGTGTTTCCTTGAGTTTTTGGCTAAATACTATGCTGTATAGATGGAGAGTGAGACTCTATGAGGCCTGGAAGGAAGAAAACAAAAACTAAAAAACCCCAGAAAAGCTCTTCAGAGGGCCCTGAGCTGAACAGAGAGTTCTTAAGTCAACCAGTGCTGGAAAATGCTGGCCAGAATGGAGAGGTCTTGGGGAAGATTTCAAATATTTCAATGAGAGTTTTTATGAGCACTTATGAGTAGGGCTACTTCAGTCTTAGGGTGTTTGTCCTTATAAAGCTTAAAACAAAACCTGTTTGTTTTAACATTATTCGTAAGGTAATTTTGACAAAAAGTTATAAGTAGTATGAATATTTTTCTCTCTAGTTAAGTCACTTTATAGTTGGTTAACTAATGTAGACAGTCGCTTCCTGTATGATTTTACAAAAAAACAAAATAAACATCCTATTTTCCGTAGATAAAAAGCAATTGTATCATACCAAAGATAATCATTCTAGTAAAATGAAAATCAATTACCTGTTGGTTGAGCTCTTCAACAGAATAATCTTTCAATCCTGATGAAATAATATATGTACAATTTTTTAAGATTTCATATAAATTATGAAAAAGTCATAAGTAAGTTCATTAAATTCTCGAATAAAATTGAACATTCTCTAAGGAGAGAAAACAGACTCTCAATAGAGTAGCAGGCACAAGTCCATCATACAAAGAAAAATAGCAGACTTACAAAGAAATTTTAAAAATGTGATCTATAAATAAAGGTATAGTTGATAGAAATAAACCCAAAGATGGCAAAGATGTTGAAATATCTATTATAAAAATTTCATTACAGGAAAAGATGTGCATAAGGGACAAAGAAATAGAGATATCTTTAGAGATAAAGACACAATAACAAAGAAGCGGATGCAAATGCTAAAACTAGAAATATTGTATGAATTTAAAAGTTACTACATAGGCTTAACAGAAGTTTGGACTTGAAGGAAAGAGCAAATAACTTGAAGACTGAATAATAGACACTATTTAAACTGTAACACTGACTAAGAAAAAAGAAAAGTTTCAGGAACTTGTGAACAATGTCAAGTCGTCCACCATAAAATAACTGGAATCCCAAAGGGAGATGAAAGGGAAGTTGGGGAACAAAAATTGTGAAGATATGATTTTCAAATTGTTTTCAAACTTAGTGGAAAATATGCTTAATATCCAATGAATAGGATTTCATTTTTTAAAAAAAGAACATATCTACATCATAGTCAAATTGTTGGGAATCAAAAGCAAAAAATTGCTTCAAAAATAAAATATCTAACAATACATTTAATCAAGGAAGTGAAAGATCTGTACACTGACAACTATAAAATGCGGTTGAAACAGATTGAAGATATCTTTCAAAAGAAATGGAAAGGTATCTCATGTTTAAAAACTGGAAGAATTTGTATTATTAAAATGTTTCTACTACTGAAAGTGATCTATAGATTCAATGCAATCCCTGTCAAGGTACCAATGACAATTTTCAAAGAAATAAACAAACCCAAAATGCACATAAAGCCACAAAAGATGCTGAAAAATTAATCTTGAACAAAAGGCAGAAACCTGGAGGCATTATGTACAGATTTCAAATTATATTGCAAAGCAATAGTATTCAAGACAGTGTGGTACTGGCATAAAAACAGACACATAAAAATAGGTCAATAGAACAGAATAGAGAGCCTGCAAATGTACCCATATATATACGTGGTCAATTAATTTACAAAGAGATGGTTAGACAGCATCACTGATTCAATGGACATGAATTTGAGCAAACTTCAGGAGATAGTGGAGGACAGGAAAGATAGTGTTCTGCAGTCCGTGGGGTTGCAAACAGTTGGACACAAGTGAGCGGCTGAACAACAACAACAATTTACAAGGAAGGAGTCAAGAATATAGTGGGGATGGCCCAGGGAGATGTTGTGGGGAGGGAGGTGGGAGGGGGGTCCATGTTTGGGAACGCATGTAAGAATTAAAGATTTTAAAATTAAAAAGAAAAAAAAAAGAAAAGAAAAGGAAAAAAAAAAAGAATATAGTGGGGAAAGGACATACTCTTCAATAAATGGCTATAGGAAAACTGGACAGCTACATTCAAACAAGTAAAATTGTACTACCACCTTACACCACACACACAATGGATTAAGGACTTGAATGTAAAACCTGAAACTTATAACTCCTAGAAGAAAAATCTTTTTATGTGAAAAGTCTCCTTTACTTGGCAATTTTCTTTTTGATTGATGGCACAAGCAAAAGTAACAAAATCAAACATAAACAAATGGGACTACATCAAAGTAAAAAGTCTCTGTAAAGGAAGTGAAAGTGAAGTGAAGTCCCTCAGTCACGTCCGACTCTTCGCCACCCCATGGACTGCAGCCTACTGGGCTCCTCCGTCCATGGGATTTTACAGGCAAGAGTACTGGAGTGGGTTTCCATTGCCTTCTCCACTGTAAAGGAAACCATCCACAAAACACAAAGGCAACCTACAGAATGGGAGTCAACTTGCAAATTATATATCTGATTAGGGATTACTATCCAAAATATATAAACAATTCACACAACTCGAGAGCAAGGCACATAAGAACTTCATTTAAAAAATGGGTAATGGACCCAAATAGACATTTTTCCAAATAAGACACACAAATGAATAACAGGTATATGAATGGGTGTTCAGAATCACTAATCATCAGGGAAATGTAAATCAAAACCACAATGAGTTATCACTTCATATTTGTAATAATAGCTTTCATCCTAGAATCAAATGATGAAAAGGATATGGAAAACAAGGGAACTCTTACACTGTTGGTAATAATTGGTAAATTGGTGTAGCCAGTATGGAAAACAGTATGGAGTTTCCTCAAAAAGTTAAAAATAGAATTACTGTGTGGTCCAGCAATCTCACATCTGGGTACTTAGCCAAAGGAATCAAATCTAGGTCTCAAAGGGATAACTATACTCCAATGTTTATTGCAGCATTATTTATAATATCCAATAAATGAGAACAACCTAAGTAGTTATCATGAATGAAGAAAATGTGATATATGTATCAAATGGAAAACTATTCAGTCATAAAAAAAGGTAATTTTGCCATTTTCTATACATAGAACCTGGAGGGCATGGTGCTAAGTGAAATAAGCTAGAAAATAAAGGATGAATACTTCATGATTTTAGTTCTATATGCAACCTAAAAGAGTTGAACTTGTAGTAAGAAGAGGAAAATGGTGTTATAAGGGGCTGAATCATGAGAAATGGGGAGATGTTGTCCAGAGATTGCAAACTTTCTGTTGTAAGAGAATTGTTCTGTTGACCTAATGTAAAGATGATGGCTGTATTCAGCAATAATTTATTGTATCCTTGAAATCTGATGAGAGTAGATCACATGCATTCTCACCAGACACACAAAGATGTGAGGTGATGAATATGGTAATTAAGTTGATTGTGATAATCATCTCACATTTTATACATGTACCAAAATATCACAATGTACAAGTTAAATATATACAAGTTTTCTTTGTCAATTATACTACAATAAAACTGGAAAAGATTACATATAAGGGAACTCAGATCAAAAATAAGAGATGGAAAATATACATATCATGTACCCAAATAATAAAACAACTGGAGTAACTACTTAGTGTCAAATAAAATGAAATTCAAGGAAATAACTATTATCAGATACAAAGAGTGATGTTTTATAGTGGTAAAATTTTCTTATAAAGCTATAAAGTACATTGAAAAAAAGTAAGTATTTCAGTGATGGGCTCCACAGGTGGTGTTGCCTGCCAATACAGGCAACCTAAGAGACACAGGCTCCATCCCTAGTTTGGGAAGATCCCCTGGAGGAGGGCATGGCAATTCACCTCTGAATTTTCTTGTCTGCAGAATCCCATGGACGGAGGAGCCTGGCAGGTTATAGTCCATAGGGTCACAAAGAGTGAAACACGCCTGAATAGACTGAACATGCACAAGTTCAGTGAAACAGGAGTAAAAAATACGGTATTTTATTTTTTTAACCTCAGTCATTTCTTAGTCATTTCTTAGTTTACTACTAAAACTGTGTATCAGTTTTAGTAGTTGCCATGACCTTCTTCTAGGATATTTATGATTTTGGAAGCCATTTTGATTTTCTTCATAATAGCCATTTCCTGTTCTTCTTTGCTTCAGAACTCTGATTGTGCTTGCACATAATATGGCTCATCCCAGAGGACAGATTATGTTTAGTTTGTATCAGTCAGAGAAATCTAGTTCCACTTTTCTTATGGTAGAAATAGATATGAGCCTGTGTTTAAGGTGATTAATGAAATCATCTCAGAGTCCATGCGCATATGATAGTTTATTTTTATGAAGTAATCACAGGAAACAAAAGAGTTATAATTTGTAAGTAAATAAGTAAGTTAAGTTAGCTATTTCAGCTGGTAATTTAAATGCTATAAAAGAGGTATGTGTATGTGCATCATAGTAGCGTTGAGGAGAGGTAACTGATTTAGTCTTTCTGAGACAGATGGAGAACAATTTAAAGCATTTTTTACAGTGACATTTTACCTTTATTTTGTAGAAAGTTGTTTAGTGGAAAATGGCCAAAGTTTGCACCAGGACACTACTGTCCCATAGCAGCATGTCTGTGATGAAGATATTCTATATTTGTACGTGTTAACAGCAAAACACCAGAAGAGGAAAAAAAGCATGAACAGGGACGTGTAAGTTTGAGCTTTATTGATATAAGAGTATGCAATGAGATTCTTTGGGAAAAGAGGGTTATACAGAGTCATAAAGCAAGAAGTGAAGTCGCTCAGTCGCTCAGTCGTGTCCGACTCTTTGCTCAGTCATGTCCGACTCAGTCGTGTCCGACTCTTTGCGACCCCATGGACAGTAGCCTACCAGGCTGCACCGTCCTTGGGATTTTCCAGGCAAGAATACTGGAGTGGGCTGCCATTTCCTTTTCCAGGGGATCTTCCCAACCTAGGGATTGAACCTGTGTCTCCTGCATTGCAGACAGACACTTTACCATCTGAGCCACCAGGGAAACTCTAAAGGCAGTGCGCACATCAAAGTCTCTTAAGAAGAAAAAGCTAAAGACCAGTTTACTTTTTGAAAACCATTATGACAGAAAAAATGAGAGGGATTGAAGGGGAAAACCAGAGGCAATCACCACTTAGAAGATTGATCCATGAGATCCATTAGGAAGGTGGGGACCAAAGCAGAGGCAGAGAGAGAGACAGACAGACAGACATATAGAAAAAGAGAAAGAGAAAGAGAGTAATAGTGTATATTCAATTTCTATGTGGGAGGCAAAATTGATCAGAGTAGGGGATATATTGAATATGAATATATGGAGGACAGTATTCAGGGTGACACAGCATTGTCAAGGAGGAGTTTTCAGGGTGACACAAGTCTGGTTCAGAGGAGGACTGTGTTTAACTTTACATAATTAAGGTTGAGGTGCATCTGAACTTGGAAAGAGAGATGACCTTTTGTGACACTGATGAGTACATCCCAATCTTCTTGGCTGGTTCTGAGAAGTGATGGAGTACCCCGCACTCAATCCCAATTGTCTCTCCCCACTAGTCCAACCTGTTATCTTAGCTATCACATGACTAAATAGGCTGAAGATTCTCAATTACATGCCTCCATCCTGGTAACTAAACTGATCTTCAAGTTCACATGGTTGCTGCCTACTTGACATTCTAACTGGATGTATAATATGCACTTTCTATTTAACATGGAAGAAATAAAATTGTTGATGACTACCACTCACCATATTCCTCCAAGCAACAGCATTTCCCCAGGTCTTTAGACTCAAAATCTGGGAGTCATCCTTGATTCCTTCAATTTCTTAACCTCCTATATCCAAGTTATTAGCAAGACATTTCAGCTCTGTTCAAAAATAGATTATCTGTTCATTTTTCTGTATCCTTACCAATATGTCCCAAGTCCAGGAAACATCAGTTCTTTTTATTTTTTCAACTTACTGAAGTATAGTGGATTTATGATGCTGTTTTAATTTCTACTGTACACCACAGTGATTATACATATATGCATTCTTTTTCATATTCTTTTCCATTATGGCTCCTCACAGGATACTGAATATAGTTTCCTGTGCCATATAGTAGGACCTTATTGTTTATTCATTCTATATATAATATATTGCATCCTGCTATTTCTGAATTCCCAGTCAATCCTTCCCTACCCCATCCCCTTCCTCCTTGGCAACTAGAAATCTGTTTTCTATGTCTGTGAGTTTGTTTCTGTTTTGTAGATAAGTTCATTCTTTCTATATTCCATTGTATTAAAGTGTAGTTTGCTCAGTCATGTCTGACTTTTTGTCACCCCATGGGCTGTAGCTTGCCAGGCTCCTCTGTCTATGGAATTCTCCAGGCAAGATTACTGGAGTGGGTAGCCATTCCATTCTCCAGGGGATTGAATCTGGGTTGCAATCTCCTGCATTGCAGGAAGATTTTCTACTGTCTGAACCACTAGGAAAGCCCTTCCATTGTGTATTTATTTATTATTCAGTTGCTCCGTCATGTCTAACTCTTTGTATGTGCAGCACACCAGGCTTCCCTGTCCTTCACTGTCTCCTGAAATTTGCTCATACTTATGTTCATTGAATCGGTGATGCCATCCAACCATTTCATCCTCTGTCACCTCCCTCTCTTCCTGCTCTCAGTCTCTCCCAGCATCAGGGTCTTTTCCTTTGAGTTGGCACTTTGCATCAAGTGGCCAAAGTACTGGAGCTTCAGCTTCTGTTAGGTAGGCAGTTAGGCATGAGCAACAAGGAGTGGTCTGGCTGAAAAGGATGCAAGCTGATCTCTAAACTGAATCACAGACACATCCGGGAGAGCTCACAGATATGCTACAAAAATAACTACAAAGACTTTTTCAACTTCTGCACCTGTGTGCTAGGCACTCAGGGGATACAAAGTAACCACACGGGCTTCTCCAAGTAAAATTAGGGAACTAGGAGCCCATTGAGGGCTCATGAACATTCTATATCTAATTATAACAGATTGAATTATGGGAAGACATATGGGATAGTATAAACAACACAGCATGTTGTTATATAACAATTGCAATTGTCTGTTAGACTTGAGCGTATGCCTATTTGCATTCCCTTTCATTGACTGGGGGTGGGTACAAGCCCTACTTTGCACAGGGCATAATCAAAAGAAGATAAGAAATATAAAAGGGGTGGAGGAGCCAAGAGGTATCGACAGGAAGGATGAGGAAGACTCCTTGGGAATCAGTCAGCTCCCATGTCTTGAGAGTGTCTGACTAATAAAAGATCTGTCTGCAGGAGCTGAACTGAGCTGTAACTTGCCTGTTGTTCTACAACCTTTAGTCTATCACTCCAGATTTTTGTTATGATGAGACAAGAACCTAGGAAGAGAAGTAAACTAATGTGACACTTCCAATGAGTATTCAGGGGTGATTTCCTTTAAGATTCACTTGTTTGGTCTCCTTGCAGTCCAAGGGACTCTCAAGAGTCTTCCCCAGTACCACAGTTCAAAAGCATCAATTCTTTGGTGCTCAGCCTTCCTTATGGTCCACCTCTCACATCCATGCATGACTACTGAAAAAGCCATAGCTTTGACTATATGGACCTTTGTTAGCAAAGTGATGTCTCTGCTTTTTAATATGCTGTCTATGTTCATCATAGTTTTTCTACCAAGGAGCAAATGGTTTTCAATTCCATGGCTGCAGTCACCGTCCACAGTGATTTTCGAGCTGAAGAAAATAAAGTCTGTCACTGTTTCTGTTTTTTCCCCATCTATCTGTCATGAAGTGATGGGACTGGATACCATGATCTTAGGTTTTTGAATGTTGAGCTTTAAGCCAGTTTTTTCACCCTCCTCTTTCACCTTCATCAAGAGGCTCTTTAGTTCCTCCTTATTCATTTATCTGTTGTTGTACATTTAGGTTGCTTTCATGTCTAGGGTCTTGTAAACAGCTCTGCAATGAATACATGAGTGCATGACTCCTTTTGAACTATGTGTTTCTCCAGATACATGCCCAGAAGTAGAATTACTGGATCATATGGTAGTTCTATTTTTAGTTTTTTAAGGCCCCTCCATACTGTTCTCCATAGTGGCTATATACATTTTCATCCCCATGAACAGTGTAAGAAGGTCCCATTTTCTCCACACCCTCTCCAAGATCTATTGTTTGTAGACTTTTTGATGACAGGGATTCTGATTGGTGTGGGGTGATAGCTGACTGTAATTTGGATTTGCAGCTCTCTAATAATTAGCAAGAAACATCAGTTCTTAATCATATCCTCCTTCATATCCATCATATCCTCTTTCCTGAACTTCTGGTTTTTCTTCTTGCCTGTATACATTTTATTCTTCAGCAAGCAGGTTAGTATACTAGTCAAAGCAAATCTAAGAATGGACATTTACACGGACTCAAGTTACAACTTCCTCCATTTTCCATTACACACTCAGACTGAGCTCCCTCTCTATATCGACATCGTTACAGAGGGAGCTATCCCTTTCTGATACTTGAAATATTCGTATATATTATCTTTCTGAGAGCCCAATTTGTTGGTGTTTGGAAAACCATTATGGTAATTAGATTTTTAATGAACTTGGAATTAGAACAAATGAGGTCCAAAGTATTCAGTGTTATTTCATTCAGATCATAGTGATGAACATTCAAACACTCCACCCTATAAGAGAAAAGATAGCTCAGGTAATTTGTTCTCTTCTGTACCAAGATACTGCCTTTCTTTTCACCAGTCATGGCCAAAAATGGTAACTGTGTTTCTCTGGACTGTGCTCCCAAATTTTCTTCATCTTCCTTTTAAATATCACTAAATTAGGTGGTTGTGATCATTCAGGGCTTCCCAGGTGGCACTAGTGGTAAACAGCCCTCCTGCCAATACAGGAAACAGAAGAAATGATTGTTCAAACCCTGAGTCGGGAAGATCCTCTGGAGAAAAGCATAGCAACCCACTCCAATATTCTTGCCTGGAGAATCCCATGGACAGAGAAGCCTGGCAAATTATAGTTCATAAGGTCGCAAAGAGTCACACACAACTGAAGCAACTTGGCACACACAGTCCATTCAAGTACCTGTTTTTCTGGTCCAGGAAACAACAAGCTTGTCCCATAAATTGATGCAACTAATTTAGCTCCCAGAAGGCAATCCTCTTTCCCTTGTTTTAAAGTCTGGAGAAGACTTTACTATCGACTCTGTGAGCTATAAATACTGATCTAGAGGGCCACTGAAGACACAGATTTAGAGTTCAGGACAAGGAAGTAATGAAAGAAGGCTGTGGGAATTATTGATATATGTAGGCCGCTTGATCCCAAACTAGTGCCATTACCAGAATCATTTGACTATATATATATATATATATATATATATATATATATTTAATATAAAGATTCCAGAATCCTCTCACCAGACATTGTAATTCAGTGCATCTGGGTAAGGAATTTGGAGTTTATATTTTTATATTATAATAGGGGTTTCTAATAAAATAACACGGGTGTGAAAACCATTTTTAGACATACTATTGGAACTTGTGAATGTGTTCTGAATAAGGACTGAATTCAGAATCCTATAGAATTCAAATATTAGGAAGTGAATTGATGTTTCCCAACTGTGTAGACCTGGGTGTGAAGGAAGAGAGGGAAAATGGACAGTAGACAAAATACTCAATATCCAGGGACAACTGACTATTATTATTTAAAAGTGGAAGGGACATATGTACATATTAAGGAAATTTGGGTTTTGGAGAGAGAAGGGGAAAGATGGGGAAAGAGATTCACTGTAGAAGAGAAAGAAGGAAAAATATATACCAAAAAGGTCTGAGGGTAGTTGAAGAAAGGGTATTAACTGAGGCATATATATTTTTTAGTTGTACCTGATAGCATGCCTGATCTCTCAGCTGGTAAAGAACCTACTTGCAATGCAGGAGACCCCGGTTCAATTCCTGGGTCAGGAAGATCTGCAGGAGAAGGGATAGGCTACCGATTCCAGTGTTCTTGGACTTGCCTGGTGGCTCAGGTGGTAAAGAATTTGCCTGCAATGCGGGAGACCTGGGTTCGATCCCTGGGTTGGGAAGATCCCCTGGAGAAGGGAAAGAGTACCCACTCCAGTATTCTGGCCTGGAGAATTCCATGTACTGTATAGATCATGGGATCGCAAAGTGTCAGACATGACTAAGTGACTTTCACTTACTTACTTACTTACTTAGATAGCATGCAGGATCTTAGTTCCCCAACCAAGGATAGAACCCAGGCCCCCTGCACTGGGAGCTCAGAGTCTTAACCAGTGGATCACCAGAGAAGTCCTCTGAAGCATGATTTTGTTTCTCCAGGGGCTACCATGTGCAATACCAATGTTACTATTTTCCATTACAGAATCTCTACAAGGTAAGTGTCATTAATCCCATTAACTAATAAGGAATTGTATATTTAAAAATCCTTAAATAAATTGCCAATGTTCAAGCAACTAATAAATAATAGATAAGAATTAGGTGTGGATTTGACTGACTTTTCCTTTCCCTGACTTTTCAATTGTGAACAATGTTTAGAATAAGAGAAATGGAAGAACTTAAGAAATATTTGGAAAGAGGAACACTTTTTCATAAACTCAAGAGAAAGATGAACACATAGGAATAAGGAAAAAAATACAGGGTAGGGTCAAGGGGTTGAGAATTTAAAGAAAATAGTAAAACTTTTGAGTAGTTATCAGGGAGACATCAACTAGAGACTTGACTAAATATAAATAAAAGAACAGTTTGCCAGTATTCTGAGCCACATTTCCAGGGGGAAAAAAAAATCCAAATTTTGAATAATTTTTCAAGTACTTCTGAAGTTACATATGAATCAATTCAGTCACTCAGTCATGTATGATTCTTTGCGACCACATGGACTACAGCATGCAAGGCTTCCTTGTCCATCACCAGCTCCTGGAATTGCTCAAACTCATGTCCGCAGAGTCGGTGATATCCAACCATTTCATCCTCTGTTGTCCCCTTCACTTCCTGCCTTCAATCTTTCCCAGCATCAGGGTCTTTTCCAATGAATCAGTTCTTCGCATCAGCCAAAGTATTGGAAATTCAGCATCAGCATCAGTCCTTCCAATGAATATTCAGGACTTTAGTATTGATTGGTTTGATCTCCTTGCAGTCCAGGGAACTCTCAAGAGTCTTCTCCAACACCACAGTTCAAAAGCATCAATTCTTTGGCACTCAGCTTTCTTTAAGTTCCAACTCTCATGCATAACTCATCCATACATGACTACTGGGAAAACTATAGCTTTGACTAGATGGACCTTTGTCAGCAAAGTAATGTCTCTGCTTTTTAATATGTGGTCTATGTTTTCATAGCTTTTCTTCCAAGGAGCAAGCATCTTTTAATTTCATGGTTGCAGTCACCATCTGCAGTGATTTTGGAGCCCAAGAAAATAAAGAGTCTCACTGTTTCCCCATCTATTTGCCATGAAGTGATGGGACCAGATGCCATGATCTTAGTTTCTTGAATGTACTCCTTTCCCAATTAGGAACCAGTCCCAATTCGTCACCAGTGTATACATAGGAATACACTTTTCTATAAGCAAATAGTGTCAAATTTTCCATTATTTGAAAATACAGTCCTTGAGCAGTAAGCCCTAAGAGACATGCATCATCTTAAAAAGCAGTCTTGCCTTAAAATGGAATAAATTAAATTTAAGTAAGGCAAATTATACTTTACAATCATTGGAGAAGCTGATTATGTAGCAATATTTTCTTGAGCAGCACTTTGTAAAGCTAAAGAAAAGAAATCTTATTATCTAAATAATCACCATTTAATGCATTTTTATAAATATGGATTTTCCACAGTGAGCATGTTTCTTTTTCTTAAGTAGGTCATACCTGCCACGGAAAATGTCACCTAAAAGGAAGCTTTATAACCATAAATTTTTTTAGTGTGTTTATGTATTGATTTTCCATTCATATTTGTACTATATAAAGGCAAGGAATATAATGTAAGATTACATACATGTATATATTTGGTCTCTGAAAAGTCACGAAAAATGGCATTTTGATAGGAAAATTATCGCACTTTAAAAAAAATATAATTTGCATTCAACCCACATGAAAGCTGTAGAAATCTATTCCATGTGAAAATTAATTATTCCTACCTTCAGTATTGGCTTTGACAAGGTAAGAAACAGTTGGATTCATTCTAATTTGCTTCAAGTAGTGGTAATTAGAGAGGGTGTGAGAGCAGCTCTCCACTCAATTCTCTCCAGTTATTATAAGACACATAATAAACCTTTTAGAAAAGCAAATTCTCTGAGTTCATCACCCTCATCCCCCTTGGGATCTATAATGTAATGTATTTCTCTCTCTTTCAGTTTCATTTAAAAAGAAATACATTACTGAGGAGCCATTACAGATTTTTGTGGGAAACCACTCTGAAGGTTTTTAATGTTAAAACGTGAAACCAACTAGAACTTTCTGAAGGTTCTCATAAGGTTTGCTATTACATCATAAGTTCTACATCTTGTGTTATTAGAGTGTCATTCTGAATAAATATTCATTTACATTTATAATGAATAAATTATTTTATAATATACATATATTTATATATGTGAGGAATTTAATGTGGTTTCCATTTAGGGGTTGAGCCTATGAGTTGAGCTTGAGCTGGATTATTTTCCCATTACTTTGGAGCCCAGTTTTGGGTCATGTGAGGATATGAGGGTGTATCTTGAATGCCTTGTCCTCGTCATCATGTCTGCCCAGGTGAAGTCCATGCTCTATGATGCTTCACCTGACATACTACATACTGACTAGGTGTCATCCATCAGCCAATCCTTTTTGAGTTTTAGTTCACCTTACAGTCCTGGTGGCTCAGAGGTTAAAGCATCTGCCTGCAATGAGGGAGATCTGGGTTGGATCCCTGGGTCGGGAAGGTCCCCTGGGAAGGAAATGGCAACCCACTCCAGTATTCTTGCCTGGAGAATCCCATGGAGGAGCTTGATGGGCTACAGTCCACGGGGTTGCAAAGAGTCGGACACGACTGAGTGACTTCACTTCACCTCACTTCACTTACAGTCGTGTGACAGTTCATTATCTTATCAAAATGTCTTGGGGGAGTCATAGTGCGTTTCCACAGTCTTCTTGTGACTAATCCCTAGAACTGGCAAAGTCCACAGGTAAGAACTAAAGCGGCAGAGAATACAGGTGAGTTAAGAAAAGGCTGGGGACGAGGCTTCAGGCTCCAATACATATAATCTTACCCAACAGTGGAACTTTGGAAAGGTTCTTAAATTCCTTCCTGCAATTAGGTAATGGTAGTTGGCAGAATAATAGTCCTCCAAAGATGTCCCTGGTACCTGGGAATATGTAAGCCTGCAGAGCTGAAAGGGCCTTTGAAGATGTAATCAGGGTTGTGTGCCTTAAAGCAGAGAAATTATCCTGGATTATTGGGGTGGGCTCAAGTCACAGGAGCCTTTAAAAGCCAAGGACGCTCTAGCTGGCAGAAGGAGGCAGAGGACAGGTAGAGCAGAGGCGGTTCTGAGCACAGAAAGGAACTGGCCACTGTAGCTAGCCCACTTACAGGACAGGATCAGGGAAAGGCTTCTTCCAGGAGCTAAGGGCAGCCTCCAGCTCAAGGTCAGAATCTGGGACCTCAGCTCTACCACCACAAGAACTGGATTTTGCCAGCAATCTGAAGAAGCTAGAAATGGATTCTCCTGTGGTACCTCTCTGTAAGAATCCAACTAGTAAACACTTTGATTCCAGCCTGTTGAACCCGAAGCAGGCGAAGCAACTGAACCAACCCAGACCCTGACCTACAGATTGTGAGAAAATTATGGGTGCTGTTTAAAGACATTTAATCTGTGCAATTTGTGTACCAATAATAGGAAGTTGATATAGTAATTAATATCATAACAATTTTGAAGTGAAGTTTCATTGCTTTTATGTAAACAAAATGACAGTAATATTTCCTTGAAGCAAAGCTTTTCCTTAATCACAGCACAATTTGATTTTGATTTGATGATATAGGTTTGCTTAATCTAATCTAAATATTTTCCTGTGATCAACCTTAAAGATGGGCAACACATGCCAGTCTTCAGTTTTATGTGACACTGTTTCACTTATATTATCTCAAGTAGTTATAGAAATTGAAGAATAAAGGTGGGATACCTTGGTTTCTCATAATTATAACAGCTTTCATTAATAAATACCAATATGCAGTTAAATGTGTTCTTTGTTTAATGTCTGGACATCTGGGCTCTTCAGTGATTCACTCACATCAGCTAGTGTCCTTGAGTAAATTCCTTATCTCTTGGGATGTCAGTGACATTATCTCTGAAAGAAGAGAATTCCTGAAAACGTTCTGTTCGACCTTTGCCAGCCCTGAGAGCCTGTGGTTCTTTCTGAGAACAGGACAATAAGGAAGAGGTAGGGGTTGGTGATGGAAAAAGGAAAAGGGGAGACTGTACTGACTTCACCTTTCTCAGAGAGCTGTCAAAGGACAAAAATAATAACAACAAAATGTTCTCCCTTTCTACCTTCCATCTGGGATAAGGTTTTAGTTTCCTAAAACTAGGCGGGTGCTCATCAACTATACCATTGTCTTCCCTGGACTCCTTGTTTTCTCCATATGCTGTTCATTTCACCTTTCTGTTTTGAAAAATGTTTGAAATTTGTTTAAAAGAACCAAAATAAATACAAGTTTTGATATTTCCTTCTGTTGGTCATCCATGAACATTTTCTTCTATCCCTAAGTCAGTAAAATTTATCTTTTTCTCTCTCTACACTGTATTTTAAATCTTTGGGAACACATTATTACATTTCTAAAAACTTTGTTTCACTCTGGTGATGACGTAGCTAAACCAGGCTCAGAAGTCAGTTTTTAAAATTGAAGTATAGTTGATTGACAAGGCTTCAGGTGTACAGAAAACTGATTCAAATATATATATATATATATATATATATATATATATATATATATATATGCTTTCCAGGTGACTCAGTGGTAAAGAATCTGCCTGCAATACAGGAGACCCAAGTTGAATCTTGGGTCAGGATGATGCCCTGGAGGAGGGCATGGTATTCTTGCCTGGAGAATCCCATGGACAGAGGAGCCTACCGGGCTACAGTCCATAGGGTCGCAAGGAGTCACATACAGCTTAAGTTACTTAACACACATACACTCATATATGTGTGTATATATATGTGTGTGTGTGTGTGTGTGTGTGTATTTAAATATACTTTTCCAGATTCTTTTTCAAGTTCTTTTCCCTTATAAGTTTTACAAGATATTGACTATACTTCCCTGTGCTATACAGTAGGTCCTTGTTAGTTATCTGTTTCATATATAGCAGTGTGTATATGTTAATTTTAATCTCCTATTTATGCGTCTTCCCTGCTATCCTCCTTGACAACCACATGTTTGTTCTCTATATCTGTGAGTCTATTTCTGTTTCATCAGTTCAGTTCAGTTCAGTTCAGTCGCTCAGTCATGTCCGACTCTTTGCGACCCCATGAATCGCAGCACGCCAGGCCTCCCTGTTCATCACCATCTCCCGGAGTTCACTCAGACTCACGTCCATCGAGTCCGTGATGCCATCCAGCCATCTCATCCTCGGTCATCCCCTTCTCCTCCTGCCCCCAATCCCTCCCAGCATCAGAGTCTTTTCCAATGAGTCAACTCTTTGCATGAGGTGGCCAAAGTACTGGAGCTTCAGCTTTAGAATCATTCCTTCCAAAGAAATCCCAGGGCTGATCTCCTTCAGAATGAACTGGTTGGATCTCCCTGCAGTCCAAGGGACTCCCAAGAGTCTTCTCCAACACCAGAGTTCAAAAGCATCAATTCTTCGGTGCTCAGCCTTCTTCACAGTCCAACTCTCACATGACCACTGGAAAAACCATAGCCTTGACTACACGGACCTTAGTCGGCAAAGTAATGTCTCTGCTTTTCAATATGCTATCTAGTTTGGTCATCACTTTTCTTCCAAGGAGTAAGGGTTTTTTAATTTCATGGCTGCAGTCACCATCTGCAGTGATTATGGAGGCCCAAAAAATAAAGTCTGATACTGTTTCTACTGTTTCCCCATCTATTTCCCATCAAGTGATGGGACCGGATGCCATGATCTTCGTTTTCTGAATGTTGAGCTTTAAGCCAACTTTTTCGCTCTCCTCTTTTACTTTCATCAAGAGGCTTTTTAGCTCCTCTTCACTTTCTGCTATAAGGTTGGTGTCATCTGCATATCTGAGGTGATTGATATTTCTCCCGGCAATCTTGATTCCAGCTTGTGTTTCTTCCAGTCCAGCGTTTCTCATGATGTACTCTGCATGTAAGTTACATAAGCAGAGTGACAATATACAGCCTTGACATACTCCTTTTCCTATTTGGAACCAGTCTGTTGTTCCATGTCCAGTTCTAACTGTTGCTTCCTGACCTGCATACAGATTTCTCAAGAGGCAGGTTAGATGGTCTGGTATTCCCATCTCTTTCAGAATTTTCCACAGTTTCTTGTGATCCACACAGTCAAAGGCTTTGGCATAGTCAATAAAGCAGACATAGATGTTCTTCTGGAACTCTCTTGCTTTTTCCATGATCCAGCGGATGTTGGCAATTTGATCTCTGGTTCGTCTGCCTTTTCTAAAACCAGCTTGACCATCAGGAAGTTCATGGTTCATGTATTGCTGAAGCCTGGCTTGGAGAATTTTGAGCATTACTTTACTAGCATGTGAGATGAGTGCAATTGTGCAGTAGTTTGAGCATTCTTTGGCATTGCCTTTCTTTGAGATTGGAATGAAAACTGACCTTTTCCAGTCCTGTGGCCACTGCTGAGTTTTCCAAATTTGCTGGCATATGGAGTGCAGCACTTTCACAGCATCATCTTTCAGGATTTGAAACAGCTCAACTGGAATTCCATCACCTCCACTAGCTTTGTTCATAGTGATGCTTTCTAAGGCCCACTTGACTTCACATTCCAAGATGTCTGGGTCTAGATGAGTGATCACATCATCATGATTATCTGGATCATGAAGATTTCTGTTTCATAGATAAGTTCATTTGTGTCATTTTTAAGATTTCACACATAGGTGATATCATACGATATTTGTCTTTATCTGACTTGCTTCACTTAGTATTATAATCTCTAGGTTGCTCCATGTTCTTGCAAATGGCATTATTTCATTCTTTTTTATGACTCAGTAATATTCCATTACGGGGCTTCCCAGGTGGCACAGTGGTAAAGAGTCCATCTGCCAAAGCAGGAGATGTAGGAGACTCAAGTTCCTTCCCTGGGTCTCTGGGTCAGGAAGATTCCCCTGGAGGAGGGTATGGCAATGCACTCCAGTATTCTTGCCTGGAGAATCTCATGGACAGAGGAGCCTGGCAGGCTACAGTCCATAGGGTCACAAAGAGTCATACAAGAGCGGTAACTGCTTTACAATGTTGTGTTAGTTTCTGCTGTACAACAAAATGAATTGGCCGTATGTATACATCTATCCCCTCCTTCCTGAGCCATCTCCCACCTCCCCGCCACCCGCCCCCGCCAGCACCATGCTATATTCTAGGTCATCACACAGCACTGAGTATAACTGTTTCTTGAGAATTATGTATGTTAAATTCAAATGGAATGTTCTGTGTGTTCCTCACACACCCTGCTATCTGTTGTGCTGTGGGATATGTGGAGGATCTTGTCCGTGTTTCAGAAGGACCAGCTTACAGGACACCAGGCTGCAGTGAGGCTCCCAGGGCTGCGTACACCTCCTCACTCATTCCTGGCAGCTGACCTGGGATTTTATTTGACATAACCTTCCTTAACTTCCTTAAGCAAACCTTGCATGAGCCCTAAAAACTCATGTCTGTATGAGGGAAGCATCCCTTCCACACACAGCAAATCCCTCAACTCTCTCCCCTCTAACACCCTCTCAGTAGTAATTGTCTGCCCTGTGCCCAGGTTTTCCATTTCCACCTCTCATCCGGATTTTTCTCAGACATTTAAACATGCTCAAAATGTTGCTCACATTTTGAACAGTTCTCTGAGTTCAGCTACGTTCTATTTCTTCCTCATAACCCCAATTGCCCCGATCGTTCAGGGTGTACTATTTTTCTTTCCCCAAATCCTACCATCTCCTCGACCCACTTACTTATGATACCCACTTACTTTTAAGAGGCCAGATTCAATGGAAAATTTCCAGAACTTATTTCACCTGACCCCTTATTGCCATAAAACATCTTGACTGCTCATCCCTATTGAAAATCTCTTCCTTTAGTTCCAACACTATATTCTCTGATTTTTCTTCTATCCAAGGGGTGGTTTTTGTCTCCTTTGGAAATAATTGGCAGTTTGATGGTAATCTAATCTAGTAATCGAATATTGGAATTTCTCAAGGCTGTGCTCTAGGCTCTCTAATTTGTTTCTTTCTGTGTACTCTTCCCACCTGAGACTTCAGTGAAGTTTGCGAATCTCCAGATAAATGCGTTCGAGATATGACAGACGCAGCATGTCCATGACCAAATTCATTATCTTGCCTCCCACATCTGCTGCTTAACTGTGGTTTTCTACCTCAGATAATCGCAATACAAGCCATCCAGTTAGGTACACCAGAAATAGGAATTATTTTTGGTACATAACTTTGTCCCACCTCCTCACACCTGTCCTGTGTCAAATCTATCACCAAATGCTGTGGGTTTTTCTCTCCTAAATATTTCTGAACCTGCCACCTTCTATATTCCTATGCCCTGCATCCTGGTCCAAGCAACATCCACTAACTCAGTGCCCCTGCATCCCTCCTGCCCACTTCCCAATTCTTCTGCATGTTTCTGCCAAGGACACATTTTTGAAATACACATCTTTGCCACCTTGGATTGTAAAACCTTGAATTGCTCTTCACTGAATGGTTAAAAATATAGTAATGTTAAATATGGTTTAAAACAAAACATCTCTGTATGGCCTGGCCCTTGCTTACAGTTTAGGTCCTAGCTCACACAGTTCTCCTTATTTATTTTCTTGGCACCAGTTCTACTGTTCATCATTTAATATCAGAAATGCAAAAAAAAAAAAAAAAAAAGAGAGAGAGAGAGAGAAAGAAAAAACAACTTTCCTGTACAATCTCAACAGTATTTCTTAGTGTGTTGTTTTCTCTGTCACCTTTTTTCTCCAGTAGGTAATGCCTACTTGTCCTTCAACTCTGGGGTTAAAGAATCTTCGTTTTTATGCTTCCATAGCACAATATGTTTTGGTACTTTTGCATTTTTCCCCTCATTTGGTGTTGTTTATCTTAGTTTGTACTCATACTTTTATTAATTTGATGCTGAAATAACTTCTCTGTCCTACTGTTTGATAGGACCATAAATGTTGAAAATATATCAATTTTAACTTTTAACTTAATCTGTTACTATTAGGGGCTCAATAAGTATTTCTTTTATATTGAGTAAATGAGTCTTGTTATCATTAAACTACAACCAAAATGCAAACTTCCCTATACCTGTGCTTGACTCTACATTTCTACACTTTTTTACCTATCATCTTTCCAGCACCAGCCCCCTTCTTTTCCATTGTTTATTTCCTTTTATTATTCTGTATTTCTAATAAATATTCCAATACTCAATCTCATCAAAACAAGTAAGTTTTAACTATTTGTGGGGTTGCTACTTCTCCTGTTTCTAGGACTGGCATCCACTATGATATAATTTTCATAGGGTTAAGGTAATCAGTTCTAAAATATTCATTTCTAGTCCTCTAGGAAAAGGTTAGTTTTCATTCCAACCCCAAAGAAAGGCAATTCCCAAGAATGCTCAAACTACCTCACAATTGCACTCATCTCAGTTCAGTGCAGTTCAGTTCAGTCATTTAGTCGTGTCCAACTCTTTGTGACCCCATGAATCGCAGCACGCCAGGCCTCCCTGCCCATCACCAACTCCTGGAGTTCACTCAGACTCATGTCCATGGAGTCAGTGATGCCATCCAGCCATCTCATCCTCTGTCGTCCCCTTCTCTTCCTGCCCCCAAGCCCTCCCAGCATCATAGTCTTTTCCAATGAGTCAACTCTTCTCATGAGGTGGCCAAAGTACTGGAGTTTCAGCTTTAGCATCATTCCTTCCAAAGAAATCCCAGGGCTGATCTCCTTCAGAATGGACTGGTTGGATCTCACACACTAGTAAAGTAATGCTCAAAATTCTCCAAGCCAGGCTTCAGCAATACACGAGCCACAAACTTCCAGATGTTCAAGCTGGATTTAGAAAAGGCAGACAAACCAGAGATCAAATTGCCAACATCCGCTGGATCATGGAAAAAGCAAGAGAGTTCCAGAAGAACATCTATTTCTGCTTTCTTGACTATGCCAAAGCCTTTGACTGTGTGGATCACAAGAAACTGTGGAAAATTCTGAAAGAGATGGGAATACCAGACCACCTGACCTGCCTCTTGAGAAACCTATATGCAGGCCAGGAAGCAACAGATAGAACTGGACATGGAACAACAGACTGGTTCCAAATAGGAAAAGGAGTACGTCAAGGCTGTATATTGTCAACCTGCTTATTTAACTTATATGCAGAGTACATCATGAGAAACATTGGGCTGGAAGAAGCACAAACTGGAATCCAGATTGCCAGGAGAAATATCAATCACCTCAGATAACCAGATGACACCACCCTTATGGCAGAAAGTGAAGAAGAGCTAAAAAGCCTCTTGATGAGAGTGAAAGAGGAGAGTGAAAAAGTTGGCTTAAAGTTCAACATTCAGAAAACAAAGATCATGGCATCTGGTCCCATCACTTCATGGGAAATAGGTGGGAAAATAGTGGAAACAGCGGCAGACTTTATTTTTTTGGCCTCCAAAATCACTGCAGATGGTGACTGCAGCCATGAAATTAAAAGACGCTTACTCCTTGGAAGAGAAGTTATGACCAACCTAGATAGTATATTGAAAAGCAGAGACATTACTTTGCTGACTAAGGTCCGTCTAGTCAAGGCTATGCTTTTTGCAGTGGTCATGTATGGATGTGAGAGTCGGACTGTGAAGAAAGCTGAGCGCCGAAGTATTGATGCTTTTGAACTGTGGTGTTGGAGAAGACTCTTGAGAGTCCCTTGGACTGCAAGGAGATCCAACCAGTCCATTCTGAAGGAGATCAGCCCTGGGATTTCTTTGGAGGGAATGATGCTGAAGCTGAAATTCGAGTACTTTGGCCACCTCATGAGAAGAGTTGACTCATTGGAAAAGACTCTGATGCTGGGAGGGATTGGGGGTGGGAGGAGAAGGGGACGACCAAGGATCAGATGGCTGGATGGCATCACGGACTCGATGGACGTGAGTCTGAGTGAACTCCGGGAGTTGGTGATGGACAGGGAGGCCTGGTGTGCTGCGATTCATGGGGTTGCAAAGAGTCGGACACGACTGAGCGACTGAACTGAACTGAATTGAGAGTTCATGATCTTTTGATCATTGATAACCAGCTCCATCACCTTCTCAGCATCTTCCAAAGTATTTGCATCCCATTAATGTATACATTCGTTTAGAATAATTAATGAGTTTTGAGAGTTCCATGGTTGTCCAGTGGTTAGGACTCTGTTCTTTCACTGCCAAGGCACTGAGTTCAATCCCTGCTCAGAGAACTAAGATCCCACAAGGTCAAGCATGGCCAAAATAGATAAAGGGCTGAGGGGAGACACTATTCATGACACTGCAGCATGAGTTAATGAACAAAGGAAAAGGATAGTAACCTGTCTTCTAAGAAATGTTGAATCAATGGATAATCAGATTGAAATCTTAAAAATAATAGAATATGTCCATGGGGCTTATAATGAAATCTTTAAAAATTGCTAATATTGGAGAAGATGACTAATAATTCTTTGTTATTTAGTTATATTAAGTAGCACCTGTTTTAAAAATAAAATAGTTGAGTTCTTACTATGCCTAGACTCTGAAAATGACTGAGGGAACATCATCGTTTAGTTTCTTTGACTGGTCTGGGGAAATGCTACAAAGAGGTGCCTGTAAACAGAATATCCTGGACTAGAACAACCTTCAGAGTTATTCTGTGGAGGGAGTTATGTTAAAAGCCTGAGTCTCCAGATACCTTGAAAGAGGACAAGCAGGGCTGTAATAGCTCAAGACACTCAGCTTCTGGTGTTACACTTTATCCTGCATTTCTTATCTTTTCTCCTGCTCCCCAACCACCACACAGAGACAAAACCAGACACTTTCATCCCTCACCTTATCTTTGCCTCTTTGAAATGGTCTGACTTGGAAGAAGGAGTGGACCAGGAAGAAAGCTCAGATGCTAATTTATTCTAAACTACACAGCTCAGGACAGATTGGAGCAATGTGGGGTTCTGGAAACCTTTCCCTTTTGTATCATTTAGTATGTGAGTGTGGGTATGTGTGTGTGTGTGTGTGTAAGAGAGACACTGAGAGAGGCCTGTGGTTCATTACTCCCATTTTGTTTCTCTGATATCACTAGGGCTGAACTCAGTGGAATCTACCAACTTGCATCTAGTTCACATTTTAGTTGTGGAGAGACTCTACAAGTTACCTAAATGCAAACGGATAAACCTCTCTTAGTTCAACAGAGGATGAGATGGTTATGAGTGGATGATGGCATCATCCACTGAGTTTGAGAAAACTCTAGGAGATTGTGAAGGACAAGGAAGCCGGCATGCTGCAGTCCAAGGAGTCACAATGAGTCGGACTTGACTGAGTGACTGAAAACAACAGTTAGACTTTCACATACCCTCTGCCTAAGGTTTGACGTGTTGACCACTCCATCTATCACTTTCAAACTCCCCTTTGTATAGATGCTAAAGCACCATTCTCTTCTGACTCACCGCTGATCAAGGGTCTTTCCTACATGTTTCAAGATAAAATTCAGTGCCTTAACTACAGTACCCCAGACCCTACTTGCTCCTCCCCATCACTGCTCACCACTGCACTGGTACCCATGGTGCAACCCTTCCCAAGTCATCAGTTACCACAGTGAGGCAGTGCCACACTCTCTCATATCAATTTCTTTATACATATGCTGTTCACTCTGCTTGGAATATCCCTTTGCCCTACCTTCCTCTCCCTTTCCAATCTCCTAAGGAAATTCCTTTCTCTTCAAAAAAAAAAAAAAAAAAAGAAAGAAAGAAAGAAAAATGAGAAAACAAAAGAGCATTTGTACTTACTGGCCCCTCCAGCATGCTAGAACCACCCCCCCTACCCCCACCACCAGTACTGTGTGACCTCACGCTTGTTCAGTTGCTAAGTTGAGACCCCATGGACTGCAGCACACCAAGCTTCCCTGTCCTTTCTATCTCCCTGTGTTTGCTCAAACTCATGTCCATTGAGTCAGTGATGTCATCCAGCCATCTCATCCTCTGTCATTCCCTTCTCCTCCTGCCCTCAATCTTTCCCACCATCAGGGTCTTTTCCACTGAGTCAGCACTTTGCATCAGGTGGCCAAAGTATTGGCACTTCAGCTTCAGCATCAGTCCTTCCAATGAATATTCAGGGTTGATTTTCTTTAGGATTTACTGGTTTGATCTCCTTGCTATTCAAGGGACTCTCAAGAGTCTTCTCCAACATCACAGTTCAAAAGCATCAATTCTTCAGTGTTCAGCCTTCTTCATGGTCCAACTCTCACACTTGTACATGACCACTGGAAAAAACATAGTTTTGACTATACGTACCTCTATTGGCAAAGTGACATCTTTGCTTTTTAATATGTTTCGGTTTGTTACAGCTTTGTGTCCTAGAGGCTTTATTCCTTCAACAATGTGGGATAGACACTAAAAATTAGTTAAATATTTGTTACATTCCTAAATGTTAAACACAGTAAATATTTGCAATAAGCAAGGTTCTCATAAAAATAAAGTGACATATTGACAACATGATTTGCATAGAAAAATCAATGTGGTTCTTTTTGTTTCTTTTTGTTAAATTTCTGCTTTGTAGACAACAGTACTGCCAGCTTTCTATTGGATCGAAGCAATAAGTTGGAATTTTCTGAGTCACAGATATTGATAGATACAAGAAAATTATGTATTATTGCAAGCATTTGCTTATTCTTATGAAAATTATTCACTACACATGGATTTTATTTTGTTATATTTTAGCTACTACTTAAATAGTTTGAAAATAGATGAAGTTTGCAAAAATTTGTGTAACTGGACAAAAGAGAAGAAACAAGAAAATGAACACGTCTAAGTTTCATTTACCTCTTACTCTCTGTGAAATCTCAAAAGTCATTTAGAGGAAGATAATCAAGATGCCCAGGACACCCCAAAGGAGGTCACTCATTTCAACACAATGGAATTACTCTGCAAATGCCTTTGTGTTTGAAAAATAAAATTGATGAAGAGAAAGACTTTCCTGCAAGTAAACTATAAAACCAGAACAAGCCTTCTCCCACTTCCAAGGTTAACGAAATACTACTGCTGTAAGAGACTATAAATAGGCTTAAAGTCAAAATAATCAAAAGAATCACTTATGATTAATTTAATTCCTTTCCCTGTATCTACTTGGCATAATAACATTTTTCATATTTTTATTAAAATGTATGAAATATTAATACCTATAGTATCATTCTAGGCAGCTCTGCACACTGTTTTTAAAATAAGGAGCAATTTCCCTTTAATTAGTACTAAGAACAATTACCTGCATTTTAGAATTGATTTGTGATGAATCAGTCATATTTTCTGAAGATGTTTATTCTGATTAAAAGGTAAAAAAAAAGTATGAACCTGGGATAATTCTCACTTCATTTGATATGCACTCCCATCATGTTAGTGAACCTAGTTTCTGAATCTGTAAAACTATTGTTACTTCAGTTTCTATTATGTTTTTTGCATATTTGACAATTAATACTGCTACCTACTGCTGAAGTAATTTTCTTGCCATTATAATTGTCAGTTTCATTCTATTTTTATCCCACTGGGGAGTGACTCATTGGCCTGCCATTTAACAAGCTTCATGTCCTTCAATGCAGTCTCAGAGTGGCTATGTGAAGACTAATACAAAAGCAAACTTATTTTAAATCTGTATCTTGTTGCAAAGCAATGGTTATTTCTAGAAGTTTGAAAGTTTGACACTTTCAAATTCTTGCTCCGTTTGGATTTTGTATGACTAGGCATATTACTAAAATTGTAGTTATTGCATTAGAAATAAAGTCTCCATATTTGTCTTTTTTATCTGTAGTGTTTTCCTGCTCAGCTTCAGTTAATATCATTCCATTCTTATATAATGATAATGCAAGCGATCTGATGACCAGAACTGAGACTGTGTCAGCATTTTCATTATAAACATTTAGTCTCAAAGGCACTGTAATAAACCAACCAAAAAATGATATTCAGTGGTAATACCTCAGAATGCAAATTCTCAATACCAAAAGAAAGTTGCCTGGCTATTCTTATATAGAAATATAAGTATCCCTTTACTCTGGTTGCTTTAAATACCTCAAGGTAAGCTTATATTTGAGAAAGACAGTGATTTTTATAATGAAGTTTTCTCATGGGAGACTTCTTCTGTTTTATTTCTAAAAGATATCATTGGTTATTTTTGCTATCATGATATACAATTTTCTCTTTTATGGGAACCCTAAGCCTCATTCATATCCTTTATATCTTTTCAATATAATTCATTTGCAAATATTTGGGGGGCATTTCTAATGTAATACAGGATAAAACAACTAACCTGGACTGTAACCCAAAATTGCAGGTTTGTTTTTGACTTGGTCTTCATGTCCCTTGCTATTAATTTTTTAGTAAAGTACAGTTGATTGATAATATTATAATATTTTCAGTATCACAGGATAATGGCTATAATTCTCTGTGTCAAACAGTATATCCTCCGTTGCTTATCTCCTGTGCATAGTATGTGTATCTGTTAATCCCATACCCCTAATTTGTCCCTCCACACTTCCTTTTCCCCTTTGGTAGCCACATGTTTGTTTCTTATATCTGTGAGTCTGGTTTTTCTTTTTTGCTTTTATTTGTATTATTTTTTAGGTTTCACATGTAAGTGATAACACCCAGTATTTATCTTTCTCTGTTTGCTTTCTTTCACCACACATAATACTCACTAGGCTGAGTAATATTCCATGGGCTTCCCAGATGGTGCCAGTGGTAAAGAACCCATTTGCCAATGCAGGAGATGTAAGAGATGTAAGTTCAATCCCTGGGTCAAGAAGATCCTCAAGAAGGGCATGACAACACACTCCAGTATTCTTGCCTGGAAAATCCCGTGGACAAAGGAGCCTAGTGGGCTATGGTACCTAGGGTCACAAAGAGTTGGACATGACTGAAGCAACTTAGCATGCATGCACATGTGCATGTTAGCTATCTGTATGTCTTTTTTGGGAAAATGTCTATTCAGATCTTCTACCTATTTTTTGACATTTTTAAAAATATTGAGTTGTATGAAAGTTAAAAAGTGAAAGTGCTAGTCACTCAGTCTTGTCCTACTCTTTGTGATCCCATAGAGCCCTGGAGTGAATAGTCGTTCCCTTCTCCAGGGGATCTTCCTGACCCATGGATCAAACCTGGCTCTCCTGCATTGCAGACAGATTCTTTATCATCTAAGCCATCTAAGCCCTGCCATTTATATATTTTGGATATTAACACCTTGTTGGTCACATCATTTGCCAACCTAAAGTAATCAAATCAGTATGATTCTGGCACAAAAACAGACACTTAAATCAATGAATAGTGTAAACAGCCCAGAGGTAAACCCACACACACCTTTGGTCAATTAATCAACAAAGGAGGAAAGAATATACAGTGGAAAAAAGACTGCCTCTTCAGCAAGTGATGCTGGAAAAACTGGACAGCTGTATGTAAATCAATGAGATGAGAACACTACATCACACCACATACAAAAATAAACTCAAAATAGATTAGTGACTTAAATGTAAGACCTGAAGCCATAAAATTCCTAGAAGAGAATATAGGCAGAATACACTTGCCATAAACTGCAGAATATTTTTTGGATCTGACTCCAAAGGCAAAAATAATTAAGAGTTTAAAAAAATGAGACATAATTAAACTTAAAAGTGTCTGCACAGCAAAAGAAACCATTGACAAAGTAAAAAGACAATCAATAGAATGGGAGAAAATGTTTGCAAATTAGTTTAAAATACTGTTATTTATCAGAGAACACAATCTGTGTTTTCAGTAATTTTAATTTTAAATAATCTTATTGAAATGTGTTTTATGGTCCAATATTGGTGCATATTTTATATAAATTTGAAAGAATATTTGTCCTCCAAATTTTGGTTGTAATATTCTGTAATAGTAAATAAGGTCAACTTGGTTAATAGTATTTAATATTTCTTTATCTTTACTACGTTTTGTCTGGGTATGCTGTTACCTTCTGAGAGAGATATATGAAAATACTTTATTGTCAACATGGATTATTTTAAAATTCTCCTGAAGTTTTCTTGTTTTGCTTCATGTAAATGAAACTCTGTTATTTGCTAGGTGCATATTTAATATTATTGTGTATATTTGATGAATGATATTTTTATGATTATGAAACACCTTCTTTTATTTGCTTTAAATTTATTTTGCTTTATAGTAATACATGTGTTATCTCAAACTGGTATGTCTTTTCCTGTATCTTTATTTCAGGATGTCTGTGTCTTTTTGCAGTTGTTTAGTTGCTATGTCATGTCTGACTCTTTTGTGATCCTGTGGACTGCAGCCTGCCTGGCTCCTCTGTCCATGGAATTTCCTAGGCAAGTCAGTATACTGGAGTGGGTTTTAGTTCAAGATGGTGGACTACAAGGACACACGCCCATCTCCTCCTGCAAGAGCACCCAAATTGCAGCTAGCTGTTGAGCAACCATCAGCAGGAGAACATTGGAACCCATCAAAAAAAGATTCCCTGCATCCAAAGACAAAGAAGAAGCCACAGAGAGATGGTAGGAGGGGCACAATCATGAGACAATCAAATCCCATACCCTCAGGGTGGGTGACTGCACAAACTGGAGAACAATAATACCAGAGAAGTTCTCGCACTGTTGTGAAGTTTCTGAACCCCACATCAGGCTTCCCAGCCTGGGGATCTGACAAAGGACTAGGAATCTCCAGGGAATCTGACCTTGAAGACCAGTGGGATTTGATTATGGGACTTCCACAGGACTGGGGGAAATGAGACTCCAGTCTTGAAGGACACAAACAAAATGTTGTGTGCACAAAGACCCAGAGGAAAGGAGCAGTGACCCCATTGAAGACTGAACCAAAACTACCTGTTAGTGTTGGAGGGTCTCCAGTGGAGGCATGGGTTAGCAAGTGCTCACTGCATGGATGGGGGCACTGGCAGCAGCAGTCCTGGAATGTTCCCCTTGCCATAAGCCCTCTTAGAGGTCACAATTAACTCTACCATAGAGCCCATAGTCCCCCAGGCTGGGTTGCTTGAAGCCAAACAACTAACCCTACCCATCAGCAGATAACTGGATTAAAACTTCACTGAGCAAGGCGCTGCTCATTTAGAGTAAGACCTAGTTTTTTCCACTGCCAGTCCCTTCCATCAGGAAGTTTACATGAACCTTTTAACCTCCTCCATCAGAGGGCAGACAGAAGAAGGAGAAAGAACCACAATCCCATGGTGGCTAGAACAAAAATCACATTACAGAAAGTAAATCAGGATGAAAAAGCAGAAAGTTATGTCCCAGATGAAGGGACAAGGTAAACTCCACAAAAACAACTAAGTGAAGTGGATATAGACAACCTTCTAGAAAAAGAATTTGGAATATTGATAGTGAAGATGATCCAGGATCTTAGGAAAACAATGGAGAAGATGCAAAAATTGTTTACCAAAGACTTGGAATAACTAAAGAACAAATAAACAGATGAATATTATACTAAAGTGATAGAAGTGAAGTCGCTCAGTCGTGTCCGACTCTGCGACCCCATGGACCGTAGCTTACCAGGCTCCTTGGTCCATGGGATTTTCCAGGCAAGAGTACTAGAGTGGGTTGCCATTTCCCTCTCCAGGGGATATTCCCAATCCAGGGATTGAACCCGGGTCTCCTGCATTGCAGGCAGATGCTTCACCATCTGAGCCACCAGCGAAGTCCAAATACTGTACTAGAAGGAATCAATAGCAGAATAACTGAGTCAGAAGAACAGATAAATGACCTGGAGGGCAGAATGGTGGAAATCACTATCACAGAACAGAATACAGGAAAAAGAATGAAAAGAAACGAAGACAGTCTATGAGACCCCTGGGACAACATTAAAGGTGCCAACATTCACATTATAGGGGTCCCAGAAGGAGAAAAGAGAAAGTAGTAATCAAACTGACAAAAATTAAAGACAGAGGTAAAATATTAAAAGCTACAAGGGAAAAATGACAAACAACATACAAGGGAACGCCCAACAGGTTATCAGTTGATTTCTCAACAGAAACTCTACAAGCTAGAAGAGAATGGCATGACATACTTAAAATGATGAATGGGAAGAACGTACAACCAAGAATACTCTACCCAGCAACACTCTCCTTCAGATTTGATAGAGAAATCAAAAGCATTCCGGACTAGCAAAAGTTAAGAGAATTCAGCACCACCAAATCAGCTTTACAACAAATGCTAAAGAGACTTCTCTAGGCAGGAAACACAAGAGAAGGAAAAGATCTACAGAAAATAAACCCCAAACAATTAAGAAAATGGTAATAAGATCATACATATCTAAATTTACCTCAAATGTAAATGGATTAAATGCACCAATCAAAGACATAGACTGACGAGGTGGATGAAAACATGTGCATGTATATACTTCCACTTACCATATCACTCTGCTTCACCCACCCCCCCAAATTATTTGTAATTGTTTTATATTGTTAGGTTAATCATGTTTCCATTATGGCTTGCAACTATAATTATCTTTTATTTCTTGTCTGGCTGCTGATTGTGAAAACTGATAAGCATATTTTACTGTTGTGATTTTGTAACCATTACTCACTTAATACCATTGTTTTATGATTGGTCAACAGAAAAATAGAAAAATAGAATTCTATATCACTAAAACTACAGTTTAATAGAAAAACCTATAATCACTTTTTGAAACCCAGATGTATATTAGAGTTATCTTAGAATTTTATGAAAGATATTACATGCCCAGGTATTGTTTTTATTCTCCAAAGCTCCAGATATGTATCTAATGAGTAGCCATGTTTAAAAACTACTGGACTATATGATGATCTTTTTATTTTATCTAGTTTGTTTCATATTTTCTATTTCATATTCAGTGTTCACATATTTTTTACTTTACTATGTTTTCCAATTTATCCAACTCTTCTTCTTTTGATGTTCTTTCTCAAGCCTTTATCAAGCATAGTAGAAAAACTTTTGTATTTATATATATATATATAAATAGTATGTATAATATATATATTTTTAGAAAATTTTTTCCCTAACTAAAAATTGGGACATTTTGATTCCACTTGTTAAATTTAGTATGAATAGAATGCTAGATTCTAATTAAAAAAATAAATATGCAACAAGCAACAAAGATTTACTATATAGCACAGGGAATTATATAGTCAATATCTTGCAATAACCTATAAAGGAAAAAAATCTGAAAAATATTATATATGTATATGTATAACTGAATCACCTTGCTGTGCCCCTGAAACACTGTAAGTCAACCATACTTCAGTAAAGTATATATATTATGAAATAAAAGGATGCTGAGTGGGTTGCCATTTCCTTCTCCAGGATATCTTCCCAACCCAAGAACTGAACCCACATCTGCACTAGCGGGTAAATTCTTGACCACTGAGCCACCAGGGAACCCTCTGTGACTTTTTAGTTAATACTTTTTACAAATAGCATATGCTGGAATCGTGCTCTTTGCAGATCCAGTTTGATAACGTTTTTAAAGGGAATGATTAGTCCATTTATCTTTAATGTAATTTTGATATGGTCAAATTTATTTTCCCCATCATGGTATTTATTTAAAATTATTCTAATTTTTTTATGTTCCTTATTCCAATAAATTTTTAAAATTGAAAATATTTTATTTAATCTCCAATATTGGTGTTTTTTACTATGTCTTTTTGTATTAGGTTTTTAGTGATTGCACTAGAACACAGTCTGAAAATTTTACATGATTCCATTTATTTCCCCAGCCCACAACCCTGTGTTAATGTTGGTATATAATTTACTTAATTTACTGCTTTATATGCTAAAACTGCATAATGCATTATTTTTAATTTTGTTAGACTAGTCAATAGTCTTGACAGTTTTTAAAGACATATAAAATAGAATGTAAATATATATCATGTATACACATGTATATATATATACATAGGTATATATAATTTATCAATATTTATACATACATTTATATGTGTATATATTTTGCATTTACTCTATTTGATATAGTTTTGACAACTTTAATTGAATTTTGATAACTTTATTAGAATAGTAAACATTTGTGTAAAAGCTTTGAAGAGGCGATATTTAACACTAAACTGCTTGTAAAAGATTACAAATGATGGCATATTTGTAAATAAATATATTTGTCTACATTTCCACTCTCATTTTTATTGTGTAATCATCTGTGAAACCACATGAGGTTCTGTCTGTCTGTCCTCTGCTCGGGAGGATGCTGTTGTTGGTTGGGTGTTTCAATACGCATCCCAAACCCTTCAACCTAAGTCCCAAACCCCTTTCTTGTAGAAATCAGAAAGCTTAAAACTACATTTCTTAGGCCTTCTGGTAGCTAGAATTTTTCCTGTGACTTAGATTCTGCTATTTTGATATATGCCTGGATTTGGAACTGACTCGTGGGGAGAGGCGAGGGTCTAAAAATTATTTTACTGCTGTGAAACAGTAGAAGTGTTACTGTCCTGGAGTAGGCAAGTATAAAGTCAGATTCCAAATTTAGCAGGCACTTTCCTGATCCAGTGATTCTGAAGCCAATTGCTTCTTAACTCAATAGCTGTCACAGGTAGCTGCTTTCTTGGCAGCAAAGTATGACATTCCAAGTTATTCTTGATAACTCATTTTATAGTCTGTATCAGTAGGGTCTCTAAAGAATCTATAACCATACGCTATTTTAAAAGATAACTAGAGTGGATTCTATCATATTTAGCAAAACTCTGACAATTCTAGGAAATTTAGAATTTCTTCTTCTTTATGCAACCAATTAGTAGTTAAACAATGCTAACAAAATTACTCTGGACTTGAGTGCTTTGGAGACATTTCTAGGATGGTGACCAGGAGAGAAATAAAAGTGAAAAAGAAAATGAAGGATTTTAAATTTTGCGGAAATGATATGAATTCAACACATGGCTTTATATATCAATAGATTTATAAAGTATACTATAATAAAGGCACTAAAAATAGGAAAAATTAGGAAAGGTGAAACACTACCGTTGTTTTACTTGATGGAATGTCTTCCTTTTATTGGGTATATGAAACAGTTATTATATACCTGAGTGACTAATAACATATTTTACCTGCTAAAATGGTTTAGAGTGAAAAAGGAAGGGAGATGGTAAATGTTAAGGCCTTCAAATACAGTTATGGACTAGATAGTTGTGAAGATCAGGCTTGCTAAGTGATTCTGCTGGGAGCCTGATGTTTTCTTTACACAACTTTACTGTAAACCCCAGAAATGTGCTATGGTTATTTTTCACTGACTATTTGCTTGGTAGAAACCAGGTCTCTAAAAAGCATGCAAATGTTTAGAATCTGGGAAGCCATTTCTCTGACTCTATTTCTTGTTACTTTACATAAAATTCTCTATGCCATGAACCATGTGTTGGTCTCTTTTCACCACTCACGTTAGTCTCATTGTGTCATCCCAAAAGATGAATATACTTCAAATGGGCAAACTATTACAATTCTTTTTCAGTTGTAATATAACCAATTCGATATTTCTCAAAATTTATTGATGTTCTCTGTGTACCATATTTTCTAAATTATTGAATTCTATTAAATACTAGCTTTGTATCTGCACTTTTTACTTTATTCTTTGAATAAACTTGTACTCAACCCAAATAATGTTTTGTTAGAGGTAATTAACATTCATGACTATCTTTAATGTTTTAGATTTCTTTGGTCATAACTGGACATTGTATTATATGTTAGAAATTGCTTTCCCTTTATTATACAGTTCTCATTATTCAGCTACATTCGATTTTTAAAAACCTGTCTGTAAATCTAATACTTTTAGAGGCATATTTCTGTGTTCATATTGGATTTTATTATGTGAACCTCTTTAAAATTGTCTGTGGAGGAATTTCTTTTCCTTTAGGTTTTGGGTATCAGTGAAAATGGACACACAAGACTTGGCTTTGCCTGGAGAATCACATCAGCTTTGTTTGGACTTTAGATCCCCTAAGTCTTCTCAGATTCTATGATCTGAATGTCTGGGTGCTCCTGAAATTCATATATTGAAACTTAGTTCCCATTATGATGATGCATGGAGATGGAGCCTTTGAGAGCCGGGTAGGGCATTAAGGTGGAGTCCTATGATTGGAATCAGTGCTCCTAGTAAAAGACCCTGAAGAGTTTCCTAGCCCCTTCATGTGAGGCTACAACTAAAAGATGTCACCTAAGAAACAGATTCTCACCAAACACCAGTCTGTGGGCTCCATGACCCTGGACTTCTCAGTCTCCAGAAATGGGGAATTAAATGCCTATTGTTTATTAGCTCCCAATTTATGGCATTTAGTGACAGTAGCCCAAACCGACTAAGAATCCAGAGTCTGTGGGGAGTATGGAAGGAGTTGCGTCATATTGATTCCTAAGTTATACCTCTTCAGCTGCACTATAGTTTATAAAATCTTTATGTTGATGGATGTTGATGCTTATTAATCATTTCAATGTTTATATTATATACCATTTAGTAGATTTTCAATAATATGTTTTCCTATCCAAAATTGGTATTTGCATTTCTTACTATGGCAAAAGCTTCAATAAAATTTTCTACATGTTTTGTAGACAATGTGAGCAATATTTTCTCTTAGTGATACACATAGAAGTAGAATTGCTAGAAGTATATTCACCTTCAAAGTTCTTCTACCACTTTAAATTCACATAAGAGCCCATGTGTTTCTCATTTCCCTTGTCTCACTGATGTTTGGTATCAGGGTTTGCAATCTATAAAGTTTTCTCAGTCTCACTATTGTTTTAATTTATTTTTCTCCATTGCAGTTGATATCTTATCATCTCTATTGGCAATTTATACTATTTCTATAAAATATTTGCTCAAGCCATTTGCCCTTTTTATTGTTATTTTTTCTATGTGTATTTGTATGTATTATTTGTATATCTTTGCAGAGGTGCATGCTAAGTTGCTTCAGTCATGTCTGACTCTGTACGACCTTGTGGACTACAACCTGCCAGGCTGCTCTGTCTGTGGGATTCTCCTGTGAGGAATACTGCAGTGGGAGTGGATTGCCATTCTCTCCTCCAGGGGATCTTTCCGAGTCAGGAATTGAACCTGCATCTCTTAATGTCTAACCTGCACTGGCAAATAGGTTCTTTAATACTAGTGCTACCTGGAAAGCCCCATTATATATACATATATATCTTAAAATTCAGACTTAAATTGAAAATTAGGGAAAACCACTAGCCATAAAGTTATGACCTAAATCAAATCCCTTATGATTAAACAGTGGAAATGACAAATAGATTCAAGGGATTAGATATGATAGAGTGCCTGAAGAACTATGGATGGAGGTTCATGACATTGTACAGGAGGCAGTTGTTAAAACCATCCCCAGGAAAAAGAAATGCAAAAAGGTAGAATGCCTGTATGAGGAGGTCTTACAAATAGCTGAGAAAAGAAGAGAAGAGAAAGGCAAAGGAGAAAAGGAAACATATAGCCATCTGAATGCAGAGTTCCACAGAATAGCAAGGAGAGATACTACAGCCTCCTAAGTGAACAATGCAAAGGAATAGAAGAAAACAATAGAATGGGAATGACTAGTATCTCTTCAGGAAAAGTAGAGCTGCCAAGGGAACATTTCATGCAAAGATGGGCTCGATAAAGGACAGAAATGGTATGGACCTAACAGAAGGAGAAGATATTAAGAGGCGGTGGCAAGAATACATAGAAGAACTGTACAAAGAACCTTCATGACCCAGATAACTACAATAGTGTGATCACTCACTCAGAGCCAGGCATCTTGGAGTGCAAATTCAAGTGGGCCTTAAGAAGCATCATTACAAATAAAGCTAGTGGACGTGGTGGAATTCCAACTAAGCTATTTCAAATCCTAGAAGATGATGCTGTTAAAGTGCTGCACTCAGTATGCCAGCAAATTTGGAAAGCTCAGCAGTGGTCACAGGACTGGAAAAGTTCAGTTTTCATTCCAATCTCAAAGAAGGGCATTGCTAAAGATTATTCAAAATACTGCAAATTTGTACTGATTTCACATGGTAGGACAGTAGAGCTCAAAATTCTCCAAGTAAGGTTTCAACAGTACATGAAAAAAGAACTTCCAGATGTTCAAGCTGGATTTAGAAAAGGCAGAGGAACCACAATTCAAATTGCCATCATCTTTTGGATCATAGAAAAAGCAAGAGAATTCCATAAAAACGGCTACCTCTACTTCATTGACTGCACTAAAGCCTTTGACTGGGTGGATCACAACAAACTGGGAAATTCTTAAAGAGAACAGAATATCAGACCATCTTACCTGCCTCCTGAGAAATGTGTATGCAGATCGAAAAGCAACAGTTAGACCCAGACATGGAACAATGGACTGGTTCTAAAATGGGAAAGAGTACATCAAGGCTGTGTATTGTCACCTTGCTTGCTGCTAAGTTGCTTTAGTCATGTCCGACTCTGTGCAACCCCATAGATGGCAGCCCACCAGGCTCCCCCGTCCCTGGGACTCTCCAGGCAAGAACACTGGAGTGGGTTGCCATTTCCTTCTCCAATGCATGGAAGTGAAAAGTGAAAGTGAAGTCACTCAGTTGTGTCTGACTGTTAGTGACCCCATGGACTGCAGCCCACCAGGCTCCTCCATCCATGGGATTTTCCAGGCAAGAGTACTGGAGTAGGGTGCCATTGCCTTCTCCGGTCACCTTGGTTAGTTAACTCATATGTAAAGTACATCATGAGAAATGCCAGGCTGGATGAAGCACAAACTGGAGTCAAGATTGCCAGGAGAAGTATCAATAACCTGAGATATGTGGATGACAACACCCTTATGGCAGAAAGCAAAGAAGAACTAAAAAGCCTTTTGATGAAAGTGAAGGAAGAGAGTGAAAAAGCTGGCTTAAAACTCAACATTTAGAAAAATAAGATCATGACATCTGATCCTATCACTTCATGACAGTTAGATGGGGAAACAATGGAAACAGTGAGAGACTATTTTCTTGGGCTCCAAAATCACTGCAGAGGGTGACTGCAGCCATGAAATTAAATGACGCTTGCTCCTTGGAAGAAGAACTATGACAAACCTAGACAGCATATTAAAAAGCAGAGACATAATTTTGCCAGCAAAGGTCCGTCTAGTCAAACTATGGTTTTTCCAGTAGCCATGTAAGGATATGAGAGCTGGACCATGAAGAACGTGGAATGTTGAAGAATTGATGCTTTTGAACTGTGATGTTGCAGATTCTTGAGAATCTCTTGGACTGCAAGGAAATGAAACCAGTTAATCTTAAATATGCATTAGAAGGACTGATGCTGAAGCTGAAACTCCAATACTTTGGCTACCTGATACAAAGAGCCCACTCATTAGAAAAAACCCTGACGGTGGGTAAGATTGAAGGCAAGAGGAGAATGGGATGGCAGTGGACGAGATGGTTGGATGGCATCACTGACTCAATGGGCATGAGTTTGCGCAAGCTCCGGGAGATGGCAAAGGACAGGGAAGCCTGGCGTGTTGCAGTTCATGGGGTCACAAAGAGTCGGATGTGAATGAGCGATAGAAGAACAAAATATTTTTATTTTAGACAGTATTTTCTTGTTATGTTTTTATAATGCAAATATCATCTCCAAATATGCAGCTTAACATTAAATATTGTATTTGATATTTTCTGTAATACAAACAGCTTTTACTACAAAAAAATGCCGTTTGTGATTTGTGAATTATGTCTCAATATGGAAACCATTTTCTTTTCCAAATTTATACAGTTTTTTTAATTCTAAATTTTTCAGTTTAGATTGCAGATTTTAATCCACCTGGAAATTATTCTGTTTGTTCATGCTTTGAGAAAATAATTTCTTTATTTGAGTTTAGGACAGATAACCACTTATCTCTGACCATTTATTTTATAACACCCCTTTTCCTACTGATTTCAGTGCCAGTTCTGTTATATTCCAACTGTGAGTATTCTTCATAAGTGCAAATATATTCCTTTTCAATTTGTTAATATTTTATTTAAGATATTTTCACATAAATTCATTAGTGAGATTGTATGCAATTTCCTTTACTCAAAATGTTTTTGTTTTTTGTGCCATAATAGCTATAGATCTAGACATGACCTTGGATCATAGACACAAGGACCAGACTTTAGAGTTGGCAAATCCATGAGCAAAGGAACCCTGCAGTCTTGAACTGCAAAATTTTTACATGAGAACAGTAAAGTTTTCCTTTGCCTAAGGCCCATTTGGAGAATTTTTTCTATTTATAGCTAAAAATTTAATCTTAAGGGATAGGTACATATGCTCTATATTTTCTTGAGCTGGCTGTGGTATTTTACATTCTTCTGGACAGTCTACATTAATTTTAAAATTTCAATTCATTGTAGTAAGTTTATTCAGAATAATCCATTATCTTTAAGAATTCTCTACACTTATATGCCATTATGCATACCCTATTCGTGACCATCTTTTTTACCTTAATCAGTTCTGTCTTTATATTTGTCTTTTAATAAGCTTTATTGATCACTTCTATTGCTACTTGTTACATAAGGGATTCTTGACATCTGTATTCTCACGAATAGTTTCTATAGGAGAGGAAGCTTTGCTATTTTAGGTGTAAAACCCGCATAACCCACAATTCTTTTCAGAGGCCAAGTCACTGATAACTTGCTCAATTTCTTCTGTAGTTATTAGACTTCAGTTTCCACAGCTTTGGCTTGAATAAATGAGTAATTTTCAAAAAATGTATAGAATTTTATCTATTAAGTAAAATTATAAATATTTCTCTTATTTTAAAAATCCTCTGTAGTGTTACAGTCTCATTCTCATTTACAAATTTCTTTAATATTTTTATTGTGTGAGAGTGGTCTGTGATTCTGGTTTTCATAAATTGGCTCTAGTTTTATTTGCACATCATATCATTTTCTGAATTTCATCTCAATAGCTTTTGAGTCTGTTTACAGTCTTTCATTTATCTTTTATCTTGTTTGTTGTTATTATCACTGTCAATATCATTATACAACCCCTTCAAAGACGGAAACATTTTCCTAGGTATTCAGATGATTAAAAGAGTTAACACTTTAGCAGAGGAATAGGAGGACTTTTCTATGGATTTTCTCAGAAAGATAAGCTTTCATTGTGTCCTTTTTTCTGTAACTGTTTGAATGGCTTTTGCAGAATGTTTGGGTGCTATTTCTGTAAACTAATCCCCGCACCCCGCATGTATCTCTGATGAGATGAAAATCCTGTGATTTTACCAAAAGATCCATTTGGGGGACACATTGCCATCAGTCAATTACTGATGAATGTATTAGATGCTTTGGGCTCCTGGCCTATGAGAAATGACAGGGAATCAGACTCTTGCAGGGAAATCCTGAGCATTTTTAGCACATTTCCAAAGGTGATTTTCATACACAGCCATACATCCTTTCCATTGCCTTGAAAGAGCAAACTGTTTTGTTCTAATAGGTAGACATTTACGTGGAATGAATGAAGCTTAAGTACTTGCTAGCCATATGCAAAACAGAGCTTTGAAAATAGCTTCATTGCTAATCTAAGGCATTGGATGAAGCCCTAAAAGCTTCGGAGTTTTGCTTCATTGCATTGTCTGGTATTACGTATCTGGTAAGTCTTTGTGTAATCGCAGAAAGAAAAAAATGGAGTTTGAGATTGACTATACACACTACTATACATATAATAGATAAACAAGGACTTACTGTATAGCACAGGGAACTATGCTAAATATTCTGTGATAACCTATACAGGAAGAGAATCTTAAAAAGAATAGATTTATGTATATGTATAACAAAATCATTTTGTTGTATGCCTGAAACTAACACAACATTGTATATTTCTCTATATAACTATACTTCACTATAAAATGGGACTTCTCTGCTGGTTCAATGGTAAAGAATCCGCCTGCAATGCGGAAGACTCAGGAGACACAGGTTCAATCCCTGGCTTTGGAAAATCCGCTGGAGGAGGGCATAGCTAACCACACCAGTATTCTTGCCTGGAAAACCCCATGGACAGAGGAGCTTGGTGGGCTACCATTCACAGGATCACAAAGAGTCAGACAAGACTGAAGCAACTGAACATACGCACTATAAAATAAACATATTTTAAAATGCTGCAAGGCAAACCTTTGTAACTAAAAAAAGTTATACTAATGAAAAATATGTAATAAAAAATAGGTTCTGAATATGTTAATATGAAAATGGAATACATTTAAAATTTGTAAATATAAAACTTTTAACGTATACGTGTTGAATTTTAAACATCTCCACTTAAGATTCCTTTTATTCTGGCTTTGTTAGCAGTGTGGCAGTTGTAACTATAGGAACGTAAGATTTGAATGACATTTGAAATAATCACTTATTTTCTTCCAAACTCTTAATAACTCATACTAGTTTCAGTGGTCAGTGATCTCCACCTCAGATTCTTAGGGAAGCAATGGACTTTTGAGAGATGAATATCATTTTCTGTTTATCATGCTGATGAGAAGGTACATGGTCCCCAGCAGCCTTGCTCTTGTTGGCAGAGGTGGCTCTGCTGGTGAAATGTCCTTCAGGGGCATTTCATGAATTAACCCATATTCTGAGTTCACTGATCATTGCAATTCTCTTCTGTGATACTGGGTAACTCAAACACATTTTTTAGTTTTTAACTTCCTTGATGCAGAATTTGGGGAAGAGTATGAGAATCCTATATAACACACTTGAAATCATATTCGTGTTTTAAAATTCCAGCTTTTCTCTGTGAGCTGGTGGGTATTTATCACATGTGTGGTGAGCTGGTATCTTTTGAACACTATTGCAGTGGGACATCAGGAGTCCTGTGTTCCCAAGTTGCAAGCTAGGACACTGTCTCCCAGCCTTCCTGTGGTCAGCATGACCCAGGCTCTGCACTTATAAAGTGCTGTGAGACTTTGGATTTGGCCGCAGGGCAGGAGATGTAAGAGACGAAGGTTCAATCCCTGGGTTGGGAAGATCTCCTGGAGAAGGGTATGACAACCCTTTCCAGTATTCTTGTCTGGAGAACCCCATTGACAGAGGAGCCTAGCAAGCCATAGTTCACGGGGTAGCACAAAGTCAGACACGACTAAAGCGACTGAGCACCAGCACCAGGAAGGAAAGGTGGGTGCATACCATGTAGAATCTACCTTTTAGAGTGGGGTGATAGCAGAGTTTGAGGACCACGGCATCCAGTCTCAAAGGCTGCTGCAATGCTGTGCTCAGCAGTAGTGCAGGCGATGCTGTTTCCCCCAAACCAACCCTCATGCGGGTAGTTTGTTGGTCTGTGCAGCTGGGCCTGACTCTCACCTCCCTAGAGATCCTCTGAGCTTTCTGATACCCTTCAGTCACTTTAATAAGTGCTATTTAGGGTGCTTTTTAGGATGGTTTCTTGTCTCCTCAACAAAGAACTTGTACTTTCTTTCACACTTGCTGACCAAATTTCAGATATTTAGGATCTGTTTCTGTCTATTCAAAAGACACAGTTTGGTTCCCACCTCAGGCTCTTCATTTATATTCCTCCCACCTCAGTGCAGATATTCTCAGAGCCAGCTTTTCTCCTCCTCCAGCTCTGCTCCAGCACCAGCCTTTCAAAGATGCCATCCTCACTCTCTCTCTCTCCTCTCAGGCTGTCATCTGCAGAGCTGTCCTTGTTTAGCTGATAGGTTTGGGGGTGTTTTTCATGTCTTCCTCACAGCCTGAAAAGATCCTTTTTTGTTTTGTTTACAGAATTACTGTCAGAATCTGGAGTAGAACCTGGCAAATAGTTGACATTCACTCACTATGAACAAATGAATGAGTGTGCTTAGCGTGTTAATTTACTTCCCAAAGCTTGTTGACAACAGTTACTAAAAGTCCTAGCTTTGTATTTTGACCTGGTAGGAGAAAGAATTGAGAACTCAAAGGAGGATTGAGCTGAAAGTAAAACGAAAGAAAATGGAGAAAAGTGAGCATTTTTCAAACGGACAAATGGTGACACAATGGAAAAAAACAAAATATAGTGATTTGGAGAAGTTGTCAAATATACATTCCTATTTGCTATGTACTCAGAGTCTCATAAGGAACTGAGAGGGATAATAAAAGGTGATCTAAGAAATTTAAGATAGCCCTGCCATTTTAATCTCGTGGAATAGTTAGGGGAGGAGAAGGGTCTGTGGAAGATGTAAAGAGAGAATGATGTGAAATATACACAGTCCGGACATGATTGGAAACAAGTTTCCTTAAGAGCTTATATTGTTTTTAAGAAAATGTAAGCATGAGAAATTTGAAGCTATTCTTGGAGGATAATATCCTCACAAAGTGAATAAATAATTTATTTAGGACTGTTTAGGATTTGTATTCTGAAGTTTGTTGCTACGAAACAAGTTGATGAAGGTATTTTAGGTGATGAAGCACTAATATTTTTGAAAGAATATTGGTCCCTATAAGCTTTCATATGTAATAGTGGAGTCCTTGTTAGGTCTTGATACTGACAAACTTGCAAATTATACCTCTTCAATCACTTTTCTAATTAGTGGATAGACAGTGGGCAGCACACGATCATTCGGATTTTAATTGTCAGGCAACGCTATCTACGGTCACTCCATATGTCCTAACTAAAACAAAGTGAACAGTTATGCCAAGATAGCAACTATAGTTTTGATGATCATGGCTAATTGGGTAACTGGCATGTTTCAATTCTATTGCTTACCCAGTTGGAACATAATTAGGATCACATTTTCCACTACCCCATAAGCTTATTTATTTCTTTTCTCTCCAAAATTTTTAGTGTGTAATATAAATAAGTAAATAAAAAATAAGTAAATAAAGTTTGTCTCCCCAGGGAAAGCACAGATTACATTTTAATTCACTTAAAAGATAGAAACTATTGCTGCATGCTGAGTGAATATTACACTCATATACACAGGTAACAGAATTTATACAGGATCTCATAATAATAACAAGCTCTCATAATAATACTGTTTATATTTCTCTCAAGGAACTCTTACCAGGGGGTTACATATATGAATACAATCTTCATAACTATCTTATGAGAATAGCTTCCATATTATCACCAGGTTACTTTTGAGAAAAGTAACTTTTTAGAAGGTCAAATGAGTTGCTTAAGTTTGAGCATTGAATGGATGGCAGGGCCAGGTTTTCACCCGAAGAAACTGCCACAGGGTCTGTGTCCTTAACCACCAGGGGATACTGCCTTGACAGCAGGAAACTGTGGATTCTGAGTCAGTCCCACTGAAACTTGGGACTTGGAGAATATTCCTCAACCTCTTAAAATTAAAATCTTCTTCCATAATAATTAAGGAAATCAATGATTGTCACAAAACCAGTCCTTAGTAATACCCACTGAAAAGAGTTTTCATGCTGTAGTAGTTTAACATGTCAAGCACCCTGCACTCTGGTCAAGCCCACTGTACCCCTCATCAGCCCTTGCTGATCTTCCTGGGTTAGAAAATGTTATCCCTAAACCAGGGATCCTTTGTCTTGAAGTTTTATGTGTTTTGCAACTTGGATGGGAAAGGCCACTGTGGGGCAGATTCCACACCACCCTCCCGCCCCGACCCCTAACTCCTTCCCCGCCCCCAGAAAAAAGAAAAAACAGCAAAGAGAAAGTGATCCTTGGCCAGCACGTGCAGTGGGAATTATTTCTTCTTATTCCAAAAGTCTTCTCGGTCTCGCTGCCACTGTTGTAATTGACCTCTGCTACTCTGAATGTTTCCTTCTTTTCCCTTTGGTTGATTTTTAAAAGTAATATTTACCAAAAAAAAAAAAAAAAGGAAAGAAAAGAAAGACCTCTTCCGGCCCGGTGTATCTGCTTCTTAATGTTACTGGATGGAATTACCTGACTCTAAAAAGCCACATTTGGGTTTTTCCTTCTTTCTCTCTTTTCCTCCCCTCTACCCTCCCATTCCCTTTTCTTCTTTTCTTCCTTCTCTCTTTTCTCTTTATTTCTTCTTGGTGCACAATTTTAATTTGTCAGTTTCCAGCTTCTAGGGGATGGTAATGCATTTCAAGTACAAAACCAGGCTTCTTAAAATACTATCACTTAATCATTTTCAGAAATACAGAAAAAGCCTTTCCTTGAAGATTCCTTTAGTTTAACAAGTAAAATCATTTGAAACCTCCCCACAGTGATGTTTTCCCTCTCTGATTTATGTTATCGGAAGTAGTCTGCAGAACTGAAACTGTTTCCCAAAGTCAAGATTCATAATATTCTGAAAAATGACTCTGAAACCTTCGATTAGAAAACCCCTTAGTCTTGGATTATCATTCTTCCTTCCCCATAATGAGTTACTACTGATTGATGTGACTTACTCCCATTTTTAATACTCAAGTTTAGATCATGTAATTAAAGATAATTTAATAGCTGACCACATCAAGTTACTGAGGAGACCAGAAACTAAGGACTTTTACATAAGTCTAATGGCACCCCACTCCAGTACTCTTGCCTGCAAAATCCATGGATGGAGGAGCCTGCTGGGCTGCAGTCCGTGTGGTCGCTAAGAGTCGGACACGACTGAGCGACTTCGCTGTCACATTTTACTTTCATGCATTGGAGAAGGAAATGGCAACCCACTCCAGCATTCTTGCCTGGAGAATCCCAGCGATGGCGGAGCCTGGTGGGCTGCCGTCTATGGGGTCACACAGAGTCGGACATGACTGAAGCGACTTAGCAGCAGCAGCAGCAGCAGCAGCAACCCTGATAAAGACAGGCCTGTATAGGTTCTGTTTGGAGGTAAAGTTGTGTTGTGTGTCTCCTTATTCCTATCATTTCTGGTGAGATATCTGAAGCTTCAATTGTCTAGAAAGAGCAACCTGTATGTATACAGATGTAGCCAGGGTTTCCTACACAGTGTAACCTCAGGAGGGAGGAGAAACAATTCATGATCCTTTTCTTCTGTTGCTTATATTCTCTTTATCCCATTTCCTTAACCAACATAGAAAAATATATTTGTATTAATACATAAACTGTTGATCTCCAAATAGGATTAAATAAGTTACTAATCAAAGATGGCATGTTACGAGTTATTTTGTAGAGAAAAAAAAATTCTTGATCCATAACTGATAATGCATACTCTAGTGAAAAAGAAGAGAGTTAAAAGCGAGTGGAGATTTTGGAGCCAAGGTACCACATTGTGAAAAGAGATGGTCAAAACAGAAGAGTAAAGAAGATATTCAGGTACTAAAGAGACAGTGGGGCAACAAAAAGTAGGAAAATGGGCTAAATGAGATTTAGTTAAATACATATCTGAGTTTATTCCTGGAATGTCTATGCTGTTGCACACTTTTATTTTTGTATCCTTTAGCCAATATCACACTGTCAAAATGTTGTTACTGTTCAGTCACTAAGTCATGTCCAACTCTTTGTGACCCATGGACTAGCACACCAGGCTCCCCTGTACTCCATTATCTACCAGGGTTTGCTCAGATTCAAGCCCATTGAGTAAGTGAGGCTACCTAACCATTTCATCATCTGCTGTCCCCTTCTCCTTTTGCCTTCAATCTTTTCTAGCAGCAAAGTCTCTTCCAATGAGTTGGCACTTCAGATCATGTGGCCAAAGCATTTGAGCGTCAGTTTTAGCAACAGTCCTTCCAATTAATATTCAGAGTTGATTTCCTTTAGGATTGACTGGTTTTATCTCCCTGCAGTCCAAGGGACTCTCAAAGGTCTTCTCCAGCACCACAGTTTGAAAGCACTAATTCTTCAGTGCTCAGCCTTCTTTATGATCCAACTTTCACATTCATACATGATCACTGGAAAAGCCATAGCTTTCACTAAGAGGACCATTGTCAGCAAAGCAATGTCTCTGCTTTTAAATATGCTCTCTAGGTTTGTTATAGCTTTTCTTCCAAGAAGCAAGCATCTTTTAATTTCCTGGCTGCAGTCACCATCCATAGTGATTTGGGGTTATTTTTGTGTTAAAATTCTGTAGGGTAAAATAAATATCAAAATTACATAATGCAAGTCCTTAACTGGTTATTGTCCATTGTCTGGGCAAATGTTTGTAATGGCCCCTTGTCTTTTTACCATTGATTTGTGTATATATATAATGGATAGAAATATTTCGTTATACAAACTAGGTTTTTACTCTCATCCTTGACTTGCCTATTCATTTTCTTTTTTTCAAATGATATCTTCGAGAAGGAAAATATTTTCTTTTGAGAAAGCCCAGGTTAAGCTTGTTCTCCTCTGGTTCTTTAGTGCTTTTTGTGTCCACCTAAGAAAACGTAGGTTCTCTTAATGACCTGAAAATACTCTCCAGTGACATAGTTTAGACGTTTTTTTTTTTTTAGTTTTCACTCTTGCATTTAGGCCTACAATCCATTCTGAATCAGGTATTTACAAGATAAGAAAACATGTCTACATAAGACTTTTAATAAGAATATGCACAGCAACCTTATTCTTAATAACCGTACAATGGAAACCAAATTACTATGAAGAAGAAATGGATAAACAAATCATATTAGATTCACACAATGTAATACTACTGGGCAATAAAAAGGAATAAACCACTGTTATACACATAATTAGGATGAATCTCATAATCATTATCTTGTGTGGAAGAGGCCAGACACAAACAATTCCATGGGTATGAAGTCCAAGAAGAAACAATTTTTTTAGGGTAATAGAAATCAGAAAGTGGTTAACTCATATTCAGGTGGTGATAAGACTCATAATAAGCAGGGGCAATTTTTCAGAATGGGGGAAATGTTCTGTATGTTGTTTTGGATGGTGATTACATGCTGTGTATAATTGTCAAAACCTATCAAAATGACACTTGAAGTCTGTACAGTTCATTTTATCTTACTCTACATCAATAGTTATTCTAAAATAGAAAGACCTGCCAAGGTTTAATGGAATTTTGTCATTCACAGATCTAACTTCCATGGCTTTCTCTAAATAATGTGGATATGCTCCTCTGAGTTGGACCATTTGCAAACTGTAGCTGTGTTTGGTGTTCATAGTAATGTGCATACAAATCATTGGAGCACCATTACCTTGACTCGACCTCACACGCCATTTAATGACAGCCAACATTTTTTTTTTTTGCTTGCTTACTTTGCTTTATACACTTTGCAGATATTATTCCAATTAATTAATCATTAAGGGCCAGCAGATATTTTCATTACCCACTGAGCAAGATTTTCTCCCCTCTGGTTAATGAGGTCAGTAAAGTGAATCTATGACTTCAAAAAGGTGAAAATTCATCAAACCAATATGTGCATGGAGGGATGGTAAAGCAGAAAAATATCCCTAAACTAGTAAAGTTTTAATACCAGATTGTTTTAATGCCTAAGACCAGCTCTAGGCAAAAGTTTTAATGAACAAGTTTATCTTCAGCACCCCATGAATGCTTCTTAATTATTTTTTTAATAAAAAAATATCACATCAGCCTTGCTGCTGTCTGGAACACTGCATTTCATCTCATGAAACTGATTTCCTGAAGCACCTTCCTTTTGTATGCAGTCCATGTTTGCTGTGTTTCTATGCGCGTTGTTTATACTAAACCATCTCTTCATCTAATGTCAGAGGAAACTGAGATACAGATGTTAGGTAACTTCTCTGGAACCAGACAGCTTGTAGGAAAAGATTCAGTATTAGAGTTAATGCTCTGTGATGCCTTGTGAAACTGCACAGTTCAGACTGGGACTTGAACTTGTCCAAAATCAGGATTGGACTGGAACTATGTATTTCAACTAGATTGCATTCTGGTCTCAGAACTTACTGAAGCTCAGGTTCTTTGTGTCTCAGAGCAAAAGGAATTCAGCAAGAGACAAAGGGATAGGAAAGAAATGGATTTATTTACAGGGAAACACAATCCACATTCAGAGTGAGGTCTGTTTCAGAAGGTGAGAGGCTCCAAAACATGGCATGGTTAGTCTTTATGGACTGTGTAATTTTATAGGCTAATGAGTGGGAGGATTATTCCAATTGTTTTGGAGGAGGGGCAGGGATTTCCGGGAATTGAGCCACCTTGCACATTTTTGTTCTTTTATTGTTAGAAATGTCAGGGTACCTGTGAGTGTGTCGTTTAGATGCTAATTATGATGAGGCTTAAGGTCCACTGGAAGTCCAATCTTTTGGACCAAGTAAGTTCTAACCAGTTTTATGTATTATCCTCCTCTAAAAAGAATGTACCCTGCCCTCTTCCCTCTTGTTCCACTTGGCCACAACACTCTGTGCCTTTTCCTTACCTCCCTCCGTTGTTGTACTTTTTGCCTCCACAAGGTATAGGTGTAATATGTAAATTGGTCCTTAACACTTGCATTTCTATAAAAGTGTACTCTGTCTTAACTAGCCCACACACATGTGAGGTGACCCAGACACTGATGAGCTAGCAAAGAAGGTGGTTTCATTTGTCATGTAGGCCCTTTACTACAAATTATTCATAGACTATCATTTTCCCTACCACTCACTCAACAAGTTATTTATTAAGCAGGTATCACAACAAAGTGTGGAAAACTCTTAACAAGATGGTAATACCAGACCATCTGACCTGCCTCCTGAGAAATCTATATGCAGGTCAAGAAGTAACAGAACCTGACGTGGAACAACAGACTGGTTCCAAGGCTGTATATTGTCACTATGCTTATTTAACTTATATGCAGAGCACATCATGAGACATGCTCGGCTGAATGAAACACAGGCTGGAATCAAGATTGCCAGGAGAAAGGAGAGGGAAAGAATTGGCTTAAAACTCAGCATTCAGAAAACTAAGATCATGGCATCTGATCCCATCACTTCATAGCAAATAGATGGGGAAACAATAGAAACAGTGAGAGACTTTATTTTCTTGGGCTCCAAAATCACTGCAGATTGGTGACTGCAGCCATGAAATTAAAAGATGCTTGCTCCATGTAAGAAAAGTTATGACCAACCTAGACAGCATATTAAAAAGCAGAGACATTACTTTGCCAACAAAGGTCCATCTTGTCAAAGCTATGGCTTTTCCAGTAGTCATGTATGAATGAGGAGAAGGCAATGGCACCCCACTCCAGTAATCTTGCCTGGAAAATCCCATGGACAGAGGAGCCTGGGTGGGCTGCAATCCATGGGGTCGCTAACAGTTGGACATGACTGAGCAACTTCACTTTCACTTTTCACTTTCATGTATTGGAGAAGGAAATGACAACTCACTCCAGTGTCCTTGCCTGAAGAATCCCAGGGAGGGGGAGCCTGGTGGGCTACTGTCTATGGGGTCGCAAAGAGTCGGACATGACTGAAGCAACTTAGCAGCAGCAGCAGCAGCAGCAGCATGTATGGATGTGAGAGTTGGACTATAAAGAAAACTAAGCGCTGAAGAATTGATGCTTTTGAACTGTGGTGTTGGAGAAGACTGTTGAGAGTCCCTTGGACTGCAAGGAGATCCACCAGCCCATCTGAAAGGAAATCAGTCCTGAATATTCATTGGAAGGACTGATGCTAAAGCTGAAACTCTAATACTTTGGACACCTGAAGCGAAGAACTGACTCATTGGAAAAGACCCTGATGCTGGGAAAGATTGAAGGTGGGAGGAGAAGGGGACAACAGAGGATGAGATGGTTGGATGGCATCATTGACTCAATGGACATGAGTTTGAGTAAGCTTTGGGAGTTGGTGATGGACAGGGAAGCCTGACGTGCTGCAGTCCATGTGGTCACAAAGAGTTAGACACAACTGAGCGACTGAAATGAACTGAACTAACTAGAAAACCAGGATGACCTTGAGAGCTTATATCCTATAGAAGGTCATGCCAGAAAAAAGTGCCTAATTTCAGACATCTCAGGAGGGGTACTATACTCTAATGTCCCTTTTATAGCATCATTGCTACCCCAAGATATGTCTTTTTATCTTAAACATTGGTGCAATCACAGAATCCTCTGCAAATTAGATTTCCAAGCCATGAAGATTAAAACACAGAGACACCTATGGCTCAGAATAGGATGTGAAATAAAAATGGCAAAATAATGTCTGCATCAGTATTCCTATGTATATTGGTTTTAGCCATAAGCTGCTGTAACAACCTACCATAAATTTACTGGCTTAAATTTTTTATTATTGTGTAGTTTTGAAGTGCCAAAGTCTGAAATGGATTTCACTAGGTGAAAACCCAGGTGTTGGCAGAACTTCCTTCTTCCCGGAGGCTCCAGGGGAGAATCAGAGTGAAAGTACCTCACATTTTCCAAGCTTCTGGAGGCTGCTGCACTCTTGGCTCATAGATAAATCTCCATTAAAGAGCCAGCAACACAGAGCATCTCCAAATGCCCCTTTAACTCTGACATCTGCTTCTCTTTTAATATGTGAGGACCTCTGGGACTTCATTAGGCAAACCTTGGATAATCCAGAATTATCTCTTCTTCTTCAGATCCTATCTTGAATCTGCTTGACAGGGTCCTTTATTTCATGGAAGGTAACATTCCTAGGGTCTAGAGATTAAGACTTGGTGTCTTGGAGGGGTAGACACTTCCTGGTGGCCACATTACAGGAAAATGTTCTTATAGTTTTGTATTCCTTAAAATTTTTATTTTCTGGAAACGTAACACTCCATAAACTTATGGATTTAATAGCCAAGGTATGTATTTTCTGAAGTCTGTTACTTTTAGACTGCCCCAAAATGTCTCAGGAGGAAAGAGTCTCCTTAATTGGCACAGAAATCAATCCACAGAATGGCTGCATAATAGATACCTACTTTTAATAGCCTCTTAGCATCTGCTCCTCCCACCCTCTCCCTCTCCACCTCTATTTTTCTTCTCTTTTACAATCCTATTTCTCTGTAACACACAAACATGCATTTACACACAGCTAAATCTTCTCTACTCATTTAATGGCAGCAAATGCACAATGATAAGTGAAAGATCTAGTTCAGAACTATATTTCACTTGGTCTTAAATAGAAAGCACTCATACAAGGAAAAAAAAAAAAATTAAATGTCCAAGGGATTCCTTGAGGGATGTGAAACATCCTTCCCAAGAGAAATAATCTGCTGGTTGAAGCTAAATTTATAGTAGGAATTTGATGGGTTAGTTCACGCCTCTGATGCCTTTGGGGCATAATACTATGATCTGGACTTTGCAGATGATTCAGCAGTCAAGAATTCACATGGAACTTGCTCCGGGGAGAAAGAGAGAGAGAGAGGGGGAGAAAGAGAGAGAGAGAGAGAGAGAGAGAGGGAGAGAGAGAGAGAGAGAGAGAGAGAGAGAGAGAGAGAGAGAGAGAGAGAGAGAGAGAGAGAAAGTAACTTGTTAAGGGTGCTTTGGAAAGCTTCCTTGAGCTATGACCTTGGTAGATGTTGGGCTTCTGATCATTAACTACCTAAGGTAAACATGGTCCATGGGAGGTCGTGTTTCCTCCATATGTGGGTTGCTAATGGACTTGTTGTTTACAATAGCTGCATTTAAATGAGAACAAATTTAAGTAGTGATGAGTCAACTTTGTGAGTCTCTTCCTCTAAAAGTGCAAAAACAGAGAATAACATCCATTTTCAAATTTGAAAAATCACTCAAAAAATACATTTATCCAATTCAACAAAATTCCAGGTGTATTATTTATAATGATTAGCAGACAAAATGTTAGGTTTAGATATCCAAACCTAATCCTTAGTAGCTGGGTGACTTTGCTTACTAAGTTATTAAACCTCACTGCATTTCTGTTTCTTTACTTTTAAAATTAGGGTTAAAACTGCCCAGACTATAATTCAGTGATGTTATGAGGATTACTACAGCCTGAAAGCATACCTTGGAAATCACCTAGTATCATCTCAATAATAAAATTCTATGTATGCCTGTGCTAAGTACCTTCAGTCATGTCCAATTCTTTGTGACCCTATGGACTGTAGCCTGCCAGGCTCCTCTATCCAAGGGATTCTCCAAGTAAAAACTCTGGAGTAGATTGCCATGCCCTCCTCCAGGAATCTTCCTGACCCAGGGATTAAACCTGGGTCTCATGTCTCCTGTATTGGGAGGCCAGTTCTTTACCATTAGCACCACCTGGGAAGCCCTACAATTCTTCATCAGTTTTATTAAATATTCATGCTTGTGAAGTATTTATTACCAGGCCTGGCTCACAAGGTTGTTAATTATTACCAAATGCCAATAAAAGGTATGAAATAGTAACACACGAAGCTGAAGATTTTTAGTCTTTTTCTTTTCAACTTTGGGATAATAGATATCTGTTTACAATGTGTCATTCAGTGAGCTATGCTTCTAAGCAGAGATTATTTTGAGATGTTTAGAATTTCATATCTATGGAATTGTAACATATATATTTTCTTGTATCCAACTCCTTTTACTCAGGGTGCTACTTCTGACCTTTTTCATCCAGTAGATTGTTAATGTTCCTTTTTATACCTGAGTAGTATTCCATTGCACCACATTTATATTACAATTACTGACATCCTATTGATCAACATTTGAGTTCCATTTTGGTTTTCAGTTATTTTAAATAAAGTTGCTGTGCACATTTTTATATAAGCCTTTGTGTGGCCATAAGTTTTCATTTCTCTTGGATAAACACCTAGAAGTGAAATTACTGGATCATACACAAATATATGTTTACCTCTATGAAAAATTGCCCAACTGTTTTGTAAAGTGGTTGTATCATATTTCTCCAATCAGCAATGTAGGTGTTCCATATAACTGACAACATTCATTCTCATAATTTTTAATTGCAGCCATCCATGCATGTGTATAGTCATGCTTCATTGTAGTGTTACCATAATTTCACTTTTCTATGATTATTGATATTTTATATATCTTAAGAAGTGTTTTAAAATTTTTACTAATTTTCAAAAGGCATTATTCATTATTGTTGAATTGTAAAAATTCTTTTCCTTTCTGAAATTTCAATGTAGCTTTATTAGACTGAAATATTCAAAAGGATTTGAGAAAATGCCATTTGTCTTATAACTATTTTTTTCCAGTTATTAAAAAAATTTTTTTCAAACGTTTATTTTTAATTGAAGAAAAATTGCTTCACAATACTGTGTTGGCCTCTGCCATTATATATCAACATAAGCCAGCCACAAGTTTACGTGTCCCCTCTCCTTCTAACCTCCCTCCCACCTCCCACTCCTTCCCACCCCTCTAGGTTGTTACAGAGCACTGGTTTGAGTTCCCTAAGTCATACAGAGAATTCCCATTGGTTATCAATTTTACACATGGTAGCATATATGCTTCCATGTTATTCTCTCCGTTCATCCCACCCTCTCATTTCTTCCCCCAACCAGTATCCATGAGTCTGATCTCTATGTCTGCATCTCCACTGTTGCCCTGTAAATAGGTGCATCAGTACCATCTTTCTAGATTCCATATATATGCATTAATAGATGGTATTTGTTTTTCTTTCTGACTTACTTCACAATGTATAATAAGCTCTAGATTCATCTACCACATTAGAACTGACTCAAATGTGTTCCTTTTCATGGCTGAGTAATAAATATTTCATTGTATATATGTGCCACCTTTCTTTATCATCTGTTGAGAACATCTTGGTTGCTTCCATGTCCTAGCTATTGTAAACAGTGCTGCAGTGAACACTGGGGTACATGTGTGTTTTTGAATTATGGTTTTCTCAGGGTATATGCCCAGTAGTAGGATTGTTGTCATATGGTAGTTTTATTCCTAGTTTTTCTTAAAGTATCTTGATACAGTTCTCCATAGTGGCTGTATCAATTTACATTCCTACCAATAGTGCAAGTTGGTTCTTTTTTCTCCACACCCCCTACAGAATTTATTGTTTGTAGATATTTTGATGATGGCCATTCTGATTGGTATGAGGTGATACATTATTGTAGTTTTAATTTACATTTCTTTAATAATGAGAGATGTTGAGCAAGTTTTCAGTTGCTTATTTGCTATCTATATATCTTTTTTTTAAATAGTTTTTTATTTTTTTAATTTTAAAATCTTTAATTCTTACATGTGTTCCTATCTATATATCTTTTTGGAGAAATGTCTGTTTAGGTCTACTGCCCACTTTTTGATGGACTGTTTGATTTTCTGGTATTGAGCTGAATGAGCTGCTTGTATATCTTGGAGATTAATCCTTTGTCAGTTGTTTCATTTGCTATTATTTTCCCCCATCATGAGGGTTGTCTTTTTACCTTGTTAATAGGTTCCTTTGCTGTGCAAAATCTTTTAATTTTAACTAGGTCTCATCTGTTTATTTTTGTTTTTATTTCCATTACTCCGGGAGATGGCTTATAGAGGATCTTGCTGTGATTTATGTCAAAGAGTGTTCTGCCTATGTTTTCCTCTAAGAGATTTATAGTTTCTGGTCTTACATTTAGATCTTTAATCCATTTTGAGTTTATTTTTGTGCATGATGTTAGGAAGTGTTCTAATTTCATTCTTTAACATTTATCTGTCTGGTTTTCCCAGCACCACTTAATTGAAGAGATTATCTTTTCTTCATTGTATGTTCTTGTCGCCTTTGTCAAAAATAAGGTGTTCATAGGTGCATGGGTTTATCTCTGGGCTTTCTAGCTTGTTCCATTGGTCTATATTTCTGTTTTTGTGTCAGTACCATACTGTCTTGATGGCTCTAGCTTCAGACTGTACTGAAGTCAGGCAAGTTGAAAAAAAAATGAAAGAGACAATAGCAAAGATCAATAAAACTAAAAGCTGGTTCTTTGAGAAGATAAACAAAATTGACAAATTGCTAACCAGGCCCATCAAGAAAAAAAGGGAGAAGACCCAAATCAACAAAATTAGAAATGAAAAAGGAGAAGTTACAACAGAAAACACCGAAATATAACAGATCATAAGAGACTACAACAAGCAACTATATTCTAATAAAATGGACAACAAAGAATTGGACACAACTGAAGCAACTTAGCATACATGCATGCATGCAAACCTCCCTAAAGAGATGAAAGACCTGTATGCAAAAAGCTATAAGACATGGGTGAAAGAAATCAAAGAAGACACAAACAGATGGAGAGATATAACATGTTCCTGGACTGGAAGAATCAATATTGTGAAAATGACTATACTACCCAAAGCAATCTACAGAGTCAATGCACTCCTTATCAAACTACCAATGATATTTTTCACAGAACTAAAGCAGTAAATGTCACAATTATTATGGAAACAGAAAAGACTTCAAATAGCCAAAGCAATCTTGAGAAAGAAGAATGGAGCTGGAGGAATCAGCCTTCCTGACTTCAGACTATACTATAAAGCTTACAGTCACTCATTAAGAATTTTATATGTAGCAAAAATATCTTTCAAGAGTGAAGGTATGATAACAATGCTTTTAGATCATCTTAGTCTTTTTTTTTTTTTTGGTTGCACTGCATAGCATGTGAAATCTTAGTTCTCCCACCAGGGCTTCCACCTGCACTTCCTACATTGGAAGTGCGGAGTCTTAACCACTGGGCATCCAGGGAAGTCCTAGATCATCTTAGATTGATTCTACAATTTTCTTCAGTGTAGTGATACATTATCATTCTTATTATAATAATTACCACATTCAATTACATCTGTCATTGACATTTCAGACCCTGCTCAATTTTACTCTTTATGTGGGAGAAACGTCCTTAGGAAGACAAACATTTGAATACATCTCATACTTGGGCAATTTAAGAGAATGGATCTCTTTTCTTCTTCACCCATCAGGAAATGACAGCGTTGTAAACTCAATTGACTATCTTATAGAAGGGCTCAATGTCAGAGAAAGGAATTACTGCAGATTTCTAAGCATCCTCAGCATCAGTGTTTGCCTTCTTTTTAAGTGTAGTGAGTATTTAGAAAGTCATTGTTATCTTTTAAGTGTAGTGCATTAACATGTTCCATATTCAAGTGAAAATGGCATTTTTAAAAATCTCAGGGCTTCTGATTACACCTGTATCTTCTGTGGCATGAATAATTTAACTACAAGTAGTGACTAGAATAACTTCCCAACTTCAGCACTGGTCTATTAGACTATATAAAAAGTGGAGCATTGTACTTTTCAATCCATTGTTGTGACATCTCAAGGGAAAATAAAATCCTGCAGTTAAAAATCTCTTTTATGTTTCTTGCCTTCAGCACTATCACCTAGATTCTAACTAGGTCTTTGTGCAGGGTTCTGGTCCTTGGAGATGGATCACGTTATATTCTCTGAACTGTTAACTATCTCCACATAGTCATGAAGGATGACTCTGCCCTCCTTCTCTCAGACCTACTTTCCTTTTACATCTTTGGAAAATAACATTCTTGTTTTTGTCAATTATAATCTGGTACCACTGATAGATATACACCTGGGGAAGTTTGTGTTATTATTGGGTTTGGTTCACTCTGGTTTTTCATTGTATCTTGTTAACATCACTAAATATTCCTTTAAAAGGAGGAAAGTGATTTCTCCTGTTATGTAGTTTTCTAAGAGTGACTGTTTTGAGTTTTTAATACAGAAAAAGAAAAATAAATGTACATTAATGTAACAGTTTGTAAGATTTTTGATCAGATGAAATTGTACACTGAGGCAGAATTTCATACAACCATGACCTGTATTCTCAGAGATGGTGATATGTGAGTGTAACATTGTTGACACTGTTTCTAGTTCAAACCACTTACTCGAGTTTCAAAAGTAACTAAAAAGCTATCTTTACAGCTTTATGCAACTGTATTAATATAATAATATCTAACTTTATTTTTTGGGCTCCAAAATCACTCCAGATGGTGATTGCAGCCATGAAATTAAAAGACATTTACTCCTTGGAAGAAAAGTTATGACCAACCTAGATAGCATATTCAAAAGCAGAGACCTTAATTTGCCGACTAAGGTCCGTCTAGTCAAGGCTATGGTTTTTCCAGTAGTCATGTATGGATGTGAGAGTTGGACTGTGAAGAAGGCTGAGCACCGAAGAATTGATGCTTTTGAACTGTGGTGTTGGAGAAGACTCTTGAGAGTCCCTTGGACTGCAAGGAGATCCAACCAGTCCATTCTAAAGGAGATCAGCCCTGGGATTTCTTTGGAAGGAATGATGCTAAAGGTGAAACTCCAGTACTTTGGCCACCTCATGCGAAGAACTGACTCATTGGAAAAGACTCTGATGCTGGGAGGGATTGGGGGCAGGAGGAGAAGGGGGCGACAGAGGATGAGATGGCTGGATGGCATCACTGACTCGATGGACGTGAGTCTGGGTAAACTCCAGGAGTTGGTGATGGACAGGGAGGCCTGGCGTGCTGCGATTCATGGGGTCGGAAAGAGTCGGACACGACTGAGTGACTGAACTGAACTCAACTGAACTGAAGGTGGTGAGTAATACTGATTTCAGTTTTCATACTTAAAGTTGTTGTTGTTTGGCTGCTAAGTCCAGTTTGACTCTTTGCTGCCCCATGAACTGCAACATGCCAGGCTTCTTATCTCCTGGAATTTCTCAAACTCATGTCCATTGAGTCAGTCATGCCATCCAACCATCTCAGCATCTGTCGCCTCTTCTCATCCAGCCCTCAATCTTTCCCAGCATCAGGGTCTTTTCCAATGAGTCAGTTCTTTGCATCAGGAAGCCAAAGTATTGGAGTTTCAGCTTCAGCATCAGTCCTTCCAAGATTGATTTCCTTTAGCACTGACTGATTTCATAAAGAAGAAGACCTATATTTATTTGGAAGATAAATTTAAAAAAATGTCACTTGGATAATTTTATCTAAGCCAATAAACAACACGTTTAGTACAAAAAAGCTAGGTTTACATCACCCAGCTATGTTTTCTTACTACTACCATAACCGAAGCAGAATAAAGAATGTTATTACACTTGAATGACTTATGGGATCATTTCACATCATAAAAAGCAGGGCACATCTTCAAATAAAGAAGTCTCAATGAGAGAGACTTGCAAATTTCTTCTAATGTTAATATGTATCAATGCTTATTTTTAGAAACGATACATACTATTTGCTGAATAATCATCTCACTGGGTGTCTGAGGTTACCACCTGCTACATTTGACTTAAACCCCATTTTCCTGTACACCCCCCTTATGTTAAGCAACATGGAATTTGTAGCTATAATTAAAATTTATTCTGGATGCATCCTCATAGAGCAGACTAGAGAACTACTGGACTATTGTAGTTATTGTCTGCCGCTGCCTCTCTTGCCTCTAGAACTTCTAACCCTCTTGTTTTGTCATGGTCAATACCAAATGTTGTTTTCCAAAGCAAAGGTCCAGGGAAAAACATTTTTACTTATCCTTTCCTTTTTCCTGCTCACACTTCTGAACTGAGATCCCCTTTGCAAACTATTTTTAATAACCCTCCATCTTTCAAAACATGTAATCCCTGTGCTGTCAAAATTTTCAAAATCGGGTGTGGTAATGTCTATGGTCTTCAGAAATCTCTGAGAAATTCCCTGAGAAATATGTCACTTTCTTACTTCTGAAACAAAACTCATCTCAAGTACTTTGTTGGAGGAATAGAATAAAACAATAAAAGTGATTTGCTCCACTTACCTATCTGCACCCCTTCCATCCTATGAAATTCCTCAAAAATGTTAAAACGTTAAAAACATGTTAAGATTGGAGCCTCCTTAAAAATAAGATCTTGTACACTGAATGGAGATTATGGGTTAATCAGATTATAGTGTACTTTCTCAGAAGGAATTTGAGTAAATTTTTAAAATATTAATTAGTTTATCATTTTCCACTGGAAAAAATGTTCAAATCAGTCGAGTGCTTTGTCATTTTAAGATGGCAGAATCCTGTGACTCACAGGTATTTTTTCCTCCTATGCAAAATGTTAAATACATCCTTAGTCTCTATTGAAATGAAATGCTTCTAGTTTATCCATTTGTTTCTGTGACTAAGTCAAAGCAGGGAACATTTCTGCTAGGATGACTGCCAGTCTGTCCCCTTATGCTTTAAAACTTCCACAGCTAACATTCAATTACAGGAAGTACACTTACTCCCTGACACTTTCTTTCTTAAACTTAAAATTAAAACAGAACTGCTTTGCACATAAAATAAACTTTTAGAAGCTTACTAAAAAGCTAAAAAAGAATCATTTGATTTCATGTAGAAGAGAGATAATATTTTGCTGATTCATTTCATATAGCACTTAACCTAACAAAACATGCAAGTTGCTGACAATTTATTGATGTTGCCACTGGTATTCTAACACTTAAACCTTTTCCCCTTAGTTCAAAATATTTGCATTGTGTTTCTCTCCAAGAAAGTGTTATTGCATTATGATAATAATGAAAATTGAGGAGCATTAGTTAGCATTAGAAAGAGCTCTGTTCCCATTTAGCTATAATATTTTAGTTCAAGTAGCCAAGAGATAAATGACTAAGTGCATTAAATAAGTGATCCTGACAATCCAATGACCATGGCAGCCTGTGGCTTACACTGTCCCTGAGATTCACCCTACTAGGTAAGAAATTTCTCGGGACTAGGCCATTTCAGTGCAAGATAACAGTAGGCAACTCTGGAGTATGAACCAGAGAATCACTAATATAAAAACACTAATTTTGTAGCATTGCAAATGCAATACTATTCCTTGAGTTGTATTGATTGTGCAAATCACATCAGTTCAGTTCAGCTCGGTTGCTCAGTCGCATCTGACTCTTTGTGACCCCATGGGTTGCAGCGTGCCAGGGAGGTCCATCACCAACTCCTGGAGTTTACTCAAACTCATGTCCATGGAGTCACTGATGCCATCCAACAATCTCATCCTCTGTCGTCCACTTTTCCTTCTACCTTCAATCTTTCTCAACATCAGGGTCTTTTCCAATGAGTCAGTTCTTCACATCAGGTGGCCAAAGTATTGGAGTTTCAGCTTCAACATCAGCCCTTCCAACGAATATTCAGGACTGATTTCCTTTAGGATGGACTGGTTGGATCTCCTTGCAGTCCAAGGGACTCTCAAAAGTCTTCTTCAACACCACAGTTAAAAAACATCAATTCTTTGGCCCTCAGCTTTCTTAATAGTCCAAATCTCACATTTATACATGACCAGTGGAAAAATCATAGCCTTGACTAGACAAGACCTTTGTTGCCAAAGTAATGCCTCTGCTTTTTAATATGCTATCTAGGATAATCAAAACTTTTCTTCCAAAGAGTAAGTGTCTTAATTTCATGGCTGCAGTGATTCTGGAGCCCCCCAAAATAAAGTCTGTCACTGTTTCCATTTTTTCTCCACTTATTTGCCATGAAGTGATGGGACTAGATGCCATGATCTTAGTTCATTTGCTTTTAATTCACCTCTTTTCATTTTTCTTTAAGAATAAGTGAACTGTAAACCCACAGACCTGAGATTTGTGTATATGTGTGTGTGTCTCTGTTACTAGATAGTGATAACTGATAATAATAGTGTTCAATAAGTATCTATAAAGAGCTAGCCACTATGCTGAGTTCTTTAAATACACTTTCAAAATTAAGCCTGAAAACCATCCTGATATGTTCTCACCACTGAAAACAGCACCTGTCACTTAATAAACATTTAATAATGAGTGTGCAAGTGTCCAAAAGAGATATCACCACCCCACCACAATGGTTGAGAAAATGGTGTAACCTGCCAGCTTTATACCACCCAGTAAGAAGCAGAGGCAGACTATGGAAAACAGTATGGAGGTTCCTCAAAAAACTGAAAATAGAGTTGCCATTTAATCCAGCAATCCCATTCCTGGGCATATATATGTATAAATATGGAAACTCTAATTAGAAAAGTTATATTCACTCATAGGTTCATTGCTGCACTATTCCCAGTAGATAGTACATGGAAGCAACCTAAGTGTCCATCAGCCCATGAATGGACAAAGAAGGTGTGGCACATATGCACAATGGAATATTACCCAGCCATAAGAAGAGTGAAACAATGTGATTTGCAGGAACATGGATGGACCTAGAGATTGCCATTTTGAGTGAAGCAAGTCAGAAAGAGGAATATCAAATGATGTCATTTATATGTGGAATCTAAAATATGATGCAAATGGACTAATCTATGAAACAGAAACAGAATCACAGACACAGAGAACAGACTTGTGGTCTGTTGAGTCATTGAGTCAGTAATGGAATCAGTCCATTCAGTCTCCTCAGTGGACAAGGAGGAGGCATGGATTGGGAGTTTGGATCAATAGATGTAAACTGTTATATAAAGAATGGATAAATAGCAATGTCCTACTCTATATTACAGGGAACTATACTGACAAAGCCAAAATGGGAAGGAATATGAAATATAAATATATATATATGTATATATCTGATTCACTGGGCTGTACAGCAAAAACTAACACAATATTGCAAATCAATTATAATTCAATAATTTTTTTTTTTAAAAAGGAAGCAGATGCTGGATTGGAATACAGGTCTAACTGACTGACTACAAAGTTCCTGTTTTGATTCTCCATGCACACATTTTGACCTCAATTCTGTGAACTTCAGGTCATTATTTAGGAGACAAAAGGACTTAAGTGATTTTTAAAGGTTCTTTCCAAATTAAATATATTTTGAAAATTCATGTCCAGCTTTTTAAAAATTAACATCAAACACAGATGTAAAAAGTGGATTGGGATACTGAGAGTTAATCTGGAATTTTTTCACCTTGAAAAGTTGGCAGTTTTGCTGGATTTAGGGCTGAGTGTAACAAGTGAGCCTTGGGTATTTCCTTTTGTGGGTTTATATACTCTCTTATCTCAGTTCTGTTAACCAAGCAACTCTGGAAACCAGAACTTCTGAAACTCATTTGGCTGTGAATTCTGGCTTGACCTGAACTGATTTGACTTCAGATATTAACCTGAACTGATGTGAGATGGTTTCCAGTCTTTATTTATCACACTTGAGAGTATTTGTTGCCAAAAATAGGAATGTAGTTGGCCATGATGCGCTACTTCCTTTTCTTGAGGTGAAGAAGGCTAGGACGTTAACACCTTGCACTGTGTAGGCAACGTATGCCTATCTATAAATCTAAAACATCTGAATTATAAAGTATATCTAGACAAAAGGTTTTGGGATGATGGACAGTGGGCTTGTTCATGCCCCAGTCACTAAAGTCATACTCAGGGTGTATCTTTAAATTTTAAGAAGGTTCTAGTTTTAGGACTCTGAGAGGCACCCACTGTAGAAGTGGGTTTCCCTATTTTGTAAATGAAGATCAACAGAAATCAAAGTAGGTCAGACAGAACTATTACTCACCAGGATGGTACATGTGTCTCTATAAGGTCTGGCATTTTGCAGGCAGAAGCCGATAGTGGAATCCTGGGAGTGACAAGGTCATTGTCCCACCTACTACAGCAGTGTACCTGGAACAACCCAGACCACTCCACACATTGCCAGCTATTCTTTGACACAGCTACTACTTTCTGTTTCTAACATTTACCTGTTGTTTTCCCCATTCCTGCCCTAGTTTTAGAACAATCAGAGCATTTCAAGGTAGCATAATAATAAGAGAGAGAGAAACCTCAACACTGAACGTATATACCATCTCCTGGTTTTTCTAGTTTCCTTACTGACATTATCCTATTGGGTATTCACATAAAACAAGCAGAGAAGGAAGAAGAGTGCTTCTTATGATTCCATTTAAAAGATGGCAAGACTTATGGACCCAGAGGCTAAGTGACTGGTCATTGCCACACAGCTACTTGGTGACAGCTGTGAGACTAGACTCTAGGTTCTTAGCAAAGTGAATTTTCCACTGTTCCGGTAATGACTCTGCAACTTAACTTTTGTTATTTGACTAAGGCTACCCTAGGATAGCTCTCTTTTTTAATAGTTGCTATATAAACACATGTACGGTATTCCACAAATATCATGGCAACAAATAAGATAAAATTATATAAAATGATATTACAGTATGACTCACACGATTTCTTGATTGCATCTCCAAACGTTTTTCCTAGTCTATGCAAGATACAAGACAAAGTTCTTAAAATGACACTTAAATTCCTGTATGTCTGAGAATTTGGAGGCCAGCCAAGCATTCATTTTGATACTGCAGAAACTAACTCTATGCCTTATAAAACGGATCACAGCATTCTCCTGAGATGTCTTAAAGACGCTGTGGACTTCAATCATGGTGAGGAAAGTGGTTTCTGTATGGTGGCTGACTTGAGTGGTCCCTTGAAAGCCTTCAGGTGGGGATTCACATGGCAGTAAAGAGTCCTAGGCAATCATGTGTCTATGCTTCAGGGTCCTTCATAGTTAGCTTCTTTTAGTCTCCCTTCATAAATCGTTAGCTTTCCTCTTTCTTTTGTTTGTAACTGATAATGCAGCAATGGAGCAGTTTCTGTATCTTTTTGATCAGGTTGTATTTTGATGGAATTATGTCCTGTCTAAATTTCTATATTGAATCTGAACCTCCAGTGTGATGCTGTTTGGAGATGGAGTCTCTGGGAGGTAACTAAGTTTGGGTGGATTTATAGGGGTGGGGCCTTCACGGCGGGATTAATGCCCTGAGAAGAAGGGACATTACAGATAGCTTGCTGTCTTTTTCCGCTACACCATGTGAACACACAGCGAGAAAGCAGCCATCTGCCAGCCAGGAAGAGGGTGCTTCCCAGAAACTGATGATACTGGCACTCTGATCTTAGACTTCCAGTCTCCAGAACTGTGATGAAATAAATGTCTTTTCTGTTTAAGCTGGCCAGTCTGTGGCATTTTATTATAGCAGCCCACTCTCACCCAGCCAGGATAGTTACAGCATTGTAAATGCCACCTCACTGGAGACATGGACCATAATCAATGCCGCTATATTCTTTGAAACTGCAGCTATGTTAGACTAAGTTATTCAGGTACTTAACTCTAGTTTAGCAGTATTCATTTCCTAAATATAAGAAGAAAATAACACATGGCAGGTAGAAAATGAGCATGACTTAGTTGGACATGCCAGAAATTTAGCTGAGTCCCAGTCCTTCAGTGAGTGTCAAGTTGTAGAAGAAAAACCAAGTTTCTCTACAATATGTTTTAGATGTTTCCAAGTTATGTCTTCTCCCTTGGGGTAGATATTCAGTCAATAAAAGTCCAACTTCCTCTCCAGTTGCTTTCCTCCTCTTGTACTTCCTAAGATGACATGGGAACCTGGGTGGCTCACTGTAACCTCATTGCCATTTACACAGGGATCCTTCAGCCTGTGTCTGAGGAGATGGACGCCTGGTTTTGCCCCACCACTGAGTGCCTTCTATACCTTAGTTACTAATGTCTATGGCAGATAGACTGCTGTAGCTACTCTGAGTATAGTCAGGATCAGTTGGCGAGTCCTTGCTGAATTGGTCCCTTTTCAATTTTCCCTGAGTCTTTGTCTGTGCATCGTGGTCCATGCACTGCTCTCCCTCTTAATCCCACTGCAGGCATCTGACTCTCAGTTGCACAGAAGACCTCCTGGAGGGGATAGACCGAGCTTGCCTGCATGTTGCTTGATGTGACAGGATGCTGATTAAACCCTTGCAAGGAGGTCCTGAGAAGAGGGGAGATAATTTTAAATGATGCAGTGAAGAATACTGAAAACACAGTTTGATGATAGCCACAAATAGTTTTCATAAAGCTGAGATACACAATGTAAACTCCAGCACAATGAAGTACTTAATGAATTTGTAAAAACTTAGGATCTCCCTTGCGGTTGAATGTTTTATTAGATACTAATGAATATTTTCCTTTTAATAAATGACTGTTACAACCAAATCTCAAAACTAAAGTATAATCAGAAACATACGTTTTTGTACCCCCTTGTCAACTGTTTAATAAACCCTAAGCAATTCTAAGGAGACTCAGACAATCCTTGCCTTTAAAACATTATAATCTGAAGTCTTTCATTTTGAGTTACATGGTTCCAGTGGATCTGCTTTGCCCTGAAAATTATAAATAAAAATGTCTAGAGCCCTAATGTAATTATTTATGAATTTTCCCTATATATGACAATAATGATTGCAATTAAAATGTTATCTAACTTGGTAACATGACACTGATGGCTTTGGTTGTGCTTGTGTTCTGATTTTTTTTTTCCATTTTCTTAGTTTTCAGTAATTTACTCCTTAGACAAACATTAAAAAAGTTCCCTATGGTAACTATATTTTAAGGGTAATCTTTATTGTTTCTTATCTCTTTTAGATTAATTTAAATCAATATTATACCTGTTAAAAGTATCTATTTTAACAAAAGAATCAGCAAAAACTTTTCTTCAGTAGGAAAATACTAGAGCTGGCACAAATTCTGAGACTGGCCAATCAGTCTTCAGAGATGAGGAAACCGCAACTCTGTGATATTAAGTGAATGATCTATTGCCAATCAGATACTAGAAGAAATAGGATTTTTGGGAACACATGTAAGAATTAAAGATTTTAAAATTAAAAAAATAAAAAACTTAATACTAAAAATAAATAAATAAATTAATTAAAAAAAGAAAAAAAAAAAAGAAATAGGATTATTAATTCTAGGTTTCTTAACTCTTGACCCAATGCTGTTGTTTTATAACCTTAAGATCAATTTTAAATATAAACTTAGGTGTACTAATAATCCTTTTCAGAATTATAGCCCCATGTTTCTAGATTTGGAAATTGTCATACATTACTATTCATCCCATTTATTGTGTATTGAGTATGTGTTACATGCTAGAACCTGTGCAAAGTACTTGTCATAGATTAGCTCATTTATTTCTAAGAGGAATCTGGCAAGAGTATCATTGCTGTTATTATTTCTATTTGATAAAGACTCAGAGACTCCGGTAGGTGAAGTTCACATGTTCACAGTTGCATCCTTGGTGAAAATGATGGCAGAATGAACCCAGACTGCTGGCTTTCCCAATATGTCAACTTCCTGAATTTCTCTGGGAGGCTGAATTTAGCCACAGCTGCCCACATGTCTGTTGTGATGCTAGAAAATTGGGAATTCTGTAATTTCCTCAGCTTCTATTTTTATACCACTTATTAAGTAAACTTAGCAGCATAATTGGGACTCACCTTGGCCAAATTAAATTATTTTCTGGAATGATTTTTCCATGTCAAACTCCTGACTCTATAGCGTTTTCCTGTTCTTACTTCTCATTGCCTCTTTTTCCTACCATTCTGTTGTTTTAATATATTTTATTTTGTGTTGTATGTATCTTTATATACATCTTCATATAGATATATATATAAAGTACACATCATTACAAATACCTTTATAACCTTCTTGGAACAAAGCTAGACCCAAATAGAAAACAAATAATTAAATAAATGATTCAATCTCAAATCACTTTAATGAAAAGCTAGGATAATGCAGATTAATTTTTCATGAATGTAGAATAAACTGTGAGCCGTTCCAGAAGCAGATACTGAAAGAGCTCAAGTATATCCAACCACAAAGTTCTGTGAGATGGAACATATACGCAGGGTTTATTTCAAGAGGAAATGGGTGCTCCAGAGTCATTCACAGAGGTTCACTCTAGCAGGATAAACTGTATGGTTACTGTCTCACTAGTTAGACATCACTTTTTGATTACTTCTCTGGCTTTTTTCCTCTAAATTATTCCTAATAAGAATTTTATTTTTTAACTGAAGCATAATTTACCATGTTGCATTTCAAGTACACCACAAAGTGATTTCAAGGTACTGTGTTTAATTCCCCATGCTATACAGTGGGTCTTTGTTGGTTATCTATTATGTATATAGTAGTGTGTGCTAATTTCAAATTTCTAACTTATCTCTCCCCATTCCCCATTTTTCTTTTTAACTACAGCAAATTGTATATCAGAAACCCTATTAAAATCACTGGTTGACTTAGGTAAAAAAAAAAAAAAATTCACTGTATTATATAGGAAGAACTATAAGAACTGTTATTATACAGGGCTTCCCTAATAGCTCAGTTGGTAAAGAATCCAGCTGCAATACAGAAGACCCCAGTTGGATTTCTGGGTCAGGAAGATCCAATGAAGAAGGGATAAGGCTCCCCACTCCAGTATTTCTTGGCTTCCTTTGTGGTTTAGCTGGTAAAGAATCTGCCTGCAATGTGGGAGACCTGGGTTGATCCCTGGGTTGGGAAGATTCCCTGGAGAAGGCAAAGGCTATCCACTCCAGTATTCTGGCCTGGAAAATTCCATGGACTGTATCATCCATGGGGTTGCAAAGAGTTGGACACAACAAAATGACTTTCATTTTCACGCCAAATAAACATTGCATTTTTCTATTAGAGATCTCTTGTGGGTACTGTCTGAACTGATCTTAATCATTTAGAACAAATATACTTATAAATATAGAAAGGCTGATTAAATTATTACCTGGGTGTCAATATAGCAGAATAATAAAAAGACATCTCATGTTTTGTTATAAACAGCCTATAAAATATATACTTAATGTCACCTGTCTGTTCAGTTCAGTTCAGTTCAGTGCAGTCTCTCAGTCATGTCTGACCCTTTGTGACCCCATGAACTGCAGCACACCAGGCTTCCCTGTCCATCACCAACTCCCAGAGCTTGCTCAAACTCATGTCCATCAAGTCAGTGATGCCATCTAACCATCTCATCCTCTGTTGTCCCATTCTCCTCCTGCCTTCAATCTTTCCCAGCTTCAAGGTATTTTCTAAGGAGTCAGTTCGCTGCATTAGGTGGCCAAAGTATTGGAGTTTCAGCCTCAGCTGAGTCCTTCCAATGAATATCTAAGACTGATTTCTTTTAGGACTGACAGGTTTGATCTCCTTGCAGTCCAAGGGAAAGCAATTTTCTGATATTTTATTTATCCAATGATGCTAAAATGGACTTTTATAAACTACTATCCTATTTAATTTTACCCTTGTTAAGATTTATCTAAAATAACAACATGAATAACAAACACTTGATGCTGAAATTAACCTGTCTAGATTCCCATTATGAGATATCTAAAGGTAATTTTATTCTTCATCTGAATAATAGACATATTTTTAGAATGTCTGCATAAATTAGGAAATTCAGCAATATTCATTAGACTAAACTATTTTGTTGGTATTTATTTCTTAAAATCTGTCAACCAAAAAGAAAATGTAAGCCCTGCTATACCATGTTTCTGTGTAGAAATTGCTTTACTTGAAATTCTATTCATATTAAACATCTTTATAAAAGGTGGCTTAATTCTATCTTTCAAAACATATTTCAATTTGAATAAGGATGTGTCTGTGTGTGTGCATGTGTGTTCACACTCTCTGGTGTCCAGCTCTTTGCAACACCATGGACTATAGCCCGCCAGGTTCCTCTGTCCATGGGATTTCCCAGGCAAGAATACTGAGGTGGGTTGCCATTTCCTCCTCCAAGGAATCTTCCTGAATCAGGGATTGAAACCATCTCTTGCACCTCCTGCATTGGCAGGCAGATTCTTTAACCTAGTGCCACCTGAGAAGCCCTGTGTTAATTGAATTGAAATTGACTAAGTCAGATGGCATTATATATTTGCTAGTGCCTTGATTTTCATCAGGAGAAGAATAAATACACATTACTATTAAAATACCACAGCATGCACCCATTGCTGTGGAAAGAGAAACAACCAAATCAGTCGTCAGTTCCCTCCACATTTGGCACAAAATTCAGTAACTCCCAGAGTAATCAGGATTAGATGCTCATTGTCAGACAAAATTGCCAATTCTGTGCTACAGATTTTTTTTTTTTAATGTTCTACTCTGGAACACTAAAATGAAGAAATATGTAAAATATGCAAACATTTCATGTGCAAGTCACAGTAAGAACATAGGAAATAAACATATTCTATTGAATACTGTAGCATTACCAATTGAACTGAGCTCACTTACTAAAGACATAATCTTTATTAACAACTGAATCAGAATTTATTATCTGTTAAAAAGTTTTATTATCTATTGAAAAAGAAATAGATAATTTATTATCTATTAAAACAGTTTTAAACATAGTCATTATTTCTCATAAGTGAGAAAAAATTGGTAACCTTTTTCCCTTTACCAATTGGACACTTTGCCTTCTCTTTTAGATGATGCCGGCAGACCACAGTAGTCTTTCAGATGGTGAGGAAAAACCAATTCTGCAGTTGTATTTTTAGCAGTGCTGGCCCAGGAACATGCTTAAAAATACTGCATCAGAACTATCCTGACAGTCATAACTTCAGGGCAATTTAGGAAATACCTTCAGAGCCAATCTGAAAATCAGACTTCTTTCCAAGAAGTTAAATTTTAGAAACTGGTGGCTCAGATGGTAAAGAATCTGCCTGCAATGCCAAAAACACAGGTTCAATCCCTGGATTGGGAAGATGAGCTAGAGAAGGGAATGGTCATCCACTCCAGTATTTTTGCCTGGAGAATCCTATAGACAGAGAAGCCTCGTGACTACAGGCCATGGGGTCACAGAGTCATAGACAACTAAGTGATTAACACTTTACCCACTAGCAGAGCATGGGTCAGAAAAAGGAGGCAGGGCAGATCATAACAGCCATACGCATGGAAAAGAGAGGTTGCTGTAGACTGTTGACTAGAGCCCCAAACAAACACCACTTACAAATGTCATGACATAGAGAGTAAGTTTTTTTTTTTTTGGCGCTGGTCATGCTTTTTATTTACTCATTTTTTCAGCATTTTAACACATACATATCTATTTTGGGGGCTTCCCTCATGGCTAAAAATAAATACATACCTATTAAAATGCTGAAAGAAAATGAGCAAATAAAAAACATGACCAGTGTTAGGGGAAAAAAAAAATCATACTCTTTATGTCATGACATTGGTAAGTGTATTTGTTTTGGGCTCTAATCAACAGCCTATGGTAACCTCTCTTTTCTATGCCTGTGGTTGTTATGGTCTGTCCTGTCTTTCTCTGCTGCCTCCTTTTTCTGACCCATGTATTGCTAGTGAGTAAAGTGTTTGTCTCTCAGCCGTGTCTGACTCGTCAGTTACACTGTTTCAATGGTACTGGTTTCCATTTACAGTACAGGTAATAATTTTTCCTTTTAGGATAAATTTAAGTGGAAACGGTGAGTCAGTTGAAGGGAAAATACATAAGCAACCACATGGATGATGTAAAGATGTGGCAAAGGGACACAAAATGAATTTTTAAAATACTATAAATACCAAATTTTGAAACTTTCCATTAGAAATATGTGAAATACCTTGAGAAAACTTAAAGTGTATAGCTTGGTGGGTTGAATAAACTGTACTTTTTAAAACCGTTTGCGCAAGTTTGGCCTGAATTCTAGTTAGGGGAAGATGTAAATATGCCATTTTCACTTCTTCAAACAGGTTCTTAGAAGTAACTATCCCTCTTCCTGCATATACAATGGGCGGAATTTGTGCAGAAATCACCCCTGAATCTACATGAGCGATATCTCTATGCAGTGTGCATGTAGAGGTTAGAGTCAGTGGCTGGTTCTCTCCAATGGTTTGCTCTTTCACAAAAACAGTGGAACAGGTCTGTCTTCTTCTTACAGGCTCAGACGTGACAAGGGGAAAGAGAGCTGTAAAAGTCCTCCTGAACACAAAAGCAAGGAGCAAATAAATGTGAAAGGAACTTGTGCTTTTCTTGCTTAATTAGCTTCAAATTCCTAAGACATTTATCACATCCCAGTCATGTGATAGAAGTAGGACAGCAAAAGGGAAATGTTGGGAAGTTTAGCAGAGCACAGCATCAGCTATTATTAATCTGATGAACCTTTCAATTGTAACCTTTGAAAGTACGATTACCATAAAGTGAAGCATGCCTGAGGAAAAACAAATTATGTGGAAGACATTTCTAAGATTTTAAAATGTATAAGGATGGGAAACAATAGGTAACAATGTAAAACTTTATCAAATTTTTCATGGTTAACAATTGTAATGAATTAAATTGCATTTAGATTGACATACATCCAGTTACTTTTTAAAATAGAGCAAATGTGTGCTCCTGAACATGTTTTGAAAATTATATTTTAAAGATACTTTGTTATATTGAGGAACTCTATAGAAATCACTTTTAGGTACTTATATTCCTATTAATTTAGTACATTTTCAAACTCTAATTTTATTGTTTACATGGAGGAATTGCCTGTAGCATTTATATCAGCAAAATATATCCTAACTACACTATTTACAGAGTCTGTGGAAAAATAAAACTGTTTAAAAAATCCCTGGAAGAGTTCTGTTTCTGGATGATATGGAACAGCTGGAACAGACTTGCCAATTTCCCATGGACGTGTATAAACCAGACATAACAGGCAACACTTCCGTGCCCAAATGTGGGACAATGGGCAGCATGACAGTGACCCCTGATATAAGGGACACAAATGCTGAGAGTCTAGCGTTGCCCCAGCTTTCTGCCTAGAGGTACCTGCCAGACCACATGCAGGAGGAGAAAGTAAATTTCAATATGATAGTCTTACTGAGTGAAAGAAAAGAGGGCAGAGCTCAGGGAAAGTGATGTGGTATAATTTAGAGGACATAATACCAGAGAGATTTGAGCTCTGCAAAGACAGAGCTCCCCAAAACCTGCACAAGGATCCCCTTAAGCTGGTTGCTATATACTGAGCAAAACTGTGGGAGGTCAGATAGAGTGTTCAGGGAACTGAAAAGTGAACAGTTCCCAGAGCTTGTTCAGGTCTGGAAGATGTTGCGGTCTGATACAGACATTGGAGTCTTCATAGCACATTAGGGAAGTTCTGGATACACCTAACAGCAGTTACACTTTACCAGTATGGGCACCCCACTATTTGAGGAGGCTCCTAATGGTCTCCACGTCCTGGGACTCATGTTCTCTTCTCCTTAAATATGAGCAGGGCATAGTGACTTGTGATAACTAGTAGAATATGGCAGAAGTGATGAGATATAACTTCTGAGATTAGATTAAAAGACGTCTTACTTGTCTTCTCTCTCAATGGCTTGCTCTGGTGGAAGACTGAAGCATGGGGCCATACCTGAGGCCTATAGTCTACGTCCTTCAGATGGAGGAATAGTGCTACTAGATGAAAACTTGGATTTCCTGAAAATGATACTGTTGGGACTGGTAAGTGTGTGAGTAAATATAGTGCTGTGTCAATATGATTCTCTCATTTTTATAAAACAGAAATAACAGAAAGTGTACCGTGGAACTTGTAACATACATGTAACATGTTATAAATCCTATGTATGAAAACGAAAGTATGAAGGATGGGGGGAAATATAATTTCTATGTTGTTAAGATTTTTTTGCATTTTACCTGAAGTGATGTAACATTAAGTGAAGCAGAGTGGGACAAGTTAAGAAGCATGTAGAAAACCCTAGAAAAACCATTAAAAATGAAATATAAAGTATTGATATAAGACAATAGACGAAATTGGAGCAAAAAAAAAAGAAGTAAAAGAGGGAAAAGAGAAAATAGCAGAGGTATAATTACAAAACAAATAATGAAGGGATAGATTTTAACTTAACAATATTCTTAATTAAAGGAAATGCAAGAAAGACTACAGTTAGAAGTGGGAGAGTACCCCACTGGATGAAATAGATAGATAGATAGACACAATTATATGACCTACAAGAAATGCATTTCAAATGTTAACACAGATAGGTGTTATAAATAAACATAAATATGTATTCACACATAATATACCACCATTAATAAGAAAACAGGTATAACCATATTAATATCAGAGAAAGTAAATTTTAGGAAAAGGAATTATACTTTAAAAAATTATAAAATAATAAAGTGGGAAATTAATTAAGAAGATTAATTTATAACTCTAAGTGTTTATACCCACTAACTGTGACCCCAGCCCCAGCACTTCCTCCATAACCCGCCACATGCCGTGTCTGTCTCTCTGCATCAGCAGAAAGTAGGCTAACGGAAAAGCAAACACAGTTAACCCTGGAACAATGCAGGTTTGAACTGTGTGGGTCCACTTATGCATGGATCTTTTTCAGTAGTGAACACTACAGTACTACAGGGTCTGCATTTGGTGGAGGAACCAAGGATGAGGACGGCCAGCCGTAAATTATGCTCAAATTAACCCCCACGTTGTGCAAAAGTCAACTGCATTCCCGAATGGGATCCCAACCTGGGGCATGAATTGTTGTGTGGTCTTGGGCATGTCCTTTCCCCTCTCTGGACCTTACATTTTCAATGGATCAAGTTAGGAAGCTGGACTTGGTAATCTCCAAGGGTCTGTCCTCCTTTACTATCCAGTAGAGGGATCCCATGTCTTCTGATATGGATATTCTTAACCACCATAGATTTGCTGTTGTTGTTATTTTTTAAGTATTTAGAAACATAAAAAAAATGAGATATGCATAAAAATCTGGATCTAGTGCGTCTTGAATACAAACCTGAGAGTCTGCTAACATAGGTCTGTGTTCCTCCTGTACTGCAGCTATTGGTTAGAATGGAACTCCTACCTCTTTAAAGCGGATACTGTTCTCCAGTTCACCGCAGTCCCCACCTTTCCCTATTGCCCTCTGTCCTTTATAGTACACATCAGTTGCCATTTATTGCTGTGTTTATATTGTTGCTTTATTCTTTTTTTAATATGTATTTATCTTTAGACAGGAGCTTTCCTGATGGCTCAGTGATAAAGAATCCACCTGCCAATGCAGGAGACATGGGTTTGACTCTTGGTCTGGGAAGATCCCCTGGAGAAGGAAGTAGCAACCCATTCCATTATTCCTGCCTGGATAATCCCATGGACAGAGCAGTCTGGTGGGCTACAATCCATGGGATCACAGAGAGTCGGACATGACTTAGCAACTGAACAACAACAATACTAACACAAGTTCAAAATGCAAGAAACAAGTGCAGATTGAGCTGAAAAGTAAATAGGAAATTCCACCATCGTGTATGGACAATTTAAACTTCTCTCTCAGTAGCTGATAAAGAGTATTAAGAAATATAAGGTAATTGAATTTGTGAAGTTTTTATTCAGCAATAGCAGAGTAAACATTCTTATTGTAGCATATGGGCAGTTCATCAAAATAGACCTTATGCTGGGGCATAAAACATATCTTCGAAAATCAAAAGGACTGAAACTATAAAACTGTATTTTTCATGTTACAGAATTAAATTTTAAAATGACAGCAGAAATCTATCTAGACAATTTCCAAATACCTGAACATTAATCAGATCATTTCTATAAAACCACGAGTCAAGAGAAATTCACAAAGCTTTTAAAAATATTCCTGTTAAATATAAATGAAAACATAATATGTCAACATAGGTGAGATACTGCTAATATATTGCCTAGAGGAAACTTAAGGGTTTAAATAATTATATTAGAAAAAAGAAAGATCTAAAATAATTTGTATTAATACCGAAGGAAATGAGGAAAAAGATAACTGAGATAAGGACAATAGAACAAAAGTAAATAAGTCAACAGTAACTAGTAAGAAAAGTCAGTAAAATGAAAGGATTTTTCTAAAGATCAGAAAAATAAACTTCTGGCTGGATCAGTAGAAAACAAAAGTGAAGACACAACCTATCAATAGCAGGAATGAAAGAGAGAGCTCCAGAATTTACAGAAATTAAGACAATCAAGTGATATCATGAACAAATCTGTGTCCATAAATTTGACAATTACATAAAATTCAAAAATTATTAGAAAGGCACAAATTATCAGAAATGATTCATCTCTAAATACAGGTAATTAATATATTCTGTATTACATTGCATTATGGGAAATAGTAAATAGTTCAAATCTTCTTTGGCATTGATACCAATGCTGAGTGCCATACCCCTGAATTAATATTTTAAGAAAGTATTTCCTTCTAACTTTCTAGAAGAAATAATGGGTATGCTGTTATATACATAACTGGTGGTTAACATCATTATGGTGGTATGGCATCATCATGACTGGATGGTTGGATGACTACAGGAATTGGTGATGGACAGGGAAACCTGGCGTGCTGCAGCCCATGGGGTCACAAAGAGTCCGACATGATTAAGTGACTGAACTGAACTGAACATCATTATTGATTACGAAATACTGGCATCACTGACTCAATGGACATGAGTTTCAGCAAACTCTGGGAGATAGTGAAGGACAGGGAAGCCTGGCATGTTGCAGTTCACAGGGTCACAAAGAGTCAGAAATGACTGATTGACTGAACAACAGAGTACAACCATTACGGGACTGCAATACACGGCCAGTACAATGGTGCCATTGACAAAACTGCACACTATTCATTGGAGAGACAGGGAAGATTTGCAGCTAATGTGCATTGCTGGTGGAAGCTGCAGGCACAACCAGTGTGTAAAACAACTTGGCAATCATGCTCACCACACAAATCAGCCTTTCTACTCCTAGGTACTTACACAAGTAAAGTGACAAACACACATTTGCACATTCATTCATTGCACAGTCCAGAAATGGAAATCAACAGGTGACTAGGTGAACTCTTACATTTGCATTAATCCTAAAATGGAAACTCCCTAAATACCCATCAGTAATGAGTGGATAGAAACCTCCCTGGTAGTCTAGTGATTAAAAATCCATCTTGCGATGCAGGGGACTTGAGTTCAATCCCTGGTTCGGGAACTAAGACCCAAGATGACTTGGAGCAGCTAAGCCCGTGTGCTGGAATTATTGCGCCTGTGCGCCACAAGTAGAAAGTTTAGGCACCACAAGGAAAGATCCCACATGATGCAGCAAAGATCCTACAAACTGTGGTAACTAAGTCTCAAAGCAGCCAAACAAATAAATAAATATTAAGATAATACTAAATAGATAAGAAAACTGTGGTACATGTGATACATGAACACAAAGATAAATCAGTGATACATAGAACATGCACAAACCTCAAAAACATGCTGAGACCCAGGAGAATGACACAAATGAAGACATGGTACATAATTCCATTTACATGAAATTATTTCACATGTAAAACTAATCTATAGTGACAGGAAGAAGGTCATGCTTACCTGGAGCCATGGCGGCAGGGCAGGAACATTTACTGCCTAAAGGTAGGAGGGAAATGGTTGTATCTTGATTGCAGTATATCCAGTGTCAAAACCCATCAATCTGTACATTTGAAAAGCATTCATTTTATTGTGTATAAAGATTTCCTCAATGAAATTGAGTAAAACATTTTTTTTAAAGAAAGAAACACATTCTTAGAATGTTTTTCTCAGTATTTGAATGTTTTAATGTAACAAAAAATGTTACACACTTTAATAATAAAGACTATGAAATCTATACTTGAAACAAAAAATCAAAAACCCTAAATCTATTTGAGTTTACAGTATATTAGATGCAAAGATTAGCATATTTTCTTTGCCATAGTCAAACATCACATAGAAAATTGAAATTTTAATAAATATGAACTTCTCTTCTGCCAAAAATGAAGCAAAGAGAAGAAAGGAAAATGAATGAGATAAATGAGTGAAAAAAAGAAATACAGTTGTATGATACAGTTACAGTATCTGACATAGATACTATACTGCTCAAAAGTCCCTGAACTGGGGAGATAAGAAAAGAGATACTTGTGCAGGTCCGTGGCCTGAAGGTAAATATTGATTTTCAAACTGCCTGGGGCACATACTTGAAAATGCCTGCATAAGGCTCATATATCCCTTTGGGTAGAGACTCTATAAATAGAACAGCTTACTCAGAGGAAGAGGGAGTCGCCTGTAGCATATTTATTTAGCCTAATAAGGAAATTAGGAGCCGAGCTCTCCAAGTGTCTTACACATGTGATGCAGAGGTGGAGATAACCCATGGAGATTTTAAAATAAATATGGAAACTTCTATTTATATCATTTTACTTAAAATTTTTAATGAAGTTGTCTCTGACAATTAACATGTTCGTTGGGAATTTTCATGTTTCCTAAATATGATTGGATTTAGGTGGATCACCACAGTGACTACAACCTCTGTTTCTTATATGTTTTAACCAGCCTAGGCACCATAAGTACTTACCTTTCACTGTGAGGACAGTTAATGAGTCTGCCACTGCATTATGACGGGTACAGTTTTTCTAGTCTAAAAAACAAAAAAGAATTTTTTTTCAGATGAAAAGGTTTTTCTTAATAGAGCACACCCTCTAACTAAGCACAGCCCTTTGAGCCAAGATGCAGGGTGGGGTCCACATAGGGTGTTGATGGTTTGGTGGAAGGGCCTCTCCTTGGTTTCTAGTACTGCTGTGCAGCTTGTTCTTTTCTTTGGTTTCCACATGGGGATGCTCTGTCTTTTTCCCCCTGATGAACAAGGAACAGCCTGTGTAGGGACTTACTGAACAAGAAAACAAGAAAGAACTCATTCTAATGAATTACAAACTTCTTCCAAAAAGTGGGGCAAGTCCAAAAATATATATTTTTTAAAATGGCAGTGAATTATTACGTTATAATCTGTACAAATCTGTACAAAATTCCACTGGTGTTACCTTTGTTTACCTTGAATCACAGTTAGTGCTCTTCAGTGTGGCAGCATCCTGACTGCAGTTTCTAGAAAGAAATCCTTTGGTAGAATCAGTAAAGCACATTTTTGTGTCCCATAGCTCTTTTCTTAAATGCACATTGCAGTTTCCAGAAGCAGTTTTCCCTCACTGCTTGTATTTGCATAATGTTTATTGCCAGGAAGATTATTTCAGTGTGATGAAAGTTGGAAGTTTGGAGTATATGTTTTAATCAAGGCTATAGTTACTGCATCTGGAATTATCTGGTTATTCAGAAAAGTCTAATTTGGTGAATGATTTTCTATAAGTTTTAACCAATAAGCTATCTCCCAAAAAGGAAGAACACAGGTTTTGGAATAGCACTACTTTTAGTTTGCAGTGTATATGCCTTCTTGGTGGAGAAGGAAATGACAACCTACTCCAGTATTCTTGCTTGGGAAAGCCCAGGGATAGAGGAACCTGATGGGCTACAGTTCACGGGGTTGTAAAGAGTTGGACATGACTTAGCAACTAAATAACAACAATGCATTCTTGGACCCTTGTTATTTGAACCGATGTATCCAATCATGTATATGATGGTTACATAATTGGAATATGAGTTTTTGCAGAAGAATGCTGTCTTCTTTCCAAGCAGAGGAAGTAAGATATTGGGAACTATGAATAAACGACATTTTATTTCTGGCACTTCATTTACTCTTTGGAAATTGTTAGACTCAGATACGGTTTCCATTTCCATCTATAATACAAAATGCTATTAATAGTTGAGTGATATTATTGTTCATCAGACATGAAGAGATTTCTGTTACACTATTTTGATTCTCTGAAAGTGGAAACACCATTCTGGGTTTTAAATACCCAGCTGTGGTTTCTAATCTATCCATTCTTGCATATATAGAGAATTCAATTGTTGTTTTCTTTTTAATTTTTTCTACTTAAAAATATAAATCTTACTTTATTGTGCATTGATAATAGAGGTATAAAATTAGAATTACATACATTTGCCAAACATACATCATCAAATTTGTTTCCTGAATCTGGAAAGTGAAGTAATTCACTTTACAAATCTCACAATTTTTTATCAAATTCTATCCTTTCCACAAGAGAATGCAGTTTCTCTTTGTTATGCAGTATTTGAGCTGATGCCAAGGACTGCACAGTCTGTCAGAGAGAAGGCTGACTAACCATATTTAAGATATTTTTTGTAAATGATGAAAAGATGAGTGATTATAAATAACAGCTTTAACCTTTATTTTTACTTTTGGAATCCTCGGGTCAATTATCTTTTACATTTACTTTAATTTTCCTGTTGACTGTAGCTTTCATGAAATATTTCAGTAGAAATCATCATCATATTCTATGAGGTTTTCATTCTGTATCTGTTTGTTCAAAATGATTTGGAAAAGTTTTTTAAAAAATTGTTTTCTGTATGGCTTATTTCCAAAGCTATGATCTATTTTTGAATCCCAAATCCTTGAAAATACACACAAAAACACACACTTTCCCATTTTGTCTCATATGGGATTATAATCTGGAGTTACTGAGCCACCCCAAGTTTCACCTGCTATATAATGTCCATCTAATTTTTCATCGAAATCAATCAGCAAATATTTATTCCTTGAACATATATATTCAAAGTTTTGAGCTAGGCTTTGGGAATATACTTACCTTGATTCTAAGTGAACAAATACAACTTTCTACCAAAATAAACTTCTCTATAAAAAGTGTAATCTGAAAGTAACAAGTAAAGAATCTAGGATGGGAGATTTCTAAAAGACATCTCTGAAAATTATAGTATTCTCTTTTCTTTTGGAAAACAGACCGAGTCAGAAACCCAAGTCTGCAATGAATAGTGACAGTATAGATTTTGCTTAAATTTTATAAGTGGTAAGGAGATATTTCTCACCTCTCTTTACACATAAAGGATGATGGCAACATTACTGCCCTCTGGTCACTATCAACAACTTTTTTAATGCAAATATTCTCATCGATTATGTTTGGAAGTTGAGACCTATGTTTTCAAAGTTATAAAGTTTTATTAATTTGAATTACTTTTAATTTCCAAAATTATCCTTGATGGACAGAAAAAATTCAATAAACAGTAATGGGGGAAAATAATCTCACTTGAACAAACATATCACTCTGAACCCTGATACTTTCTCCAAAGTGGACCCCTTCATTGTTTGCTGCTGATTCTCATTAGGCACATAGGGCTGCTTGTCCCATACTGACTTCTGCAGAATTATAACATGTTTCTAGATTCCATCTATATGCATTAATATATAACATTTATTTTTCTCAATCTGATTTACTTCACTCCGTTTGACAGTCTCTAGGTCCACCCATGTGCCTGCAAATGATTCAGTTTTGTTCTTTTTGAATGGCTAAGCAATATTCCACTGTATATCTGTACCATATCCACTTTATCCATTCACCTGTCAAGGTGCATTCAGGTTGCTTCCAAGTCTTGTGACTGCGCCAAGTGGTCATCACTAGTCACATGTAGATGTATACATCAATTTTAAATTTAAATATAATTTAAAACTCAGGGTATATTCCCAGGAGTGAGATTGCTGGATCATGTTAGTTCTATTTTTAGTTTTCTAAGGAAACTCCATACTGTTCTCCAAGGTAGCTGCATCAATTTACATTCCCACCAACAGTGCAGGAGGGTTCCCTGTGGAGAAAAGGGAACCCTCTGACCCCCTTTTAATTGCTGCTGTTTATATTCCTTCTGGTGGAATTTCCTAAAGCATATCTACTACATTTACTGCCTTTAACCACGAAGTAATCATTGCAAAATGGCAAAATCTGCTAACAAGAAGGAGACACATACCTTTTTAATTTACCTGTATTACCTAGAACTTACTGCTGTTAATTTCAATTTTTATTAAAATTATCTGCTCCCAATTTGACAGATGGCACAGCTCTGTTGCTGCTGCTGCTAAGTCGCTTCAGTAGTGTCCGACTCTGTGCGACCCCACAGATGGCAGCCCACCAGGCTCTCCCGTCCCTGGGATTCTCCAGCTCAGGATGTGAAAAACTACTTCTGCTAGGCCCAACTCATAAAGTACAGACTACAGTAAACATTTAAAACCCATTAACATTGTGCCTGAGTGCCTTTTAGTCTATGCACAGGCGTTTGATAATACAGCTGCTCTCAGCACAGAAGCAGCACCCTTGTCCATAACGTTGCTCACACCTGGACTCATGGTCGGGGCCTGCCTATACAGCAGAAAACAGCAGGGCATGTCTGATAAAGACCAAGCAACAAACTGTCCAATTAGAGTGTCAATAAATCACTTCCCATACACATAATGGGCTGCCAATGAGAATTTCATGGTTGATTATCGCGTGTGTGTGTGTGTGTGTGTGTGTGTTTAATGGATTTCATACAAAAAAAAAAAATCACAGACACAGGCTGATGCAAAAGAGAAAGAATTTAAAATCAACTGATAGTGAAGTAAGTCAAAAAGAGAAAAACAAATATACATTAAAACATATATATGGAATCCAGAAAAATGATACAGATGATCTTATATGCAAAGCTGAAATATAATCACAGACATAGAGAACAAATGTATGGACAAATGTGTGTAAGTGAAGTGAAGTCGCTCAGTCGTGTCCAACTCTGCGACCCGTGGACTGTAGCCCACCAAGCTCCTCTGTCCATGGGATTCTCCAGGCAAGAATACTGGAGTGGGTTGCCATTTCCTTCTCCAGGGGATCTTCCCAACCCAGGGATCCAACCCAGGTCTCCCACATTGCAGACAGATGCTTTAACCTCTGCACCACCAGGGAAGCCCATTGGGAGAATGGAATAATATACATAGAATGTATGCATGTGTACTAAGTCACTTCAGTTGTGTCTGACTCTGTGTGACCCTAAATAGACTGTAGCCCACCAGGCTCCTCTATCCATGGGTTTTCCAGGCAAGAATACTGGAGTGGGGGCCATGCTCTCCTCCAGGGGTCGAACCCACATCTCATGTCTACCTACTGCATTGGCAGGTGGGTTCTTTACTATTAGTGCCACCTGGAAGCCCCATATATACAATACTATGTATAAAATAGATAACTAATGAGAACCTACTGCATAGCACAGGGAACTCTATTTGTACTATGGTGTCCTGAATGGGAAGGGAGTTCAAAAGAAAAGGGATATATATATGTATGACCAACTTGGGCTTCCCAGGTGGTACTAGTGGTAAAGTAACTGCCTGGATGCAGGAGACGTAAGAGATCTGGGTTCAGTCCCTGGGTTGGGAAGATCCCCTGGAGGAGGGCATGGCAATCCACTCCAGTATTCTTGCAAATCCCATGGGCCGAGGAGCCGGGAGGGCTACAATCCATAAGGCTGCAAAGCGTTGGACATGACTGAAGTGACTTAGCACATACATGGCTGATTCACTGTGTTGTAGTAGAAACTCATACAACATTATAAAGCAACTATATGCCAATAAAAATTAACTTAAAAATAAGATGTAAATGGCATCTATCAGGTGGTCCTTCCAAGTAAAGAAGATGCCCACCCTTAGGGCTGCAGGAAGCAGAGGGTTTTAGCCTACTTTTTTGTTTAACCACATAGATGGGAAGCTGCCAAATGGGATTGAAAAAATGTAGAAAATGCAAAAGCAATGGATCATTTTCATCCCTAATGCCTTTGATTCTACCAGCCCACAGAAAAATACAAGAGACTAAAAGCTAGATGAATCACTCTTTCCTCTACAATCAAAGCATTTGGGCGGTGGTGGGCGTTAAGTATCTTTCTTTAAGTACATTTTAAAGAAAGGAGGGTAGGAGTGAGGGCAATTTCTCACTGAGGGTGAAGCCACCTTTGACAGCTGCAGCTGTCAATAGAATCTGTTTTTATGTACTGGCAGACTTTCAACTGAGCACGCCACACCCAGACATTTAGATGGTTTAGCGGTACCAGGGGAGATGTGATTACCAGTGGGTGATGGAAAACACTCTGAAAAGTATCGGTTCTTCTCTTTGATATGCATTTTGTACAGTATCCAACGAGAGTGTACACTTTATAATTCTTGTGCCCTCATCTTCAATAATGGTGTATATTTGCAGGGCTTAATGACAGACTTTTATGATGTATTCAGAGTATTTTGCAGAGAATGAAATTTTGATTTGTTCTAGTTTATTGGTGTTAAAGAAAAAAATTTGCGTTACAGATAAATTATGTAGTGGGAGGAATAAGCAAATAGAGGCAAAGGCGGAATCTTTTGCATGTCTGCCAAATTGAACTTAATGGTGCTAATCCAAAAGGAACCTGGAGATTTCAGTGGCAGCTCACAGTGAACATGTAATTGAATGTGCATCACTGTCCAGGAGCCCTGATCTGTGTTGGCATCGCCTGAAAACCACACTGTGGGAACAGCCTCACCAGGGACACTGCTACTGAGAACAAAGGGGAATCCAAAAGGTGGGGAACCATGTGATGTCTCATCAGTCTCCCATTTGGAGACATGTCAATTTCCATCACTCATTTGCTGAAGTCAGTTGTGTGACCAAGCCTGAACTCAATGATGTTGAAAGGTCTAATCTTAACTCAAGGGATCCTGTAAAAGGAACAGCAGGTGTTTGAACATGTAACATTACACTGGTCAGAGCACAGCTGCTGGAGCCTCACAGACTCAAATTTAAATCGCAGGTCAGCAACTTGTGCCAGAGTACATGGAACTCCCTGGGTCTCAGTCTTTATTCTGTTTATGGTACTTATTTCACAGAGTCATTATAATGTTTAAACAAGATAATGCACATAAAATACATAGCACAGTGTTTAACACTTGTAATCAGACAGAGTTAGCTATTAATATAGTCAACTTCTGTTCAGTGGTTTTCTCGATGCTTTTGATTTCTTTGCTGAGTGCTAAGTTGCTTCAGTTGTGTCCAAATCTTTGTGACCCCATGGACTGTAGCCTGCCAGGCTTCTCTGTTCATGGAATTCTCCAGGCAAGAATAGTTGAGTAGGTAACCATTCTTTCTCCAGGGGATCTTCCTGACCCAGGGGTCGAACCTGGGTCTCCTGCATTGTAGGTGAATCCTTTACCTTCTAAGCCACCAGGGAAGCCCTTTGATTTCTTTAATACTATAATAAAAGTCTTTAATATAGTTGAAAAACAATTGTTCTGAATATTCCCAAGTTGCTAATGGAAACTAGTAGAAGACACTCATTTCAAATCCTCAATAGCAACTCAGATAACACTTTGTTCTTCATATTTTAACAGGGACAGAGGAAGCAGTCTAGAAAAGTATACTATGTAATGCATTTTTAAAACAAAATCCAGAGGCAAATTTTAATTAATTAATTATAATATAGTCTAATTTTAAAGGAGCTGTGGTCACACAAATTTATTTTACACCTCTATAAGAATTTTTGAGTAAGGCTTTTCTTTTTATTTATATGTTCCCACCAATCTGAGATAATTTTTTTTAATCTGGATTTTGTTTCCAATTCAAATTTGGCCCTATAGCACCATATTAATAGCTCTAATTTTTAATAGAACAATATTGAAAAAAATAATTAAAAAAAAGAGCATACGATGAAAGAACACAGAGTGCACCTGGATGTTTTATTCACGCTCACAGAATTAGTTCTAGAAACTAATTTTGGCAAATGGCAAAATTTCAATGATCAACATTTATAAGGTTTCTGGATTTAACTAATTCAAACAACTGATAAGTCTTTGTCTGAAATATTAAAGGTTAAGGTAGTAATAAAGGTGACAGAAAATGGAGTATCTTTAAAATCCAAAGAACTTTATTCTCATATTTAAAATTCATAAGCAAAATTTTAATAAAAACTGGCATTTCTTTCTGATGACATCTGAGTTAGAATCTGGCCTCATATCAAAGTCATTGCCTAAATGTTTAATGTGGAAAAATTTATAGATTGAAATAAGGCATATATGATATTAATGAGGGCTTCCCTAGCAGCTCAGATGGTAAAGAATCCACCTGCAATGCGGGAGACTTGGGTACAATCCCTGGGTTGGGAAGATCTCCTGGAGGAGGGCTTGGCTATCCACCCCAGTATTCTTGCCTGAAAAATTCTGTGGACAAAGGAGCCTGGCAGGCTACAGCTGATGGGGTCACAAAGAGTCACACATGACTGAGAGACTAAGCAGAAATACCAATGAATAAAATAATCTTTCTTAAAAGAAACTTTTGACAGCCTTTGAACCTCTTCATAAACAAAAAAACAATCAAACAGAAAATAAAGTTTTAGTTTACCTATGGAAAAGCAGAAATCAAAACAGAGCTAAATAATTTACTAAAACACCAAGGTGACAGTCTTACCAAGATCAAAACCATTCAGTTACCCAAGTTTGAGAAACTTAGTTTCAAATTCACAGCCTTTGGTATTTAGGGTGTTGTGAAGTCACCTCTTCTGCTCTGCAGTGTCCCTCTTCCTATGACAATATCTGTCTCCAGTCCTTTTTGGTACCTCAGTTTGAACGTGATCACCTTCCATAGTTCTCTTCTGAAGGATATTCCTGCATCAGCAAAGTTGTATGATACAGATGCCTATGCAAATATTCCACAGACTAGGTTTTCCCTCCCCCCACCACCCCAGCACAATGCCCTGGACTCCCCTCTCTTTATCTCTTTCCTGACTTCATCCCTGTTCTGTTTTCTTCTCTTATTCTTATCAGCATATCTCTTTTCTATTTACCTTTTGATATGAGAAATGAAGTCAGAGAGATCCTTTAGCAGAGGAATCATGAGATGAGAGAGTTAAGAGAATTACCTGTAATAGTCACAGGAACACATAGGAAGAAAGCACAGAAACCATCTCGTCACAAAACACAGTGTGTAATTAGCCAACATCATCCATTCATTACTTTATTCAGCTTTCCTATACTACATGGTGGTGGGGAGTTTATAACATTTACTTTTTAGGTTACTTTCTCCCCTCAAAGTAAAAATAAATAAAATCACGAAAGAGTGGTCAAACTTCAATGTGTCTGATGTATTGACTATCCAGATCTGTGCTAGGATCTGGCCACACAAATGTGAATTAAGTATGACCTAATAAGAGACCTCTTTTTACTTCAAGGAGAGACAAACGGAAACACAGGTACCATAATGAATGTACAAACCATTATAAGGGAGGCATGAAAAAGATCACGGGAACACAGAAGAGGAATGACTCATTCATTTCCAGAATATTGATGTGGACTTTTGTAGCAGTGGATGCAAGGCTTATTGTTCCCTTATTTGGATGGTCTGGTTTTATAAGTCATTCATTAGTTGTAAAAATAATTTTTGATTTGGAAATAGAATGATTTCTCTCCTCATAGATCCTATATTTTAGTGGAAGTATACAGTCAATAAATCAGATAAAAAATTAAATATATATCATACTACTTGGTGCTGAGTGCTATAGAGAAAATTAGAACAAGGAAAGAATTAAAACAAGCTAAGAAATGCATATGTGTGTCCACGGGCGATTGCATTCCAGGCAGAATAAAGAGCAAGCCTGTCCTAGACTAGGAGCACCAAGGCCGGGTGCCTGAAGCAGAAATGCTGACGACTGAGAACAGTAGGAAATGAGGTCACAGAGCTCATGGTTACCAGACTGGAGAGAGCCCTGGTGACTACAGTGAAGAATTTAGCTCTCCCTTTGAGAAAGATGGAAATCCCTGAGAGATTTTGAACATCGGTTAACATCATCTGACTACTATCAACAGGATCACTTCAGTTTGCTCTGTGGCAGATAGACTGAATGGGGGTGGGGGGGAGGGCAGGGAGGGAGTAAGCAGGGAGTCAGAGGTCATGGCAATAATCCTGATCAGAGATGATGGTGTTACCAGAGGGTGGGTTGCTGTATCATCCTAGAAAGATAGCAGAGATGACTCATGGAGACCAAAAAGCAAAGTGTGGATTTATTAAGTGACAGTACACTCCTAGGAAGGAGAGAGGGCAGACTCAGATGAGCAGCTGCCCCAAGTGCCCTTGGGAGCTGATTACAAGTGGTGTGAAAATGATTGGGCAGGGCAGAATATGCATGGAGCAGGGAGGGGTTTGGGATCACATTTCCTGATTTCCATTCCAGCTCCACCTTAGTGAAGGGTGGAGGGAGTTTTGTTCTTCTTTGGTTTTGAAGGAACTGTCATGGCATTGATGCTTGATGGATAGTTCATGTATATATAATTTTTATTGGAGTATGGTTGCTTTACAAATGGAACCTAGTTAAACTTAAAAGCTTTTGCATAGCAAAGGAAACCATGAACAAGACAAAAAGGACACTCCTCAGAGTGGGAGAAAATATTTGATAGGTACTTCTTGTTTGCAAGGCTAATTTTATTGCAATAAGGGCAAAAGGTAACAATTGGATTCTATTAACTCCCACCTTTTGCCACTGTTGACTTAGAAAATACACAGTGTGAGAGTTGCAAGTTAAGTTTTATTTGGGGCAAAATGAGGACTGCAGCCAGGGAGACAGCACCTGAGATAGCTCTGAGAAACTTGCATTGAAGAGAAAAAAACAAAAAGGAATGAGTTTTTTTCTTTCCCTTTCTCCAGAACAAATAAGATAAAGAGAACAGTGAACAGGCCTCAAGATTCCTAGGTTTTTTTACTTTAACTATTTCTCAGTTCAGTTCAGTTCAGTCGCTCAGTCGTGTCCAACTCTTTGCGACCCCATGAATGGCAGCACGCCAGGCCTCCTTGGCCATCACCAACTCCCGGAGTTCACTCAGGCTCACAGCCATCGAGTCTATGATGCCATCCAGCCATCTCATCCTTGGTCGTCCCCTTCTCCTCCTGCCCCCAGTCCCTCCCAGCATCAGAGTCTTTTCCAATGAGTCAACACTTCGCATGAGGTGGCCAAGGTACTGGAGTTTCAGCTTCAGAATCATTCCCTCCGAAGAAATCCCAGGGTTGATCTCCTTCAGAATGGACTGGTTGGATCTCCTTGCAGTCCAAGGGACTCTCAAGAGTCTTCTCCAACACTACAGTTCAAAAGCATCAATTCTTTGGTGCTCAGCCTTCTTCACAGTCCAACTCTCACATCCATACATGACCACTGGAAAAACCATAGCCTTGACTAGGCGGACCTTAGTCGGCAAAGTAATGTCTCTGCTTTTGAATATACTATCTAGGTTGGTCATCACTTTTCTTCCAAGGAGTAAGCGTCTTTTAATTTCATGGCTGCAGTCACCATCTGCAGTGATTCTGGAGCCCCCAAAAATAAAGTCTGACACTGTTTCCACTGTGTCCCCATCTATTTCCCATGAAGTGATGGGACCAGATGCCATGGTCTTCGTTTTCGGAATGTTGAGCTTTAAGTCAACTTTTTCACTCTCCTCTTTCACTTACCTCAAGAGGCTCTTTAGTTCCTCTTCACCTTCTGCCATAAGGGTGGTGTCATCTGCATATCTGAGGCTATTGACATTTCTCCCGGCAATCTTGATTCCAGCTTGTGTTTCTTCCAGGCCAGCGTTTCTCATGATGTACTCTGCAAAGAACTTAAATAAGCAGGGTGACAATATACAGCCTTGATGTACTCCTTTTCCTATTTGGAACCAGTCTGTTGTTCCATGTCCAGTTCTAACTGTTGCTTCCTGACCTGCATACAGATTTCTCAAGAGGCAGGTCGGGTGGTCTGGTATTCCCATCTCTTTCAGAATTTTCCACAGTTTATTGTGATCCACACAGTCAAAGGCTTTGGCATAGTCAATAAAGCAGAAATAGATGTTTTTCTGGAACTCCTTTGCTTTTTCGATGATCCAGCAGATGTTGGCAATTTGATCTCTGGTTCCTCTGCCTTTTCTAAAACCAGCTTGAACATCAGGGTGTTCACAGTTCACATATTGCTGAATCCTGGCTTGGAGAATTTTGAACATTACTTTACTAGCATGTGAGATGAGTGCAATTGTGCAGTAGTTTGAGCATTCTTTGGCATTGCCTGTCTTTGGGATTGGAATGAAAACGGACCTATTCCAGTCCCGTGGCCACTGCTGAGTTTTCAAAATTTGATGGCATATTGAGTGCAGCACTTTCACAGCATCATCTTTCAGGATTTGAAATAGCTCAACTGGAATTCCATCACCTCCACTAGCTTTGTTCGTAGTGATGCTTCCTAAGGCCCACTTGACTTCACTTTCCAAGATGTCTGGCTCTAGATTAGTGATCACATCATCATGATTATCTGGGTCGTGAAGATCTGTTTTGTATAGTTCTTCTGTGAATTCTTGCCACCTCTTCTTAATATCTTCTACTTCTGTTAGGTCCATACCATTTCTGTCCTTTATTGAGCCCATCTTTGCATGAAGTGTTCCCTTGGTATCTCTAATTTTCTTGAAGAGATCTCTAGTCATTCCCATTCTGTTGTTTTCCTCTATTTCTTTGCATCGATTGCCAAAGAAGGCTTTCTTATCTCTTCTTGCTATTCTCTGGAACTCTGCATTCAGATGCTTATATCTTTCCTTTTCTCCTTTCCTTTTTGCCTCTCTTCTTTTCACAGCTATTTGTAAGGCCTCCCCAGACAGCCATTTTGCTTTTTTGCATTTCTTTTCCATGGGGATGGCCTTGATCCCTGTCTCCTGTACAATGTCACGAACCTCATTCCGTAGTTCATCAGGCACTCTATCTATCCGATCTAGGCCCTTAAATCTATTTCTCACTTCCACTGTATAATCATAAGGGATTTGATTTAGGTCATACCTGAATGATCTAGTGGTTTTCCCTACTTTCTTCAATTTGGGTCTGAATTTAGTAATAAGGAGTTCATGATCTGAGCCACAGTCAGCTCCTGGTCTTGTTTTTTTTTGACTGTATAGAGCCTCTCCATCTTTGACTGCAAAGAATATAATCAATCTGATTTCAGTGTTGACCATCTGGTGATGTCCATGTGTAGAGTCTTCTCTTGTGTTGTTGGAAGGGGGTGTTTGCTATGACCAGTGCATTTTCTTGGCAAAACTCTACTAGTATTTGTTCTGCTTCATTCTGCATTCCAAGGCCAAATTTGCCTGTTACTCCAGGTTTTTCTTTGCTTCCTACTTTTGCATTCCAGTCCCCTATAATGAAAAGGACATCTTTTTTGGGTGTTAGTTCTAAAAGGTCTTGTAGGTCTTCATAAAACTGTTAGACTTCAGCTTCTTCAGCATAACTGGTTGGGGGATAGACTTGGATTACTGTGATATGGAATGGTTTTCTTTGGAGACGAACAGAGATCATTCTGTCATTTTTGAGATTGCATCCAAGTACTGCATTTCTGACTCTTTTGTTGACCATGATGCCTACTCCATTTCTTCTGAGGGATTCCTGCCCGTAGTAGTAGATATAATGGTCCTCTGAGTTAAATTCACCCATTCCAGTCCATTTTAGTTTGCTGATTCCTAGAATGTCGACATTCACCCTTGCCATCTCTTGTTTGACCACTTCCAATTTGCCTTGATTCATGGACCTGACATTCCAGGTTCCTATGCAATCTTGCTCTTTACAGCATCGGATCTTGCTTTTATCACCAGTCACATCCACAACTGGGTATTGTTTTTGCTTTGGCTCCATCCCTTCATTCTTTCTGGAGTTATTTCTCCACTGATCTCCAGTAGCACCTAATGACCTGGGGAGTTCCTCTTTTGGTATCCTGTCATTTTACCTTTCATACTGTTCATGGGGTTCTCAAGGCAAGAATACTGAAGTGGCTTGCCATTGCCTTCTCCAGTGGACCACACTCTGTCAGACCTCTCCACCATGACCTGCCTATCTTGGGTTGCCTTGCAGTCATGGCTTGATTTCATTGAGTAGGACAAGGCTGTGGTCCTAGTGTTTTTAGACTGACTAGTTTTCTTTGAGTATGGTTTCAGTGTGTCTGCCCTCTGATGCCCTCTTGCAACACCTACCATCTTATTTGGGTTTCTCTTACCGTGGGCATGGGGTATCTCTTCACAGCTGCTCCTTACCTTGGACGAGGGGTATCTCCTTACCACCGCCGTTCCTGACCTTCAATGTGGGATAGCTCCTCCAGGCTCTCCCGGCCGTCGGCCCTGGCCTCGGTCGTGGGTGACTCCTCCCAGCTGCCCCCCCTGGCCTCGGGCTCGGGGTGGCTCCTCAGGGTCACTGCCCTTGGCCTCGGGTGCAAGGTGGCCTCTCCTGGCGCTCCTGACCTCGGACGCAGGATAGCTCCTCCCGGCCGCCGCCCTGACCTTGGATGCGGGGTGTCTCCTCCCGGCCGCCGCCCCTGACCTCGGACTCGGGGTAGCTTAACTTTTTTACTCCTAACTCTCCATGTCTTTAATTAAGTTTGTTTTTCTGCCCCCTAACTCTGCAGGAGCTACACTTCACACTTATTTTCCTTTGACTCTACGTGAAATATATGTTGTGCCTGATGTTTACTCTTGTAACATCCTTTCCCTTGTAGTTACATATCAGAAGAAGGCCACAGAGCCACCAAATTGCCAGACTCAATTACTGGGTTACTGATGCCAGCCTTTGACTCTTTTTGAAATAATGCAAGAGGAAGAAATCAAGATTCTAACACCTTTCTTCTTCATCACTGACTCCTCACTATGAGTTCATCTTATATAACCCCCTAGACACCTCATGGAGCAAGAGGCACAGTTCCTGAGGCATAAGCCTACTGTGTTCCCCACTCTGCTGGCCGAATATTAAAGCCACCCTTCTATTTCCTCAAAACTCTGTGTCTGCATTTTTTATTCAGCTGCAGTGGGCAGAGAAAGCCAAGATTTTGGCCAGGAATAATACTGCACCAAAGAGGAAAAGGGGAAGGCCAGAAAATATGATTTTTGGTAAAGGGGGAATACATGCACTCAAGCACTTATTTTTCCAGAAGGTTTCTACGAGCCTCCTGAAACCTTTGCTGGTCACAAGGAACAGTTATCATCAGGAAGGATTTCAGTGCTTTGCTAGATATGGGGAGTGTAAGAAATGGGCTCATAAAATCAACTCCTGAGAATATCTGACTATCTAAAGCCCTGACCTGCCAGTTTTTTCCCAAGCACAGAATACCTCATTTTTTATCTGTACCTTGAACTCCTTTCAGGGGATATTGAAGGTCATCAGCTACAACAGCACACGATTTAATTCTTGTAGAGGTAGATGGCAAGTGCCAATGGCTAGTGCCAATTTGTAGTTGACATGGACTTTGTTTGCCCCAAAAACCCACTGTTGCCTCCAGATGTATAGTTTCCTGCTTCCTGAACCATACCTCCTTTCTTGGCTCAGACCTAGCTATTTGCCTGTTCTAACAAAGTTGACTTGGATCATGGTGGAAACAGGGCAAATAATGAGCAAATCTTGCATTCTGAATATACTCTAAAGCTCTTAATATTCAATTAAACTAATATTTTGATGATATACTTCTCTGACACATAAATGTAATGATAGTTGATCTAATGAAGTCAATCCACACTGTCAATTTCAGCACTTAGAAACTGTTGACTAGAAAACAGTCATAACCTGAGAGTTGCTTCTTCAGTGGGAATTCTTAGGACTTCAAGCCTGGGAGGCAGCATCTCAGGTAGTCCCGAGAAACTGTTCCAAGGAGTTGGGAGAAGCAGTCGGGTTATATAGAATTTTGCAACAAATGGGGCAGATAGTCTGAGACATCAAAGATTATTATTAATTAAGGAAACTAAGATATGTCAAGCTAAGGAATTTAGTGCTCTTTTATGAATGGGAAGATGCAAGTGTCTGGGTTCACTGAAATCATTTCTTTCATATGCTTACATCCCTTGCCTGTGTGGAGTGGCTGTAGCCTGATAGCAGGTATTCTTTGCCTTCTTGAATTCCCTTAGGGCTCACTGGCTCACACAGGAGGGCTATTATCACTGATGACTGTCAGTGATCCGTAAGTTCCTTGCTTACCATAGGGAGTGACAGATGGCATTGTTCTTCCTGGGCTCAGAAATTCACATTTTGAGGGCTCAATAGCTGTGACACCCTTGTTTACTGATGTGGCAGGGGATATTCCATTTCACAGTATTTAACTATTTTTAATGACCAAGCCAGACTGATATATCATGTAAATCAACTCCAAATTCCATATTTGATCTGTCCTATGTATTCACAGGAAAACTCTAACATTCTGACATCAGAGAGCAGGCATGAGTAGTCAGGAGTTTATCTAGTGAGAATCAAAACCATCTATACTGAGAGAACAGGTATATACTTTCCCACACCTTTACTGTTTGACTATATCTTTCTATAGTATACCTTCATTCACCACTGTTTTTAATCAACGTGACTGCTTTTGCAGAAAATAGTTGCCCAGGAAAATAAATGCTGCACAAGAAGACAGCATTAAACTGTTCACCAAGATTCTCCATAAAACTCTCACCTTCAATTTTCATCTGACTGTGTTGCCCGTCCTACACTGTTAGATCAAGATCCTTTCTATTCTAATTAAAACACCTACATTCAAAGACCTGCTTTAAATACGAAAGGCCTTTAAACACAAATAGCCCAATGTTTTCACACCCTTCTGAGATGCTACTAATCTCTGAATACAGTGTTCTCCCTTATTGGAGAAAGTAATTATAAACACTTTTTCTTACTAACAAGTGATTTTGGTGGTGTTTTCAGGGGACCAGCATTCAACAATGTTTTACCTGATAATAGTGGTGTGCTGGGCTGGAAGAAACACAAGCTGGAATCAAGATTGCCAGGAGAAATATCAATAACCTCAGGTATGCAGATGACACCACTCTTATGGCAGAAAGTGAAGAGGAGCTAAAAAGCCTCTTGATGAAAGTGAAAGAGGAGAGTGAAAAAGTTGGCTTAAAGCTCAACATTCAGAAAACGAAGATCATGGCATCCGGTCCCATCACTTCATGGGAAATAGATGGGGAAACAGTAGAAACAGTGTCAGACTTTATTTTTTGGGGCTCCAAAATCACTGCAGATGGTGATTGCAGCCATGAAATTAAAAGATGCTTACTCCTTGGAAGAAAAGTTATGACCAACCTAGATAGTATATTCAAAAGCAGAGACATTACTTTGCCGACTAAGGTCTGTCTAGTCAAGGCCATGGTTTTTCCTGTGGTCATGTATGGATGTGAGAGTTGGACTGTGAAGAAGGCTGAGTGCCGAAGAATTGATGCTTTTGAATTGTGGTGTTGGAGAAGTTTCTTGAGAGTCCCTTGGACTTCAAGGAGATCCAACCAGTCCATTCTGAGGGAGACCAGCCCTGGGATTTCTTTGGAAGGAATGATGCTAAAGCTGAAGCCCCAGTACTTTGGCCACCTCATGCGAAGAGTTGATTCATTGGAAAAGACTCTGATGCTGGGAGGGACTTGGGGCAGGAGGAGAAGGGGACGACTGAGGATGAGATGGCTGGATGGCATCATGGACTCGAAGGACGTGAGTCTGAGTGAACTCCGGGAGATGGTGATGGACAGGGAGGCCTGGTGTGCTGCCATTCATGGGGTCACAAAGAGTTGGACACGACTGAGCGACTGAACTAAACTGAACTGAGTGGTGTGCTGTGCTTAGTCACTCAGTTGTCTCCGACTCTTTGCGACCCCATGGGCTGTAGCCCACCAGGCACCTCTGTCCATGGGGATTCTCCAGGCAAGAATATTGGAGTGGGTTGCCATACTCTTCTCCAGGAGATCTTCCCAACCCAGGGATTGAATTCAGGTCTCCCACATTGCAGGTGGATTCTTTACTGCTGGGCCACCAGGGAAGTCCTTGGTAGTAGTGGAGGTGGTGCAGAGAAAATCTTTATAATATTTTGACTTGCTGACAGATTTTAAAATTAAAATCCATTGTACAATTATAAAAAAAAAATTATGAGAACACCATTGAGATATTTGGGTCATGGGTGTCATATAATCTAATAGCTTTTCTATAGGATCCCTTTAGCTGCTCTTTGGTGAGCAGCCTGATGGATGGTGTGTGAAATTTGTGGCCTGATCAAAGAGAAAAGCAGGACTTTCATGCACTAATATGGGGAAGAGTGAAGAGGGGCAAGTATGGACAAAGAGTAGAAGCTCTGTCTTAGACCTGTAACATGTAAGACACAGACTTGACATACAAGTGGAGAAACTGAGCAGGCAGTTGGAAATTGGAGTCTGATCAGAGATATTGGGGTGGACATAAGCTTTGATATTTGAACATATGACACTGCTGCTTCATTTTCTTTTCCTTTTTCCTCTGATATTTATATTTACTATTGTTGTTGTTCGGTCACCGAGTCATGTCTGACTCTTCCTGAACCCCTGGATCTCAGCACACCAGGCTTTCCTGTCCTTGACTTTCTCTTGGAGTTTGCTCAAGTTCATGTCCACTGAATTGGTGATGCCATCCAACCATTTCATCTTCACCCTCTGTCACCCTCTTCTCCTTCTGCTTTCAATCTTTCCCAGCATCAGGGTCTTTTCCAATGAATCAGCTGTTTGCATCAGGTGGCCAAAGTATATATATATGTGTGTGTGTGTGTGTGTGTGAGAAAAATTAAGAATAAGGAAAAAATAATAAATAACATTTAAAATTATCACTTTTATCTTTATTAGTCATACCCAAGCTTCTTTGGTCTTTATTTAAATGGTTCAATATATTGATAAGCTTTACCCTTTGTTTTTAATGATGTTTTGAAGTTGTGGTTCTAAATTCAGCATATTTTAATATTTCATTTTAAAGCAATGGCTAACTTGACAGAGTAAGATCTATCTGTCAAAGTCCAAAATTGGCTTTACGCGCCAATTATAATATGCATTTTTCTATTCTAATTATGAAAGGTGTTTGGTTGAGAATAGCTATAAATTTTCTATCCTAACTGATCTTGACAGATTGTTCTTGTGTGCAAGGCACTGCATCTTTATATTTTAAGCAAATGACTGAAAGTTCAATAAGGCTCTCCATTTGGAGAATTTGGAACTGATTGGGAGCTTCTATTTTCATGTTTTAATATAAAATATTAAAGTGTATGTAAATGACATACTTTTGCTATAAAATATCATAGTGAGAGAAACTTTAACAAATACCCAAATTCAATGGAGTATCTTTCAAAATAAAGCTACTTTCTCATTTATCATTAAAATATCATTTTTATTTTAAGGGCACAGCAAAGGTTGCATTTAAAAGAAAATCTGCTGGCTAGTATGCCACTGAAAAGTTGCTATCCCCCCAAATTCAGTACATTTGGAACACTTATCCTTTTACAAGAAAAATGCTAATGTAACTTTAGGCTTAACAGCTCTTTTAAGTACCTTGTCTTGACACAAACTGTGAACTTCTGAACAGTACAAAAACAAGTCAAGTCATTTCACCTCTCAGGTCATTGTCTTGCAAAAACTCCAGGATTTAAGCTATTCTTTCAACCAATCTAACAAGGTACATATAAACTATTATATTTTAAGTTTTGCTAAAATTAAGTTAGAAAGTGGTAATAGCACCATGAGCATCTCCACCTTATACAACTCCCAATCTGCTCTCAGAATCCCTGAACTTTGCAAGTGAGCCTGTAGGCTAGTGAGGACATCGGTATTATTCTATATCAAATATTAACGTAGCCTGGTTGTTAAATCATTTAAAATTATTTTGGTAGAAAATAAACTTTCCAATGTTTTTCCACACTGATTAGTCATTTTATGCACCCTGTAAGGCTTGCAACATAGTTTGGAGACCATTGCTTAAAATATATGGAAAGAGACTTCTTGGTATTTCATGAAAGATAAATTTGAATGCTTAGTATATTAGTGATGGTTCCTTTGTTTTTCAGCTGAAGAAATCAGATTTAGCTATCATAAAATAATTTATTAAAGAAGATATTTTAACAGCTCATAGAAATCATGGAAAAGTTTTCAAGTAAACTTCAAGAATTGGGCTCAGAATGAGTGATTATGGACTTTCTTTTGTCACAATCCTATAAATGTTACTTCACCACTCACAGGATCTTGCCCCAATAACTCTGTTCAGAAATCCAAGTTCCTGAGAACAGAACTGGGATTCCCCAACTTAGATATTATATGGATGTTTGGTCCAATCTTTTATGGATGGAAAAGAAAGTCAGATAGTAGAAAATAGTTTCATAGGAGATGTGGAGAGCAGATCTCAGAGACAAGGGGCGGGCTGGTGAAGCCAGATTACAACCTCTGTATCAAAGATTGGACATGGGAATGCATGGGACAGGTGTGGGAAAACAAGAATATGGGCTGAACAAAGAATAGTGTTCCTGAAGCTCAGCAATAGAAATAATCAAGACTAAACAAAGAAATACCATATGATCCAACAATCCCACTATAGGACATATACTCAAACAATTTAGACAAATGCACTCAATGTTCATTGCAGCACTATTCACAATAGACAGGGCACAGAAGCAACCTAAATGTCCATCAACAGAGGAAGGGAAAAAGAAGATACATGGTCCATATACACAATGGAATATTACTCAGCCACAAAAAGGAAGGAAATTGGATCATTTGCAGAGACATGGATAGACCTAGAGATTGTGATACAGAATGATGTAAATCAAAAAGAGAAAAACAAATACTATATATTAACACATGTGGAATATAGAAAAAGAGTATAGATGATCTCATTTGCCAAGCAGAAATAGAATCAGAGGCATAGAGAACAAATTTATGGTTACCAAGGGGACAGGGGCTGTAGGATGAACTGGGAGATTGGGATTGACACATATGCACTATTGATACTATGTATTAAATAGATAACCAGTGAGAACCTACTGTATGCCTCAGGGAACTCTACTCAGGGCTCTGTGGTCACCTAAATAAGAAAGAAATCCAAGATGTAAGGACATAGGTAAATGTATAACTGATTCACTTTGCTGTACAGCAGAAACTGACATGGCAGTGTAAAGCAACTATACTCCAATAAAATTAATTAAAAAAAAAAAAAGACTGATAGGATCCGCTGGCTGAATTTCGTGGGGTTAAAGACCAGCTGTATGGAAAAGTAACATTTATATTGAAGATGTAGGAGGATTTTGGAAGGAACTTTTGAGAAGCAGCATGACTGGAGCAGTCAGAATCTTAATAGGAAAAAACTGAAGGGACAACTGAAGAGAATAAGGAGATGATTTAGAGAAGTGTGAGCAGGATTAAGGGAAAGCCACTTGGAACTAGCAACACTAGACCTGGAGAAGCAGAAGAGAGTTGGAGGTGCTGAGAGCCGCATTCTGTAAAGGCTGTGTCCTTTCCTTAGGGAAGTACATCTCCCAGCAGACTACAGCCTGCAGGAGGTGTGTGTTAGTTACTCAGGCATGCCTGACTCTTTGTGACACAATGGACTGTAGCCCTCCAGACTCCTCTGTCTCCAGAATTCTCCGGGCAAGAACATTGCAGTGGGTAGCCATTCCCTTCTTCAGGGATCTTCCCGACACAGGGATCAAAGCCCGGTCTCCTTCATTGCAGCCAGATTCGTTACTATCTGAGCCACCAGAGAGGCCCACCAGCCGGTGGCCAGAGTGAAAAGTGGACTACTTACCTCTCCATCCTCCTACGTTCTGACTTCCTATTGGAGACTGTCCGGGAAGAACTCAAAGAAAAGCTAGAAAACATGGTCACTGGTTGGTGCTGTCTACACAGGTTGGCATCTATGGACCCAGAGAAGAGTGTAGAATGTGTAGAAATGAAATCAAAGGGGAAAATAAAGAATATCCCATCCCAGTGATCAAAGCACTGTTTTAGAAAGATAACGCTTTAACATTGGCTAAGGAGCGCTGCTTTCCTGGTGCCTCAGTCAATAAAGATTTCTCCTGCAATGCAGGAGATTCAGTAGCTTATTGGATATGGTGAGTGTCATAAAGACAGAAAAGTCCAGACAGCACAAAGTCCCAGCCCCCAGACAGGAATAAAGTAGAAGGTATACTGTGAGTCTGTGAACGTGTGGTGCAGGAATGGGTGGTGAGAGAGAGCCCAATTAGGTGACCTCCAAAGTCATTTCTGAGTATAAGAGAAACACGGTTGGATGATTCAAAGGATCTTGGATTTCTGCACCAACTTGTCAACAAGCAGGGTATACAATGCCAGCCAATCAACCTAGGACTTACCTTGGCTTTAATTTTCCCTGCCCAGCTCTTTGAGACTACACTCAATTTGATTCAATTTAGCAAAATGTCCTACAGTATTTTCTAAAAATGAGAATTATTTTCTTGAAGACATGAAGTGGTACCCCATAAGAGAATAAATGACATAACATGAATGTCTTTTCTTATATTGCAGATTCAGTCTAAATGATCCTTTCTTCGTTGTTTGAAAATCATTTCAATTGTAAGAATGGATTTTAAAATTTTTATTACATCATTTTTACAAGATTATTCTTGATTTACATTAAACACCTCTTGGGCGTGATATACTGAATGTGGGAAAATTATATTTTAGATATCCCAGGCAATTAAGTCCAGTTTTTTTTTTTTTTAATTTAGAATAATTCCAAGAGAATTAGATTTGTTTTGGAACTTCTCCTTAGATTTGCACAATTGAATCCACATGGTGAAGTTATCTTTTAAAACTGGTTGGGTAGCAGCTGGGAGGAAAATGAAAACATCCTTATATGATACTGTTGAATGTCACTGGGGCTGTGGGAGATGGAGAACCCTTTTTATTTTTTCTTGAGCTTTTGAAAGATGCTCTAAGTTTCACTGAAGTTTCTCTTACAAAAACACCATAAAACCAAAATTAAAGACCCCATACATTCCAATAATAGCTGGATGGTTCTGAATAACATATTTGCCAGCTGAAAAGTACCTCTGAATAGCTCAGGCTCGGCTGGAATTCTTGTTCTCCCAGCCCATTAGGCTTATGCATTAGAGCACAGACAGCCACAGCTGCCTGACTTGTCCCATTGTGCTCAAGGACTAGAAAGTGATAAGGTTAATGAGACTTTGTATTGATGCCATACCATTCAGAGCAGAGCCAGACTATGTAAGCACTGCCTTACATGTTCTCCAGTGATTTTATAGTGTTAATGAGCTTACAACAGTGCTTAAGGAGAAAGGGGCTAATTTTGACAGAAATATTACCCTTGAGGAAAAAGTGCTTTTTCTATTGAGACTCTCAATGTTATCAATCTTTAACTGTTGTTAGTGCACAGAAATGATCCCTCCGAATTTCCCAAGAGGAAGACAACTAATCCAGCTTCAAGTCGTCTATGAACCCTAAAGGGATGATGTCCAGAATGTTAGAAAGTATTGGTTTGGGGATACTGAGTGTCTCAGGTCCTTTAACAGGACTCACATAAATATTCTAATGTTGTGATTCTCAACCCTGACTGGATGGTGATTGAAAGCATATGGGTAGCTTTTTTTAAAAAATTGCAAATATATGGATCTCGTTCTTTAACATTCAGCAAGTCCAAGTATCTGTGCCATTGGTTTAATAGTTTGTACTATGTTGATTAAAAAAAATAATAATGCTTATAAAGGTGCATTGAACTGTTTAAATCACATGGCTAGGGGAAGAGTTATAATTCCTCTCAAGCCCGCAGGGTTCCAAGGCTCCCATGGGTCACCACACCCTGATTCTGTCCTCCACTACCAACTCCTGAACCAGATAAATTCCCGGGAAGTTCAGTGGGCTTGTATTAAGGGTGTGGATTTAGAAAGTACATAGATTTTCAATTATTACTGTATGACTTTTTAAATGGAACATTTCCAACTTGACAGCATATGCACGCCTCCAAGATCACCCCAGGAGTAGTAGTGATGAGTAAGCCACCAGCAGTAGGTGGTGCTAAGATTTGTTAAGGACTCCCTGCTCTGGGCACTCTTGCAGGGACTCTGCAGTTATTACTGTCACCAAACTCAGGTCCGGCTGTTCATCACTTGAAAGCCAGTATTGGAGAGACAAGTGCTGATAGGAACAGAAAGATTGCTTTAATCAGGATGTGGGCAACCTGGGGAGAAGGCAGACCTGTGTCCCTAAACCAACTCTGAATATTCTGCTCAGCCATAAGTCTTTAAAGGGAAAAAGGGGAAGTAATCATGGAGATGGGGGGTCAGAGTCATCCCTATCTCCACTGTGTGCAGGCTTGTCAACCCCCCATTACATCTCTATAAATGCTGTTTTGTTCACAGTTTGTTTACAAGATGACTGAAGGGGAAGCTGGGGAAGAAAACTAGTCATCTGTTATTTATTTATTCTCCATTTCTACTTCTTTGATCTAAGGAAAGAACCAATAGATTAGGCAAGATATTGTGTGATCAAAAGATTTGAAAGGTGTGCTTGAGCCAGAAGTTAGTTTAAATATAGCTTTGCTAAAGTGACAAGACAAAAGGGGCCTCCTGCAGAGAGCTCTTTCCTGCAAAAAGCTGCTTGCATTACATATTAGCTTTTTGCAGCTACCCTAGGAGGTAGTCACAAAATTGCTACCACACAATTGTGGTGACACAGGGGTCTTTAAAGTTTAGAAAGGTACCTATATAGTTGTTAATAGGGGCAGACTCAGCATTCAAAGACCAGTCTGTCTTGTTCTGGGCCCCAAGTTTATCACTGGTACCCCAAGGATTGGCAAACTTTCTGTAGAGGGCTATACAATAAATATCTTAGATTTTGTTAACATATAGTCTCTGTCACAAGTAGCTAACTGCAATTATAGTGTGAAATCAGAGACAACGTGTAAATTAATGATCATGATGGTGTGCCAATAATGCACTGAAAAGCACATTTATGGACACTGAAATTTGATTATCATATAATTTACAGATATGTTAAATTACAGTATTCATATTACAGAATATTATTCCTTTTTAGCTTTTAAGGTTTTTTTGAATCTGCATTTTTTAAATGAAGACTTCCTTATTATTATTTTGGCCATGCTATGCAGCATGTGGGATCTTAGTTCCCCAATCAAGGATTGAACTGAGGCTCTGAAAGGAAGTCCCTGATTTTTAAACATATTTAAAAATATTATAACCATCTCTAGCTTGCAGGCTGTACAAAGGCAGGCAGCAGGTGAGGTGTGATCTGTGGGTGGTAGTTTGTCCAACTCCTTGACTGTACTACACAGCCAATTCTCATCAGTAGAGTTTGATGAGAACTTGCATGTGGAAAGAAACCCTCATCTCTGCTTTTGCTTTAGCACTCAATTTATTAAGCTTTAAATCATTAGGCAAATGGACTATACAGGTACATAACACTTAAATTTCTAATGAATACAAATATACATTTATAAATCCAATATTCTAACAATTGGAAAGCTGCTTAAAACAAAGGCAAGTTCTGAATGTCAATAAAATTAAGGATCCCACATAAGAAATCATTGAAAAGACTCAACCTCTTAACATAAATCAAATATACACAAGGTAATTCAATGATTACAAATCTTACTGTGATTCTGACATTTAAACCATTCCAATGACACAGAGACTCTGGATTTATGGGCTTACAAAATTTATATTTGGATTTATCCTTTGGATAGCAACATGTTACAGAAATCTCCAAATTACAGTATTCTTTCAAGTCAAGATATCAAGTTCTAGTTTATAAATTAAGTGATTCTTGGTCTGAAGATAAGATTTGGTTTCCCCCAGGAGTAAAATTCAGTTCCAAGTATACACAAGTGGGTGCAGCTCCTTCTTTGGATTCAAGTTTATGCGTTATTTTATAAGACTTTGTACACCTCTTCTTTGTTGTTATTCGCATTATACCTTGTTAGTACTTAATTATATTCCTTATATAGAATCATTATAACAGAGTCATACAGAAACGTCCCCTCCTAGGAGCGCTAGGTCTGCACAGTCAGCTCCGTCTTATGGACATGTAGTTACAGTACTGTCTTGCAATCTATCATGAAAACCAGTTCCTATCCGATTATTTGGTGTGGCCATTTCAGCTGGTCACTCTTCTTGTTTATAACACAGATCTTGGTTTCCTCAGTTCATCTTGGCTCACTTTTGACTCTCCTGTCAACCCTTCTTCATCATGCTATTAAGACACAATACGTATTCATTACCATGCACATTATTTTAAAAAACAAATAAAATTGATCAACACAGTCCTATTTGTCAGTTCACTTACACATTAAAACTAATTTTAAAACATACATGACACTTAAACTCCATTTGCATGCAATGCCTGTCTTTAAGAATCTGCCTCCAATGCAGGAGACCTGGGTTCAATCCCTGGGTTGGGAAGTTTCCCTGGAGAAGGGAATGACAACCCACTCTGGTATTACTGCCTGGAGAATTCCTTGGACAGAGGAGCTGGTGGGCTACAGTCCATGGGGTTGCAAAGAGTTGGACACGACTGTGCAGCTAACACTTTCACTTTACTTTTCACCTGTCTGCATTTATGTAGTCTTTCCTGTTTTGAAGTATGTATGTAGCCTGAATTTTTTACCATTGATCAGGGTTTCAAAATCTCAGCACTATTAACATTTTGGACTGTAAATTCTTTTGTGGGAACTGTTCTGTATTTTGCAGGATGTTTAGCAACAGCCCTTGCTTCCACCCATTAGATGCCAGTAGGATTTGGCGGCCAGCAAATTTGGCAAACTCGGCAGTGGCCACAGGACTGGAAAAGGTCAGTTTTCATTCCAGTCTCAAAGAAAGACAATGCTAAATGAATGCACAATTGCACTTATCTCACACGCTACCAAAGTAATGCTTAAAAGTTTCCAAGCAAGTCTTCACCAGTACATGAACCATGAAATTCCAGATGTCAAGTTGGATATAGAAAACGCAGAGGAATCAGAGATCAAATTACCAACATGCGCTGGATCATTGAAAAAGCAAGGGAGTTCCAGAAAAGCATTTGTTTCTGCTCTATTGACTATGCCAAAGCCTTTGACTGTGTGGATCACAACAAACTGTGGAAAATTCTTCAAGACATGGAAATAGCAGACCACCTGACCTACTTCCTGAGAAATTTGCATGCAGGTCAAGAAGAAACAGAACTGGAAAAAACAGACTGGTTCCAAGATTGGGAAGGGATACCCTTAAGCTGCATATTGTTATCCTGCTTATTTAACTTCTATGCAGAGTACATCGTGCAAAATGCTGGGCTGGATGAAGCACAATCTGGAATCAAGATTGCCAGGAGAAATATCAGTAACCTCAGATATGCAGATGACACCACCCTTAAGGCAGAAAGTGAGAGGAACTAAAGAGCCTCTTGATGAAAGTGAAAGGGGAAAACAGAAAAGTTGGCTTAAAACTCAACTTTCAGAAAAAAGATCATGGCATCTGGTCCCATCACTTCATGGCAAATAGATGGGGAAACAATGGAAACAGTGAGAAGCTTCATTTTGAGGGTCTCCAAAATCACTGCAGATGGTGACTGCAGCCATGAAATTAAAATACACTTACTCCTTGGAAGAAAAGCTATGACCAAATTTGATAGCATATTAAAAAGTAGATACATTACTTTGCCAATAAGGATCTGTCTAGTCAAAGCTATGGTTTTTCCAGTAGTCATGTATGGATGTGAGTGTTGGTTTATAAAGAGAGCTGAGCGCTGAAGAACTGATACTCTTGAACTGTTGTGTTGGAGAAGACTCTTGAGAGTACTTGGATGGCAAGATCCAACCAGTCCATCCTGAAGGAAATCAGTCCTGAATATTCCTTGGAATGACTGATGCTGAAGTTCCAATACTTTGGCCACCTGATGCAAAGAACTGACTTATTGCAAAAGACCCTGATGCTGGGAAAAATGGAAGGCCGAGGAGAAGGGGACGACAAAGGATGAGTTGGTTTGATAGATGGCATCACTGACTCAATGGGCATGAGTTTGAGCAATCTTCTGGAGTTGAAGATGGACAGGGAATTATCTCCAAATCATGGAAACAGTTCATGCAGCTCAATATAAAAAATAAAAAAGAAGAAGAAGAAGAAGATGACAATGGACAGGGAAGCCTGGCATGTTGCAGTCCATGGGGTTGCAAAGAGTCAGACACAACTGAGCAACTGAATTAACTGAGCATACCTTCCAGTTGTGACAACCAAAAATATCTTCAGACCTTTCTGGTGTCTCAGGGGAAGGGGGGAGAAATTGTCTTATGTTAAGAACCATTATAATTGACTCATGTTTTGATGCTCAATATATCAGAAGATAGTTCCTCTTTTATTTAGCCCCATTGTTCTTTTACTCCTATCACAGGCTTTTTTGAAATTTTTCGTCCTTTATGGAAAGAAAAAAGATATTCCACCATCATATTTCCCTTTCTCCATTAGTGAGTCTCAGATCTGGGTGCCAAAGTGCACTTCATTTTTAAAGGAAGGAGGCTGACCCTACTGACAGCAAGCCTATTTGAATGACCAAGTGGAAATATATAAAGTCCTAACTGCATAATGATGTCTGCAAAACAACTTGAAAATGCATACTCCTTTCAGCATTTTTTAAACAGAATTTTTAATTTACTGTTATATATACATATATAATGAAATATATATATTTACTAATTCACTTATATGTATAATGAAATATATATAATTATAGTTTTATATATATATATAGTTAACTATAGTTAATTATTGGAGAAGGCAATGGCACCCCACTCCAGTACTCTTGCCTGGAAAATCCCATGGATGGAAGAGCCTGGTAGGCTGCAGTCCATGGGGTCGCCAAGAGTTGGACATGACTGAGCGACTTCACTTTGACTTTTCACTTCCATGCATTGCAGAAGGAAATGGCAACCCACTCCAGTGTTCTTGCCTAGAGAATCCCAGGGATGGGGGGGCTTGGTGGGCTGCTGTCTATGGGGTCGCACAGAGTCAGACACGACTGAAGTGACTTAGCAGCAGCAGCATAGTTAATTATAGTTAATCACTCCCAAAACATCAGTTTCTCATACATTTCCATTCTTCAGGAACTGGGCAGATAGCAAGAGCAGTTGGTTACCAGATGGTCTATCAGGCGACTAAGAAGCACCTCATGAATATAGCAAGGGGTCTCAACCCTGACTCTGTATTTTAGGAGGGCAGTTGGTTGAAGCACATATTTCTGTATTTAAAAAAAAAATGATGCCCTTAACAAGATCATCACTTAATGATCATCACTTAAAAATGATAATTTAACCAGAGTTATTTCTGAATGAAAATAATGGGTAACATTTAGCACCATTTGCCATTAAAACCAAACTTGCTGATGAATGATCTGCATATTCTTGTTTCATTTAGCTTCAATATAAGTAAAACATAGATAAGAATAACTATCTACACACAGGGTTTTCAATCTGGCTCATATCAGTCTGTGGATATATCATTCCTTTGTCAAAAAAATCTTTCATGATAACACATTTCTCATTTTAGCTGAGCCAGACTTGTGTGTGTATACGACTTTGATGGAATGCTCTTGAAACATATATTTTTGCCTAGGACTCCACCTTCAAAAGCTCTAAATGAGTTGATTTGGAGATTAAATTTCTGGTAAACCCTCCACCTATATTTAATGTAAGTGGTCTGAAGTCTGAGAAACACAGAAAAATAGAAACCCTGATTTACTGAGTAACATAAATATCCTGGCATTTAAGAAGTTCCATAACCTGCATCCAGCTTGTCTAATTCCATCAGATACGAATGACATGTTAAGGTCAGTGACAAGATGACAGCCTTCCCTTAGAAAAAACAGTGATATTAAATGCATAAACCACAACTAGCAGGTCAGAAGCTGGTTGATGTTAACCTCCAGAAATCACTAGCATCATTATTTTCTTTCTTCAGTTAACATTTTTAAAACATTTTATTTTGCGGGGGAGTACAATCAATTAACCATGTTGTGATAATTTCAGGTAAACAGCAAAGGGACTCAGTCATACATATACATGTATCCATTCTCCCCGAAATGTCCCTCCCATCCAGGCTGCCACATAACATTCATCAGAGTTCCCTGTGATATACAGTACATGCTTATTCATTTTAAATATAGAAGTGTACAAGCTCATTCCAAGCTTTCTAACTATCCCTTCCTTTCATTTTTCTTCCAGCAGCCATAAGTTTGTTTTCTAAGTCTGCGAGTCTGTTTCTGTTTTGTAAATAAGTTCATTTGTATTATTTCTTTTTAGATTCCATGTAAAAGGGATGTCATTCAATATTTCCCCTTCTTTGCCCGATTTACTTCACTCAGTATGACCATCTCTGGGTCCATCCATGTTGCTGCAAATGGCATTATTTCATTCTTTTTAAAGGCTGAGTAATATTCAATTGTGTATATGTACCACATTGCAGCACTGTATACTATAGCCAAGACATGGAAGCAACCTAAATGTCCATTGACAGCTGCTGCTAAGTCACTTCAGTCATGTCCGACTCTTTGCAACCCTGTGGGCCATAGCCCGCCAGGCTCCTCTGTCCATGGGATTCTCCAGGCAAGAATACTCGAGTGTGTTGCCATGCCCTCCTCCAGGGGATCTTCCCAAACGTGGGATAGAATCCATGTCTCTTAAGTCTCTTGCATTAGCAGGCGAGATATTTACTGTTAGTGCCACCTGGGAAGTCACATGAGCACATATACGAAACTTTAATTTTTTTCACTAATGTATGCAACTTAATTAGATAAACAGTTTTATTTGTTTATATTTTGATGGCCTGCTGCTGCTGCTGCTAAGTCGCTTTAGTCATGTCAGACTTTGTGCAAGCCCATAGACGGCAGCCCACCAGACGCCCCCATCCCTAGGATTCTCCAGACAAGAACACTGGAGTGGGTTGCCATTTCCTTCTCCAATGCATGAAAGTGAAAAGTGAAAATGAAGTCGCTCAGTAGTGTCTAACTCTTAGCGACCCCATGGACTACAGCCCACCAGGCTCCTCCATCCATGGTATTTGCCAGACAAGAGTACTGCAGTGGGGTGCCATCGACTTCTCTGTTTGATGGCCTCTATGTGTATATTTCAAATATATAAATCTATAAATCTTGAAAATTCTGTGAACTATCATTTGTAAGCATCATATCAAAACTTTCTTAATTTGAATAATTATTAGTATTTGCTTATTGTATTTTATCACTATGGTCAAAGATACCTTAAACATGTGACAATGTATGGAAAATTATTACCTCATTTTACTACATCAAAAAACCTGGTCAAGGTATAAGTCTGTGGTTCTCAGCTACATTGCATTGTGATCTAGGTATTTATCCACTTTCACCAACACTTTTATATGCTAAAATCAGATTTTAACATACAGCAGGTGTTGTAGCCAAGTGTTCTGGGAAAGAAACTTACTCCGAAGGACAATGCAGAGGGTGGAGTGCAGTTTATTACAATGGCAGGCCCAAGGCAGAGTCTCCTCTTAGCCAAGGACCCCCTACCAGTTTTTGTGAAAACCTTATATACCCTAAGTGTACGTTCTCAAACCCTCCTCCTCAAATTCTCTGAAACTAGTCTGAACAAAGGAAACGAAAGATGCAATCAAAATTAACCCGTGATTCGTATGCCTTAAGCCTAGGTAGTCAACAGTGGACAATTATCAATAGGCTGGTGGTCATATTTTTGCCTGGCAAATCCCATGGACGGAGGAACCTGGAAGGTTGCAGTCCATGGGGTCACTGAGGGTCAGACATGACTGAAAGACTTCACTTTCACTTTTCACTTTCCTGCACTGGAGAAGGAAACGGCAACCCACTCCAGTGTTCTTGCTTGGAGAATCCCGGGGACGGGGGAGCCTGGTGGGCTGCCGTCTATGGAGTCACACAGAGTCGAACGTGACTGGGGAAACTTAGCAGCAGCAGCAGCAGCAGCAGCAGCAGCATACCCCAATAAGCATAATAGAATTTATGATTCTATTTGGTTACAGACAATTAGGGTATTCTTTAGGGGACAGAGTGTCTAGGTATGAGCCCTGGGGCTCTTCCATCCAGGGATTCTGGTTTTCCAGTTGGTATGTCATTTCCATAGATACTGAGCATATAGCTCAAAGTCCACAGTCCAGCCCAAGATGTAGTCCTGCTTTCAAGATGGAATCTGTACTGTCTGTTCCTCCTTCACAGGAACCTACTGAATTAGGAAAATTAATCACTAAATGAGAGCTGACACTGAACGTGGAATAGCTCCTCTAGGCCCTCCTGCGCCCGTGCAGCCACCGCTCCTTGGACTCCTCACTTCATTCCTGAATTTTTCTAACATTACTCCATGTCCATCGTCTTTTAAAACTTCATCTGCAGTACACAGACCCAGGGTTTTTAGTGCTTCTTTATACTGTACAAATGATATGGATCCTTTATTCGAGGAGTCCAGCATCTCAAACATAGATGCAATATTAGATTTATCCATAAATAAAGGGAGACCCACACCTGATAGTTTGGCAATTCTCAGCCGTTCCAATATAGACATTAAATACTCTCTTAGTCTTTCGGTCGGCTGTGTCCTGGGCTGGATATGCTTGAAGGACTGGATTGTGACAAAGCTAGGCTGCTATTTTTCCCAACCTGAAACACAATGTCGGGAGGGGTGGCTGTGAGGAGATACCCCGTGTCCAAGGTAAGGAGCAGTCGCTGCCCTTTGCTGGTGCAGCCATGAAGAGATACCCCACATCCAAGGTAAGAGAAACCCAAGTAAGGCGGTAGGTGTTGCAAGAGGATATCAGAGGGCAGACACACTGAAACCATACTAACAGAAACTAGTCAATCTAATCACACTAGGACCACAGCCTTGTCCTACTCAATGAAACCAAGCCATGCCCGTGGGGCAACCCAAGACGGGCGGGTCATGGTGGAGAGGTCTGACAGAATGTGGTCCACTGGAAAAGGGAATGGCAAACCACTTCGGGATTCTTGCCTTGAGAACCCGATGAACAGTATGAAAAGGCAAAATGATAGAATACCAAAAGAGGAACTCCCCAGGTCATTAGGTGCCCAATATGTTACTGGAGATCAGTGGAGAAATAACTCCAGAAAGAATGAAGGGATGGAGCCAAAGCAAAAACAATACCCAGTTGTGGATGTGACTGGTGATAGAAGCAAGGTCCAATGCTGTAAAGAGCAATATTGCATAGGAACCTGGAATGTCAGGTCTATTAATCAAGGCAAATTGAAAGTGGTCAAACAGGAGACGGCAAGAGTGAATGTCAACATTCCAGGAATCAGCAAACTAAAATGGACTGGAATGGGTGAATTTAACTCAGAGGACCATTATATCTACTACTGTGGGCAGGAATCCCTCAGAAGAAATGGAGTAGCCACTATGATTAACAAAAGAGTCCGAAATGCAGTACTTGGATGCAATCTCAAAAATGACAGAATGATCTCTGTTCGTTTCCAAGGCAAATCATTCAATATTATGGTTATCCAAGTCTATGCCCCAACCAGTAATGCTGAAAAAGCTGAAGTTGAATGGTTTTATGAAGACCTACAAGACCTTTTAGAACTAACACCCAAAAAAGATGTCCTTTTCATTATAGGGGACTGGAATGCAAAAGTAGGAAGTCAAGAAACACCTGGAGTAACAGGCAGACTTGGCCTTGGAATATGGAATGAAGCAGGGCAAAGGCTAATAGAGTTTTGCAAGAAAATGCACTGGTCATAGCAAACACCCTCTTCCAACAACACAAGAGAAGACTCTACACATGGACATCACCAGATGGCTGACACCAAAATCAGATGGATTATATTCTTTGCAGCCAAAGATGGAGAAGTGCTATACAGTCAGCAAAAGCAAGACCAGAGCTAACTGCGGCTCAGATCATGAACACCTTATTGCCAAATTCAGACTTAAACTGAAGAAAGCAGGGGAAACCACTAGATCATTCAGGTATGACCTAAATAAAATCCCTTATGATAATACAGTGGAAGTGAGAAATAGATTTAAGGACTAGATCTGATAGATTGAGTACCTGATGAACTATGGACGGAGGTTTGTGATATTGTACAGGAGACAGGGATCAAGACCATCCCCATGGAAAAGAAATGCAAAAAAGCAAAATGGCTGTCTGAGGACGCCTTACAAATAGCTGTGAAAATAAGAGAAGTGAAAAGCAAAGGAGAAAAGGAAAGATATAAGCATCTGAATGCAGGGTTCCAAAGAAGAGCAAGGAGAGATAAGAAAGCCTTCCTAGGTGATTAATGCAAAGAAATAGAGGAAAACAACAGAATGGGAAAGATTAGAGATCTCTTCAAGAAAATTAGAGATACCAAGGGAATATTTCCTGCAAAGATGGGCTCGATAAAGGACAGAAATGGTCTGGACCTAACAGAAGCAGAATATATTAGGAATAGGTGGCAAGAATACACTGAAGAACTGTACAAAAAAGATCTTCATGACCCAGATAATCACGATGGTGTGATCACTCACCTAGAGCTAGACATCCTGGAATGTGAAGTCAAGTGGGCCTTAGAAAGCATCACTATGAACAAAGCTAGTGGAGGTGATGGAATTCCAGTTGAGCTATTTCAAATCCTGAAAGATGATGCTGTGAGAGTGCTGCACTCAATATGCCAGCAAATTTGGAAAACTCAGCAGTGGTCACAGGACTGGAAAAGGTCCGTTTTCATTCCAATCCCAAAGAAAGGCAATACCAAAGAATGCTCAAACTACCACACAGTTGCACTCATCTCACATGCTAGTAAAGTAATGCTCAAAATTCTCCAAGCCAGGCTTCAGCAATATGTGAACTAACTTCCAGATGTTCAAGCTGGTTTTAGAAAAGGCAGAGGAACCAGAGATCAAATTGCCAACATCTGCTGGGTCATGGAAAAAGCAAGAGTTCCATAAAAATGTCTATTTCTGCTTTATTGACTATGCTAAAACCTTTGACAGTGTGGATCACAAGAAACTGTGGAAAATTCTGAGAGAGATGGGAATACCAGACCACCTGACCTGCCTCTTTAGAAATCTGTATGCAAGTCAGGAAGCAACAGTTAGAACTGAACATGGAACAACAGACTGGTTCCAAATAGGAAAAGGAGTACGTCAAGGCTGTATATTGTCACCCTGCTTATTTAACTACTATGCAGAGTACATCATGAGAAACGCTGGCCTGGAAGAAACACAAGCTGGAATCAAGATTGCCGGGAGAAATGTCAATAGCCTCAGATATGCAGATGACACCACCCTTATGGCAGAAAGTGAAGAGGAACTAAAGAGCCTCTTGAGGTAAGTGAAAGAGGAGAGTGAAAAAGTTGGCTTAAAGCTCAACATTCAGAAAACGAAGATCATGGCATCTGGTCCCATCACTTCATGGGAAATAGATGGGGAGACAGTGGAAACAGTGTCAGACTTTATCTTTTTGGGGCTCCAAAATCACTGCAGATGGTGATTGCAGCCATGAAATTAAAAGATGCTTACTCCTTGGAAGAAATGTTATGACTAACCTTGATAGCATATTCAAAAGCAGAGACATTACTTTGCCAACTAAAGTCCCTCTAGTCAAGGCTATGGTTTTTCCAGTAGTCACGTATGGATGTGGGAGTTGGACTGTGAAGAAGGCTGAATGCTGAAAAATTGATGCTTTTGAACTGTGGTGTTGGAGAAGACTCTTGAGAGTCCCTTGGACTGCAAGGAGATCCAACCAGTCCATTCTGAAGGAGATCAGCCCTGGGGTTTCTTTGGAAGGAATGATGCTAAAGCTGAAACTCCAGTACTTTGGCCACCTCATGCGAAGACTTAACTCATTGGAAAAGACTCTGATGCTAGGAGGGATTGGGGCAGGAGGAGAAGGGGACGACTGAGGATGAGATGGATGGATGTCTTCACAGACTCGATGGACATGAGTCTGAGTGAACCCTGGGAGTTGGTGATGGACAGGGAGGCTTGGCGTGCTGTGATTCATGGGGTCGCAAAGAGTCGGACACAACTGAGTGACTGAACTGACATAAGAGCTTAAAATATAAATGAAAACTTAAAGTATAACAGAACAGTTTTTAAAGAAGGCATGACTAAATAAATAGTAATGATTAATATGATAATGTTTCCATAGGATACCCATGGAAATAGAGTTCTTATGTCCCTTACTTTCTGCACCAGCTCTTGGAACACCTGTTTGTTTTACCCAGCTGTGAAAACTACAGAACACTCTGAATGCTCCAGGGCTGAGGCAGAGGTCCACTTTTTCTATATCCTGGCAGAAGAAGATTTGGGGCCTGGTGGAAGCTACCTTTGCTAGCCTTTTAAAACTCCGTGACTCACTATGAAAATCTCATAGAGGAACTCCATCTCCCCCAGTGAACAAGTGTCCATCCATAATTTTCAGTTTATCAGATTATCCCTGGAGGTAGCAGAGATAGAACAACCAGACAGAAGCATGCACTTATGGTTTAGAGCTTATGGAAAAGGTCCAGTTGCTTCATGGTTTGTGTAATTTTTTTTAATGATGATGAAAAGAAAAGGGAGTAGGAGAAAGTACAGAGACATGTTAGAGATGCTTATTTGAATTTATACTGCTCACAAGAATCTATTTCCCCCAAATCCTAATTCTGAGAGGGTAACAGGCAGGAAGGCCAGGGGTCTCCAAACAGAGGAAATAGGCTGCAAGTGTTAGAGATTTTTCTCTCTCTCTCTTAAGCAGCAGGAGGAAACAAAGTATTGTTATATTTTTTCCTTCTCTATACAAATTTAAAAAGAGGTTTCTCTTGAAATTCTATGTTGCCACCTGAACTTAACTTTTCTCAAACCTTGAGCTAACCAGTGCATTTTTCTTATGGAAATGCTTGTCTTAAGCTATGTTAATGTACTATGCATTTACCCAGACTCTCTCTTCAAGTCGTTCAGGCTAAAGGCTCAGAACCCACTTGACAAACTGGTATGTTACACACATACATTGTTCTCTGAATCTGTATTAATGAAACTATATATTTGTATGGAAATCTGCCTTTCTTTAAGATTCATATCAATCATTTTATGGCCCGGGATAACTCACCTGGTGCCATTCTCTGACTTTTGAGACATTTCCTTTCTTTAATTAACAGACTGCTAGTAGCTATGTAACATCCAGCTAAAGACTAGCAAGGGGGTACTCTTTCTACCTGCTTTTGATGTCTATGTCAGAAGCTTTCTCTATCTCTTTTATACTTTAATAAGTGTTTATTACACAAAAGCTCTGAGTGATCAAGCCTCGTCTCTGGCCCCGGATTGAATTCTTCTCTGGAGGCCAAGAATCCCAGTGTCTTTCATGGTTCAGCAACAGCCTTTCAATTCTATTTATATTTTTACTTTTTATTTTACATTGGAGTATAGCTGATAAAGAATCTTGTGATAGCTTCAAGTGCACAGCAGAGTGTCTCCACCTTAGATGTACATGTATTCCTTCTCCCCCAAACCCCCCTTCCATCCAGACTGCCACATAACATTGAGCAGAGTCCCCTGTACTATACTGTAAGTTCTCACCACTTATCCATTTTAAATATACAGTGTGTACGTATCAATCCCAAGCTCCCTAACTATCCCTTCCTCCATTATAAATTTGATTTAGAAGCATGAAACCATACATAAACTGAAAACACCAGAGGAGTTATTACTCCTGAAGATTTAAAATTAGGTATGAATGATGCCTTCATGTCTGGAACTCAGATAATAGAACAGCACTTAGAATATAGTAAACAATGTCATTTCATTTTGTGAGGAAAACTCCTTTCTCTGAATTCAGTGAAGAGTTCAGATATAGGATTTCATGATTTGAGACTGGCTGCCAGAGTCATCTTTTCCCACCCCATCCTCTAGCTGGAATCATTTATGATTTCAACATAAAAAATATGTTTCAGTGATGGGGGCTCCTTCACAGCCTGGGCTTCCTTTTCTGAATGCTCACAGATGAGCAAAGCTCTTTCTATTCTGTACTTAACTATCAAAACCATCTAATTTCCCCATTTCATGACCCCACATCATCCTTGAGAGAACGTCATCCCTAGATAAATGAGAATTTTTTTTCTATCTATAAAAGATGCACAATGAGGTATAAATACAAAATGCATGCAATATTTTATGGTGACACTTAGAAAACTTATAAATAATGTTAAGTTTTACCATAGTCCTCTTGCTGTAGCCGTGTGTTCTGGGAAACAAACTCACTCAGAAGGACAATGCAGAGAGTGGAGTGCAGTTTATTACACTGGCTGGCCCAAAGCAGATTCTCCTGTTAGCCAAGGACTCCGACCAGTTTTTGTGAAAACCTTATATACCCTAAGTGTACGTGCCCAAACTCACCTCCTCAAATTCTCTGAAACTAGTCTGAACAAAGGAAAATAAAGACACAATCAAAGTTAACCCATGATTCATATGCCTTAGGCCTAGGTGGTTAACAGTGGACAATTATCAATAGGCCTGTGGTCATACCCCAATAAGCATAATAGAATTTATGATTCTATTTGGTTACACAGACACTTAGGGTATTCTTTTAGCAAAGGAGAATCTAGGTATGAGCCCTGAAGCTCTTCCATCTGTGGATTCTGGTTTTCCAGTTGGTATGTCGTTTCCATAGATACTGGACATATAGCTCAAAGTCTACAGTCCAGCCCAAGTTGGGGTTCTGCTTTTAAGGTGGAGCCTGTTCTGTCTGTTTCCTTCTTCACTCTCAACCTGGAAAACAGTAAAGAGTAAGAAATCTCTCCAGCTTTCTGTGCTATGGGGATTAGCTTCCTGAAAGGAACAATTCTTCCCCTTATAACTCAGATAAAATGCATAGACACCCCTTGTCTACCTCAGACCCACCAAGTTCCTATTTTTTGCCTCTCAAATAATTATTAATGGACTTCCATGGTAGCTCAGCTTGTAAAGAAGCTGCTGCAATTTAAGAGACTATGGTTCAATTCTGGAGTCAGGAAGATCCGCTGGAGAAGGGATAGGCTACCCACTCCAGCATTCTTGTGCTTTCCTGGTGGCTCAGGTGAAGAATACACCTGCAATGTGGGAGACCTGGATTCAGTTCAGCAAGATCCCCTGGAGAATGGGATGGCTACCCACGCCAGTATTTAGATCCTCCAAATTCCAATTTTTTGCCTTATAAATAAATATTCATACATGAACTGCTGCTCCACTGATCCTTTGGAACAAAGTGCTTATTAATCAAACTATTTTAACACATCAGTCCTTCTCACTTGCCCACATCCTGCTGTCTGTACTTTACTCCTTCCTCTCTGTAAGAGAAAAAACACTCTTGATTAACTCCAAAATGTTTGCTGAACTTATGTTCAGCAACTTATGTTTCTCTCTATTGCAATAGTCATCCTGGGTTGCAATAAGCCTTTTTACCCTGCCTTGCCTATTGTCTTGTAAAATAAAATCTCCCTTTACTAAGTCCAGATTTGTTCTTTATTTCATATATATTTAGTTACTAGGACTGTGGTTAGAGGCTGACTATTTATTTTAAAGGAGAAGTCCTAATTCATTGCATCTTAATATAAAGGGCTTCCTGAGAATTTTTATGGTTTGCTAAATCTCTCATTCTTTGAACTGGTAGTAAGTTTAATAAGTGAATTAGATGGATTTTCTATTGTGTTGCAGTCATTTTCCTTAGCTTTTAGTAATGCCATTATCTGCACAAAATAAATATTTCCATTTTTCATCAGCTATAATTAGAAATACAACCATGTAGCTTCCTGTTCCCTGAAAATTCTCCAGAATGCTTCATTGACAGAATGAAATAAAAAACGTTAAAAGTAATGACTTGATTGTATAGCAAGTTGGTGATTTTTTTGAGTTACTTTATTATTTGTCTTCATTGGCCTGTAGTTGATTTACAATACTGTAAATTAATTTCAGGTGTCCATCAAAGTGACTCAGTTTAGTGTATAGGGGTGTGTGTGTGTGTATGTTTATATACATATAATATCGTTCTCTGTGTTATACAGTAGGTCTTTATTGTTTATTTTGTATATAGTAGTATGTATCTGTTAATCCCAAACTCTGTTTATCCTTCCCACATCTGCTTCGGTAACCTTAAGTTTGCTTTCCATGTCTGTGAGTTGATTTTTGTTTTTAAACAAGTTAATTTGTATCACTTTTTAGATTCCACGTATAAGTTATATCATATAATATTTACCTTTCTGTGTCTGACATTTCACTTAGTATTAGAATCTCCAAGTCCACCCTTGTTGTTGCAAATGGCATTATTTCATTTTTTTAAAATGTCTGAGTAATATTCCATTGTGTATATGTACTGTGTCTTCTTCATACATTTATCTGTCCATAGACATTAAGGTTGTTTCTCATCTACACTATTATAAATTGTGCCATGATGACCAAATTAAAATTTTCATCTTCTCTGGAAACATGCCCAGGAGTGGTATTACTGGACCATGTGGTATCTCTAGTCTTGGTTTTTTAAGGAGGCTCCATACTGTTCTCCATAGTGGCTGCACCAAATTATGCAGCCCTACCAACAATGTAGGAGGGTTCCCTTTTCTCCACACCCTCTGTAGCATTTGTTATTTGTAGACATTTTGATCATGGACATTCTCGGCGATACCTTTAGAGTTGCTTTAATATAAAACCTCTGTAGAATTAAAAGCAATGCATAAAAAATGTCCTTTTGTAAGAGGAAAGTTAGATCTTTGCAGTTAAGTATAAAACAAAGGAATTCAGTTCAGTCGCTCAGTCTTGTCCAACTCTTTGCGACCCCATGCATTCAAATGGGTATATCTTTCATTTTTTCCTTTGTTTTTCACTTATTTTCTTTTCACAGCTATGTGTAAGGCCTCCTCAGACAGCCATTTTGCTTTTTTTGCATTTCTTTTTCTTGGGGATGGTCTTGATCCCTGTCTCCTGTACAATGTCACGAACTTCCGTCCATAGTTCATCAGGCACTCTGTCTATCAGATCTAGTCCCTTAAATCTATTTCTCACTTCCACTGTATAATCATAATGGATTTTACTTAGGTCATACCTGAATGGTCTAGTGGTTTTCCCTACTTTCTTCAGTTTAAGTCTGAATTTGGCAATAAGGAGTTCATGATCTGAGCCACAGTCAGCTCCCAGTCTTGTTTTTGCTGACGGTATAGAGCTTCTCCATCTTTGGCTGCAAAGAATATAGTCAATCTGATTTTGGTGTTGGCCATCTGGTGATGTCCACGTGTAGAGTCTTCTCTTGTGTTGCTGGAAGTGGGTGTTTGCTATGACCAGCGCGTTCTCTTGGCAGAACTCTCTTAGCCTTTGCCCTGCTACATACTGTACTTCAAGGCCACATTTGCCTGTTACTCCAGGTGTTTCTTGACTTCCTACTTTTGCATTACAGTCCCCTATAATGAAAGGACATCTTTTTTGGATGTTAATTCTAAAAGGTCTTTTAGGTCTTCATAGAACCATTCAACTTCAGGTTCTTCAGCTTTACTTGTCGGGACAGACACTTGGATTACTCTGATATTGAATGGTTTGCCTTGGAAATGAACAGAGATCATTCTGTCATTTTTGAGATTGCATCCAAGTACTGCAGTTTGGACTCTTTTTTTTGACTATGATGGCTACTCCATTTCTTCTAAGGGATTCTTGCCCATAGTAGTAGATATAATGGTCACGTGAATTAAATTCACCCATTCCAGTCCATTTTAGTTCACTGATTCCTAAAATGTCGACGTTCACTCTTGCCATCTCCTGTTTGACCACTTCCAATTTGCCTCGATTCATAGACCTAACATTCCAGGTTCCTGTGCAATATTTCTCTTTATAGCATGGGACCTTGCTTCTGTCACCAGTCACATCCACAACTGGGTATTGTTTTTGCTTTGGCTTCATCCCTTCATTCTTTCTGAAGTTATTTCTCCACTGATCTCCAGCAGCATATTGGGCACCTACCGACCTGGGGAATTTATCTTTCAGTGTCCTATCTTTTTGCCTTTTCATATGGTTCATGGGGGTTCTCAAGGCAAGAATACTGAAGTGGCTTGCCAGTCCCTTCTCCAGTGGACCACATTTTGTCAGAACTCTCCACCATGACTCGTCCATCTTGGGTGGCCCTACACAGCATGGCTTAGTTTCATTGAGTTAAACAAGGCTGTGGTCCATGTGATCAGATTGGTTAGTTTTCTGTGATAGTGGTTTTGGTCATTCTGCCCTCTGATGCCGTCTCTCAGCGCCTACAGTCTTACTGGGGTTTCTCTGGACGTGGGGTAGCTCTTCATGGCTGCAGTACATTAAATCTATGTGGGTAGAGTGATAGGTGTGTATGGAATGCAAATCCTATTTTACCTGATGGTTTCACTCTCCTAGGTATATGAACCATTTATCGAACATTTCCCATGGACTTGAGTCTACTCAGTTGAACTTCACATCCATTTCTTTCCCTGCTTTTAGAGAGAGCAGAGTGAGCAGTATGGAGAGCCAGCATATCCATAAAGAAAACTTGAAGGGCTTAGATTCTCAGGAAACTAGTAATGCAGTCAGCACAGACTACAAAATAACATTCTGTTTCATTATTTTATAAAGCTATTAACAATATTTTGGTTATTACATCTTCAATTATGATGGGTTCAGTAGTATAAGCAGTGTTTCTAATATATACTTGACCCTGGCATCCCGTTCCCCCACCCCACTTCCCCGAGCTCGTGTGTTCCAATGATCCAGATTTTAAACAAGTTTCATAGATTATATCTTTGCACTTAAGATAGTAAACCATTGTTAGACTATTGCAGCATTAATAGAATATTAGGGAGGCATAAGCATGCAATATGCTTTACCTGGGCTTCCCTGGTGGCTCACTCAGTAAAGATCAGCCTGCAATGCAGGAGGCCACCTGCTGTGCAATAGGCATGTGTTTGATCCCGGCTTTGGGAAGATCCCCTGAAGAAGGAAATGGCTACCTACTCCAGTATTCTTGCTTGGGAAATCCCATGGATAGAGGAGCCTGGTGGGCTATAGTCTCTGGGGTCACAAGAGATGGACTTGACTTAGCGACTAAACCACCACCACCACTATCATGCTTCAGCTGCTGCTCCTAAGTCACTTCAGTCGTGTCTGACTCTGTGAGCCCCCATGGACGGTAGCCCACCAGGCTCCTCTGTCCTGGGATTCTCCAGGCAAGAATACTGGAGTGGGTTGCCATTTCCTTTTCCAATACATGCATGCATGCATGCATGCTAAGTCGCTTCACCTAGAATCTGACAAAATTTATTTTACCTAGAATCTGATCAAATTTATTGATCCTTCATGAGAATAATGAACACAAGAATCTGTACACAATTTTTCATCAAATTCTGGGGCCTTCAGAGATCTCTTCAAGGTGAGAACTCACAAAGGACTTCTTAACAAAAGTTTTATTTTTCCCACAAATCAGTTTATTTTAGTCAATCTTATATTCATCTTATAAATGAGGAAATTGTAGCCTTAATATTTTAAGTTCAACATACAATGAATTCCTTGGTGATTCAGTGGTTAGGACTCTGTGTTTTCACTCTCAGGACCAGGGTTCAACCCTTGGTTGGGGAGCTAAGATCCTACAAGCTGCATCTGGCTGCCCCCACCCCCCAAAAAATCATGTATACAGAATACATATACTTTCAGTTTTCAACAATTCAAAAGTCAAATTTAAGCAGGTTTCAGGCATAGTGATTTTCAAATAATTTATACTTAAGCTAATTTTTCTCTAATGCAAACATAAAAATCACAGTCAATAAATTCAGTGTGTGAATTCAATTTGAAGATAAATTAACTTTTCCCTAGACATTATTCTTATTTATGGAGTTACTTACTCTTGACTTTGAAGCCATTAGAATTAATGCTGGTAGTTACATGCCATTTTAGTGTCAATGTAAAATACATTGACTCATATTGATGAAAATTTTATTTTGTATTCTGGATGTGATAGGAGGTAAGCTGTATCATGCAAAATTACGTTCTCTGGAATTAGAAAGCAAAAACGGAAATCATAATGCTGAGCATTTTTATATTTCTACTTTTGAGCCTATCATCCTCCGATTCCTCTTATTTTTCTCTCTTTACAGAATTCATTTTATTAAAAGCATCTTCACTTTAAGAAATGTTTTAGTGAACATCTTCTTAGTCAAGTTAATGAAACTTGGTTCTAGAAATCCAGGAGGAAGGAAAAAAAATGTAATGACTTCTATAAAAAAAGAGATATTGTGAGAAGATGTGGAATGCTTTCAAAGGAGAGGGGCCAGTTTGAAGCAACTCATGAGTCACAGAAAGTACTGGGCAGTTTCTAAAGGGAGGAAGGACATGGAGAGAAAGAAGGACACACACATACACACACACACACACACAGAGAAGGGGACAGAGAAAAGGCAAACTGGACCAACCAAACTGGACCAACAGAACACAGCACAGAGCAGAGGTTTCGGTCTCACCCCGCAGTCAGTTTCTTTCATCCTTATTTGGTTGGGAGATTCTTAAATGCCTGAATTTTCCCATAAATTACCTTAAATGATGTTCCAAATTTAAATTACGCTAAATATTGGTAGTGACTGTGTACACCTGTGCTTCCCTGTTGGATGCTCCTGCTCTGATATACTTTATAAGCACTTACCACCTTAATGAGGCTGCTTATTTGTAATTAATCCCTATAGGAACCCACTGCTGTGGTTCATCAGTTTGAGTTATTTTCAGTCATCTCTGAAGACATAGTTTGAAGTAAAATATACCAAGTTGCTTATGATCTGGGAGAGAGAGGGAAGATATTTTAAGAGTCCAGATCAATGTCTCACTCTGCCTTCAAGATTTCATACTTATTGTTGCTTCCACCAGTGATCTTTCTTTTAATTGACCACTGCCCATGCGTGTTTCAGAACAAAAGCAGGCATGTGGGCTTCAAGTCAAGAACACTTACTTTATTGCTGTTTCTCAGCTTCCTTGACATTTGGTATTGGGCAAGTCAATTCTGCTGTGACTCACTCTAGTTCCCCATTAAATAGGGGAAAGTCAGATCTTCTAACATAATATTATTTTGAGGGTGCCAAGAGATGAGAGGTTAATGAAGTTTTGTATTTTAAAAACAGACATACATATTCTGAAATCCAAGCATATTTTACATCTTCAGAGCTGTTCCATGTAAAACATTAATCAACAGAAAGCTCCATTAAACAGAGTTGGGAGACTGGAAAAGGGGTTTTCTCATGCTTTTTGATAATGGGAGAACCCAACAGGAAAAAGAGGTTCTTCTTTCTTGACAAAGACTTGGTTAATGAAAGGCCATGGACTCTGTTTACTATAACCCTCCCAACTTCCTTTTTCTCCCTATAGAAAAGGGAGGAAACTGAAGAACCAAATTTCTTTTTGCCATAAGAGGACATGGGTGTGACTCCCCATGGTTGCAGACTGAATTGCAATTCTCTGCTTTCTCCCTAATACACATATATTTGCTGAGAAAACATCTGGGTGTCAGTTTCAGGTCAAGATAAGTTTTTCCTTCCTTTTGTTGATGGCACAGAAACTCTTGCTCAGTAAGTTAATAACTACGGACTCTGGATTGTTTCATGTTTTTCTCTTCTGCATTCACTCTGATTAGCACATCCTTCTTTGGGACCAATGATAAGGTTTTTATCTGTATCTTATAAGGTTGTTGTGTTGTTCCCTTAATAGCTGTTTTAATTCTTATTTTTTATTTCCCCAGTACTCCTCTTTTAGATAATAATACTTCTTAATCTCATCATTGTGGTCTCACTATTGAGTTTGTGTTCTAATTTCATTGTCTTTTATTTTCTTCTGATCATTCCATTCTGTTTTCTTTCAAAATAAGTTCTTTATTCTGTCCCTTTCTTTTTGTATATGGCATGGCTTTTTTCTTTCTTTCTTTTTTTTAACCAGTTCTTCCCTCTATTCTTTCTTCTTAACTATAACCTTTATTACAGATATCATGATGCTGGGCTATGCTACTCATCACTTGCTCATATCCGGGGGGTCAGGCCTTCCACCTACTCTGTCTTCAAATTGATTTTCCTTTACATCAAGCAACTACCCATTTATGTAACTGGAACTGTTTGTCTTCTCTCTGAGATCCATGGAGAGGGGCGTTTTATCCTGTGTCTGCAGTTCATGTACATGGGAGAACTTCCGTCGGGTCTCTATTCTTCCATCTAAGATTCTGACACATATCCTCCACCAGGATTTAAGACATCTACTTTTAAGAGGAGAATAACTTTGGGCTTCTAATCATTACCATATTTCTGCAAAGGCACTGGGAAATGTCAAAATTTGACACATTTTGTGCTTCTGCTGATACCCTACTTGTTATGTAAGAGCGCCTACACTTTCTCTCTCCTCTCTCCATGTCTCTGTGTCTCTCTCTTTTTTTTTTTTTTTTTGTACTTTTGGCCAGAGTGTCTACTTGTTTCTTTCATCTACTTCTTGCCAAATTCGAGAGTGAAATTCTCACAATTGTGTCACTTAGTCACTCATCTTCTTTCTTTGTATTAATTCTGAGTGGGGTGTGTATGTGTGTGTGTGAGTTTGAATGAGTGTGTATTTTAGGCATAGTACGGAGGTTGGTTTAGGATACTAAAATCTTTATGTTTTGAATTGAGATGGTATCCTTTTCTTATCGGTTATCACTATGAATTTCCCTCATTTAAGATTTGCTGCTTTAACTTTGATTTACAGACTTTGGGAGCAATAATTCTGATTGGAGTCCTCTCCACCACTTTTCCTACTCTTCAGGGTATTCCTTGTCTTTTGAATATAAATTCAATGAGAGTGGGAATGAAATCTATATTCATTTTATAGCTTCTCTATTATAATTCTGTGGCTTCCCCTGACCCCACATAGAGCTATTGAGTTATAGAAAGGAAAGTTAGCTTTGCATTAATACATGCATGCCCTTGTGTTGACGTTTTCAATCATTTTATACTCTCCTTCTAAGCACCATGGTAAAATATTCTACAAATTTAGAAGCTCTGAGATTAATGGGCATTTCCTTTGGCATATTAGATATAAATTTGGCAAAAACTGAATGAAAGATAAGGAAATGGGAATATCTTATCCCTTTACAGTTGGGATAGATGGATTATCAAAACCTCATCTGAGACAGACAGACAAATTAAGTTTTTCAGTAAATTAAGCACTATCTTTCAATTATTAATCTGACTAACACAGAAACAAAATCACCTAGATAAATAGGTAAGAAAGATGCAGGCACTTTATAAAGAGGCATCTCTGGGCATCTGGAGTCTGTCTCCACTCCACACTTTATTTACAGTATCAATTAAGGTCAAGTGAACCAAGTTCTCTAGCATTTAGAATGAAAATAAATGAAAATCACCAATATTACAATATGAAATGTTGTCTAGCTATAGTGTTCCTGTTTACTTTCAGACCTGATTATTATTGTTACTGTTCAGTTGGCAAGTCATGTCCAACTCTGCTACCCCATGGACTGCAGCATGCCAGGCCTCCTTGTCCCTCACCATCTCTTGGAGTTTGCCAAAGTTCATGTCCATTGAATCAGACATGGTTAGACACCTGCATTATATTTTTTGCAATCTGCATCTTCTTTTGATTCACAAAGAAATGTCAATTCCATAAGAGAAAAATGTCATTCCTTCAAATCAAAACTTCCTTGCAGGTGTTTTAAAAAAAGTATCAGGTTTACAAGTTCTATAAAATAATAAACTTCTCATCCACTATGCATTCTGTGTTTTTATCTGCATAACAATAGATGGACATGATGGGGGGTGAATAATGGATCCAGAGCAGATGTGTTCAACATTGTTCTCTGAAAAATGACTATGTAGTTGAGAATAACAACACTTCATACCCCCAAAATATGACTGGGGAGGGAGGCAGTATTTTACTCTGAGAGCAAGAAGCAGCAAAAATGATTCTCAAGTAATTTACTTGTACTTAGATGAATCCTTTAATACTTTTTACCAAATGTATTTATTGATAAAAATCCCTGTAACATCATTACATTATGTGACACGTTTCAATCTTCAGTTTTTGAAATGCACTATAATGCATTCTTAGGGGCTTTCCAGGTGGTGCTGGTGGTAAAAAGCCCACCTGCCAATGCAGGAGACATAAGAGACTAGGGTTTGATCCCTGGGTTTGGAAGAGTCCCCGGAGGAGGGCATGGCAACCCACTCCAGTATTCTTGCCTTGAGAATCCCATGGATAGAAGACTCGGGTAGGCTGCAGTCCATGGGGTTGCAAAGACTCGAACACAACTGAAGTGACTTAGCAAGCATGCACACACATGTAATGCATTCTTAGAGGGGCAACTTATGTTTCTGAGTGACAGACATGAAGGCTGCCTCCATGGCACATAATAACATTTATGGCTGCAAAAACATTGAAAATGGAAGAAATTTATTTTAATGATACTTTTAAGTGTCTGAAATACTGAGGAAAATGGCTTTGTGATGTTGTGCTGTTGTCATCTAGATTTCACCCCCATTGTCAACCAATTCCTTACACACAGACCTTGAATCTTTATTAAATGTTCCTTTTTGTTTAAAAATATGATAAAAATATTTTGCCTATTTATAATAAGCATGAAACTATTTTTCTCCAAAATAAAAATAATGCATTTCATTATAGTTTTGAGGGAAAAGAGGTTTTAGGAGAGCAATTTTATGCAACATTTGAAGAACTGGCATATTAGGAAAGAATAATTCAATAGTTTGGAAGCTATTATATTAAATACAATATTAAATATGATATATATATATATAATTACATATTAGGATACATATATAATATATTCTGGGCTTCCCAGGTGGTGCTAAAAAGAACCCACTTGCCAAAGCGGGTGACATAAGAGATGTGGATTCCATACCTGGGTAGTGAAGATCCCCTGGAGAAGGGCATGGCAATCCACTCCCATATTCTTGCCTGGAGAATCTGATTGACAGAGGAGCCTGGTGGGCTACAGACATGGGGTAGCAAAGAGTTGAACACAACTGAAGCTACTGACACACACACACACACACACACACACACACACACACGGGGGTGGGGGAAGATATATATATATATATATATATATATATATACATACACACACACACATACATATTCTATGAGACCATCCTGTCTAACCTTTTAAAACTTTATTCCCATCACTCTTTCGTCATTAACAACATTAAAAAAATGCTTATTAGGTGCCAGGAACTATTCTAAGCAGTTAGTAACTGGTAACTTTTTGATCCTTATGACTGTCAGGTGACATAGGTATTGTCACTGCTGTCCAAATCAGTGAAGACAACCAGGCCCAGAGAAGCTAAGTCATTTGTATGGATAGCATGGAAATATCCAGAAAGCAGAGCCTGAGACACGGGCTTATATGCACACAGTTTATGAAGGAAGCAAACTTAGGAAGCAAAAGTAAGGCATGTAGAGAAAGACACAAGGAGGGGAAGCCAGCATACAGATTCATCGCTGAGCTGCAGAACATGGCATTCCATCAGGACCTTGTGAGGAGGGTGTCTGCCTGAAGGACCAAGGCAAGGACTTACCTAATAGCTCTCTTCTGTCATTCCTCGAGATTTGGCCTTTAGAACATAAACTCACCAAGCTCATGTGGCATTTGTATAAATGTCAGCTGTCTTTATCAAGTGTCCCATCCCTCTGGAGCCTGCTCAGACCTGCTCACATTGGCGAGCGTGAACTCAGAAGATATAAGTCGGTGCAGAGGAAATACCCACATGATCCAACCTAGCTTCACATGGATAATGTGCATGAGTCAGTCTTTCATGCTTGATGCAGGAAAATTAGTGGAACAAGTGCTTGTCCTTGCTACTTAGCTAGTTCCAAATTCAAACCAATATCCCCTTTTCCTCTCTTCTAACACCACTCAGTCTGTATTTTCCTCACATTTGGGCACACATCAGCCAGGCTGCTGCTGCTCTTGCTGCTGCTAAGTCGCTTCTGTCATGTCCAACTCTGTGTGACCCCATAGACGGCAGCCCACCATGCTCCCTTGTCCCTGGGATTCTCCAGGCAAGAATACTGGAGTGGGTTGCCATTTCCTTCTCCATCAGCCAGGCTGATGTTTGCCTAATTAATTGACCTGTACCTCAACATAAGTCTTTTGAGGTATTAGTAATCTTACCCTTCCTGGGCTAAGATTGAATGAATGCAATTGATCAGTCATTAAGAAAAGTGTGGGAGTATCAAAAATATCTTAGTGGACCCCTGAATTCAAGACACATTCTTCTCTGCCCCTTCACCAGCAGCATTCTCAGCCCTTTGGGCTAATAAGAGTTGATTCCCTGCTCCCTAGTATAATACTTTTTTAAAACCCTTTCTGCTCTCCTGGCAAAAAAATGGCAGAAGTGATCAATCAAGTTATAACTTGATTCAGCATCCTTCTAGGTAAGGCAGTATATGATGCATGTGGAACTGTGTAGTTCTTGCTTTTCCATAATGTGTTTCCCTGTGTCTGAGGTGATGTGTCTGAGTAATGTGTCTTTAGATCAAAGAATCTGTAGTGCTGGAACCAGAAGGAGCCATGCAGCCAGGAAAGAGAAATCTAAGTTAGCAAATGTCAGTTCCAGTAAAGATGAATCACTTTCTCATCCAGTGTAGAAAAAGCTCAATACTGTTTTCTTGCATCAGTCTCAAATGCTAGCAAGTTAGGTATTTAGTTCCTAAAATGACCTTTGAGAGAGGGAGTCTGTGCTGTTGATCCCAGGCCACCATGACCACCTGTCACCCTTTATCCCATGTGGTAGGGTTGCTGAGGACAGAGACTACCAGATGACCGTAGGATAAGTCAGTGAGTTTCCCCTGTATTGGATGTTCTCTGGTTTGATTAATCAAAGACAGGTGAATCTTAATACTTAATGCTACTTTGTACAGTCCTCAGCAAGCACCTTGCCATGATTTCTTGTCTCTGATCTTTTCATTGCATTTCTTTATAACCTCTGATTAACCAGTCAAGTCATTCATCATCCCCTAATTCCAAATCTGTGTGAATCTTAGTGACCCCTCCCTCTAATCAAATTAACCAATTAAACATGCTCCCTGAAACTTTGCCAGTGGTAGGATTTCTCCCCAAGTCTGTCCTTTAGGACCACACAGAACCAATCTATTTTCAACTTACGTTCACATCTTGAAGCCAAACATCTTCAAGTGAGGTTTGTCCTTTTGTAAGATGGTAGTAGGAACCACTCTCCCATGAGATCACAAGTGTGAATTAAGCAACAGGCTTCAGTGGGTAAAACATGGATGGTGTGAGAATATGGCCACTTGATCACCTGACTGGCTTACATCTACACTCTTCAGTTCAGTTCAGTTGTGTCCAATTCTTTGTGACCCCATGGACTGCAGCACACCAGGCTGTTCTGTCCATCACCAACTCCTGGACCTTACTCAAACTCATGTCCACTGAGTCAGTGATGCCATCCAACCATCTCATCTTCTGTCATCCCCTTCTCCTCCTGCTTTCAATCTTTCCCAGCATCAGGGTCTTTTCCAGTGAAGCAGTTCTTCTCATCAGGTGGTCAAAATATCAGAGCTTCAGCTTCAGCATCAGTCCTTCTGATGAATATTCAGGACTGATCTCCTTTAGGATGGACTGGTTGTGTCTCCTTGCAGTCCAAGGGACTCTCAAGAGTTTTCTCCAACACCACAGTTCAAAAGCATCAATTCTTCAGCGCTCAGCTTTCTTTATAGTCCAACTCTCACATCCATATGTAACTACTTGTAATAGCGCAAACATTTTGCCTTTTTGCTTTTCTTCTTCTTGGGGATGGTTTTGATTACCACTTCCCATACAATGTTATGAATCTCCATCCATAGTTCTTCAGGCACTCTGTTTATCAGATCTAATCCCTTGAATCTATTTGTCACTTCCCCTGTATAATTGTAAAAGATTTGATTTAGGTCATACCTGAATGGTCTAGTGGTTTTCTCTACTGTCTTCAGTTTAAGGGAGGAAAGGAGCATTTACTTTCTCTGAGCTGAGATATTTGTTTCCTACTGGCCTACTATATCAGCACTTCTGGTTCTTGGGCTTTTGTACCAGATTGTGAAATCAGTGTCCCTGTTCTCAGGACTATGTATTCGATTGAACTATGCCACCAGCTTTCCTGATTTTTCCAGCTTTCAGATGGCAGACCAGGGAATTTCTCAGGCTCTATAAATAAGTAATGTGACCCTTAATGTGATGCTGAATAGCAGTGCCTAGAATGAACATCTCTGCCTTGTTCCCCATCTTAAGGTAGTCAGCTTGCCTGTTTAAAATAGCAGCGTTACTCTTGGAGCAGGAGCTTTACTTGCACAGTTTCCTTGAGTCCTGGGGATGTAGCAGTGATGCTTCATTTGCTCTTAAACTGAAAGTCAACCTCAGATGTGGAAAAGAGCCTTCCTTGAACAGGTGTTATGCACCTCAAAGAGAAAGGTGCTGTTACCCTCATTTTACAAATGAGAACACAGGCTTCACTACAGTATTCTTACCTGGAGAGTTCCATGGACAGAGGAGCCTGATGGCAGAGTAGAAGGGCATGTGTTCATCTTCTCCTGTGATTACCCCAAAGTTGCAACTTGCTGCTGAACAACCATCTACCAGAGAATGTTGGATCCCACAAAAAAAATGATACCCCATGTCCAAGGGCAAAGAAGAAGCCCCAGCAAGATGGTAGGAGGGGCAAAATCACATTTAGAATCACACCCCATACCTGCCAGAGATGCTTGGAGTGCTCAAACAAAATTTTGTGCACACCAGGACCCAGAGACCACACAGAGATTTAGCCAGACCTGCCTTTGAGTGGTTGAGAGTCTACTGTGGAAGTACAGGTCAGCAGTGGCCTGCTGCAGGGACAAGGTCTCTGGCTACAGCAGACCTGGGTCACACAGAGTGTGGCATAAGCCTTCTTGGAGAAGGTCACTATTAGCCCTACCATAGAGCCACCGAGCAGACAACCCACAAACAGCAGAACAATTATACCAAAGAAATTATCACACTTTTAAGAAAGTTTTAGGACCCACAACAGACTTCCCAACCTGGGGATAAGGCAAAGGGACTGAGAACCCCCAGGGAATTTGACTTTGGGGGCCTATGGGATTTGATTACAGTAGTTCCACAGGACTGGGGAAACAAACTCTTGGAGGGCACAAATAAAAACCTGTGGGCACCAAGAGCCAGGAGAAAGAAGCAGTGGCCCTACAAGTGACTGAGCCAGACTTGCCTGTGAGTGTCCAGGAGACTCCGGTGGAGGTGTGGTTCTTCCTGGATGAACCCCCTGCTATAGGTTCCCCAGGCACTGAGTACAACACAAGTCCTTTTGAAGGAGATGCCCATTACATTCATTATCCCTACCAGAGTTTGGCCTCAAGCCAAACAACAGGGAGGGAACACAATCCCACTCATCAACAGAAAATTAGATTAAAGATTTACTGAGCATGGCCCCACCCATTAGAACAAGATTCAGTTTCCCCCTTGGACTCTCCCATCAGGAAGCTTGCAGAAGCCTCTTATCCTTATCCATCAGAGGGCAGACAGAATGAAAACCTCAATCACAGAAAACTAACCAAAGTGATCACATGGACCACAGCCTTGTCTAAATCAATGAAACTATGAGCCATGCTGTGTAGGGCCACCCAAGATGGACAGGTCATTGTGGAGAGTTCTGACAAAATATGGTCCACTGGAGAAGGGAATGACAACCATTTGAGTATCCTTGCCTTGAGAACTCCATGAACAGTATGGAAAGGTCAAAAGATAGGACACTGAAAGATGAACTCCCCAGGTCAGTAGGTGCCCAATATGCTACTGGAGAAGAGTGAAGAAATAACTCCAGAAAGAAAGAAGAGACAGAGCCAAAACAAAAACAACACCCAGTTGTAGATGTGACTGGTGATGGAAGTAAAGTCAGATGCTGTGAAGAGCAGTATTGCATAGGAACCTGGAATGTTAGGTCCATGAATCAAGGTAAACCGGAAGTGGTCAAACAGAAGATGGCAAGGGTGAACATCGACATTTTATTAATCAGTGAAATAAAATGGGCTGAATGGGTGAATTTAATTCAGATGATCATTATATCTACTCTTGTGGGGAAGAATCCCTTAGGAGAAATGGAGTAGCCATCATAGTCAACAAAAGTGGCCAAAACGCAGTTCAGTTCAGTTCAGTCACTCAGTCGGGCCTGACTCTTTGCGACCCTATGAACCACAGCATGTCAGGCCTCCCTGTCTGTCACCAACTTCCAGAGTCCACCGAAACCCATGTCCTTTGTGTCAGTGATGCCATCCAACCATCTCATCATCTGTCGTCCCCTTCTCCTCCCTCAATCTTTCTCAGCATGAGGGTCTTTTCAAATGAGTCAGCTCTCTGAATCAGGTGACCAAAGTATTGGAGTTTCAGCTTCAACATCAGTCCCTCCAATGAATACCCAGGACTGATCTCCTTTAGGATGGACTGGTTGGATCTCCTTGCAGTCCAAGGGACTCTCATGAGTTTTCTCCAACACCACAGTTCAAAAGCATCAATTCTTCAGCACTCAGCCTTCTTTATAGTCCAACTCTCACATCCATATATGACTACTGGAAAAACCATAGCCTTGACTAGATGGACCTTTGTTGGCAAAGAAATGTCTCTGCTTTTTAACGTGCTGTCTAGGTCATAACTTTCCTTCCAAGGAGTGTCTTTTAATTTCATGGCTGCAATCACCATCTGCAGTGGTTTTGGAGCCCAGAAAAATAGTCAGCCACTGTTTCCAATGTTTCCCCATTTATTTGCCATGAAGTGATGAGACCAGATGCCATGATCTTAGTTTTCTGAATGTTGAGCTTTGAGCCAACTTTTTCACTCTCCTCTTTCACTTTCATCAAGAAGCTCTTTAGTTCTTCACTTTCTGCCATAAGAGTGGTGTCATCTGCATATCTGAGGTTATTGATATTTCTCCCATCAATCTTGATTCCAGCTTGTGCTTCCTCCAGTCCAGCGTTTCTCATAATGTACTCTGCATATAAGTTAAATAAGCAGGATGACAATATACAGCCTTGACGTACTCCTTTTCCTATTTGGAATCAGTCTGTTGTTCCATGTCCAGTTCTAACTGTTGCTTCCTGACCTGCATACAGGTTTCTCAAGAGGCAGGTCAGGTGGTCTAGTCTTCCCATCTCTTTAAGAATTTTTCACAGCAGTACTTGATGCAATCTCAAAAATGACAGAATGATCTCTGTTCATTTCCAAGGCAAACCATTCAGTATCACAGTAATCCAAGTCTATGCTCCAACCATTAATGCCAAAGAAGCTGAAGCTAAACAGTTCTATGATGACCTACAAGACCTTCTAAAACTAACACCAAAAAAAGACGTCCTATTCATCATAGGGGCTGGAATGCAAAAGTAGGAAATGAAGAGATATTTGAAGTAACATGCAAGTTTGGGCGTGGAATACAAAATGAAGCAGGGCAAAGACTAACAGAGTTTTGCCAAGGGAACACACTTGTCATAGCAAACACCCTCTCCCAACAACATAAGAGACAACTCCACATGGACATCACCAGATGGTCAACACTGAAATCAGATCGATTATATTCTTTGCAGCTGAAGATGGAGAAGCTCTATACAGTCAACAAAAACAAGACAGGGAGCTGATGGTGGCTCAGATCAAGAACTCCTTATTGAAAAATTCAGACATAAATTGAAGAAAGTGGGGAAAACCACTAGACCATTCAGATATCACTTAAATCTACACCCTTGCCTGCGTTCTGTAGACTTCAAGTGTGATCCCAAATGTCCTCTTCCATTGTGGCATGGATTGTGTAACACCACTCCATTCTATGGGTGAATCTTATAATTATTGACCCAAGATGGGCAATTCCAGTCAAAGAATCATATATTCTTTAGTGACAAGTCATATATTCAAGTCAGCCTTTTGCATACCCAAGTGTTACAAATGTGCTTGCATGATCAGTCATGTCTGGCTCTTTGGGACCCCATGGACTGTATCCCTCCAGGCTCTTCTGTCCATTGGATTTTCCAGGCAAGAATACTGGAATGGATTGCCGTTTCCTTCCTCAAAGGATCTTCCAGATCTGGGGATTGAACCCATGTGTCTTGCATCTCCTGCATTGGCAGGAAGATTCTTTACCACTGTGCCAACCACCTGGGAAGGCCCTTTGTAATAAAACTTGCTGGGTAATTTCCAGCGACTCCACACAGCATTTTTATTACCCCAGATTCATCTAACATCATTAGATCTACCAGGTCCTATGACTTGGGGGCTGGATAGCTTTCTCTACAGGCTGGGACCTCCTGCAGAGTCCATTCTTTTTCCTGGACTCAATTGAAATTGGCAACCCTACAAATCCAATGAAAATGTATTGGAGAATTTTTCTCTAGCTTAGTATATATTACCTCTGAAATCCAAAGGAACTATCAAGTGCTATAACACTAAATGACTTAGTGGTAAGGAAGTAAAGTACAATAGCTGTCTTCTACCTAAGATGGGATATCCTGGCTGGCCATAGGCCAGGGTATTCTTACAAACTTTAATATGTGATTGACCCCTGAAACTGCATATACTGTGCTGTGCTTAATTGTGCAGTCGTGTCTGACTCTTTGCGATGCCCACCATGCTCCTCTGTCCATGAGGATTCTCCAGGCAAGAATACTGGAGTGGGTTGCTGTGCCCTCCTCCAGGAGATCTTCCCAACCCAGGGACTGAGCTCAGGTCTCCTGCTTTGCAGGCGGATTCTTCATCTGGGCCACCAGGGAAACCCCAAATCTGTATGCTTTCCTCTTATCTTAAACATGCATGTGTTTTAAAAGTATTAGAGTACTTGCCATTTTCTAATCATCAGGTCTGTTTCACACTATGTTGCAATATGATGGTTTTCAGAAGAAGGTTAAGATTGTTAAATTGCTGGAGATGACATTGTAAGTAATTGGATATATCTTTCCTATACCATTTAGTGAATAATAAAATATTATTTTATTTAAAAATAGTTGGTATATTTTACAATTAGATTATTCTCTCTGCGACTCCATGAATCACAGCACACCAGGCCTCCCTGTCCATCACCAACTCCGGGAGTTCACTCAGACTCGCGTCCATCGAGTAAGTGGTGCCATTCAGCCATCTCCTCCTCTGTCGTCCCCTTCTCCTCCTGTCCCCAGTCCCTCCCAGAATCAGAGTCTTTTTCCAATGAGTCAACTCTTCGCACGAGGTGGCCAAAGTACTGGAGTTTCAGCTTCAGCATCATTCCCTCCAAAGAAATCCCAGGGCTAATCTCCTTCAGAATGGACTGGTTGGATCTCCTTGCAGTTCAAGGGACTCTCAAGAGTCTTCTCCAACAAATTCCTTGACTACAAGAGAACATACACATTTTATTTCTTTTATAGCCACAGATAATAGTAAAAATGTTTTGCTTATTATACTTGATATAAATGTGGTGAGTTGAGTAAACTTGCTTAATGATTGTGAAGATAATTAAAATACATGATCTGAGGAAATGCTATAGTGAGTTACAAAAAATAGGATAATAGATGCATCAAGAGTGAGAAACTAAAATTTATATATTTTTAGTGAGTCTGTAGTGTGCTGACTGCTTGTACTTCGTGTAGTATGGAGTCAGCAGTGTGATCCCCTTGGCTGAGAAAGAAACCTCATTACTGAGATGCAGAAATATGCCTAAGACATTTGGGCATGGCCAAGTCGTCACCCCTTGATAATTTCCTATTATCACTAGAAAATCACAAGCCATCATTTTCAAGTGTATTTTTAGCCAATTATATAGCTTTACTAAGGAAACAGCATAATTTAATTAAATATTTTTAGAAGTAAAATAAACATTTCAGAAATATTTCCACATAAACTATTCATTATTTCCTGTTTCAATCGCTGCTACAGTTACTTTATATATTCCTATTACTATATGCTCAGGAAATCCTTTCCTACATTCTTTATTCATATTCTGGAGCTGGTTTCCATGGCTGCTCTGCATTACATCACAGCATCTATTTAAATGAGACACCAATAACATCCTTGAATCAGAATAGTCTTTCCTCTGCAGAAGAGTTGCTAGGATCAAGATAACCCATAAATTTTGGTGGGTATTCAGTAACAAATATTTTGTTTCATAGATTAAAAAGTCCTATTACTCCTCCAAATATATTCAGTTTGTAAACAATATTAACAATGGTAATGAAGTAAAATAACTACATTTTCTTCTGAGTGGCTTTATCCCATAATACTTTTATTATGAAACATTGTAAGTACTCAAAAAACTATTAAAAAGATATCTTTTAAATGCCTTTAAAAATCTTGCTGTATCATTTCTTCATATCATTAAGTCTGCATACTTGTTACATTTAAGACAGAACTTCAGTATCCTCTCTGTATCCTTTATCCCCCTTTCTCCATTCAGGTAAATATTATGTTCAATTTTGTGTTATTATTCCCATTAAAGATAAATGTGTGTGTGTGTGTGTGTGTGTGTGTGTGTGCATAGTCACTCAGCTGTGTCCAACTCTTTGTGACCACGTGGACTGTAGCCAGACTCCTCTGTCCCTGGGGAATTCTCCAGGCAAGAATACTGGAGTTCACCCAAACTCGCGTCCATCAAGTCAGTGATGCCATCAGCCATCTCATCCTCTGTTGTCCCCTTCTCCTCCTGCGCCCAATCCCTCCCAGCATCAGAGTCTTTTCCAATGAGTCAACTCTTCGCATGAGGTGGCCAAAGTACTGGAGTTTCAGCTTTAACATCATTCCTTCCAAAGATATCCCAGGGCTGATCTCCTTCAGAATGGACTGGTTGGATTCCCTTTTAGTCCAAGGGACTCTCAAGAGTTTTCTCCAATACCACAGTTCAAAAGCCTCAGGTGACCAAAATACTTGAGCTTCAACTTCAGCATCAGTCCTTCCAATAAGTATTCAAAATTGACATCCCTTAAGATTGACTGGTTTTATATCCTGGCTGTCCAAAGGACTGTCAGGAGTCTTCTCCAGCATCACAGTTTCAAGGCATCAATTCTTTGGCATTCTGCCTTCTATACAGTCCAGCTCTCACAACTGTACATGCCACTGGGAAAATCATAGCCTTGACTGTATGAACTTGTTGGCAGAGTAATGTCTCTGCTTTTCAACACATTGTCTAGGTTTGTCATAGCTTTCTTGCCAAGAGGCAATCATCTTCTGATTTCATGGCTGCAGTCACCATCTGCAGTGATTTTAGAAGCCAAGAGGAGGAAATCTATCAATACTCCCACCTTTTCTCTTTCTATTTGCCATGAAGTAATGGAGCCTGATGCCATGGTCTTGTTTTTTCAATATTTAATTTTAAGCTCACTCTTTCATTCTCCTCTTTCACCCTCATCAAGAAGCACTTTAGTTCCTCTTCGTTTTCTGCCATTAGAATGGTGTCATCCGTTTATCTGAGGTTTGTGATGTTTCTCCCACCTATCTTGATTCCAGCTTGTAATTCATCCAGCTTGGCATTTCTCATGATGTGCTCAGCACGTGGATTAAATAAACAGGGTGACAGCAGACAGCCCTGTCATACTCCTTTCTCAATCTTGAACCAATCAGTTGTTTCAAACAGGTTTCTAACTGTTGCTTCTTGACCTGTATACAGGTTTCTCAGGAGACAGGTAAAATAATCTGGTACTTCCATGTCTTTAAAAGCTTTCCACAGTTAGTTATGATCCACACAGTCAAAGGCTTTAGCATAGTCAATGAAACAGAGGTAGATGTTTTTCTGGAATTCCCTTGCTTTCTCTATAATCCAGCAAATGTTGGCAATTTGATTTCTGGTTCTTCTGCCTTTTCTAAACCCACCTTGGACATCTGGAAGTTCTTAGATCAAGTAAGGCTGATACCTAGCAAAGAACAGTATTGCATTTTTAAAGGATATCAAAAGAGATTGGGACACAGCTAGAAGAGGAATAAGTATCACGTAAATAACAAATTAAAATATGAAATAATGTGTTATTTTAAAGTGAATGTAATCTGTTTTCACTTTCAAGGATTATTGCATGGATAAAAAGCAAACTAAAAGAATATTTCTTTGTAAATTGTGTGTCCTAATGAGTGATGCATGGCTGCCTATTTGTAAAGAAAAGGACTGTGATGAATTTGTGCTCAGTCAGTGTCACTAAGTTGGAACTGTCTTTCCTAGAATTCTCTCTGTGATTGCAGGTTAGCATTGGGCTGCAAGTAAAACTTGTGTGAGATTTGGGAGATGGAAGTCAAGCAGCAGGTCAGTACCTCATGCCAGGCTCCACTGCAGCCCTGCTGTGTTGTTGCTGGTGGAGGCAGCATTCAGGCCCTTTGCCTCTCCAGCTTTCACTAGATCTCCTCCTTTTCCTACACCAAGCACTTTCTGAAAGGCATCCCTAGTCTCTTGTGCATGACACCTCTATCACTGAACTTAGGTGCAGTCAGAGAAAACTAAGTTTTAGCTTGTCTTCATGTATATAACTTTTCATCTTGGATTCCAGTTTGCCTGTATGGGTCCCAGGTTATTCTTCAACCTATTAGTGTTTGGTGATGGTCCATCCTTGCTTTCCCCTGCTCTGTATCCAGCTGTTTTGGTCAACAACTACCCTATGGACACAGTAATTTCAGGCCCCCACTCAACTCACAAGCCTTTCATACCCTTCTCCCTAGATCTCCTATGAGCCACTCATCCATGACTTTTCTTTGGTCCCTTGCATAAGGTCCAGCTATTGTAATAATTTTCTTCTTCCACTGCACTCACATTGGTTCTGCTTGCTTGAGTGGCTCAGACTAATGCAGGCATTTCTTATTTCTTCTTTCAAATCTCCCAGTCTCCTTTTCATTCCTTCATTTTTATCTCATGTTATACAAGCTGGATAACTTACTCAGTTTTATCCTCAAGTTCATGAATTTTTATTTACTAGCAATGTGCTATTGGACAATTTATGACTTCATTTTTTATTCACTTTTTTTACTATGTTTTATTTTTTAGTCTTAGAAATTCTGTTTTTGTTCTTACTCTAAGTTTTCTTTCTTAAATTTTTTTCTTGTTTTATATTTCTTCTTTTAAGGATTTTAATCATTTTAGATGTACTGTTGCACTGTTTCTTCCAGATGGTCAACTATTTTCTGAAGTTTTCTGGAAGATCTTAATTAGTTATTTTGTATGTCTGTGGACAGTGTGGTAAAACCTTATAATTTTGTAATTTTGAAATGTGAGGTTTTTCTCCATGATTTTTTTTTTTTCAGTGCAAATCATATTACAGTCTTTTGCAATGTGGTTTTTATTTCCCTTTTGCCAAGCACCCCAGTGGTTTCACAGATAAGCATTATTTTATGTTATTTTTTGCTTTCAATTTCCAGAAGGTGAAAGTAGTCTAAAAATCTAACCCCACAATGTGTGAGGAAATAATTTTAACAAAGAGAAGCTGCTATCCCATAAATCCAATATATACCTTGATTCAGGTCAGCAATCTTATTATCTCCTCATACTTTTGGGGGGATTTTTATTGGTACATACTGACTATCATCACTAAGTTCTGTCATGTAGACAAATTATTTTATACATTTCAGTACAGGAATTTGATTAAGTGATTGTTATTTAAGCATGGCCTATATAATTCAATAATGAGAGGCAAGGTATTTTTCATATCAGACTATATTAGCTGACTTAATATAATATGACTATTAATCTATATTAAATTAAACTTACAAAAATGAAATTTTTTAAAATTTAAAAACTTTTACCATTTTGATATGTATACTGTTACATTTTGATGTATTTTATTTATTATGCTTTGGTGGATTTTTAGTTAGAACATAAATCCATTCATACTTGAGCTTAGTGTATTAGTCTTGATATATTACTTAATATTTCTGAGAAAACACCATTTGGGAATCATAATAAATCTAAACACAGAAAATTAATTGATTTGGGACTTAAATGCTAATGAAGAAGTTTGTGTTTGTGCCTGCATAAATATATTAAAAGACACTTACTCCTTGGAAAGAAAGTTATGACCAACCTAGATAGCATATTCAAAAGCAGAGACATTACTTTGCCAACAAAGGTCCATCTAGTCAAGGCTATGGTTTTTCCAGTGGTCATGTATGGATGTGAGAGGTGGACTGTGAAGAAAGCTGAGCACCGAAGAATTGATGCTTTTGAACTGTGGTGTTGGAGAAGACTCTTGAGACTCACTTGGACTGTAAGGAGATCCAACCAGTCCATTCTGAAGGAGATCAGTCCTGGGTATTCATTGGAAGGAATGATGTTGAAGCTGAAACTCCAGTATTTTGGCACCTGATGCAAAGAGTGGACTCATTGGAAAAGACTCTGGTGCTGGGAGGGATTGAGGGCAGGAGGAGAAGGGGACGACAGAGTATGAGATGGCTGGATGGCATCACTGCCTCAATGGACGTGAGTCTGAGTGAACTCCAGGAGTTGGTGATGGACAGGGAGGCCTGGTGTGCTGCAATTCATGGGGTTGCAAAGAGTCGGACACGACTGAGCAACTGAACTGAACTGAACTGAATTATATTGAATGAAGCTGAGACTTCATAAACCAAACACATTTTAACTCAATAAGAAACATTAATTTAAAATAAATTCACTCATTATTTTATCCAAAAAGTTTATTGATCACTTAATATGTGTCAAGCAATGTGCTGGATGCTGGGAAATCAGTGGTGAACAAAATCTATTTCCTACTCTTATGACTCACATTCTAGTGGAAAAGCTGAGCAGTAATGGGACATAGTAAACACACACAAAGTAAAATTACAACTGAGTAATAAGATAATTTAAAGAATGAAATAAACACAGGTGCTATGACAGTATACGATACCAAGCACTTTCCTGAGGAAGTGATGCTGCAGGTGATCTTAGAAGAAGCTAACAAGAGAAAAATACTAGCCAATAGGGGGAGTGGTGAAATTTTGGAAGATTGAGCAACATGTGGCATTGACACATCTTCAGTTTCAGGAAATTTAAAAAAGGATAATTCAGCCATAGCTTGCTAAGAGAAGATCACCATGCATGAGGAGATTTGTAAGTAGATGAGAGATGTACCACACTGGTTTTGAGCCTATACTGAAAATATTGGTCTTTCATGTAGTAGCAGTTAGGAGGCATCGAAGGCTTCATGTGTGTGGGGGGGACAGAGATTTTTTTTAAAAATCTCCTTTAAACTGATTAATCTTCTGTTAATCATACTCCAAATATTTTTATTTTAGATACTGTGCTTTTTATTTCTAGATGTCCAGTTTGGGTCTTTTTAAAATGCTATGTTTCAGGTTCTGCCTTTTCATCCTCATTCTTCTCTCTACCTTTGTGATCATATGGAGTAGATGTATAACTTCTTTTTTTAACTTCAATTTCTTCTATACATCCTATAAGTGCTGTTTCTGAGTCTATTTTCATTGATTTTTTCCCCTCTTTATTAGGGGCTTTATTTGTGTTTTTACATGCCTGATTATTTTTTATTCAATGCCCAATATTGAAAATTTCGCTTTGCTGGTTGTTAGATTTGTGCATCCCTTTATATATTTAGAGTCTTTTGTGAAATACAATTAAATTATTTAGAAACAATTTTATGAACTTTCTAAGGCTTGTATTTCATCATCAGTGTTACAATCTTTCTAAAACTTGTGTTTCATTGTTGTTAGGCAGAATAGCTTCTAGACAAGGATTAATCTGGCCCTGCTATTGAGGAAGTACCCTTCTAAGGACTCAACTTGATGCCTGTGTGTTAGAAGGTTTTTTAAGTCTGGCTCATGTGAATAGCTGTCTGGTTCTTTGCAATTTCTGGAGTTTGTTTCTCCCTCATCATTCTGACAACAAGTAAAAAATGACCAAATTTAACATTAATGGGTGAGAATTTTGCCATGATCTTCAAATAGTGTTTCATTTCTGATATAGATAAAATCAGAAAATATCTATGACTTCTTTTTGAAATTTTAATGAATAATGATTATTCTCAAAACTTTGAGAAAGTCGTTATTTTGAACTCCTGGGGATAGTGAAAAAATTTTCTTCTCTCTTTCATGGCTATCATTTGGAATATTCTTTCTTAATCTTATTAATGCCTACACAGTCTAACTTCAAATTAAGAAATAAAATAAATCTTTATTATCACAGATAAATCCAGAAGTCATATAAGGATATATTCACAGTAAAGATAAATGATTTGTTCAAGGTCATTGACAGACATCCTGTCTTTGAATTTGCATTTCATATACATCAAAAACTAACCTGAACATTTTCTAAGTATCCATGTATTTTTTCCATGTATTTTTTTTTTTTCCATGTATTTGAATGGTGAACTATTTGACTAATTTTTTGGTTTGGCCAATTGAGAAATTTGGATTTGAAAGTGTAAGTAACTATGGTACCAAAATTATTGATGTCTCTTTCTTATTAAACTGTTTTAAATTTTGAGCATGACATTATGTAATATACCACTATGTTTTATTGCAAGAATATCACATTTTTAAATATTCAAAAGCTTTCATTATTAATATTCCTACTATGAAATAGAATGTGAATGATGTCTGAACCTATAAGATGAACTTTTTTGGATGATATCTTTTTCAGTAGTAAATCTAAACCACACATAATAAATTAAGGAATCCTTCTGAGAAATACATTTTTAAAGTAATAATCCTGTCAAAAACACACACGTCTTTTGACCTGGGGTTATGCTTCTATTGTAGGAACTTTTCACCTGGTGACATTATTTTCAGGATAAAAATGTTTAAAAGAAAGCACACAGATCTTTTTTTTTTTTTAATAGATATTTCAGCATACAGAATAACATAATGTATCTTCCACTAAGTTTTGTCAAATATTAGCTTCAGCTTTTATGTGTATAAATCCATAAACTCAAGAAAGCATTCTTTTGTGATTTGTAAGCTTTAACTGAATGCTATCTTATATCTTTTTTGACAACTTGCTTTGTTTTCTTTATGCGGTTTTAGAATAAGTCATGCTGACATATGCCAGTTCATGTCACTCATTTAAACCTCAGGGGAGGATCACTATGGATTACTTTTTTCTGTCCTTCAACTTTATGTAACTGGATTCATACCATGTGCTACTCTGTGTCTTGTCTTCTTCCACTGAACTATCTGTTAGATTCATCAGTTGTAGTTTTTGTTGTTAGTAGCTGATGCTTTTAGAGTTTTATGGATATGTAGCTGTAGTGCTTCTTGTCAAGACAGTTAAGGAGTTGGGCAATGACTTGAGGTGTTTTGGATCCTGGTCTTGGGATCCCATCTTTGTGTCCATCACTTTGCCCCTCACTCTGCAGTAGCTTTACCCGCTGGTTCTCTGGCCTTTGTCTTCCTTGACCAGTAAGACCACAAGCATCTTGGATTCTAAACCCCTGCAGGAAGAATGTGAAAATGACCCCAAGGAAAAGACAGAGCTTATGTGGTTTTTACCTCTACTGCTTCTCTTTTCTCAAGAATTATATTTTTAGACACTCCCTATATTTTTTTCCAATCGCTTCAGACAGTTTTCTCTTATTTTTATCTCATTTTAATAATTGATTTTGACAAAAAAAATTATTCTGGTACCAGCTATTCTGTTTGCCTGAATTACAGAAAATCCTTTCTATACAGATGTTTTAAAGTGTACTATGAGTAAATTTATTTTTTATCTTTTTAAGAAAATGTAATTTAATTATACTGTCACAAATACCGTTTACTATGTTTTGTACAATTTTTTAAACTTTGCTTTTGATTTTTAAATCTGTGATTGACCTGAAATTGATTTCTATGTTTTGTATTTGGATATATATTATTTTCTTACATAAACAAATAGTTTGTTGAACACACTATTCCTTAAATAATGCACAGAACTATTTATTTATACATTCTGCTTGAATATGTATAGGAAACACCTATATATTTAATAGGGTTAATCTTTTTAAATATGCATTTATATTATATTTGATGAGATGCTTATTATGTCAACCACTGGGCAGACTACAACAGAGAATACAATTGCATTTGAGGGACAAATTATGCTAATTTGGAACACTCAGATTCTGAAAGTGTCATGTGACTGAGGTTCAGCTCTTCAAAGACATTCTTAATTAATCAAAAAGGCTCTGGCTGTAGTCACACAATGGCTCTGTGCTAGAATTCTCCAGAGAAACAGAACCAATAGGTTATATCTCAGTCTCCATCATCTCCAACTTTATCTCTACCTCTACCTCCATCTCTATCTGTTCATCTAGAAAAAGAGAGCCTTATTATAAAGCATTGGCTTGTGTGACTATGGACATAGGCAGATTCCAATATCTTCGAGGTAAGTTAACAAGCTGGAAACCCAAGACAGCCAGGGGTTCTTGCGTTCTATTGGATGAGGTCTACCCACATTTGGAATACAAACCTTCTTGACTTAAGCTATCAATTTAAATGTTAATCACCTTAAAAAATACATTCACAGAAACACTCAGAATACAGTGACCCAATATTTGGATGCCTTGTGGCCCAGTTAAGTTGAAAACACATTATACAAAATCAACTCTCTTAACTCCCAAGTAGTAGTGTACCTTTAGTACCAGTCTCAGTGATTTGTTTTCTGCCCATTTTCATTTGTCATAATAAGCATCAAGCAGTCATTACATAAGTGTCATTCATTCATTTGAAAACATATTTTGAGCTCCATTAAGTCCCAAGCTTTGTGATAAACACTGGAAAGTTATAAAAAGTACACAGTGACATTAAAGAAATGCTTAGGGGATATGATTCAATACTACTTGTCCAGAAAGAAACTTGTAAGCAGGGTAGATGGTCTACAAGCACTTCTCAGGCAGGCAAAGAATTTGACCATTCAAGGAACAGAAAGGAAGTCAATGTGGAAAATCATAGTACAGATCAAAGTAAAGATCTGATTCTACATTCTAAGGAAGATGAAGAGAGATTGATAGCTTTTACGTAGCAGAATAGCATATCCAACTTTTGAAAGATCATTCTGTCCTCTATGTGGAAAATAAATGAGATAGAGGCAGAGTGAAAATTAGAGGAATGGAGTTCAGTTAGAAGAGATCTAGACAGCAACAGACTCAGAGAGAACCATATACACATACAAATAGAGGGAAATTGAGAGCACTTAGCAAGTGATTGGATTTAGGGGAGGAAGAAGGAAGGTGTCAATAATGATTCTTGGGTTTTTGATCTAAGGAATTGCTCAAGGACTTCTAATGAACTACCATTTGTTGAGATGGGGAACTCTACACATGAAATAAGGTAAGGATGGAAAAGATCATGATCCTGGTAAAGTGAGAAAGCTCCTGCTCATCACTGTGCATAGGCTCAATGGGACAGAACAATCCTTCCACCACCTGGCTTACATTGTTATCCTAGACTCTCCCTTTTCCATCATCCTGATTTTCCATCACATCCTACTAACTGGTTCCCTCTTAGTTTTGACTACCGACATCATTTTAAAAGCAAATCAACCAGCACCTTCTTTTAGGTCAGTACATGGGAAAGTTATTTTTTTGTTGTTGTTGTTGAGACTTTGCTCCTCTAAAATGTATTTATTCCATCTTTACACTTTATGTATAGTCTGATTGACAATGAAATTCAAGATTGAAAAATTCTGAAGGCTTGCTCTGGTATCTCACAGGTTCTTCAGCCTAAAGACTGAAGCCATTTGAATATTGATTCTTTGCACATGAGCATGAGTCTTTTCCCATCCCTAATTTCTGGAGTTTAAAAAAACTTCTCTTGGTCTTCCATGTGCTAAGATTTCACATGGTGCGTCTCTGTATTGGTCTATTTTTATCCACTCTGCTGAGTTCTCTGTTGGTCACTTCAATCTAGAAGGTTATCTCTCAGTTACATTGTTTTCTTGGATAATTTTTTGAAGATTTCCTTTTCTTTCATTTATTTTTGCCATTCCTCACTGGTTTGTAATCAACAGCAACATTTTTCCTGAAAATACCTCGGCCAAGTAAACAATACAAAAATAGGTGATATGGTTTGTTTTTCATATAACTTTGAGATTCTTACTGCAGTGAAAGAGATGGATGATGTTTGCTCTTATTACAAAATAAACAGACATCTGTACTACTCTCTGCCCTTCCTTGCCCTACAAAGGTGGGAATGGAGTAGGAGGATATCAATCAGAAACTCTGCAGGGTATTCCACAAATAGCACCGAAAGGTCCTGGAACAAGTGATAAGACAGTTAAGAAAATAAGATAACCTTTAATTGTGAATTTGTTGTCAATCCATAGAATCTGGACATCACACAAGAGAAACACTGGCTCTCAGCAAATGTTAAAAGGAAAAATAAACATCAGTTTAAATCATTTGTTTTAACTGGATAGAATTACTGGGGTTATGTGTTAATTCACTCATGTACTCTATGGCCAATGGTTAAATGAGACAGCTCATCTGCTATGATGGATAAAATAATCTATAACTTACCAATAAAAAGCCAGACTTCCTCTTCAGAATGCTTTGTGTGTTTTTTGTAGTCTGTCTAGTAAGTTAAAGCTAAGTCATTTTGAATTCAATGTTTCTTTTAACTTAACTGAAGACGACTCTCCAAACTTCTCTTTTAAATTCTTGAAGCAAAGCAGAGTTTTAGGGTTTGCTACCTACCTACATAAACATTAGATTATGGGACTGTGGCATGGTAGTCAACCGGGGTGCCCTTGGTGGCATACTCAAAGCCAAAATGACTGAGAAAGATCTGGGAGTCACAAAAGAACTCAGTATGAAACCAGTCTTGTGCTTCCCAGTAAGGAGCAACCTCCATCCTCTGAGTTGATGCATTTGAAAACAAATACACTGAAGATTCTATTGCACCTCCATGGGCAGAATAAGAATATATAGTCCTTTGAGTATTCACTAAGGCTGCTTTGGGAACAGAATGCTAAATATTAATACACAAAGCCTAATTTGATAGTTTTTCTCCTTTTCCTTTGGAAATGATAGTTTTCTCAGTAACACTGAAGACTATGTTTGATACTTTATCTGTGTCATGTGGCATGCCTGTTCAAAAACACAGTTGATCAAAAAAAGTTTCTGATCAGTTGTATAGTCACTTAAAACTATCATTTTATTTAGTAATTCACAGCAGCTAGTGTTAGAATCTCTTTTTTTTAGGTTATTTTACAGTCCTTATTAATATGCCTGTAAATACTACAAATTTAGTCTAGAACATCGAGTATTTTCAGTACAGTCTTTATTACCAAAGTCATAGAGTATTATTTATATATCTCTGTCTCTGTGTCAGCCACCAATAATAAAGACTCTTTGTAAATTTCCTTTTAACTTTTAGATTACAGCTTTTAATGATTTTGGCTTTTCATACCTGAATCTTAATTTCTTATTTCAAGAGCAGTAATCTCTAAACTGACTAGAAAATATGTATAAAGGCAGAAACTTGTTCACAATCAATGATTTTTACTTCTGGCTCTATTTTCTTTTTCTTTTATTCTGTATTCTGATTTAATGTTATCATAATCCTGGAATGTTTGTGGCTCTAGCCACCATTACAGTTGAAAATACCCAGTGTCATGCCAGAGAGTGGAGGATGAGACATCAACAGATTCTGTGCTAAAGACACATAAATGGAACATATTAATGCAACATTTAGCAGTTGGAAGGCAAGTTAAGGGAAAATTTAGTCCCATTGGTGAATTTACAGAGTCATAAGTGAGAATAAATTGGCAAAAGAGGCTCAGAAATAATGGCTTAGCTTCTGTTTCCTCAAATGTTTACAGAAAAGTGAGAACTAGGGCATGATTTTATTGACCTGCACTGACATTCTCTGATTTATATTTGTCTACGCCATTATTGTGATATGCATGCTAAGTCTCTTCAGTTGTATCACAACTCTTTGCAACCCTATGGTTGGTAGCCCACCAGGCTCCTCTGTCCATGGGATTCTCCAGGCATGAATACTAGAGTGGGTTGTATGCCTTCCTCCAGGAGATCTTCCCCACCCAGGCATCAAACTCCTGTCTCTTATGTTTCCTGCATTGGCAAGCAGGTTCTTTACAATTCAGGTCACCTTGGAATCAATGCCAAATCTGTTACGGGGACTGTTTGACAGTTTTCAATGACTTAGGCAACAATCAGTGTTTGTTCCTAACCTCTATAACTTTCAGGCCATGCTTTTTGGTTAAGTAAGTGCTCAGTCCCAGATGCACAGTGGAGCCACATGGGCAGGATTTAAAATAATACAGTCATCCAGACCCTCTCCTTAGAGATTCTGATTTAATCAGTCAATTGTTCTTAAGCAATGATTGTTCTTAAGCATTTTTAAAAAGCTCTCTAAGGGATTGTAATACGTGGCCAGAGTTAAGAACCTCTAGTCTGTGTTATGCAACACTGTAGTTTCAACCGGGTACAATTTCAGACATTCAAGGCCATAAAAATCTAGAATCAAGAATTGGAAAGTTTAGTAATAAGCTTAGAATTTATTCATATGTTTTTTTTCAGACAGGTATCTGTCTTGTATCATCTCTGGTGGCTAATGATCCAGGTTTGGTAAAGTTTCAGTGCCATGATGTTTCTGACAACTCCAAACTCTTTTTTTAGTCTAAGTCAGAACATGTTTTCTTTTTATTCAGAATTTCCTTTGTAATTCTGTTTTGGAAAAGCTTTGGGATGATTTTCAGTTCAGTTCAGTTCACTTCATTTCAGTCACTCAACCGTGTCTGACTCTTTCCGACCCCAGGAATCGCAGCATGCCAGGCCTCCCTGTCCATCACCAACTCCTGGAGTTCACTCAGACTCACTGAGTGCTTATTCTTATATCTTCATAATTTCCCTGTGAATACTAGTGGATTTGTCCACTGAATATCAATATTAAATATTTTTATTGGACAAACATTTTGAATTATTTCCTTGCTATTCATAACTAATCTGCCTGTCCCTTTTTGCATTTAAACAGGTCTGAGTGTTCTGCTTTTCAAATTGTAGAAGACAAAATGTTTCCTTTTACCAGGCTTCTGACTCCAAAGACTTATAGCTGGTTGTAAGTTGAAGCTTCAATCAACTGATTTGGAAAATCAAAAGCCTATGATTGAGTACTGACTCTGCCATCAGTAAATGAACATAGATCCCTTGAATACTGATTATATTCTCAGAACATTGGTATCAGCAGAACACTGGTATCAGCAGAGTATTTAGAAGTACAATGATAGAAATAATAACAACTTATGTTAATATAGTATATCTTAGAGAAGCAGAATTTCCTTGCTATGAAGGAGCTCTAAATGAATTATAGAGATAAGAATACAAGAAAAAAATTATGAATGACCTAGAGCAATATGTATAATAATTTCTGTGATAAACTATGTGATCTGTTGGGGTTGAAAGCATAGGGAAATTAATAATGGTAAGTACTTGTGAAAGCCTTCAGAAAAGAGGAGGACTTGAAAATGACTTTCATTTTGTCTTGTAATGTTTAGACAGAGAATTGTAAAGGGTAAGTAAGGTGTCTCTGTAAGTCAGGGAGGGAACAGGACAGGTATAGATGAAGAGAGAGAGAGACAGAGAAACAGAGATAGATGAGAGGGGAAATACAGACTAAATGGAAGGCACATATGTTGACATAAGGATGAAGGTAAGCTAAGTGATATGGAAGCAGATCACAGGGAGATTAACAGCATTAGCTTTGAAGTCAGATTGATGTGGGTTCCTTCTTTGTACTGTTATTTTTTTAATTGAGCTATAATTGACATATAACATTGTGTATCTTTAAGATAGACAATGTGTTAACTTGATACATTTGCATATGGCAATATGATGAACTCCATAGTGGTGATTAACACCTCTCTCACTTACATAAATATCATTTCATTTTGTAGTTTAATTTTTTGTTCCTGTGCTCCTCCCGAATACAGAGAATGAAGTGAATGATCATCAAGAGTTTCTGCAAATAAGGCACTAAGTTCAGTCATGTTGGCAAAGAACTGAGTTCTAAATGACAATAGTTTGTTTTTAAATTTAACTTTATATTGAATATAGTTGATTCCTGGAAGTAGAAAAATGGCAACCCACTTCAGTATTCTTGCCTGGAAAATCCCATGGATAGAAGAGCCTGGCAGACTACAGTTCATAGGGTCACAAAGAGTTGGACAAGACTGAGCATATAGTTAATTTACAATGTCATGTTAGTTGCAAGTGTACAGCAAAGTGATTCAGTTCCACATATACATGTATCTATTCTTTTTCAAATTCTTTTCCCATGTAGGTTATTATGGAATATTCAGTACAGTTCCTCATGTTATACTGTAGGTCCTTATTGGTTATTTTATATACAGTAGTGTATATATGTCAATCAATCAGTTCAGCTCAGTCACTCAGTCATGTCTGACTCTTTGTCACCCCATGGATCTGCAGCATGCCAGTCTTCCCTGTCCATCACCAACTCCTGGAGCTTACTCAAACTCATGTCCCTCTAGTTGGTGATGCAATCTCAAACTGTTGGTTTAATTCCTACCCTAACCTTACTAGCCATCACTGACAATGTATAAGCCATTTATCTCTGTGAACCTCTTTTTCTATATTATTAAAGTAGGGACATGACTACGCTGACCACATTCTGCATGGTAACCCATAATCCCTGTCATACTCAGTTCAGTATCTGTGTCAAGCAATACTGGCTAAAACTTCAATGAAGACAAGCAGAGAAATCAGACATTTCATATTGTTGAAAATTAGCTCTCTCTGAAAGTGGAAGTGAAATTTGCTCAGTCATGTCCGACTCTTCATGACACCATGGACTATATGGTCCAAGGAATTCTCCAGGCCAGAATACTGGAGAGGGTAGATTTTCCCTTCTCCTAAAAGGCTACAAATTAGGAAACCATATTTCAGTTCATTTAATTCAGCAGCAAAACACAGAATAAAGGTAGAGAGAATTTAGCTTGGGAGACCATGGAATTGAATATTTCAGCGATTCAGGCTTGAAGAAGTAGAATACAACTGTAGTGTCAGCAGAATTAAAAATTATAGGCATGATGAAAGACATTTCAAGGAAAATTTTGCAAGACTTCCTGATTCATCAAGGCTGCCTTGGTTCTTGGAGGAGAAAAGATTTGCTAAGAGTAATTACCTATATGGAAAAAGAATCTGAAAATATTCTTTTGTTGTTTAATATTGCTGTTGTTTACTCACTAAGTCATGTCCAACTCTTTCTCAACCTCAATAATCCATGAGCCCTCCAGGCTCCTTCTTTCCGTGGGATTTCCCAGGCAAGAATACTGGAGTGGGTTGCCATTTCCATCTCCAATATAGATGTATATGTGTAACTAAATTATTTTAATGCATGACTGAAACTAATACAATCTTGTAAATCAAATTTATGCCAAATTAAAGAATTAAAAAAAATTAAAAGATGATTAAAAGAGAACATCCATGTAAAACGCTGGTACATGGTAAGAACTCTTTAAAGGTTAACTTATTATATGTGTGTTGTTAGTCGCTCAGTTGTGTCTGACTCTTTGGGACCTTTTTTTTTTTTCCTTTGGGACCTTTTGGACTATAGCCTGCCAGGCTTCTCTGTCCATGGGATTATCCAGGCAAGAACACTGGAGCGGGTTGCCATTTTCCTCCTCCAGGGCATCCTCCCCACCCAGAGATAGAACCCGTGTTTCCTTTATCTCCTGCATTGAAGGCAGATTTTTTACCTGCTGAGCCACTGGAGAAGCCCTAATTTATTTATAATTTAAGTTTTTGTCATAATTTATGATTTTATATGTAAATCAATTTTTCTAATGTAAGAAAGAAACTTTGGTTAATGTTGTTTCAAAAGACAGGAATATATCTGAATGAAAGAGTCTAAAAGATAATTGAATATAATGGCAGGAATTTGAATGGGAGGATAGGACTGAGCTTACATATGTGAAGGTCATTGATTGAAGAATAAAATTTCAAGTCAGAACATAGGATGAAGTCTCTGAGTAAGAAAGTGTAGTAATTGAGCCTTTAATAAGAGTTTTGATGAACTAAACTCAGTCTGACCAATGGTTAATGGGTTCCTCTCTGTGGCAAGCACTCAAGAATCACATACCAGGGAATCATGGATTACTGCTATTTTCATCCATAGCTTTTTTTTTTTTTCGTTTTTTCCTTTTCTGGATGGCCTTCCCTTTTCTCTGCATCTTTAGTTTCACATGAGCACAGTTTCTCTTAAGCAGAAATAGAAGCTATTACTTTTACTTTTTTTGTTGCTGCTGTTTTCTTCTTTAATTCAGTTTCCTCATTTCATCACTTAAGTGATCTTACAGAGTGAAAATTAATATGTGTCAAGCTCAGACAGAATTGGACATTTCACTGTTGCTTTTGGCATTTAATGCGTTATTAGACATACATTGAACTTCTATGGTAGCTGGTATATGAATATATAAATGTCAGTTGTATGTTTATTTGCTTTCTTTGACTTAACTTTTCTTCTTTTGATAAATACTATCATATTAGTTTTCCCTCTAATGGGGAAAATGGAAGGAAAATTACACGCATAGTTTTTTATTTTCTTCTCAATGCGTAATAAAATAACTTGCACTCCAGGATGATTAAGATGGTAGTTTTCCTTTCTCGGGATGCCATAACTAATGGAGTTTCTCTCTTTATTGGTGTGCTTTGAGTTTGTGGTTGTGTTTGGAGACTATAACCAGTGGAGTTCTAGGTTGCAATAGATAAGTTTCAGGTCAGCAGAACCTCCAAAGATACCTAATTTCTACTCTTATTTTTATTGTTTGCCTTTTCTATTCAGCATAAATACATGCGATGCATGCTCTTACTCTTTTTGCTCAGAAGATATTGGTGACAGAAGTAGCAAACAGTGAGAGAATCTGCCTTTTCACTTTGTCCTAGACGTGCCTTCTGGAAGTAAATGCTGCTGCTGTTGCTGCTGCTGGTGCTTAGTCACTTCAGTTGTGTCCAACTCTGTGTGACCATAAGGACTACAGCCTTCCAGGCTCCTCTGCTCATGAGATTCTCTAGGCAAGAGTACTAGAGTGGGTTTGCCATGCCCTCCTCCAGAAGATCTTCCTGACCCAGGGCTTGAACCTGGGTCTCCTGCATTGGCGGCAGATTCTTTACCACTGAGGCAGCAGAGAAGACCCTGGAAGTAGATACTTGATGGTAAATGCATGTTTATGTAGCTACAAGGAAGAGTTCAGTTCAGTTAAGTTCAATCTCTCAGTCGTGTCTGACTCTGCAACTCCATGGTCTGCAGCACGCCAGGCCTCCCTGTCCATCATCAACTCCCAGAGTTTACTCAAACTCATGTTCATTGAGTCGGTGATGCATCCAGCCATCTCATCCTCTGTTGTCCTCTTCTCCTCCTGCCTTCAATCTTTCCCAGCACTAGGGTCTTTTCAAATGAGTCAGCTCTTTGCATCAGGTGGCCTAACTATTGGAGTTTCAGCTTCAACATCAGTCCTTCCAATGAATATTCAGGACTGATTTCCATTAGGATGGACTGGTTTGATCTCCTTGCAGTCCAAGGGACTCTCAAGAGTCTTCAACACCATAGTTCAAAAGCATCAATTCTTCGGCACTCAGCTTTCTTTATAGTCCAACTCTCACAAGGAAGAGTAAATAGCAACAAAGACGCCCAGCAGATGGTGTGTTTCAGAGGCTTTGTGGTTGTGGAGCCAATGCAACAGTTTTTACTTGGGCTCTGGGCCAGATAGAAAGACTGCATGGTCATTTTATTACTGCAGAATCACAGCCTGATTCACAGCTGACTTTGGCCAGCCTGCACAAAGGAAAACCTCTATTACAGGTCTCTGTGAGTGGTATGCACCAGATGCAAATATGGAGTCATTATGGAAATGAGACTTCACTCTCATTAACTCACACAAGGTGTTTATGAGGTCAGCACGCCCTTCATTTGGCACCTAGGTGGTGAGGTCTGTTCCTTTAGAGATGGTGCTAATTCATTTTCAGCTGTGATTTTTACTTTATTCACAGACTGGTCTTCTGAAAACATCCCAAGTGAATGTGAGAAAACATACAGTTTTTAAAAAGATTTAGTAAATGACAAAGGAAAACAGAATCAATTCTCATATGTACATCAGAAAGTTGATCCATTGTGTGTGTGTTATATATACTCTTTGCTACCCAGGATAAGTGTTATAATAGTATTCACTTAACTTAGTAGCCAATATGTGTATATAGACATAAACTATTTCACTTAAATTTATAATGAGAATTTATTTTTTCTCCTTTGGAAAAGAAGTAGTTTGGCTTGAGCTCTGCCAGTTTCACATAGGGATAAACTGAAAAATCAAACCCTGCTTCAAGGGAGAACATGTATGTCTAGAGGTTTTAAAATCATAAATTAGATAAAGATGATTAATCAGAATAAATAATCAGCATCTGACATCTGCTCATAACCGGTAGAGATTAGTTTCTAAACTTCAAAGGGTGTAGAAACAGGACATTTTCAAAAATCAAAAGAAAACTAGGCTACTTTATTTTGAGCAAATACATCTTAAAGGCATATCTTTCCTTTTGAATTAGATGTTCTTATGAAATGCAAGACATTGGAAAGACATGAAAAAAATGAGGAGTTATAAGTAAAATAGTGAGTAAGTAAATATCAATTTAGATTCTCCTAACAATGTTGAAGAAACTTTTGAATTGCAGGTATAATTTAAAATGCTGCTTTTACAAATTTTATTTTCAGGCATGAACTTTGATATTTACAAGTGAGAAAATGATAGACACCTTTCATTAGTTTTGCAATGACACAGAAGAAAAAGGAGTGTTTTTACTACAATATTCTTTCATGTAGATGATAAATTCTTACTTCTTATGAGTTGCCATAGTTTCTATCTTTAAGAGGTAGAAATGTGTGAGATTCAGTCTTTTTGTAAACAATGCTACTTTCTAACCCCACCAAATTCTCTTTCTGATCCCTGACAAAATTGTACTCTAACCATTTTTGTATTAGTCATTCTATATTTATTTGTTAACATTTACTTTGATCATTTTCAAAGCATATGATCATTTACTTCTAGCATTTCAAAGCATATGATGTCAGTAATAAATCACTTATTCATGTCATTGATTAGGGGAGGAGAAGGATGAAGTGATGGAGCTGGTAATGATAGAATTTATTAGAGCTGCATGTAAGAACTCAGTTGATTCAATCATTAGTGAGTAATTTAAGATGTAAGTGGATTAGTAGAAGCATAAAATTCATAACAGTTTCAAAAGAGCATTGAACATTTCAAAGAGCTTAAAATTTGCATTGACTTTATAAGGTTGTTCATATTTTATTAAGTTAAAACTATATAGCATTGAAACATATACGTTGCCATATTTAAAATAGATAGCCAGGGGGATTTGTCTGCATGATTTAGGGAACTCTACCCAGTACTCTGTGACAACCTAGAAGGGTGGGATGGAGTAGGGGGTGGGAGGGAGGTTTGAGGGAGGGAACATAGGTATACTTATGGCTGATTCACATTGATGTATGGCAGAAACCAACGCAATTTTGTAAAGCAATTATCTTCCAATTAAAAATTTAAAAAATGATGTAAAATGAAGATTAAAAATAGTAAAAACTAAAATAAAAATAAATTTTAAAATATATGTTTGCCAATTTCAGCACCTACTAATTATGAGTTTTTTGATTACTCAAAAAATATATGAATATAGCCCATCTTTCTCTTGAAAGATAGATATTAAGAAGATGTGGTTCACTGCTATAGAAGTTATTCTTATAGGAAAACAATTTTTTCATACTTATAGATACATAAAGTGGTATTTTCTCTCTAACTCTTCTTCACTAACTTTTTCATTCTAGCGGCATATTTTTGGTCCCTACAATGTACCACCTCTCAAAAAGACACAGTTACCCAGGACACCAAGAACCAGTCTTTCTTGGACAGTTCTCTTTTGTAAAATGCAAATGTATCATTTACCTGTACTAATCTGAAAGTCCCTTGGACAGCTAGGAGATCAAATGAGTCAGTCTTAAGGGAGATCAACACTGAATATTCACTGGAAGGACTGATGCTGACGCTGAAGCTCCAGTATTTTGGTCATCTGATGCTAGCAGATGATTCGTTGGAAATCCTTGATGCTGGGAAAGATTGAGGGCAGAAGGAGAAGAGGACGTCAGAGGATGAGATGGCTGGATGGTATCACTGATGTAATGAACATGAACTTGGGTAAACTCTGGGAAATGGTGACAGACAGGGAAGCGTGGCATGCTGCCGTCCATGGGGTTGCAGAGTCAGACAGGAATGGGCGGCTGAACAACAGCAACAAATCTGAATTAACTATTTATACATCCAATGATACAGAATATTTTGCAACTTCGTTAATTTTTGAAAGTTTTCAAAGAAATCACACTGTTTAAAGTTGAGCATTAACAACACTCTTTAGAGATTTTTAATTTTTAAGGTAAAATATTTGAGGCTATCATCAGGGACCTAAAACCATCTTCACTGCCTATCTGTCCTAGCCCTCCAGTGAACTAAAAATTATTTTCTGAGTTATACTGGTGTCAGACTCATATTTGTGCCCTGAGCCCACTTTCATCTGATATTTGAGTAACCACATGTCTTGTCAGAGAGCCTTCTCTGCCTTCTGCATCTACGCTAGGTAATAACAACCTTCCTTCATAGGCTTGACTTTTGCTAAAGTGTGAAAGTGTTTCTCTTTAATCATCAAAATAAAATATTTATGTTCCATCTACTATTTTAGTGAAGAACTCAAATTCACTTATATTCAATATCTATCAAATTTCATTATATGAAACAAAACAGGTAATGTAAGATTCAAATTTGCTCCAGGTTAGTGCTTTGCAATGCATATATCACAAGTCATTTGTGGATCAAGAAACTGATCTAATATTTCCCGGCTAACTTTTAAATAGTGAATAATATTGAAATAAAATAGAAATATCAGAATATATCTAATAAGTGATAGACTGTTTCATAAAGTATGTTTATTTATATGTACTAATTCATAGGATACTTTATGGTTTATTTATATATATATTAATTCATGACTTCATTGAATGATGGGCCTGGACTCTATAACTCTGGACATGTAAAAATTACTAATGAATTCTACTTTGAAAGACTTTGAGAATCATCAGTTTACAACAAAGGGCATCATAAACACAACAATTACACAAATTCTGTTTATTTATTTAACAATGGAAATGATAGATGCTCTTATTCTCTGGGTACTTGGAGAATAGTTCCTACTTTACAAGAAACCAAATTTATTGTCTCAGTGCCAGAAATGATTCTTTTAAATTTACTAATTTTATTTTTATTATAGACAGGCAAGAATCAGAACAAAATTTGTAGACTTTTTTCTAACAAGTAGGGTCTTAATGCAACATAATATACATTGATTTAGTATAGCATTGATACTTAATACTTAACATTTCATTTTACACTATGAACACATTTTTTCTCTGCTTCATTTACTTTGAAAAATGTTGGCTTACAGTTGGAGTTTTACAAATTAGGCTTGGAATAAATATAGCCATATATAGATACATTAATAAATCAATCATAAGTAATTAAAATAAAGTTCAATTTATCTCTCACTGAGTCATTATAATAGCAGCTAACAGTGGGACTGATGCTTTCAGACATGGCCATGAATGCAAGGTATGACAAGCTAGATGATCTAAATGTTTTGGCCATTTCCTATCAATGCAAAGAAATAGAGGAAAATGATAGAGTGGGAACTACTAGAGATCTCCTCAAGAAAATTAGAGATACCAAGGGAACACTTCATGCAAAGATGGGCTCAATAAAGGACAGAAGCTATATGAATCTAATAGAAGCAGAAGATATTAAGAAGAGGTGGCAAGAATACACAGAAGAACTATACAAAAGAAATCTTAATGACTCAGATAACCATGATGGTACGATCACTCACCTAGAGCCGAAAATCCTGGAATGCGAAGTCAAGTGGGCCTTAGAAAGCATCACTGTGAACAAAGCTAATGGAGGTGATGGAATTCCAGTTGAGCTAAAGTCCTAAAAATGCTGCACTCAATATGTCAACAAATTTGGAAAATTCAGCAGTGGCCACAGGATTGGAAAAGGTCAGTTTTCATTCCAATCCCAAAGAAAGGCAATGCCAAATAATTTTCAAACCACTGAATAACTGCACTCATCTCACATGCTAGTAAAGTAATGCTCAAAATTGTCCAAGAGAGGCTTCAACAGTATATGAACTGAAAAATTCCAGATTTTCAAGCTGGATTTAGAAAAGACAGAAGGACCAGAGATCAAATTGCCAACATCCGCTGGACAATAGAAAAAGCAAGAGAGTTCCAGAAAAACATCTACTTCTGCTTTATTGACTATGCCAAAGCCTTTGACTGTGTGGATCACCACAAACCGTGGAAAATTCTTCGAGATGAGAATACCAGACCACCTGACCTACTTCCTGAGAAATCTGTATGTAGGTCAAGAAAAAACAGTTAGAACTGAACAAGGAACAACAGACTGGTTCCAAATTGGGAAAGGAGTACATCAAAGGCATATATTTTCACCCTGCTTATTTAACTTATATGCAGAGCACATCATGTGAAATGCCTGGCTGGATGAAGCACACCACCTTTATGGAAAAAAGTGAAGAGGAACTAAAGAGACTCTTGATAAAAGTGAAAGAGGAGGGTGAAACAGCTAGCTTAAAACACAGCATTCAGAAAACAGATTATGGCATCCAGTCCCATCACCTCATCGCAAATAGATGTGGAAACAATGGAAACAAGGACAGACTTAATTTTCTTGGCTCCAAAATCACTGCAGATGGTGACTGCAGCCATGAAATTGAAAGACGCTTGTTCCTTGGAAAAAAGCTATGACCAACCTAGACAGCATATTAAAAAGCAGAGACATTACTTTGCCAACAAAGGTCCACCTGGTCAAAGCTATAGTTTTTCCAGTAGTCATGTATGGATGTGTGAGTTGGACCATAAAGAAGGCTGAGCGCTGAAGAACTGATGCCTTTGAACTGTTGTGTCAGATAAGACAATAAGAGTCCCTTGGACTGCAAGGAGATCACACCAGTCAATCCTAAAGGAAATCAGTCCTGAATACTCATTGGAAGGACTAATGCTGAAGCCCCAATATTTTGCCCACGTGGTGCGAATAACTAACTCATTGGAAAAGACCCCGATGTTTGTTGGGAAAGATTGAAGGCGGAAGGAGAAGGGGACAACAGAGGATGAGATGGTTGGATGGCATCACTGACTCAATGGATATGAGTTTGATACCTGATTGTATAGCATATATTTGACATACAAAAGTCTCTTTTGGTTTTTACAATATATTTAGTGTACATATCAAGACTGTAGGTTCTGGAACCTGAATCCATGGATTTCCGTTTTTCTCTTTCACTTATTAGCTAAGTCACCTAGAGCAAGGCATTAACCCCAGAGTGGCTGAGTATCTTTTTCCTTATGTGAGGGCCGCAGTAGAATATGTCTTTTAGAGCCATTAAAGGATTAAAATATTGAGTGTTTGCAATGCTGAGAACACTGAATGAATCACAGAAACTGTGTATAAATTTGGTAACTGTTTCTATGTCCACAACCAAAGTTCCTTTCATAAAAACAATCTCTTTAATGCCTTCTTTTTTCTTTTTCCTTTACAAGACTCAGGTCCTCCTTCTACTTTTCAATGTCTTGTGAGAAGTTCAGGAAACCCTGTCACTTAGTTCAGTAAATTGATTTCCTTAAACACTGTCTCTAATTGGGGGAAATTTCACTAAAGCATTATATATATATTAGAGAAAAGCAAACATCTTAGGAAGTGGGATAAAGAAATGAGAAAAAAAAAAAAAAAAGATTTCCAGAGGGGAAGAATATGAACTTGCTCCGTGAGTCTGGCATCACTTTGATTTATGTTCTTGTCTTTTATCTTTTGCTTTTAAACAAAAGAAATGTTTTATACTTAAAAATTGTATTGCTAGGTCTATCTTTCTTCCAAAGATAGTACTCAGGGTACAGTGAAGAGGTTTATGTGGATTTTTCAGTTTTCACTAACATATATTGAATACTGGAGTTCATGCATTGTTACTATTTAATAGAATGAGTATGATTTCTTCTCTAAAAACATGCTATTTCTCTTGCACATCTACTTTCACTCCCTTCTCCAATTTTTTATTCCATTTCTCCTTAAATTTAATATTAAGAAAATAAAGAAGTGTTGGTCCTCTTACACATTTTCCATCCATAAATATTGTGCATACCGAATCCAACCAGTAGTCACAGTTCTCCCTCTTTGTGAAGGAGAAATCAGGAACCTAAGACTGCAAGTAATACACTATCTTTGAAAGAGACCAAAGCCATAGCACAGTCTTAGTGCTAAGACTAAAGCCTTGCCTACTTGAACTTCAAGTATCAGTTCTAGTGTTGCTTTGACAAAGAAAACTTACTTCTTTAAAATTTTCTTTTTTTAAAATTTCACTTTATTTTACTTTACAATATTGTATTGGTTTTGCCATACATCAACATGAATCCGCCACGGGTGTACACGTGTTCCCAATCCCGAACCCCCCTCCCACCTCCCTCCCAGTACCATCTCTCTGGGTCATCCCAGTGCACCAGCCCCAAGCAACCTGTATCCTGCATTGAACCTAGACTGGCGATTCGTTTCTTATATGATAGTATACATGTTTCAATGCCATTCTCCCAAATCATCCCACCCTCTCCCTCTCCCACAGAGTCCAAAAGACTGTTCTATACATCTGTTTCTCTTTTGCTCTCTCACATATAGGGTTATTGTTACCATCTTTCTAAATTCCATATATGTGTTAGTATACTGTATTGGTGTTTTTCTTTCTGGCTTACTTCATTCTGTATAATCATACAATTTTAAAACATTATACTCCATTTACGGCTCTTATAAAATATTACCTATATTCTCCATTGTGTACAATATATCAGTGAGCCTATCTTACACCCTGTAGTTTGAACCTCCCCTATATTGCCCTCCTCCTTCCCTCTCCTCACTGGTAACTACTTGTTTCTTTTCTATATCTGTGAGTTTGCTTATATTTTTGTTATATTCACTAGTTTGTGGTATTGTTTAGATTCCAAATAGAAGTGATATTAGACACTATTTGTTTTTCTTTATCTGACATTTCACTTAGCATAATGCACTCTGAGTCCATAAGAAGACTCATGATGCCCTGAGGCAGTGAGGCTCACCTAACCAGGTTTCAAGTCCTGAAAGATGATGCTGTGAAAGTGCTGCACTCAATATGCCAGCAAAGTTGGAAAACTCAGCAGTGGCCACAGGACTAGAAAAGGTCCGTTTTCATTCCAATCCTAAAGAAAGGCAATGCCAAAGAATGTTCAAACTACCACACAATTGTACTCATCTCACATGCTAGTAAAGTAATGCTCAAAATTCTCCAAGCCAGGCTTCAGCAATACATGAATCGTGAACTTCCAGATGTTCCAGCTGGTTTTAGAAAAGGCAGATGAACCAGAGATCAAATTGCCAACATCTGCTGGATCATGCATAAAGCAAGAGAGTTCCAGGAAAAGCATCTATTTCTGCTTTATTGGCTATGCCAAAGCCTTTGACTGTGTGGATCACAATAAACTGTGGAAAATTCTGAAAGAGATGGGAATACCAGACCCCCTGACCTGCCTCTTGATAAATCTATATGCAGATTAGGAAGCAACAGTTAGAACTGGACATGGAACAACAGACTGGTTCCAAATAGGAAAAGGAGTACGTCAAGATTGTATATTGTCACCCTGCTTATTTAACTACTATGCAGAGTACATCATGAGAAACCCTGGGCTGGAAGAAACAAGCTGGAATCAAGATTGCTGGGAGAAATATCAATCATCTCAGATATGTAGATGACAACACCCTTATGGCAGAAAGTGAAGAGGAATTAAAAAGCCTCTTGATGAAAGTGAAAGAGGAGAGTGGAAAAGTTGGCTTAAAGCTCCACATTCAGAAAATTCAGATCATGGCATCTGGTCCCATCACTTCATGGGAAATAGATGGGGAAACAGTGGAAACAGTGTCAGACTTTATTTTTGGGGGGCTCAAAATCACTGCAGATGGTGACTGCAGCCAAGAAATTTAAAGATGCTTGCTCCTTGGAAGAAAAGTTATGACCAACTTAGATAGCATATTCAAAAGCAGAGACATTACTTTGCCAACTAAGGTCCATCTAGTCAAGGCTATGGTTTTTCCAGTGGTCATGTGTGGATGAGAGTGTTGGAATATGAAGAAGGCTGAGTGCTGAAGAATTGATGCTTTTGAACTGTGGTGTGGAAGAAGACTCTTGAGAGTCCCTTGGACTGCAGGGAGATCCAACCAGTCCATTCTGAAGGAGATCAACCCTGGGATTTCTTTGGAAGGAATGATGCTAAAGCTGAAGCTCCGGTACTTTGGGCACCTCATGAGAAGAGTTGACTCATTGGAAAAGTCTCTGATGCTGGGAGGGATTAGGGGCAGGAGGAAAAGGGAACGACAGAGGATGAGATGGCTGGACGGCATCACCGACTCGATGGATGTGAGTCTGAGTGAACTCCTGGAGTTGGTGATGGACAGAGAGGCCTGGCGTGCTGTGCTTCATGGGGTCAAAAAGAGTTGGACACGACTGAGTGACTGAAGTGAACTGAACTGAACCAGCTTCCTCTGGGATCCTAAGCCATTTCCACTACAGTAATGTTACATGGTCCCTAAGGGGTCCTCGATCTTTCCCTTCCCTGGTCTACTGAAGTCCAGTAGGAACTAGTTTACATCTTTTCATCACTGTATTCACAGATCCTATTGAACTGCTTATAATACAGTGGGTGCTGTTGAACTGGCTGAATCAGGGATTTAAAGACGAGAAGAAGAAATGTGGAACTTCTTTCCTTTCTAATGAAAAGCAACAAATATCATGGACTGAAATGGGAAAAAATTGCATTGGATTTCTTTGTTGCTTTTTTACACATCATTCACTCTTTGGAGCAACATATAGCTATAAATAAGATTAGGAAATTCTGTTCTGTGGATCAAAATTGAATATAAACTTTGTGACATTCAAATGGAAAATCAAGTGACTTGGACTTTATAAAGCTCTTGGGAAGTTATTGTGAGTGCCTTAATTTACTAAAGCTGCCTAGTTTAATTAAAAACCAGATAAAATTGAAGAATTACTATCTGGATGCCTCAATACTTAGTGAAGTCTTTCTATTAAATGTTATACAAATGCTTCAGAGAAAGGATCTGGAACGAAGTAGCAAATATATTTGGGAGACTTTGTATACATTGTCTTGTTTTATAGACTCATAATTTACATTAACTCATTAAAACCTTTGAGAAATCTTTTCTTTTCTTTTTATTTATTTATTTTTATTTTGGCTGCATATCTTGTGGAACCTTAGTTCATAGTTACGGATTAAACCCAGGCCACAGTAATGAAAGCAATAAGTCCTAGCCACTGCACCACTTGTCTTTTTTCTTTTTTGAAATAAAGTTGCTTTACAATGCTGTGTTAGTTTCAGGTGTACAGCAAATTAACTTAGTTACACATTTAAATATATTTTTATTTTATACTTAGATATAATTATATATATTTATATTTGGATTCTTCACCATTATAGGTTATTACAGGATATTGAATATAGTTCCCTGTGCTATAGAGTAGGTCTTTGTTTGTTGTTTAGGACCTTGAAGGTCCTTCTTGTTTATTCATAAATAATAGTGTGTATATGTTAATCCCATAATCCTATTTTTCCCTCCCTACCTTTCCACTTTGGTAACCATAAGTTTCTTTTCTGTCTGTGGGTCTATTTCTGTTTCATAAATAAGTTCCTTTGTATCACATTACATTTTAACCTCTGAGAAGTCTTAAGAAAAGGAACATATAACTTTTAAAATATATTTCCTAAATGTGTTTGACCATGTTAGTCTCCTAGGGGTTAATGTTTCTGGGAAAACACTTTAAAGAACATTGATATAGAGAACCATATGTATCATTTTTATGAACATCCTGAGAAAGAAAACTAAAGAGACTGTTCCTAGGCAGAATCTGGTGCTCTCTTGAAAGTTCTATTCTTCATATTAGAGAGTATTAAAATTGAACTTTTAACACAAAAACTACTCATAGGAACTGTTGTCCTGGACTTAAGCATCTGAGAAAGTAAATATAAAAGCAGGTCTGAAACTATGGGACCAACAAAAGGAGAAACAGGGAGGATGAATCTAACAGTGATTGCATTAGGAGGTAACCATTAAATAAAACAGAACAGAATTTCAGGAAAAAAGAACCCATCATAAACGGTGCAATCAACTTGAAGTGAAATATATGTGTCCTTTACTCCAAGTGAAAGTAATAAAGAAGGTGAATTCTGCAAATCGTCTTCCTCACCTATTTTTCTAACCAGCAGATTCATTTCATTACACTTTGAATGATGTAGTCTGGAAAGCATATTAGATCATTACAAATTAAAGATGTTTTTAGAGGTTAAACTCCAAGTATCAAGCTATTTTTGAGAACAGATTGATGACCTCTGTCAGGTCTGCCAGGTAGAAGCAATAAATATTGAATTCTGTCATTGTAGTGTATATTTAGAAAAATAGGATGTCAACTGTCATAGAAGGTTTGCAATCACAATGTGAACTATTCTAAGATTTTATGCTGTCTTGACCATATTCCATATCATATACTAAACCTTTCTATAGCACAAATGGAGATATATTTCACTGCAGATATTTTCCAAAAAGCTAAAGAGGAATTTTGCTTTTAGAGATGCTAATATTAATTGTTAGGAAGGTATTGTTAAATTCTAACATTAATAAAAAGTGATCATAATGTAATGAATAGAAATGACTTGGGAAATAATATCAGGCATCTATAGAGTATTATTATAGGATTCTAGTATTGAATATAAAACAAACTTCCAGCAGCTTCCAAAAAGAGGAACCGAAATGTTTGTATGTCCTGCGAACTATAGCCAAGAATCTATTTTCACTTAAGTGCTTATCAGGAATAGATAGATTAAGACTTCATTCATTTATTCACTCAAAACATATTTCTTGAATACCTGTGTGATGATCATCTGGCTAAACAACAAAAATGTTATAGTCAACCCAGCAGATAGTGTTCTAGAACTCAAGAATCTTACAGTCTAGTAGGGAATAGAAAGACAAAAGCAGGAAAATACATTTTGTTGAATATATTCAGTGATCATTGTATGATATATCTTCTATTGGAGGAGGTTATGGTCAGAAAGGGCTTCCCAGTAGCTCAAATAAAGAATCTGCTGAAATGCTGGAGACCTGTGTTGGATCCCTGGGTGAGGAACATCCCATGGAGAAGAGCATGGCAACCCACTCCAGTATTCTTGCCTGGAGAATGCCATGGAAGAGGAGCCTAGTGGCCTACAGTCCATGGGATTGCAAAGAGTCAGACATGACTAAGCAACTCACATACACACACACATACACACAAACACGCACACACGGTCAGAAAGGGATTCTCAGAGAAACTGACATCTAATTTAGAAACTAAGTTAGGAGTAAGTTCCAGAAAGATCCAGAAATGAAGAAAAGATGAATTAAAGAAGAAAAAAGAAAATTATGTGCGAAGCCCTAAAGGAAAGAAAAATTACAAAGTATAATAAACGACAGCATTGAATATAGGAGGTATACTATGACACCACCCTTATAGGAGAAAGTGAAGAGGAATTAAAAAGCCTCTTGATGAAAGTGAAAGAGGAGAGTGAAAAAGTTGGCTTAAAGCTCAACATTCAGAAAATGAAGATTGTGGCATCTGGTCCCATCACTTCATGGGAAATAGATGGGGAAACAGTGGAAACAGTGTCAGACTTTATTTCTGGGGGGCTCCAAAATCACTGCAGATGGTGATTGCAGCCATGAAATTAAAAGACGCTTACTCCTTGGAAGGAAAGTTATGATCAACCTAGACAGCATATTCAAAAGCAGAGACATTAATATGGCAACAAAGGTCCATCTAGTCAAGGCTATGGTGTTTCCAGTGGTCATGTATGGATGTGAGAGTTGGACTGTGAAGGAAGCTAAGTGCCGAAGAATAGATGCTCTTGAACTGTGGTGTTGGAGAAGACTCTTGAGAGTCCCTTGGACTGCAAGGAGATCCAACCAGTCCATTCTGAAGGAGATCAGCCCTGGATTTGGAAGGACTGATGCTAAAGCTGAAGCTCCAGTACTTTGGGCACCTCATGTGAAGAGTTGACTCATTGGAAAAGACTCTGATGCTGGGAGGGATTGGGGGCAGGAGGAGAATGGGACAACAGAGGATGAGATGGCTGGATGGCATCACCGACTCAATGGATGTGAGTTTGAGGAAACTCCAGGAGTTGGTGATAGACAGGGAGGCCTGGCAAGCTGCAATTCATGGGGTCACAAAGAGTCAGACACGACTGAGCAACTGAACTGAACTGAACTGAACTGAACTGATACCTGGTTACTGTGGTATTCTGGTAGAGTTGAATTAGAATCAATTATGAGAGAGGCAAAAAAGGTGGAATGAGTAGATACATTTGAAACATAATAGGTATGAAATCGGAGAAGGTGATGGCACCCCACTCCAGTACTCTTGCCTGGAAAATCCTATGGACGGAGGAGCCTGGTAAGCTGCAGTCCATGGGGTCGCTAAGAGTCGGACACGACTGAATGACTTCATTTTCACTTTTCACTTTCATGTATTGGAGAAGGAAATGGCAACCCATTCCAGTGTTCTTGCCTGGAGAATCCCAAGGATGGAGGAGCCTGGTGCGCTGCCATCTATGGGGTCACACAGAGTCGGACACGACTGAAGCAACTTAGCAGAAGCAGCAGGTATGAAATAGATAAATCTCTATTGAGCACTGCCCATAGTAAGTGCTTTCCATAAATTATAACATTTATTCCTCTTAAATGTCCGTGAAGTAGATTCATCTTCAGTTAAGCAGTTTGTTTAGAAAAACTTAAGATTCACAGCAAAATTGAGTGGAAGGCAGAGATATCACCTCTGACTTTCACCTGTACATCTTTCCCACTGTTGACATCTCTACCTACCAGGCTCCTCCGCCCATGGGATTTTCCAGGCAAGAGTACTGGAGTGGGGTGCCATTGCCTTCTCCAAACATGTATGTTACAAGTGATAAATCTGTATTGGTCCATCATTATTACCCAAAGTTGACATTAGGGTTCAATCTTGGCATTGTACATCCTTTGGGTTTGGGCAAATGTAGAATGGCATGATTTCATCATTATAATATAATATGGAATATTTTCACTGTGCTGAAAATCCTCTGTGCTCTGCCTCTTCACTCCTCCTTCCACACTGTGGTAACAAATGTCTTACTGTCTCCATGGTTTTTTCCTTTCCAAAAGTGTCATATGGCAAAATTATACAATATGTATCCTTTTTAGACTGGCTCCTTTTATTTAGTCATGTACATTTAAGCTTCCTCCATGTCTTTTCATGCTTTGGTAACTCATTTCTTTTCAGTGCTGAATAATATTCCATTAGCTGAATGCTACTGTTCATTTGCTAAGTCGCATCTCATTCTTTGCAGCCCCATGGACTATGGCATGCCAGGCTCCTCTGTCCTTTCCTGTCTCCCATAATTTGCTCAAATTCAGGTCCACAGAATCAGTGATGCTATCTAACCACCTCATCATCTGCTACCCTTTCTCCTTTTACTTGCAATCTTTCTTTTTGCCTTCAACCCAGCATCAGGATATTTCTGATGAGTCAGCTGTTTGCATCAGGTGGAGCTTCAGCTTCAGCAATAGTCCTTTCATTGAATTTATTATCGATTTTCTTTAGGATTGACTAACCACACTGATCTGCTTGTAGTCCAAGAGACTGGTTGTTCTACTATTGAATGTACCATGGTTTTTCCATTCACCTGCAGAAGGGCATCTTCCTTGCTCCCTTCAAGACTTAGAAATTAATAATGCTTCTATTAATATCCATTTGTAGGTTTTTGTGTGGATTAAATTTTCAGCTCTTTTGAGTAGGTACCAGATAGCATAATTGCTGGGTTTCAGATGGTAATGTGGGAGTGAGAAATAGATTTAAGGAACTAGATCTGATAGATTGAGTGCCTCATGAACTATGGACAGAGGTTCATGATATTGTACAGGAGACAGGGATCAAGACCATCCCCATGGAAAAGAAATGCAAAAAAGCAAAATGGCTGTCTGCGGAGGCCTTATAGATAGCTGTGAAAAGAAGAGAGGCAAAAAGGAAAGGAGAAAAGGAAAGATATAAGCATCTGAATGTAGAGTTCCAAAGAATAGCAAGGAGAGATAAGAAAGCCTTCCTCAGTGATCAATGCACAGAAATAGACGAAAATGACAGAATGGGAAAGACTAGAGATTTCTTCAAGAAAATTAGAGATACCAAGGGGACATTTCATGCAAAGATGGGCTCGATAAAGGACAGAAATGGTATGGACCTAACAGAAGCAAAGATATTAAGAAGAGGTTGCAAGAATACACAGAAAAACTGTACAAAACAGATCTTCGTGACCCAGATAATCACGATGGTGTGATCACTCACCTAGAGCCAGACATCTTGGAATGTGAAGTCAAGTGGGCTTTCGAAAGCATCACTACAGACAAAGCTAGTGGAGGTGATGGAATTCCAGTTGAGCTATTTCAAATCCTGAAAGATGATGCTGTGAAAGGGCTGCACTCAATATGCCAGCAGATTTGGAAAACTCAGCAGTGGCCACAGGACTGGAAAAGGTCAGTTTTCATCCCAATCCCAAAGAAAGGCAATGCCAAAAAATGCTCAAACTACTGCACAATTGCACGCATCTCACACGCTAGCAATGCTCAAAATTCTCCAAGCCAGGCTTCAGCAATATGTGAACTGTGAAATTCCAGATGTTCAAGCTGGTTTCAGAAAAGGCAGAAGAACCAGAGATCAAATTGCCAACATCCGCTGGATCATCGAAAAAGCCAGAGAGTTACAGAAAAAGCATCTATTTCTGCTTTATTGACTATGCCAAAGCCTTTGACTGTGTGGATCACAATAAACTGTGGAAAATTCTGAAAGAGATGGGAATACCAGACCACCTGACCTGCCTCTTGAGAAACCAATATGCAGGTCAGGAAGCCACAGTTAGAACTGGACATGGAACAACAGACTGGTTCCAAACAGGAAAAGGAGTATGTCAAGGCTGTATATTGTCACGCTGCTTATTTAACTTCTATGCAGAGTACATCATGAGGAACGCTGGGCTGGAAGAAGCATAAGCTGGAATCAAGATTGCTGGGAGAAATGTCAATAGCCTCAGATATGCAGATGACACCACCCTTATGGCAGAAAGTGAAGAGGAACTAAAAAGCCTCTTGATGTAAGTGAAAGAGGAGAGTGAAAAAGTTGGCCTAAAGCTCAACATTCAGAAAACTAAGATCATGGCATCTGGTCCCATCACTTCATGGGAAATAGATGGGGAAACAGGGGAAACAGTGTCAGACTTTATTTTGTCGGGGGGGGGGGGGGTGGGCTCCAAAATCACTGCAGATGGTAATTGCAGCCATGAAATTAAAAGACGCTTACTCCTTGGAAGGAAAGTTATGACCAATCTAGATAGCATATTTAAAAGCAGAGACATTACTTTGGCAACAAAGGTCCGTTTAGTCAAGGCTATGGTTTTTCCAGTGGTCATGCATGGATGTGAGAGTTGGACTGTGAAGAAAGCTGAGTGCCAAAAAATTGATGCTTTTGAAGTGTGGTGTTAGAGAAGCCTCTTGAGAGTCCCTTGGACTGCAAGGAGATCCAACCAGTCCATTCTAAAGGAGTCCTGGGGACCAAGGAGATTGGAAGGAATGATGCTAAAGCTGAAACCCCAGTACTTTGGCCACCTCTTGCAAAGAGTTGACTCATTGGAAAAGACTCTGATGCTGGGAGGGATTGGGGGCAGGAGGAGAAGGGGACGGCAGTGGATGAGATGGCTGGATGGAATCACCGACTCTATAGACGTGAGTTTGAGTGAACTCCGGGAGTTGGTAATGGACATGGAGGCCTGGCGTGCTGCGATTCATGGGGTCGCAAAGAGTCGGACACGACTGAGTGACTGAACTGAACTGAACTGAACTGTGATGGTAATGTCTCTGCCTACAATCTGGGAGACCCAGGTTCAATCCCTTAGTCAGGAAGATCTCCTGGAGAAGGAAATGACAACCCAGGCCAGTATTCTTGCCTGGAAAATCCCATTGATGGAGGAATCTGGTTTACTACAGTCCATGAGGTCACAAAGAGTCGGACACAACTGAGCGACTTCACTTTCATTTTTCTTTTTCTTTCACTTTTCATATTAAGAGCATATTTTGTTTGTAAGAAACTGCAAAGTTGTCTTCCAAAGTGGCTGTTCCATTTTGCATTCCCACCAACAATGAAAGAGAGTTCCTATTGCTCCACATCATTGTCAGCATTTTGTGTTGTCTGTGCTCTGGATCTTGGTCACCTTAATAAGTATGCACGGGTATCTTCTTTTAATTTTCATTTACCTGATGGCACATGATATGGAACATCTTTTCATATGCTTATTTGCAACATGTGTATCTTCTTAGGTGAGGGATCTGTTAAGGTTTTTGTCATCTTTTCTATATGGACTGTTTGTTTTCCTTATTGTTGACTGTTAGGACTTCTTGTACATTTTGGATAACAGCCCATCATTGAATACAAATATATTCTCCTAGATGTATTTTGTCTTATTCCCTTGACAATGTCTTTTTTGGAGCATAAGGTTTTAATTATAATGAAGGTCATCTTATTTCTTTCATGTCTTTGGTGTTGTACCTAAAAGGTCGTGACCACACCCAAGATCATTTTGTTTTATTCTATGGTCCTTTTAGGAATCTTATAGTTTAGTATCTTACATTTAGGCTTTTGATTTATTTTGAGCTAATTTTTATGACAGGTGTAACATCTGTGTCTAGATTCATTTATTTCCATGTGACTGTCCATTTGCTCCAGCACCATTTGTTGAAAGACTATCTTTGCTCCATTGTATTGCCTTAGGGCCTTTGTCTAGAAACTGTTAACTATTTTCATTTGGGTCTATTTCTAAGCTGTCTATTCTGTTTCATTGATCTATTTGTCTGTTCTTTCACTAGTACCATACCATCTTGATTACTGTAACTTTTATAAGATGTCTTGATATTGGATAGCTTCAGTCTTTCAATTTTGTTCTCCTGTATTGAATTGGCACTTCTCAGGGTTTTTTTTTTTTTTTTTTTTTTTTTGTCTCTCCATGTAAACTTCAGAATAAATTTATCATTTTCCACAAAATAATTCTCAGGGGTTTTGATTGATATTGAATTCAATCTATAAAGTAATTAGGGAAGAACTGATATTTTGGCAAGAAAAGTCCATCTAGTCAAAGCTATGGTTTTTCTAGTAGTCATGTAGGGATGTGAAAGTTGGATCATAAAGAAAGCTGAGTGCTGAAGAATTGATGCTTTTGACCTGTGGTGTTTGAGAAGACTCTTGAGAGTCCCTTGGACTGCAAGGAGATCCAACCAGTCCTTCCTGAAGAAAATCAGCCTTGAATATTCATTGGAAAGACTGATAGTGAAGCTGAAACTTCAATACTTTGGCTACATGATGTGAAGAACTGACTCATTTGAACAAACCCTGATGCTGGGAAAGATTGAAGGCGGGAGGAGAAGCGGATGACAGAGGATGAGATGGTGGATGGCATCACCGACTCAATGGAGATGAGTTTGAGTAAGCTCTGGGAGTTGGTGATGGACAGGGAAGCCTGGCGTGCTGCAGTCCATGAGGTCGCAGAGTCAGACACAACTGAGAGACTGAACTGAACTGATATTTTGGCAATATTAAGTCTTGCTATCAATGAAGGTGGAAAATCTTTTCATTTATTCAGTTTTTATTTGATTGAGATATATTTTTAATATAAAAAGTGTTGCTTGAAATTTAAAAGAATATTAAAAAAAGTTTAAAAATAAGCTATCTAAGGTTCAAAGAAACTCAAGGCCACAGAACTCTAGGAAGCAGAGTAAAGGGTTAAATCCGGACTGCCTGATTCTAAAGCCCTTTCAACTCTCCTTTTATTTTTTAGGGAGGAAGGGATTAATTTGATGTAAAAGGAGAAGAGCTTAAGATTTGTGCCTAATTTTCTTCTTTGAAAAGAAAATTCACCTTACTGTTTGAAAAGAAAATTCAATAATTTTTCGGGAAAATTAAAAATTATCAGGATGGACAATGCCATTCAATGAGACAGGGAACATGAGGAGAAGAAATGTTGGAGAAACCTAGTGAGTTTAAGGACAGGTTTTTCATGCATGAAATATTCTTGAGATAGATATAATATTTATAATATATAGAGAAGTATACAAGTAGAAATTTTCTTTAGCTAGTTGAAACATACATCTGGAATTCAGAAGAAGGAATGCCACTGTAAATGTAGATACAGGGATTTTATTGTAAACAACAGAGAAAAGTTAGAATTCTTTTTAATTCATTTATTTTTTAATTGAAGGGCAATTGCTTTACAGAATTACATTCAGTTCAGTTCTGTTCAGTTCAGTTCAGTCACTCAATCGTGTCCTACTCGTTGCGACCCCATGAATTGCAGCACACCAGGCCTCCCTGTCCATCACCAACTTCTGGAGTTCACTCAAATTCATGTCCATCGAGTCGGTGATGCCATCCAGCCATCTCATCCTCGTTCATCCCCTTCTCCTCCTGCTCCCAATCCCTCCCAGCATCAGAGTCTTTTCCAATGAGTCAACTCTTCGCATAAGGTGGCCAAAGTACTGGAATTTTAGCTTTATCATCATTCCTTCCAAAGAACACCCAGGACCAATCTCCTTTAGAATGGACTGGTTGGATCTCCTTGCAGTCCAGGGGACTCTCAAGAGTCTTCTCCAACACCACAGTTCAAAAGCAACAATTCTTTGGCACTCAGCTTTCTTCACAGTCCACCTCTCACATCCATACATGACCACTGGAAAAACCATAGCCTTGACTAGACAGAACTTTGTTGCCAAAGTAATGTCTCTGCTTTTGAATATGCTATCTGGGTCGGTCATAACTTTCCTTCCAAGGGGTAAGCATCTTTTAATTTCATGGCTGAATTACATGAATTACAGAATTGCATTGGTTTTTGCCAAATATCAACATGAATCAGCCATAGGTATACGTATGTCGCCTCCCTTTTTAACCTCCCTCTCATCTCCCTCCCCATCCCATCCCTCTAGGTTGTTCCAGACTGGGGTTTGAGTTCCCTGAGTCATACAGCAAATTCACATTGGCTATCTATTTTACATATCATACCATAAGTTTCTACATTAGTCTCTCCATACATACCACCTTCTCTTTCCTCTGCCCCATTCTCATAAGTTTGTTCTCTATATCTGTGTCTCCATTGCTGCCCTGCAAATAATTTCATCAGTACCATTTTTCTAGATTCCATATATGTTCATTAGTATAAAGTATTTGTTTTTCTCTTTCTGACTTACTTCACTCTGTATAGAGGCCAGAATACTGGCATCATATTAAAACAGTGATGAGATCAGAAATGTTTCTTGACTGATCATGGCTGGAAGGAATTGACATATGTGGAACCTCCTAGGGTCTGTCAGTCAAAAGCATGCTTTGTGAGACACAGGGGATTTTCATTCATACATTCATTAATCCATTTAGTCATTCATTTCTGTGTGTCATGAACTAGTGTGAGTTCATTCAAATGCACAATTCATTCAGAAATTCTATAACAGACAATAGTATGTACAAAAATATACTTACATGATTCTTTGCTTTCAGATCCAGAACAAAAGAGTTTAATTCTCTTCTGAGACTAGCTCTGGTACAGTCATCATTTGGGAAGCAAAGTGACTCAGTGATTCCATATACACTCACACATAGACTAGCATGATTCAGAAGGAGACCAAAGCTGGTCTATACTGTAGAGGACTGATTGATGAGGTCCCCACCAGCAAAAAGCACTTTCCTATAAAAGGGACATCTCTGAAGTTTATTTGTAGACACTTCAAAAATTCCACACACCCACAAATATCATGCCAATGGTAGAGTCTCAGAAAATGTTTGAACTTCTGGGAATAAAGATGCTATATTTTTGTTGTTTGTTTAAGTCTCGTCGCTTTTCTAGAATTTTCCCATAGCAATTATCTGCTGCTCTCATGTATTTGTCTTCTAATCCTTTGTATGCGTGAAATAAAACAATAATTTAAGAATATCCTAAATTACAAAGGACATCATGAATAACTCAACTAACTTTCCTGTTACAGCTTGAATAACCATTTTTCTCTATTGACAGTTTAGTTTCTTTTGCACATTTAAATTTTATATTATTGAAGTGCAGAAGAATCTGAATATATTTGACTAATCCATCAATAATACCAACATAATTACTTTTCTTGCTGATATAAATGAAGATTTTACTCAGAGTGTATGCACTGTTAACTGCGTGCTTAATGCTATTATGCAAAAGTGTACATCACATGTCTTATGTGAGGGATGAACATATTCATAAGATTATTTTTGAATAAGGTAAGCAAATTGAGATTTCCTACAGATTATGGACATGCTCTTCCAAATTATCCAGGAGCCAAATATATTTGGTTCCTGAAAGCTACCGAGAATATTTCCTTTAATTAAAATTAAAAAAATCTATAAATTGTTCTAAAATGGGGACTTTCCTGCTGGTCTAGTGGTTAGCATTCCAAGATTCCAAGGCAGGGGGAGTATGTTGGATCCCTGGTCAGGAAAATAAGATGCTTCATGCTGTACAGCCTGGCCAAAGGATAAATGAATACATTATTCAAAAATGATCTTAAATCACTACAGTTATCATAAGCTCATTGTTCCATTTGCTTTGGTAATAATGGTGGAGAAGATCGCTTACTTAATTATCTTTCACGTGGAGGGCTATTTGTTAAAGTGGCCTTTCTCTAGTCTCTCACTCACTCACCTGTTAGCTGGCTGGTGAGACTGAAAAGAGGTAGTTTAATTCTTCCCTCTGCTTCCTTCATCTTAAGAGTATGAAGACAAGGGGCATTCTTCTGTGCTAGGTCTCTGTGTTTTATGCTTTATAAGAAAAACAGAGCATTTCTGTTGCACGTTCTGCATGTCTTTTAAGTGCAGACCCCCAAGAAGAAGAAGAAGAAGAAGAAGAAAAAAAACACAAACAGGATGAATCTGGCTACCCATGTGTAATTGGGTACAATCAAAATTAGGAAATTTAATTTGTCCCAATACTCAAGTCACATTCTAAGCTTTGTTTGATAGAGTGAAGATGAAATTTTGTCCTAAATATGTTTTTTTTTTTAATTTTTCAATTACTTTAGAAAAGAAGAGTATATGTATATATATATGGCCTCCCAGGTGGCACTAGTGGTAAAGAACCTTCCTGTCAATGCAGGAGATACAAGAGATGAAGTTTTGATCCCTAGATGAGGAAGATCCCCCAGAGGAGGGCGTGGCAACCTAGGCCAGTATGTAGAATACTGGAGTTCTTGGAGAATCCCACGGACAAAGATAGGCTGGCAGGCTGTACAGTCCCTAGGGCTGCAAAGATTTGGACATGACTGAAGCAATATATATATATATATATATATATATATATATATATATATATATATATATGAGACAGAGAGAATGAAACAGACAGAGAGACAGAGGCTCTTCAGATTTTACAAGAGCAAAGTGTAAATTCAGCTTCCCAGTTGGCGCCAATGGTGAAGAATCTGCCTGCCAATGTAGGAGTTGCAAGAGACATGAGTTTGATCTCTGGGTTGAGAAGGACCCCTGGAGAAGGAAATGGCAACTGTCTTCAGTATTCTTGTCTGGAAAATTCCATGGACAGAGAAGCCTGGCGGGCTATATAGAGTCGCAAAGAGTTGGGTGTGACTGAGCATGCAAAGGATAAATTCAATAAGAATATATGAGCATTTAGGATATATATACCACTTATATAAATGCTGTGGAGAGAAAAAAAGCATATTATATTTCCTAACCTCAAAGAACTAATAATTTGAGGAAATAAAAACTAATATACATGAAGCATATAGAGATTAAGAGATTATGAATACAATAAAATTTGGAGAAAAGGGAGGTAATTTGAGCAATTTTATATAGTTTAATAGCAGCAGCTTTGATAAGGTAGCATAAATAGAGGGCAGAAAGAACATCTTCCAGGTTGGAAGAAATTACAGGATCATAGTTAATGAACTGAAAAGACTGTAGTTGATCAATCTGGAGAGAGGACAACCCCAACCTGATTGCAATCAAATAAAAATTGACTTTCTGGTCAGAGATGATTATCAAAATGAAGAACTATGCTTGTCAGGAACATGATGCAAAAACACAGTTTATATATATTTTGTAATCTCCCCTTGGCTCTGAATATGATATGCTGCTATATAATATGACTGATCATGCCATTATTCACTTGCATTTTTATTATGTGTGGCTGGACAATAAATATTCTGTATTCAAAACACCTCTGCAAAAGACACTTATCTAGGGCTCTTTTCTAAAATTAGCCTAAACTGAAATCTCATGACCAAAAAGTACATTCCCAAAAGACTATTATTTGTACATCATGATCAATAGATTTAATGATATATATTTCCTTGTGATGAAGATATATGATAATATTGAAGAAAGGGAAGCCTTTGGATTAACATAGTGTTGTTATTTTCAAACTGGAACAAATTCATTCTAATTTGTGCATCTTATTATTTGTTGCACTGAATTGTCTCATTGGTCTTACACCAAGCTACCATCCTTCTATTTCTGTAAATTTTAATTTTGATCTCTCCAGGCAAGAACATGTATATGATAAAGTGTTATCAGAGATGACAAGATGGTAATACATAAAAAAATTAAGGTAACCTTCTAATTTTGTAGACAGCTTTCTATTATGCTTACTTGGTTATGGTGCTGTGAGCTCACACAGTAAGTGGCAGCATAGTTAATCATAAGTATCGTGTGGTAATTTGTTATGACAGAACACCATGTGAGCTCATTAAATACAGCGACTCTTCATCCCTTTAATCTTATTTACTTCCTTTTATGATTTTCATCTACTGAATCTGTGGATGATGTAACAATAGACAGCAAGAATGAAGAGCCGTGCCTAACATTATACAGAAGCATCTAGAAAATGTGTTCTCATTAAAAATATGGCAAACATACTTTCACTTGTGATAATGAAACTATCTGCCTTTATGAATCATAACTTGAAGCCTTATACATTTAATTATCCACAGTGAAGATGATGAAACTATAAACCATGCTATAGATAGCCATGTGCATCCTTACTAAGTCACTTCAGTAATGTCCGACACTTCGCAAACCCGTGGACTGTAGCCCCCCAGGTTCCTCTGTCCATGGGGTGCTCAAGGCAAGAGTACTGGAGTGGGTTGCCATTTCCTTCTCCAATATAGGGCCACAATTTTTACTAAAACTGAATATAGTCATATTTAATATGCAAGAGTCACTAAATTGTACAGGGCCATTAGGCTTCCTAGGCAGCAATAGTGGTAAAGAACCTGCTTGTTAATAAAGGATATGTAAGAGATGAGGGTTCAGTCCCTGAAACAGGAAGGTCCCCTGGAGGAGGGCATAGCAAGCTACTCCAGTATTCTTGCCTAGAGAATCCCATGGACAGAAGAGACTGGCATAGGGTCACAAAGAGTTGGGCATGACTGAAAGTGACTGAGTGTGTATTCTTTACAATATTTGGACAACTCATCTATAGGTTACACAATGTAAGAATAGGAATTATTTTATATTTCTTGAAAGTGAAAGTGTTAGTTGCTCAGTGTGTCTGACTCTTTGTGACCCCATGGACTGTAACCCACCAAGCTCCTCTCTCTGGCGCATCAGGAAACAGATCATAAAAACACATACAACCATTTTCAGGGGGGAAATCTGCTTTTATTTTAGAAGTTTATGCATTAAAGCTAATGAGAATGCTATAAAATGTATGTCAATATATCTGATCATTTTTAAACACTTAAAAATTTCCAGCTTTATTGGGGAATAGTTGGAAAATTAAAAATTATGCATACTTAAGGCATACAATGTGTTTTTAAATTAATGTTTTATTTTAACAAAATGTTGTGTTTCTGCTATACAGCAAAGTGAATCAGTTATATGTATACATATATTCCCTCTTTTTTAGATTTCCTTCCCATTTAGGTCAAAACATAGCATTGGGTAGAGTTCCCCATGCTATATAGTAGGTTTTCATTAGTTATCTATTTTATACATATTGCTGTATATATGTCAATTCCAATCTCCCAGTTCATCCTTATCACTCTTCTGCTTTGTAAATAAATTCATCTGTATCATTTTTCTAGATTCCACATAAATACATTAATATATAATGCTTATTTTCTCAAGCTAACGTCCTTCATTCTGTATGACAGTCTCCAGGTCCATCCACATCTCTGCAAATGGCACAATTTCATTCCTTTTATGGCTAAGTGATATTCCATTGTATGCATATATGCACCACATTTTTTATTTATTCCTCTGTTGATATGGACATTTAAGTTGTTTCTGTGTCTTCACTATTGTAAATAGTGCTGCAATGAACATTGGGGAACATGTGTCTTTTGGAATTATGGTTTTCTCTGGGTATATGACCAAAAGTGAGATTGCTGGGTCATACGGTAGATCTGGGCTTACCTGGTAGCTCAGTTGGTAAAGAATCCACCTGTGATACAGGAGATCCTTGTTCAGGGTCAGGAAGATACTCTGGAGAAGGGATAGGCTATGCGAGAGACCTGGATTTGATCCCTGGGGTGGGAAGAATCCCCTGGAGGAGGGCATTGCAATCCACTCCACTATTCTTGCCTAGAGATTCCCCATGGACAGAGTGGCCTGGCAGGCTACAATCCATGGGGTCTCAAAGACTCAGACACAACTGAGCAAATAAGCAGAGCACAGCACATGGTAGTTCTATTTTTAGTTTTTTCTTTTTTTAAAATAATTTTTGTTGGAGTAAAGACTAGAGATCTCTTCAAGGAAATTAGAGATACCAAGGGAACATTTCATGCAAAGATGGGCTTGATAAAGGACAGAAATGGTATGGACTTAACAGAAACAAAGATATTAAGAAGAGGTGGCAATAATACACAGAAGAACTGTACAAAAAGATCTTCATGACCCGGATAATTACGATGGTGTGATCACTCATATAGAGCCAGACATTTTGGAAAGTGAAGTCAAGTGGGCCTTAGAAAGCATCACTATGAACAAAGCTAGTGGAGGTGATGGAATTCCAGTGGAGCTATTTCAAATCCTGAAAGATGATGCTGTGAAAGTGCTGCACTCAATATGCCAGCAAATTTGGAAAACTCAGCAGTGGCCACAGGACTGGAAAAGGTCCGTTTTCATTCCAATTCCAAAGAAAGGCAATGCCAAAGAATGCTCAAACTACCGCACAATTGCACTCATCTCACATGCTAGTAAAGTAATGCTCAAAATTCTCCAAGCCAGGCTTCAGCAATACGTGAACCGTGAACTCCCTGATGTTCAAGCTGGTTTTGAGAAAAGGCAGAGGAACCAGAGATCAAATTGCCAACATCCGCTGGATCATGGAAAAAGCAAGAGAGTTCCAGAAAAACATCTATTTCTGCTTTATTGACAATGCCAAAGCCTTTGACTGTGTGGATCACAAGAAACTGTGGAAAATTCTGAGAGAGATGGGAATACCAGACCACCTGACCTGCCTCTTGAGAAATCTGTCTGCAGGTCAGGAAGCAACAGTTAGAACTGGACATGGAACAACAGACTGGTTCCAAATAGGAAAAGAAGTGCGTCAAGGCTGTATATTGTCACCCTGCTTATTTAACTTCTATGCAGAGTACATCGTGAGAAACGCTGGACTGGAAGAAACACAAGCTGGAATCAAGATTGCCAGGAGAAATATCAATCACCTCAGATATGCAGATGACACCACCCTTATGGCAGAAAGTGAAGAGGAGCTAAAAAGCCTCTTGATGAAAGTGAAAGAGGAGAGCAAAAATGTTGGCTTAAAGCTCAACATTCAGAACACGAAGATCATGGCATCCGGTCCCATCACTTCCTCATAGATGGGGAAACAGTGGAAACAGTGGCTGACTTTTTACTTTTTTGGGCTCCAAAATCACTGCAGATGGTGACTGCAGACATGAAATTAAAAGACGCTTACTCCTTGGAAGAAAAGTTATGACCAATCTAGATAGTATATTCAAACACAGAGACATTACTTTGCCGACTAAGGTCCATCTAGTCAAGGCTATGGTTTTTCCTGTGGTCATGTATGGATGTGAGAGTTGGACTGTGAAGAAGGCTGAGCACCAAAGAATGGATGCTTTTGAACTGTGGTGTTGGAGAAGACTCTTGAGAGTCCCTTGGACTGCAAGGAGATCCAACCAGTCCATTCTGAAGGAGATTGACCCTGGGATTTCTTTGGAAGGGATGATGCTAAAGGTGAAGCTCCAGTACTTTGGCCACCTCATGAGAAGAGTTGACTCATTGGAAAAGACCCTGATGCTGGGAGGGACTGGGGGCAGGAGAAGGGGATGACCGAGGATGAGATGGCTGGATGGCATCACGGACTCGATGGACGTGAGTCTAAGTGAATTCCAGGAGATGGTGATGGACAGGGAAGACCTGGCGTGCTGCGATTCATGGCATCGCAAAGAGTCGGACACAACTGAGTGATGGAACTGAACTGAACTGAACTGCATTTTGGACTCTTTTGTTGACCATGATGGCTACTCCGTTTCTTCTGAGGGATTCCTGCCCTCAGTAGTAGATATAATGTTCATCTGAGTTAAATTCACCCAGTCCAGTCCATTTTAGTTCGCTGAATCCTAGAATGTTGACGTTCACTCTTCCCATCTCTTGTTTGACCACTTCCAAATTGACTTGATTCATGGACCTGACATTCCAGGTTCCTATGCAATATTGCTCTTTACAGCATTGGATCTTGATTCCATCACCAGTCACATCCACAACTGGGTATTGTTTTTGCTTTGGCTCCATCCCTTCATTCTTCCTGGAGTTATTTCTCCACTGATCTCCAGTAGCGTGTTGGGCACCTACTGACCTGGGGAGTTCCTCTTTCAGTTTCCTATCATTTGCCTTTTCATACTGTTCATGGGGTTCTCAGGGCAAGAATACTGAAGTGGCTTGCCATTCCCTTCTCCAGTGGACCACATTCTGTCAGACCTCTCCACCATGACTCGCCCATCTTTGGTGCCCCACGGGCACGGCTCAGTTTCATTGAGTTAGACAAGGCTGTGGTCCTAGTGTGATTGGATTGACTAGTTTTCTGTGAGTATGGTTTCAGTGTGTCTGCCCTCTGATGCCCTCTTGCAACACCTACCATCTTACTTGGGTTTCTCTTACCTTGGGCATGGGGTATCTCTTCACAGCTGCTCCAGCAAAGTGCAGCCACTGCTCCTTACCTTGGACGTAGGGTATCTCCTCACTGCTGCCCTTCCTGATTTTCAAGGTGAGATGGCTCCTCTCGGCCCTCCTGCGCCTGCGCAACCACCGCTCCTTGGACGTGGGGTTGTTCCTCCCCGCCGCTGCCCCTGGCCTCGGGCACGGGGTAGCTCTTCCCAGCTGCCGCCCCTGGCCTCAGGCACAGGGTGGCTCCTTCCAGCTGCCCCTGGCCTCGGATGTGGCATATCTCCTCCCGGCGGCCGCCCCTGACCTCGGAGGCCAGGTAGCTCCTCTCAGCCATTCTTGCGCCATAGCAGCCCTGCACTCTCGGCCACTGCCCCTGACCTCAGATGTGGGGTAACTCCTCATGGCCGCCACCCTTCGGGCACAGGGTCCTCCTGGCTTCTGCCCCTGACCTCGGACATGGGGTAGCTCCTCTTGCCCACGCTTAGTGCATGGGTCGCAGCCGCCCGCACTTAGTAGGTGATTAAATTCCAGTTGAATTATGTCATGTTCTAAAAGATGATGCTGTGAAAGTGCTTCACTCAATATGCCAGCAAATTTGGAAAACTCAGCAGTGGCCACAGGATTGGAAAAGGTCAGTTTTCATTCTAATCCCAAAGAAAGGCAATGCCAAAGAACGTTCAAACTACTGCACCATTGCACTCATCTCACACACTAGCAAATTAATGCTCAAATTCTCCAAGGCAGGCTTCAACAGTACATGAACCATGAGCTTCCAGTTCAAGCTGGATTTAGCAAAGGCAGAGGAACCAAAGATCAAATTGCCAACATCCGATGGATCACTGAAAAAGCAAGAGAGTTCCAGAAAAACATCTACCTCTGCTTTATTGATCATGCCAAAGCCTTTGAGTGTGTGGATTACAACAAACTGTGCAAAATTCTTCAAAAGATGGGAATACCAGACCACCTGATCTGCCTCCTGAGAATTGTCACCCTGCTTATTTAACATATATGCAGAGTGCTGCTGCTGCTGCTAAGTCACTTCAGTCGTGTCCGACTATGTGCGACCCCATAGACGGCAGCCCACCAGGCTCCCCCGTCCCTGGGATTCTCCAGGCAAGAACACTGGCGTGGGTTGCCATTTCCTTCTCCAATGCATGAAAGTGAAAAGTGAAAGTGAGTACATCATGTAAAATTCCAGACTGGATGAAGCACAAGCTGGATTTAAGATTGCCAGGAGAAATATCAGTAACCTCAGATATGCAGATGACACCATGCTTATGGCAGGAGGCAAAGAAGAACTAAGGAGCCTCTTGAGGAAAGTGAAAGAGGAGAGTGAAAAAGCTAGCTTAAAATTTGACATTCAGAAAACTAAGATCATGGCATCTGGTCCCATCACTTCATGGCAAATGTATAGGGAAACAATGGAAACAATGGCAAACTTTATTTATTATTTGGTTCTGAAATCACTGCAGATGGTGACTGCTGCCATGAAATTAAAAGGTGTTTGCTCCTTGGAAGAAAAGCTATGACCAACCTAGACACCATATTAAAAAGCAGAGACATTTTTTTGCCAACAAGGTCTGTCTAGTCAAAGCTATTGTTTTTCCAGTAGTCATGTATGGATGTGAGAGTTGGACTATAAAGAAAGTTAAGCATTGAAGAATTGATGCTTTTGAGCTGTGTATTGAAGAAGACTCTTGAGAGTCCCTTGGACTGCAAGGAGATCCAACCAGTTCATCCTAAAGGAAATCAGTCCTGAATATTCATTGAAAGGACTGATGCTGAAGCTGAAACTCCAATACTTTGGCCACCTGATTCGAAGAACTGACTTATTGGAAAAGACCTTGATGTTGGGAAAGATTGAAAGCAGGAGGAGAAGGGGATGACAGAGCATAAGATGGTTGGATGCCATCACCAACTCGATGGACATGAGTTTGAGTAAACTCTGGGAGTTAGTGATGGATAGGGAACACTGGCGTGCTGCAGTCAATGGGGTTGCAAAGAGTCAGAAATGACTGAGCACCTGAACTGAACTGAGCTGATGTAACCATTGCTTCATTGGTTTATCTCTGGGTTTTCTATCCTTTCCCATTGGTCTGTATTTCTCCTTTTGTGCCAGTAGATACTGTACATACTGCCTTGATTACTGTATCTTTGTAGTATAGTCTGAAGTCTGGGATCCTGATTCCTCCTGCTCCATTTTTCTTTCTCAAGATTGCTTTCACAATCCAGGATCGTTTATATTTCCATACAAATTATACAATTTTTTTGTTCTGATTTTGTGAAAAATGGCATTGGTAATATGATGGGCATTGCATTGAATCTGTAGATTGCTTTTGGTAGTATAGCCATTTTCACAATATTGAGTCTTCCAATCCAAAAGCATGATATCTCTCTCCATCTGTTTGTATCATTGATCTCTTTCATCGGTATCTTATATTTTTCTGCATACAAGTCTTTTGCCGCCTTATGTAGGTTTGTTCCCAGGTATTTTTTTTTTCTTTTTGTTGCAGTGCTGAATAGAATTGCTTTCTTGATTGCTCTTTCTAACCTTTCCCTGTTAGTATATAGGAATGCAAGTGATATCTGTGCATAGATTTTGTAACCTTAATTTTATCAGATTCATTGGTTAGCTCTAGTTGTTTTTCTGGGCTTCCCTCATGGCTCAGATGGTAAAGTATCTGTCTGCAATGTGGGAGACCTGTATTTGATCCCTGGATTGGGAAGATTTCCCTGCAGGAGGGCATGGCAACACACTTCAGTATTCTTGCATGGAGAATCCCCATGGACAGAGGAGCCTGGTGGGCGACAGTACGTAGGATCATGAAGAGTCAGACACAACTGAGCAACTAAGCACACAGTAATTTTCTGGTGGCATCTTTAGGTCTTTCTAAGTGTAACATCCAGGTCATCTGCAAACTGTAACAGTTATACTTCTTCTTTTCCAATTTGTATTGCTTTCATCTTTTTTCCCTCTTTGATTGCCATAGCTAGGACTTCTGAAACTATGTTGAATAATAGTGGTGAGAGCAGACATCCTTGTCTCTTTCCTGATCTTCGAGGAAATGCTTTCAGTTTTTCACCATTGAGAATGATGTTTGCTGTGGGCTTGTTGTATATAGCCTTCATTATGTTGAGGTAGGTTCCCTATAATATGCCTACTTTCTGGAGAATTTTTTCTTTTTTTAATCATAAATGGGAGTCAAAGTTTGTCAAAAGCTTTTCCTGCATCTATTGAGATTATCATGTAATTTTATCTTTCAATTCATTAATATAGTGTATCACATTAATTGACTTGTGTCTATTGATGAATCTTTGCATCCCTGGGATAAATCTCACTTGATCATGATGTATGATCCTTTTAATGTGTTGCTGGTTTTAGCTTACTAGCATTTTATTTAGGATTTCTGTGTCTATGTTTGTCAGTGATATTGGCCTGTAATTTTCTTTTTTTGTGAGATATTTTTGTCTTGTTTTGGTATCAGGATGATGGTAGCATTGTAGAATGAGCTTGGGAGTGATTTTCCATCTACAATTTTTTGGGGAAGATTTTGAGAAGGATGAGTGTTAGCTCTTCTGTAAATGTTTGATAGAATTCTCCTTTGAAGCCATCTGGCCCTGGACTTCTGTTTGTCAGAAGATTTTTAATCACAGTTTCAATTTCATTACTTGTGATTGTTCTGCTTATGTTTCCTATTTCATACTGGTTCAGTCTTGGAAGATTGTATCTTTCCAAGAATTTGCCCATTTCTTCCAAGTTATCTGTTTCATTGGCTTATAGTTGCTTCTAGTGGCTTTTTATGCTCTTCTGAATTTCTGTGGTGAATTTCAATTGTAGCTTCTCCTGTTTCATCTCTAATTTTATTGACTGGAGTCCTCTCCCTTTTTGTATTGATGAGTCTGGTTACAGGTTTATCAATTTTGTTTATCTTCTTAAAGAACCAGCTTTTAGTTTCATTGATCATTGTTATTGTTTCCTTTATTTCTATTTCATTTATTTCTGTTCTTATCTTTATGATTTCTTTCCCTTCTACTAAGTTTGGATTTGTTTGTTTTTATTCCTCTAGTTGCCTTAGAGGAAGCAATTATGGTTGATTATGGTTCGGTTGCTTAATTAAGATTTTTCCTGTTTCTTGAGGTAGGATTGTATTGCTATAAACTTCTATCTTCGAACTGCTTTTGCTGCATTCCATAGGTTTTGGATTGTCTTGCTTTCACTGTCATTTGTTTCTAGGTAACTTTTGATTTCTTCAGTGATCAATTGGTTATTTAGGAGCATATTGTTTATCTTCCATGTGTCTATGATTTTACAGTTTTTCTCATGTAATTGATTTCTAATCTCTTAGTCTTGTGGCCAGAAAAGATGACTGATACAATTTTAATTTTCTTAAATTTACTGAGGCTTGATTTGTGACCCAAGATGTAGGCTATCCTGGAGAATCTTCTGTGTGCACTTGAGAAGAAAGTTTATTCTGCTGCTTTCAGATGGAATGTCTTATAAACATCATTTAAATTTATCAGGTCTAATGTGCCATTTAAGCTTTGTTCTTCCTTATTCATTTTCTATCTGGATGATCTGTCCATTGACGTAAGTGCAGTGTTCAAGTCCCCCACGTTTTTGTGTTACTGTCGTCTTCCCCTTTTATAGCTTTAGCATTTGAACTTATGTATTGAGGTTCTCCTATGTTTGATGCATAAATATCTACAATTTTTTGTGTCTTCTTCTTGGATGAATCACTTGATCATTATGTAGTATATTTTATAATTTAAATAATATAGATAGATTATAAGAAAAATAAATGATAAAAGAGTGACTCATAAAAACAGGAAACTTTAATAGTTTATTATTAAAATATTGACTCAGCAATCAAAGTCTTACCATGAGAAATTAGGGCTCATTTTTCTTCAGTGGTGAGTGCTAACAAATATTTGAGAAAAAAGTTGTTTCAATTAGAAAGTTGTTATATTATAGGAGAAAAAAATAGTATTTTCTAATCTATTTCCTGAGGGTATGTTTTTCTGTGATAGCAAAATCTGAAAATAATTATGTAAGCATGGAAAATTACAGATTATTCTCAGTAGTAAGCATACATGTAAATATCTTAAACAATATACTAGAAAACTAAATTCATAAATGCAGATTCTTCTAATGTCTTATGAAGACTGATTTTGCTTTATTCAAGTAATATGAGGTGGTTTAATCTTAGGAAATCAATCATTGTATCTATCATGTTAACTGATCAAAGAGTAAAGCAAAATTTATGATCATCTTAACTTAGAAAAAGCGTTTGGTAATATTAAATATCCATAAATGATGAAATTGTTAAACTAGAAAATTTTACACCTCAGTAGTAAATCTATGGAAATTCTCATTGGTATGGACTGAACATTTGTATTTCCCCCCAAATTCATATGTTGAATCTCTATACCTGCAATATAATGAGTTTTGGAGGTCAGGCCTTTGGAGGATAACTAAGTCATGAGGGTGGAGCCATGATGAATGGGATCAGTATCCCTGTAGATGAGGAAATCATATGAATCAGGGAGAAGATGCTTTACTGTAAACCAGCATAGGGCTCTCATCAGAGCCTGATCATGCTGACACCTGGATCAAACTTCCAGCGTCCAGAACTGTGAGACACGAATTTCTGTTGTTTAAAGACAATTAGCCTGTGGTACTTTTGGTAGTTGACTAAGAGAATTGTATATGATGCATATAGCAACATTGTGAGTTAAAACCCCAAATTGAAACCACCTAGATATTTATTAATATTAGAGCAAACATAATTGACATGTAGGCATAAATAGAATATCACAGTGTAATGAATAATAGCAACAACTATATGTAATCCCTGAATGAATTTCACAAGCAATATTGATTAGAAAGAAAAAAATCATGTAATAAGATCTATATAATTCCATGTATTTATGATTCAAAAACAGACAAAACCATACAAACACATTGTGTATGTATGCTTGTTTATATGTATATATGTGGAGAAGGATGTATAGGAATAAAATTGAGGTAGTGAAGGAAATGATATTCCCTAAGCATGTGTATAAATGCCTGTGGATATGCATATATGTACAAGCACGTGTATTATATGTGTGTATGCACACATATAATGAGATTTAAATTTTTATTTACAAGTTTTAACATGTGTACATTTTTTTACATAGGTTGCTGTGCAAGTAGATTTAGAAGAGTGATAAATGCTGACAAGATGACAATGAAATATTAAACAAAACATTTATAAGCCTCATCCCACACTGCTGCTGACAGGTACTATCTAAAACTGTAAATATCCAAAGAAAAATTGTAAACCTTTAAGATTCTGATAATACTGAAAGGAAATAAAAAACAAAAGCATGCAACGTTAACACAGGATTTGAGTAGTAGTATAGTTTACTCTAAAGGAAGATGTGGGATTATAAATGTATTTTTCTAAATTAGGGCTGCTTCTTTAAAAATGATCTCCAACCTTCCCAAGCTTAAAAGCTAGTGATTATTTTACAATCTTCTGCTCTCACATCTGTTTAAAAGCAGACGGTGATCAATGCACTTAGGAAACTTCAAAGGAGCTTGGTAGGCTACAGTCCATGGAGTGGCAAAGAGTTGGACACAACTGAGTGACTAAGCACACACACACACACACACACACACACACACACACACACATTACACTGAGTCTACTTGTTTGTTTTTAAGAAAGAAACTTCCAGCCCTTAGATTGGAGCTTATCTACTTTCTGTTTTGAGCATAATTCTAAAGTTCTTCATTTTATTCCATCCAAGCCTATGACAAAAGAGAAATAGTTGTGTTTTTTTTTTTTAAATATCCAGGTTAAAGGCCAGATGATCACAATGTAAAATGTTATAAATGAAAATATAGGGCTACAAAATTTAAACAGACACAAAATGTAAACAGCAGTCTGTGAATATTTAGTGTTAGACATAAGTTGCTTTATAACTTTAAACATTTCCTTCCAGGAGAGCCAGGCTCTATACCTGCAAAAATATTACTAATGATCTGTTTGTGTTAGTTGCTCAATTGTGTCCACCTTTTTGCGACTCTATAAACTGTAGCCTGCCAGGCTCCTCTGTCCATGGAATTCTCCAGGCAAGAATACTGGAGTGGGTTGCCATTCCCTTCTCCAGACTAATGATCTGTAGCCATTTAGTAAGTTCAATGATGCTGATCATCTAGTGTTTAAGAAAATCAGGAAATATAATGTATTTTAATGAAACTGCCACAAATATTTTAAAGGGCTAGTGACCTATAAAGCAAACATATTATTGGAACAACATAGATTCATGGATATACAAGCATATTAGAAAGCAGAACTCAGTATTGATTTACTCAAGGTCATTGTGCAAGTTAACTCAAAGCTCAGTTCAGTTCAGTTCAGTCACTCAGCCTTGTCCGACTCTTTGCGACGCTGTGAATCGCAGCACGCCAGGCCTCCCTGTCCATCACCAATTCCCAGAGTTCACTCAGACTCACATCCATCGAGTCAGTGATGCTATCCAGCCATCTCATCCTCCGTAGTCCCCTTCTTCTCCTGCCCCCAGTCCCTCCAGGAATAGAGACTTTTCCAATGAGTCAACTCTTCACATGAGGTGCCCAAAGTACTGGAGCTTCAGCTTTAGAATCATTCCTTCCAAAGAAATCCTAGGGCTGATCTTCAGAATGGACTGGTTGGATCTCCTTGCAGTCCAAGGGACTCTCAAGAGTCTTCCCCAACACCACAGTTCAAAAGCTTCAATTCTTCAGCGCTCAGCCTTCTTCACAGTCCAACTCTCACATCCACACATGACCACTGGAAAAACCATAGCCTTGACTAGACGGACCTTAGTCGGCAAAGTAATGTCTCTGCTTTTGAATATACTATCTAGGTTGCTCATAACTTTTCTTCCAAGGAGTAAGCGTCTTTTAATTTCGTGGCTGCAGTCACCATCTGCAGTGATTTTGGAGCCCAAAAAAATAAAGTCTGACACTGATTCCACTGTTTCCCCATCGATTTCCCATGAAGTGATGGGACCGGATGCCATGATCTTCGTTTTCTGAATGTTGAGCTTTAAGCCAACTTTTTGACTCTCCTCTTTCACTTTCATCAAGAGGCTTTTTAGCTCCTCTTCACTTTCTGCCATAAGGGTGGTGTCATCTGCATATCTGAGGTGATTGATATTTCTCCCGGCAATCTTGATTCCAGCTTGTGTTTCTTCCAGTCCAGCGTTTCTCATCATGTACTCTGCATAGAAGTAGAATAAGCAGGGTGACAATATATAGCCTTGACGCACTCCTTTTCCTATTTGGAACCAGTCTGTTGTTCCATGTCCAGTTCTAACTGTTGCTTCCTGACCTGCATACAGACAATTTGATCTCTGGTTCCTCTGCCTTTTCTAAAACCAGGTTGAACATCAGGGTGTTCACGATTCACGTATTTTTGAAGCCTGGCTTGGAGAATTTTGAGCATTACTTTACTAGCATGTGAGATGAGTGCAATTGTGCGGTAGTTTGAGCATTCTTTGGCATTGCCTTTCTTTGGAATTGGAATGAAAACTGACCTTTTCCAGTCCTGTGGCCACTGCTGAGTTTTCCAAATTTGCTGGCATATTGAGTGCAGCACTTTCACAGCATCATCTTTCAGGATTTGAAACAGCTCAACTGGAATTCTGTCACCTCCACTAGCTTTGTTCATAGTGATGCTTTCTAAGGCCCACTTGACTTCACATTCCAAGATGTCTGGCTCTAGATTAGTGATCACATCATCATGATTATCTGGGTCATGAAGATCTTTTTGTACAGTTCTTCTGTGAATTCTTGCCACCTCTTCTTAATATCTTCTGCTTCTGTTAGGTCCATACCATTTCTCTCCTTTATTGAGCCCATCTTTGCATAAAATGTTCCGTTGATATCTCTAATTTTCTTGAAGAGATCTCTAGTCTTTCCCATTCTGTTCTTTTCCTCTATTTCTTTGCATTGATCACTGAAGGCTTTCTTATCTCTTCTTGCTATTCTTTGGAACTCTTCATCCAGATGCTTATATCTTTCCTTTTCTCCTTTGCTTTTTGCCTCTCTTCTTTTCACAGCTATCTGTAAGGCATCCTCAGACAGCCATTTTGCTTTTTTGCATTTCTTTTCCATGGGGATGATCTTGATACCTGTCTCCTGTACAATGTCACGAACCTCAGTCCATTGTTCATCAGGCACTCTAGTTTTAGATATATAGTCTCTATTTCGTATGTTTGAATCAATCATTGTGTGATTCCTCCAAATCATGAACAATGGGTGTGCTATTAGATTCATACTTATCACCCTTAAGATATATGAGAATAAAAAGTTATGGCAATATTTAGAGCTAATATTATTGAGTGTTTATGCAATTCTTGGTCCCGTATTCTTGCCTGGAAAATCCCAAGGACAAAGGAGCTTGATGGGCTACAGTCTGCTGCTGCTGCTGCTGCTAAGTCACTTCAGTTGTGTCCAACTTTGTGCGACCCCATAGATGGCAGCCAACCAGGCTCCTGCATCCCTGGGATTCTCCAAGCAAGAATACTGGAGTGGGTTGCCATTTCCTTTTCCAGGCAACAGTCTATGAGATTGCAAAGAACCAGACACAGATGAACACGCCCGCACGTGCTCAGACACACACACACACACACACACACACACTCACACACATGCAGTGCAAGCTATTGTTACAAGCATTGTAGGAATATCCATTCTTTTAATATTTACAAACTCTATGAGTTAGTGCTTCAGTTAACTATTGCTGTGAAATAAACCAGCCCCAGACCTCTGAAGCTTAAAATTTACATTGTTTTTCTCTGCTAGTCATTCTATGATTTAGTAACTTGAACTGCTCTCTCTTGGGGCTGAGGTAGTTACATTCATTTGTGTGTTTTGGTTTTTTGTTTTGTTTTTTAATTTTAATTTTTACTTTACTTTACTTTACAATACTGTATTGGTTTTGCCATACATTGACATGAAGTTGCTTTGTAATGCTGTAAGTTTCTACTGCACAATGAAGTGAATCAACTATAATGTATGCATATATCTCCTCATGTTTTGGATTTCCTTCCCATTTAAGTCATGACAGAGCACTGACTAGAGTTCCTATGCTGTACAGTAGGTTCTCATTAGCTGTTTTATACACAGTATCAATTCTGTTGAATGAAATTTTTTTAAAAATTGCTTTGTTTATAATTAAAAGCATTGTTTTGCTTATACTCTTTCAGTGAGAAGAAGGAGCAAGTACGTTTCAGTGGCCACTGTGCTGATGTTAAGATAAAAAGCAAATGAAAGTCAAGGTAAAGAGGAAAACCCATGGGAAGTGAGAGTTAGGTTAAGGGATTGCACTTTCATTTATTTATTTATTTTTTAATTTTTAATTTTAATTTTAATTTTTTTACTTTACAATATTGTATTGGTTTTGCCATACATCAACATGAATCCATGTTTTCCCCATCCTGAACTCCCCTCCCACCTCCCTCCCCATACCATCCCTCTGGGTCATCCCAGTGATTGCACTTTCAGAAGCTTCACTTTCAGAGTTTCCTCTCCACGCCAAATTAGTGTCCAAAGCATAGAAGTGTTTTGCTTTATTTTAGTGAGAATGATCATCCTCATTTGGTCAAGAAGCCCCTTTTTTTCTTTTGCCAAAATTTCTGGTGTAAATGTTTTGATGTTTTGGAGTTTTTATTTTATTTTACAGGTGTTTTAATCCAAGTTACAAAAATCAAGCTAATTCTCAGCAGAGCTTTTGGTCTTTAGACTAAATGAGTGATATGTCAGCTTGATTGATTGTAATTGATCAAGCCATTTTGTTGAGGTCACTTTCAATCCTATTGTCTTTTCAGCTTTAATGAGCATGGACAGGGCTATAGGAACACAGAAATTGTTTCTGAATTTTGCCTTTATCACAAAAGAGTCACATAAAATTGTTTAGTAGTGATGTCAGGATGATATAAAAATTAATTCATTTCTGATGATAATAAAGTAGAGCAGAACTTTTAAGTGTGAGTGAAATGGAGACTTAGTGATATGCAATAATTTATAGTGTAATGCTTAATATGCATGGACTAGAATAATGAACGGAGAAGGCAATGGCACCCCACTCCAGTACTCTTGCCTGGAAAATCCCATGGACAGAGGTGCCTGGTGGGCTGCAGTCCACGGGATCGCCAAGAGTCAGACACGACTGAGCGACTTCCCTTTCACTCTTCACTTTCATGCATTGGAGAAAGTAATGGAAACCCACTCCAGTGTTTTTGCCTGGAGAATCCCAGGGATAGGGGAGCCTGTTGGGCTGCTGTCTATGGGGCCGCACAGAGTCGGACACGACTGAAGCGACTTAGCAGCAGCAGCAGCAGAATAAAGAAGCATTTTGGTAAATAGCCCAGAGTAATAAATTGATGGAAATTTTTCTATTTTGGTCAAAATGGAGCCTTCATTGTTTTTAATTTATCCATTGTTTTGTGAAATTTTCTTATACCTTAACGATATGATCGGTTCCCTTCTTTTTCTGATTTTTTTTCACATTTTTAAAATCTCCTAAAATGACTCAAATTTGCAGTGAAATTTCCTCTTACTGAGTGTATGGTGTTCAGAGATATTTTTGCTATTTTAAATTCTTATATTACTTACACACAAGGCCAAATAGGCACCACAATGTCAGCTCTATTAACAAGAAAAATAGATTTGGAAATGCAGGTTGAACCTAGTAAGGAACTTTCTACATCCTTCCCTGAATTGAACTTGTACATTCAAAGGTAGGTGCCGCTGATGGGAACCTCAGGATGTACTTTAAGGGGTATACCACCTTGTCTGCTTGTCCCCTCAGGACCAGGAGGCAGAAAAGCTCTGGTTCTTATCAGAGTATAGCAAGCAGCAGAGAGAAAACAGTCCTAGAAACCAGCATGAGCTACACACACACCTGTGCTTTTGTCCCAGTCTCCCATTCGTTCTGCTGTACATTTTGGCAACAAAACACATCAAGTCTCTTCCATGTGTCTGGCTCTGTGGTATGAACCAGGGATACAGCGGTGAACAAGACAGACTAGGTCCCTGTGCTCATACATTTTACAGAGTAATGCGCATCATAAATACAGAAATGTAGAAGTCATCAGAAGGATGGACAGAAGAGAGGTGTAAAAAGTGAATTACAATAGTGAATTAGCCTGATTGGAGAGATGAGCTAGCCTAGGAGGTCATAGCAGACTTTCTTGCACATGTGACATTTTAGCTAAAGTTTCAAGGACACCTTGGAATCTGCTATGCAGAGATCAGGAGAAAGAGAGTTTCATAGTTAGGAAAAAGCTAGTTCAAAAATCCTAGCATGGAAACAGAAATATTTATAAAGTGACTGACAGATGAATTCTGGTGCTTGGTACTCAAGGTTTAGTTGACCAGGATAAGGAATTTGGATTTTTTTATATACGTGAGGAAGCATGTGGGGGAATTTTTATTGGTAGGTTGACCTCATATTATTTATATATTCATGTTTGGGAACACATGTAAGAATTAAAGATTTTAAAATTAAAAAAATAAAAAACTATAAAAAAAATAAATAAAAAAAAATAAAATAAAAAATAATCATTCTGGCTGCTGGGAAGAAATAGATTTTAGGGGGCCTACAGCAAGCAGATGTATAAATTAGACACTTTTGCAATATTCTAGAGTAGGCATGATTGTGACATGTCTATAGTGCTGTGATCAGAAATGGAGAGAAAGTCATTATCCCACTGCAAAAATCTCTCCAGTGGACAGAGAGAATGGCAAAAGTTTCTCCTCAGCCTCTGTAAGGATGGACATTTTGTTGCTGCTTAATGCAATTAATAAATTATTGCTGGTCAATTGATACATTTGGCTGAGAAAATTGTCATTTTCTCTTTAGCCTCAAATTGTATTTAAATTCAAGATATAATTCTCAAGGAAATAAACACAGGAAAAAATACAGAACAATATCATGAACAATAATGTAATGAGATAATTTTCCATCGGTATATCAAGAAATTTTGAAGAATTTCCAAAAAGGAAAAGTGGAAGATTGAAAAAGAAATCAGAGCAGAAAACTCTCAAGGATCCTTGAAATGTAATTACAATGCTGAAGTAACAACTTTACCACCACAGAATCTCAGGAGAATGCCAGATACAAAGGCAAAAAATCAGGAGGAGGGTAGAATCAATGGGACACTTATCAGAGTAACTTACTGAAAGACTATATTCTGAATAGCTGAGTCCAATGGAGCTTTTATTTTTTTTATTTTTTTGATAAATATTATCAGAGCTATACCAAGGAGAACAGTATCTTTAAGGCTATAGACCTTAGAATAACTTTCTAACTGAAGCAATCTGCTCGGGTAGAAAGCTAGCCATGAGGTTGTTACCTGCAAGAGATGCCAGCAGAGCCTGGGATGATTAGAAATCTTTACAAAAGTAAAGTAAGTGAATATCAGGAGAAGTAGGTTCTAATAATTGGCCCCAAATCTAATCTTCTGCAAGTCCAGCTCCTGAAGTGGGGATTTCAACCCGAGAGAGAGTACTGTGGCTTCGAAAGTAAAGGTGAATTTAAGATTGCCCATTCACAAGGCAGATTGAATCTCAGTATCCAGAAGACGTTATCTGCACACCCTCCCCAGTCACACTTCTATAGCAACTTTCCCCTGCTAACACTCTCACATACTCACATGTGAGGAGTAGGATTTTAAAGACAGGATCTTCTTTTACGTTCAAGAAAACAGGGGATTCTCATTTAAATTGAAATATTCATTCTTTTCAGGCTTCCTTAGTAGTTCTGCTGTTAAAGAATCTGCCGGCAATGCAGAAGACTGGTTCAATTTCTGGGTTGGGAAGATCCACTGGAGAAGGGATAGGTTACCCACTCCAGTATTCTGGCCTGGAGAATTCCATGGAGAGAGGAGCCTGGGAGGCTATAGTCACAGGGTCACAAAGAGTCAGACACAACTGAATGACTTTCACTTTCACTTACAATCTTTTCACAAATTTTGGTAAGCTAAGAATTACTAAAGATTTGGGGAAAATATCACCATCAGGAAGGAGAGATCCCCATTATAAAATTTGGTAATTTTATTTCTTTGTTAAAATTCTAGCAATATCAATGGATTCAAGAAACCATTGATCTTGAAAATGGTAAATATTTTCCAGAGCTTTTTTTGTGTGTATTTTGTGAAATAAAGGTCTAGCTTTTTTGAAAAAATTAGCATATTAGTGCAAAGGAATTTTTGATTAATTACTTTCTTGGTCACTATTAAAATCTGTTTCCTGATTCTTCATGTATCATTCTTTATTCTATTTATTTATCCTTCAAACTCCTTCATTAGTATCATTTGTGTATCTGTATAATAATATTAATTATATTAATATTGTATTAGTCTATATATTACTGAATTCTGTCACTTATGTTTCTATGTTGTTTTTATTGTTGTTTGATTTCTTGGATTTACTGTGTAGATAAACATGTTATTTGCAACTAAAAATATGGTAACTATCCAATTCCACCTTTCATTGTGTTAAAATGATTCATAATATGTTTGATAGTGCAAAAGTTTAAGATGTAGTATTTTCCCTTGATATTAATGAAAAGTTTTCCATAATTTTAACAGTAGATGTGTTGTCTGTTTTATAAAGAGAAAAGGTTTTCTATTATAGCATATTGAGAGTTGCATTATATTTATTTTTGAGCAGTAAATTTTCTCTTCATCATTTGTGGATGTTGAATTTTATCCAAAGACATTTTGTATTCCACTAAAGTGATCATATATTTTTGCTCTTTAATTACTGTAGTGAATTGCATAAATGGATTTCTTAATATGAAATCACTCTTGCATGTTAAACTTAACCCAGTTTGATCATGGTATATTAGCTTTTAATAACACAGATGGATTCCGTTTGCTAATATTTTATTTAGGATTTATGCATCTACAGCTAAAGTTGATGTATAGTGCTGCTCCAAAGATATATTCCTTGGAACATTGGTTTTCTCTGGTAGCTATTAAGTTTTTAAAAGTAATCTTTTTTCAGTTTAGCTCAGGAAATTCTAAGATAATTATATGAAAGAATAAATAGCAAATTTGACAAATAGAACGGGGAATGGTGGAAGTAGTGACAGATTTCCTGTTCTTGGGCTCTAAAATCACTGCTGATGGTGACTGCAACCATGAAATCAGAAGACAATTGCTTCTTGGCAGGAAAGCTATGACAACCCTAGACAGTATACTGAAAAGCAGAGGCATTACTCTCCCAACAAAGGTCCATATAGTCAAGGCTGTGGTCTTTCCAGTGGTCAGAAATGGTTGTGAGAGCTTGACTGTAAGGAAGACAGATAATCAAAGAACTGATGCCTTCAAACTGTGATGCTGGAGAAGACTCCTGAAAGTCCCCTGGACAGCAGGGAGATTAAATCAGTCGATCTTAAAGGAAATCAACCCTGAATACTCATGGGAGGGACTGATGCTGAGGCTGAAGCTCCTGTATTTTGGTCATCTGATATGAATAGTCGACTCACTGGTAAAGTCCCTGAAGCTGGGGAAGATTGAGGGCAGACAGAGAAGAGGGCATCAGAGGAAAAGATGGCTGGATGCCATCACCGACATAATGGACATGAACTTGGGCAAGTTTCAAGAGATGGTGAGGGACAGGGATGCCTGGCATGCTGCAGTCCAGGGTGCCACAAAGAGCTGAACAAGACTAGGCAACTGAACTGAATTGAAGATGCTTGATTGGGATAAAGCAATAAGGTAAAAGAATCTGCAAGTCTTCATATGCAAACACAGCTGAATAAAATAAAACCATAATTTAAAAATAAGTCTATGCTTTAAAAAGTAAAACAATGAGAGATGTACCTTACAAATTTTTTTTATTAAGATGAGTTATAAAACCAGAGAAATGGCAGTGGTGTAGGACAGAGAAGAATAAAACAGGTACATAAACGAAGTGCCCCATATTAGACCTATGTACTTATGTGAATGCAAAAGACCCCTCCATGTAAGGGTATTAGATAAATTATAAAGAAGCGTAGCAAAATCGGGGGAAAGACAGATCAATAAATGCAAAAAGAAGAACTACACTATAATAGGAAAACTTGCTGAGATCAACTTCACATAAAGTAAATGGCTACATGTAAAAATTAAAATGTTAATTTTAAAGAAAGGAATAAATAAAATCTCTATAAGCTATGTATAGAAAAAGACAGTGTAACCATGCCTTCAAAATATATCAAGTATAGATTTCAGAAACAGTAAAAGTAATGTAAAAGAAAATACATGAGAAACAAGTTAATACAACATTGATATTTTAGTATTAGCCAATCAAAACTGACTTTGTGGCAAACAGGGTTATTCAGAATAAAAACGATGAGTATACAGAGGAGAAAGCTCACCAGAAGCATGTAATAGTTTTGACTTGCTTGCAGCTAACAATAGTGACTGCAGCCATGAAATTAAAAGACACTTACTCCTTGGAAGAAAAGTTATGACCAACCTAGATACCGTATTCAAAAGCAGAGACATTACTTTGTCAACAAAGGCCCATCTAGTCAAGGCTATGGTTTTTCCTGTGGTTATGTATGAATGTGAGAGTTGGACTGTGAAGAAAGCTGAGCACCGAAGAATTGATGCTTTTGAACTGTGGTGTTGGAGAAGACTCTTGAGAGTCCCCTGGACTGCAAGGAAATCCAACCAGTCCATTCTGAAGATTAGCCCTGGGATTTCTTTAGAAGGAATGATGCTAAAGCTGAAACTCCAGTACTTTGGCCACCTCATGAGAAGAGTTGACTCATTGGAAAAGACTTTGATGCTGGGAGGGATTGGGGGCGGGAGGAGAAGGGGACGACAGAGGATGAGATGGATGGATGGCATCACTGACTCGATGTATGCGAGTCTGAGTGAACTCCAGGGGTTGGTGATGGACAGGGAGGCCTGGCGGGCTGCGATTCATGGGGTTGCAAAGAGTCAGACACGACTGAGCAACTGAACTGAACTGAACTGAACAATGTCAAGGCAAAGAATAACAAAATATGCAATAAAATATATGAGCAGTGTATTTAATATACTATATCTAGTGAACTTAAATTTCTTCACAAAACGTATAAGTATCCATGAATATTTACTAAAACTATGCTTGGGATTAGAGATGCTAAAAGAAATGGATAGAAATACTACAATAGGAGGCTTTAACATGCCACTGTCAGTAACAGGCAGACCTAACAGATAGAAACCAAATATGGATATAAAAGATCTATAGAATCCAAGTCAGTAAGATAAATATGGATAAAAAAATCTTAGCACTCTAATAATAGAGAATACAACTTTTTCTCCCATCCACAGGGAACATTCACAACATAGATTATGTATTAGGTATAGAAATACTACAAACAGTACTCTGACCACAATGCAGTCTAAGTAGATATTGTAAGAAATTTTTAAAAGACCTTCATCCTAAACATTATAAAACCTTCTATTAAACAGATCTTGAGTGAAAGGGGAAATACAAAATGAAATTATAGAATCTCTGAAAACTAGTGAATGAAAACGCACATATCAGAATCTCTACGCTATTTTTAAGGGAATTCGCAGGTGGCTCTGGGGTTTCTCTTGTAGCTCAGCTGGTAAAGAATCCACCTGCAATGCAGGAGACATGAGTTCAATCCCTGGGGTGGGAAGATCCCCTGGAGAAGGAGTGGAGAATACCCACTCTTGTATTCTGACTTGGAGAGGTCCATGACTGTACAGTCTGTGGGTCACAAAGAGTTGGGCACGACTGAGCGACTTTCATTTTCACTTTCACTTTCCCAGGTGGCTCAGTGGTAAGGAATCTGCCTGCCAATTCAGGAGACCCAGGAGGGGTGGGTTCAGTCCCTGGGCCTGGATGATCCCCTGGAGCAGGAAATGGCAACCAGTATTCTTGCCTGGGAAATCCCATAGACAGAGGACCCTGGTGGGCTACCTAGTCCATGAAGTCACAAAGAACGACTGGACTGAGCACGCAGGCTAGATGAAAGGAAACTTTATAGCTCTAAACATATATCAATAAATATACATAAGTGAAAATATATGAATTAATTGTCCAATTCAATATACTAGCAGAAGAAAATCAAGTAATACAATAGGAAATCTAAGAAAAGAAATAAAGCTAAACATAGACACTCATGAGGTAGATATTAAGTGTATATCTAGTTATTACATTAAAATCCATTTATTTGAAAAAGTAACAAAACATAAGTATTAATTATGGTTTCCAGAGAAACCCAAAGAAATATATATATATATATACATATTTTTATTTATATTTAGGTACATATATGTTGTGAAGAGGAACTAAAATGCTTCTTGATGAAAGTGAAAGAGGAGAGTAAAAAAGTTGGCTTAAAGCTCAACATTCAGAAAACGAAGATCATGGCATCTGGTCCCATCACTTCATGGGAAATAGATGGGGAAACAGTGGAAACAGTGTCAGACTTTATTTTTGGAGGGCTCCAAAATCACTGCAGGTGGTGACTGTAGCCAAGAAATTAAAAGACGCTTACTCCTCGGAAGGAAACTTATGACCAAACTAGATAGCATATTGAAAAGCAGAAACATTACTTTGCCAACAAAGATCCGTCTAGTCAAGGCTATGGTTTTTCCAGTGGTCATGTATGGATGTGAGAGTTGGACTGTGAAGAAAGCTGAGCGCTGAAGAACTGATGCTTTTGAACTGGTGTTGGAGAAGAGTCTTGAGAGTCCCTTGGAGTACAAGGAGATCCAACCAGTCCATTCTAAAGGAGATCAGCCCTGGGTGTTCTTTGGAAGGAATGATGCTAAAGCTGAAACTCCGATACTTTGGCCACCTCATGCGAAGAGTTGACTCATTGGAAAAGACTCTGATGCTGGGAGAGATGGGGGCAGGAGGAGAAGGGGACGACCGAGGATGAGATGGCTGGATGGCATCACTGGCTTGATGGATGTGAGTTTGAGTGAACTCCGGGAGTTGGTGATGCACAGGGAGGCCTGGCGTGCCTCCCTGTCATGCCTCCCTGGCATGTCTCCCTGTCGTGCCTCCCTTCATTATTTATGGGCTCGCAAAGAGTCGGACATGACTGAGTGACTGAACTGAACTGAACATATGTGTTTATTTATATTTATGCATGTATATATATGTTTAATTATATATATGCATGTTAATTTACATTTAGTATATATGATAGATCTCTGTTCAGAAAGAGATTTAATATAAAGAGTCGGATCAAGCAGTTGTAGGGGCTGGTGAGCCTGAAATTTTAGTTCAGGCAGGAGTCAGTGTTGTCAGCTTATAACCAAAGGCTGAAGGCATGGGCAGAATTTCTTCTTCGGGTGTCTCAATCTTTATTCTTAATGCCTTGGATGGATGGGATGAAGCACAACTGTGTTATGGTAATACACTTAACTCAAAGTCTATTGAATTAAATTATTAATTGTATCTGAAAAAGACTTCACAGCAGCATCTAAACTGGTGGTTAGCCAAAAACAAAACTGGGCACCATATTCTGACCAAATTGACAGATGAAATTAACTATCATAATAGACCCAACATTAACATAGCCAAGTCAAAATATGCAAAATAATAAATCACATGGCAGATAACCACAAGAATAAGAAAGAAACAAAAGATGACTTAGACTTGATAAAAAGAATATTGCAAATAATGAAAATAAATTTGGAAAGCTAGATTAAATGAATAATTTCATAATAAAATAAAAATTTCCAAAACTGATCGCATAAGAGAGAAAAAAGTTAGGCTAAAAGTTTTCTGAAGAAAATATGGAGTAAGAAACTCTACATCAAAAAAGCATCAGGCTCAGTGGGTTCACAAAGGAGTTAGAGGAAACCTTCAAAGACAAGATATCCCAATGCTTCATAAATTATTCCAGGGCATAAAAAACATAGAAAGATGTTCAAACTTTTTTTGAAGCCAGTATCATTTTTATGTTTAAGCTGGATAAAAACAGTACAGAAAATGCTTAAAAAGATAGCCTAACTGTCCTTTGCTGTATAGCAGAAACTAGCAAACCTTTGTAAATCAACTATACTCCAATAAAATATAGTTAAAAAATTAAAAAATAAGAAAACCAGTCAGTTCTCCTATAAAATGCACCAGAGCTGTCAGATGCTATGATTGTCATGGGGGAAAACATTTCATATTTTTAAATTAAATTTTAATGTTTTTATTAAAAAAAAAAACCTCACTGTTGCCAAAAAGACTAAGTTAATGGAAAGAAACATTAACATTTTTAAAAAGATAGTCAGTCATATCATTTGTGACTCTCAATGCAAAAACACTAAATACAACAGAATGTAAAGCCATCTTAAACAAATAATAAACTGACCAAATAGCATCTATGTTCCTAAACAAGTTTATATTGATTCAATAGAAGGAATTTCATAAATACAGAACACATTAATAGCTCTAAAAAGAAAATAACATGATTATTCTCACAAATACTGAAAAACTTCCATAGAATTTAGCCATTGATCCTGATAAAACTTTTCAAGGAACCAAAATTAACTAATATTTCATTAACATTTATATACATATGTGGTGGTTTGGAGAAGGCAATGGCACCCCACTCCAGTACTCTTGCCTGGAAAATCCCATGGATGGAGGAGTCTGGTGGGCTACAGTCCAAGGGGTCGCTAAGAGTCAGACAGGACTGAGCAACTTCACTTTCACTTTTCACTGTCATGCATTGGAGAAGAAAACGGCAACCCACTCCAGTGTTCTTGCCTGGAGAATCCCAGGGACGGCGGAGCCTGTTGGGTTGCCGTCTATGGGGTCGCACAGAGTCGGACACGACTGACGCGACTTGGCAGTTGCAGTGGTGGTTTAGTCACTAAGTCATGTCCAACTCTTGCGACCTCATGGACTGTAGCCTGCCAGGCTCCTCTGTCTATGGGATTCTCCAGGCAAGAATACTGGAGTGGGCTTCCATTTCCTGCTCCAGGGGATCTTCCCAACACAAGAATCGAACCCAGGTCTCCTGCATTGCAGATAGGTTCTTTACCGACTGAGCTATGAGGGAAGCCCCATTTATACACATATATGTATATATATCGTAGAAGGCAATGGCAACACACTCCAGTAGTCTTGCCTGGAAAATCCCATGGACGGAGGAGCCTGGTGGGCTGCAGTCCATGGGGTCGCTAAGAGTCGGACACGACTGAGCGACTTCACTTTCACTTTTCACTTTCATGCACTGGAGAAGGAAATGGCAACCCACTCCAGTGTTCTTGCCTGGAGAATCCCAGAGACGGGGGAGCCTGGTGGGGTGCCGTCTCTGGGGTCGCACAGAGTTGGACACGACTGAAGCGACTTAGCAGCAGCAGCATGTATATATATATATATACACACACATATATATGCATATATATAGCGCAAGTGTATATGTATACATATAATTCTAAATCTTAAAGTACTAAAGTCAGAGTCCTACTTAATAGGAGAATACTAGGAACTTTTCTTTCACATTAAGCAAAAAGGAAGTAAGCCTACTTTCTCCAATAATATTTCACAATGCATGAAAATTATTAACCAAAGTCATTTGATAAGAGAAATCATTAATGAGGCAAAATAATTGGTAATAAAAATGTAAACTAACCTATTTGGAAATGAGATTATAATGTGTTAGAAAACCCTACAAAATCAATAATGATGATGATGGTGGTAATAATAATCATCATTTAAGCAACAAAATAACTTAGCAAATGTCAGGATATAAAATGTATATTCAGAAATAAATAACTCATATACTCAGATATAGGCTTCCCTGGTGACTCAGGTGGTAAAGAATCTACCTGCAGTGGAGGAGATCTGGGGTCAATACTTGGGTTGGGGAGATCCCTTGGAGAAGGGAAGGGCTACCATTCCTGTATTCTTGCCTGAAGAATTCCATGGACAAAGGAACCTGTTGGGCTACAGTCCGTGGGGTTGCAAAGAGTCGGACACAACTGGGCAACTAACACTTTCACTTTCACTTCATACTCAGATATAAGAAATTAAAGATTATAATATTAAGGAACATCCTACCTACAATAGCGAAAAAGAAAATTGAAAGGATTTAAAAATTCTCAAGCAATGTGAGGAAAGTTTAAAAACACTTACCAGAGACACAAATATTGGAGTGAACAAATGGAAAAACTTTGTTCTCTGATCAGATAACATAAAATGAGAGTTCTTACAAAGTTCATTTTTTTTTTTAACAAAGCTCATTTATAAATTCACTGCGTAACAATCAGCTTATTACAGAGCTGACTAATTTTTGATTAAAGTGAATATAAAAATGAACAGAGGACTCTGACATAAATGACTACAATATTTTTTTGGATGTTTCCTTTAATAAAGGAGCAAAAAGCAAATCTAAGCAAGTGGGAGCCAGTTAAACTTAAAAACTTTTGCACAGCAAAGGAAACCATTCACAAAATGAAACAATCTACTGAGTGGGAAAAAATATAATTAAATTTTAATTTAAAAATTAAAAAATCAAAATTTTAAAATGAAATAAGTTAAATTATACAAGTACAAAAGAAAGAAATGGTGACTTTGGATCTAATTTTAACTTAAAATCCACAATAAATAGAAGAAAAGATGGATATATTGACTTTGTAAGAACAAAAAAGCAATTTATTGCAAAAACAAACAAAAAAATAAAACACACCAAATATTCAAAAGATAAATGCATAGTGGGAGAAAATATTTTCAACTTATGTCACAACCAAAGGGGAGAAATCACAACCCAGTATGACTGGGGAAAAAGTCAAATAAATAATTCTGAAAACAGAAAATAAAAATGACTCAAACATATCAAGTGTAACTAGTAAGAATAGTTGAATTAAAACCCCCCTGTTTTATTTTTTTAGACTGTACTAATACTAAAGATATTGTAATATTTGTTTTTCTGAGCCCAAATTATTTCACTTACACAATGCCCTCCAGTTTCACAGACTTGCAAATGGCAGAGTTACTTTCCATATTAAGTCTGAATTATATATCTCCATTGCATCCTTTGGTGGATATTTAGGTTGTTTCCATAACTTGGCCACTGACTTGAAATAGTGTTCCAACTGTCAATCTCAGAAGCAGACTAAATAGAAGATTGGGTTTCAGGGGCTGGAATGAGGGGAAGTGTGTAGTGTTGATAAAAAAATACCTGGTTTTAGCTATATGAGGTAAGTTCTCAAGATCTAAAGTATATATATATATATATATATATGTATGTATATATATACTTGTGTGTTATATATATACACACACACGCACTCACTAAAAGTGAAAGTGTTAGTCACTCAGTCATGTTTGACTCTTTGTGATGCCATGAACTGTATAGCCTGCCAGGCTCCTCTGTCCTTGGAATTCTCCAGGGAAGAATACTGGAGTGGTTGCCATTTCCTTCTCCAGGGGAGCTTTCAGACCCAGGGACTGAACCCAGGTCTCCTGCATTGCAGGCAATTTCTTCAACATCTGAACCACCAGGGAAGTCATCATACACTACTACTACATATATATATATATATATATATATATATATATATACACAATACAATCTATATATGCATATACACAGTTCTGTATACAAATATATAGTATGGAAGAGCTAATGATGATGACGCTACAATACCTTGGCCACCTGATGCAAAGAGCCGACTCATTAGAAAAGACCCTGATGCTGGGAAAGAGTGAAGGCAGGAGGAGAAGGGGCTACAGAGGAAGAGATGGTTGGATGGCATCACCAACTTGATGGACATGAGTTTGAGCAAGCTCCAGGAGTTGGTGAGGGACAGGGAGGCTTGGCGTGCTGCAGTCCATGAGGTTGTAAAGAGTCAGACACAGCTGAGCAATTGAACTGAACTGAAATGAGATAATGCCCCTTTTCTTAGAAAACACACCTTGAAGTATTAAAGGGCAAAATGTATCTCTCAATGGGGAGATACATAGAGAAAGTGATAGAGCAAATTGCCAAAATATTAATGGTGGAGTAATCTGGGTTATTCTTACAAGTTTTCTGTAAGTTTTAAATTATCTCAGATAAGAAGGTACAGATAAAACTTTAAAATTTTGCATAGATTAAATAACTAAAAGCTTTGCTATAAGGCTTTCAGAAAAAAAGTAGATTAAAATATCAGAATAAATAATATTTTATACATGTTAAAGCAATACAAAGTAAAATGGAAATACTGATGAATTTGTTTATAATAAAATTTCAAATTCTCCCTCCAAAACAGAAAAGCAAATTATAAGCCAGAGATTAATAGAACTTAATATATTTAATACCTCTCTCTTTTATTAAAAAAATAACAAAACAGAAGCTATCAAAACACCTTCCCAACCCTAAACATTTACCATTCTGAAATTTAGAAATAAATCTCTCATGTTTCTGTGTAGCAATCATATGTTTGCATGTGCATAGAAGTGTACATACTATCAATTTCCATCATTAAATTTTATATTAATGATAACATATTGATACTATCATTTTGAGAGGTACCATAACTGACTGAGGATTAGTACCAAGAATATAAAAACTTTAATTGCAATTAAAATAAATAAATTTATATTAAAAAAACCTTTAACTGATTGATAGATAAATCACCCAAATTAAAAAACAGAAAAAAATATGTAAACAGGTAATTCACCAGATGAGTAATAAGCATATAAAAACATGCTCAGCCTCACTTTGTGGTTTAGTTGTTAAGTCGTGTCCAACTTTGCAACCCTATGGACTGTAGCACACCAGTCCATAGGGTTGGACTGGTCCATAGGGTTAGACTCCTCTGCCCTCTACTATCTCCAGGAGGTTGCTCAAATTCATGTCCTTTGAGTTAGTGATGCTGTCCTACCATCTCATCCTCTGCTTCCCCCTTCTCCTTACATCTTCAATCTTTCCAAACAACAAGGTCTTTCCCAATAAGTCAGCTCTTTGCATGAGGTGGCCAAAGAGTTGGAGCTTCAGCTTCAGCATCAGTCCTTCCAATGAATAACCAGGGCTGATTTCTTTTAAGATTGACTGTTCTGATGTCCTTGCAATCCAAGGCTCTCAAGAGTCTTCTATAGCAGCACAGTTCAAAACCAGTTCTTCAGTGCTCAGCCTTCTTTATGGTTTAACTCTCACATCATGGCAGGTGGAAAAACCGTAGCATTGACTACATGGACCTTTGTGGCCAAGGTCTGCTTTTCTATACGCTGTCTAGGTTTGTCATAGCTTTCCTTCCAAGGAACAAGTATTTTATTTCATGGCTGCACTCACCATTCACAGTGATTTTGGAGCCCAAGAAAATAAAATCTGTCAGTGCTTCCATTTTCCCCTTCTATTTGCCATGAAGTGATGGGACCAGATGTCATGATCTCAGCTTTTTTTTTTTTTTAATGCTGAGTTTCAAGCCAGCTCAGTCTCAACTGAGATTGAGATTCAAGCTCAGTCTCACTATCAAACAAGTAAAAACCGCAATGAGACACCATCTCTCAACCCTCAGATGTGCAAAAATTTGTATCTGTGTTTCCTAAGCATTGGTATAAATGTGAGAAAGTAAAAACTCTTGTGCATAGTTGGTGACAGTGCAAAGTATTAGTCACTCAGTCATGTTGCCACCCCATGAACTGTAGCCTGCCATGCTCCTCTGTCCATGGAATTTTCCAGGCAAGAATACTGGAATGGGTAGCCATTCCCTTCTCCAGGGGATCATCCCAACCCAAGGATCGAACCCAGTTCCCCAACAAAGCAGATAGATTCTTTACCAAATGAGCTATGGTGAGAGTGCAAAGTGTAACACATATCTTGGGAAGCATTATATATATATATATATATATATAATGCGTAATATATATATGCATAATATATGATATGCATAATATATATCTAATAGACTATATGTGCATATTTTACTTTATATGTGCAATTTTACTTTAAAGTTTTTACCTTAAAAACACTTATTCCTGTGCATGACACACTTATAAAGCTTTTAATTTTATCACAGTGTAACAGTGGAAAAAATAGAATTAATGCAACTATCCATTAATAGACTTGGATAACTGTGATATTGAATGGTTTGCCTTGCAGACGAACAGAGATCATTCTGTCGTTTTTGAGATTGCATCCAAGTATTGCATTTTGGACTCTTTTGTTGACCATGATGGCTACTCCGTTTCTTCTGAGGGATTCCTGCCCACAGTAGTAGATATAATGGTCATCTGGGTTACATTCACCCATTCCAGTCCATTTTAGTTCACTGATTCCTAGAATGTTGACGTTCACCCTTGCCATCTCTTGTTTGACCACTTCCAATTTGCCTTGACTCATGGACCTGAATTCCAGGTTCCTATGCAATCTTGCTCTTTACAGCATCGGATCTTGCTTGTATCACCAGTCACATCCACAGCTGGGTATTGTTTTTGCTTTGGCTCCATCCCTGCATTCTTTCTGGAGTTATTTCTCCACTGATCTCCAGTAGCATATTGGGCACCTAATGACCTGGGGAGTTCCTCTTTCGGTATCCTATCATTTTGGCTTTTCATACTGTTCATGGGGTTCTCAAGGCAAGAATACTGAAGTGGCTTGCCATTCTCTTCTCCAGTGGACCACATTCTGTCAGACCTCTCCACCATGATCCATCCGTCTTGGGTTGCCCCGCAGGCAGTTATCCAAGTCTATGTCCCAACCAGTAATGCTGAAGAAGCTGAAGTTGAATGGTTTTATGAAGACCTACAAGACCTTTTAGAACTAACACCCAAAAAAGATGTCCTTTTCATTATAGGGGACTTGAATGCAAAAGTAGGAAGTCAAGAAACACCTGGAATAACAGGCAAATTTGGCCTTGGAATGCGGAATGAAGCAGGGCAAAGACTAATAGAGTTTTGCAAACAAAATGCACTTGTCATAGCAAACACCCTCTTGCAACAACACAAGAGAAGACTCTACACATGGACAACACCAGATGGTCAACACAAAAATCAGATAGATTATATTCTTTGCAGCCAAAGATGGAGAAGCTCTACAGTCAACAAAAACAAGACCAGGAGCTGACTGTGGCTCAGATCATGAACTCCTTATTACCAAATTCAGACTCAAACTGAAGAAAATAGGGAAAACAGCTAGACCATTCAGGTATGACCTAAATCAAATCCCTTATGATTATACAGTGGAAGTGAGAAATAAATTTAAGGGACTAGATTTGATAGATAGAGTGCCTGATGAATTATGGAATGAGGTTCATGACATTGTACAGGAGACAGGGATCAAGACCATCTCCATGGAAAAGAAATGCAAAAAAGCAAAATGGCTGTCTGAGGACGCCTTACAAATAGCTGTGAAAAGAAGAGAGGTGTAAAGCAAAGGAGAAAAGGAAAGATATAAGCATCTGAATGCAGAGTTGCAAAGAATAGCAGGAAGAGATAAGAAAACCTTCTTCAGCGATCAATGCAAAGAAATAGAGGAAAACAACAGAATGGGAATGACTAGAGATCTCTTCAAGAAAATTAGAGATACAAAGGGAATATTTCATGCAAAGATGGGCTCAATAAAGGACAGAAATGGTATGGACCTAACATAAGCAGAAGATATTAGGAATAGGTGGCAAGAATACACGGAAGAACTGTACAGAAAAGATCTTCATGACCCAGATAATCATGATGATGTGATCACTCATCTAGAGCCAGACATCTTGGAATGTGAAGTCAAGTGGGCCTTAGAAAGCATCACTACGAACAAAGCTAGTGGAGCTGATGGAATTCCAGTGGAGCTGTTGCAAATCCTGATAGATGATGCTGTGAAAGTGCTGCACTCAATATGCCAGCAAATTTGGAAAACTCAGCAGTGGCCACAGGACTGGAAAAGGTCAGTTTTCATTCCAATTCCAAAGAAAGGCAATGCAAAAGAATGCTTAAACTACCGCACAAATGCACTCATCTTACATGCTAGTAAAGTAATGCTCAAAATTCTCCAAGCCAGGATTCAGCAATATGTGAACTGTGAACTCCCTGATGTTCAAGCTGGTTTTAGAAAAGTCAGAGAAACCAGAGATCAAATTGCCAACATATGCTGGATCATGGAAAAAGCAAGAGAGTTCCAGAAAAACATCTATTTCTGCTTTCTTGACTATGCCAAAGCCTTTGACTGTGTGGATCACAATCAACTGGGAAATTTTGAAAGAGATGGGAATACCAGACCACCTAAACTGCCTCTTGAGAAATCTGTCTGCAGGTCAGGAAACAACAGTTAGAACGTGACATGGAACAACAGACTGGTTCCAAATAGGAAAAGAAGTACGTCAAGGCTGTATATTGTCACCCTGCTTATTTAACTTCTATGCAGAGAACATCATGAGAAACGCTGGACTGGAAGAAACACAGGCTGGAATCAAGATTGCCAGGAGAAATATCAATCCCCTCAGATATGCAGATGACACCACCCTTATGGCAGAAAGTGAAAAGGAACTAAAAAGCCTCTTGATGAAAGTGAAAGAGGAGAGTGAAAAAGTTGGCTTAAAGCTCAATATTCAGAAAATGAAGATCATGGCATCCGGTCCCATCACTTCATGGGAATGAGATGGGGAAACAGTGGAAACAGTGTCAGACCTTATTTTGGTGGGTTCCAAAGTCACTGCAGGTGGTGACTGCAGCCGTGAAATTAAAAGACGCTTACTCCTTGGAAGAAGAGTTATGACCAACCTAGATAGTATATTCAAAAGCAGAGACGTTATTACCTTGCCGACTAAGGTCCATCTAGTCACGGCTATGATTTTTCCAGTGGTCATGTATGGATGTGAGAGTTGGACTGTGAAGAAGGCTGAGTGCCAAAGAATTGATGCTTTTGCACTGTGGTGTTGGAGAAGATTCTTGAGAGTCCCTTGGACTGCAAGAAGACACAACCAGTCCATTCTGAAGGAGATCAGCCCTGGGATTTCTTTGGAAGGAATGATGCTAAAGCTGAAGCTCCAGTACTTTTGGCCCCTCATGCGAAGAACTGACTCATTGGAAAAGACTCTGATGCTGGGAGGGATTGGGGGCAGGAGTAGAAGGGGACGATACAGGATGAGATGGCTGGATGGCATCACTGACTCGATGGACTTGTGTCTGAGTGAAGCCCGGGAGATGGTGATGGACAGGGAGGCCTGGCGTGCTGCGATTCATGGGGTCACAAAGAGTCAGACAGGACTGAGCGACTGAACTGAACTGATCCCTTAGTAGATAAGTGGATAAGCTGTGTTTTTTTCTTACTTGCAATACTATACTGTAGTTAAGATGAATTTTAAAAATTATTTGTATCAAAATAAATGAATCTTAAAATATAATACTGAGTCATAAAAATAATTTGTCAAAGGATAAAAACTATAATTTGTCAGTATAAAATTTAATTGTAAAAAATAATTGTACACACTTTTCTGCAAGTACCTATATAAGCACTAAGCATATAAAAATATATGAGATTTATTTAGACACCATCTCTGTATTTATATAGAAATTGGTAGAAAGATTATACTGGCAGTGTACTGTTATAATTTTATATTCTTAATGTGTAAGTGAAACAAACACTGAGAAATAGTAACACCTTTCAAATAACCCTTTCAAGTTCAAAAGGTCAGGTATACCAGAGTTTGAATTGTTCTGTATGCTTAAAATATTCCATAATTGAAACACAAATCATACATTTTAGTGTTTTCCTTAAATATTCATATGTAGAGATATATTCAAAAGGCTATATTATTGCAAAATTATTTAAAAATTAGTTCTTATTTAACAGTTGTCTAAAGTTAAAATACATATAATGCTGTAAACCTAAAATTCAAAACAGTCCCACTTCTCTGTCTCCCAAGAAATATTTTATTTTAATCAAATCTTGACAAGAGATTTTTGAAGTCTCTTTTAAGGCTCTGGTGTTAAAGTTCATCTTGGTACAGGAATTCCCAACATGACAGAACTTTCTTAGCTATAATTTGTGATGCAAGGTGTGAGAACTGGAGTGATGACTTGATTATTAGAAGCGTCAATGTGAGAAAACCGAAACAGTGATTACAGGAACAGCCTGAAACTCCCAAGTGCCAAACACAATGCAATTTTGGAGAAAAATAGACTCCATAGAACTCATTATTTTCATTGTAGTCAGAAAACTTTCCAAAGTGCTTTTTCTTACAAACAGGAGATCAAAATAAATTATTTCAATTTTAAACTTTACAGGAAATGTAAAGCATTTCTCTTTGATGTTAAGATTTAAAGACAAACAAAACTGTGCAAATTTCCTCTTCAGTTTGGCAGTTTACATTTGTCTTTGAGGTAGGGAACTACTTTTATCAGGGGATAGAAGTAGGTATAGTACAACCTATTTCAGTGAACCCCTTAAATCTAACTACAAGTTAGCCTCTAGAAAATATTAAGTGAAAAAATCACAACAAAGAGGAAAGAACACAAAAACTATGAAATCATAACTTTTTTAGAAACCATCATAAACCAGAGGTTATGGAGAAGCCAAAAACTCTGATATCCCAGAAAAAACCTCCAGGAGGGCTAGTGTGTCATATCAGCTCACCTGTGGTGAAGAACAGAAGCCAGAGATACCAGCCACCATCACATGACTAGGAGTTAATCAGCTAGAACTGGCTGTCTTGCTTAATGCCTAGTGTAGACTATCATGACAGTGGAGACCCACTCAGAGCCAGGGTAGCTGCTCTTTTTCAGACAAATTAGATTTCAGAAGAAAATTAGGACATAATAACAAAGATTTAAATTTCCCAAGGGGACAAAACAATCCTATATGTGTATATACCTAACACAAGAGCTTCAAAATTCACAAAGCAAAAACTGACAGAACTGGGATGAAAAATACACAAATCCAAAATCTGATTTAGAGACTTTAAAAGTCAGTTCTTATAATTGATAAAAGTAGGCAGAAAATCAGTATGAAAACACAACATAATGGATACATATAGGCTACTCACATGATAGAATATACATTCTTCCCATTTACACTGGAATATTAATCAGGGTGGACCATAATCTAGGTTATTAAAAAAACTTCAGCAAGTTAAAACAGTTGAATCATGCAAGAGATACTTTCTGATCACCATATGATTACAAAAGAAATCTATAACAATAATTCATCCTCAAATATTTGTCAACTAAGCAACATAATTCTTTGTAAATCATGGTGTCTAACTCATTGATCAAAGAGGAGAAGGAATTAGAAAATGTTTTTAATTAAATAAAATTGAAAACACAATATAAAAATTTATGAGATAAACTGAGGATATGCTTACAGGAAAATATGAGCATCAAGTGCTTATATTAAGAAATATTGAAGGACTCAAACCAATTATCTAATTTTCCACTCAATAATAAGAAAAGCAGGACAAATTAAGGATAAATTCAGCAAGAGAAAAAATAATAAAAATAGAAATTAATAAAGTTAAAAACAGAAACAAGAGGGAGAAAGAAATGAAACACAGATGACTCTGATAAGAAAATTAAAACTAATAATTATTTCCCCACCTCATTAGATGGAAAGAAATATCTAATATTAACTAATATATTACTAAGTAACAAGATAACTACAAATCTTAAAAATAAGAAAAAACATCTAATTTTGACAATTAGATGAAATAGAACAAATTGAAACATACAATCTAGAAAAATCTCAGAAAAAAAGAAAATATATGAATTCATAGACTTACATTGATTTAAAAACTGAATTTATAGTTTAAAACTTCCCTGCAAAGAAAACTCTAAGTGCACATGGCATGGCTGGTAAATTCTACCAAACATTAAGAAATACTACCAGCATGTAACATACTCATACAGAAAATGGAAGAAGAAGAAGCACTTCCCCATTTATTTTATGATGTGAGAATTACCCTGATATCAGAGACAAAGACATTACAAGAAAAGCAATCTACCCATCAACTTCCATGGTGAACATAATTGCTAAAATACTTCTTTATTAAATCTAGCTGTATATATTCTTCATGACTAAATGGAGTTTAACTTGAGAAAGCAAAGTTGCCTCTACATTTTAAAAAATCAATTATATTCACTAAATCAATAAACAATCCCATTTTCTGATATGTGTGTTTATAGCAGGTTCAATCATAAGTGCCAAACACAGGAAACAACTCAAAGATTCATCAGCTTAGAAGTGGATATACTGATTGTAGAATAGCAATTAAATGGAATACTTATGAGTGTTAAAAATAAATGAAAATTGATATATTCAATAACATGGATGACTCTAAAATGGATCACAGCAAAGCAGGAGAAGGAGGAGGTGTGAAGAATTGACAGAGTGGCATTTACATATATACACTACCATGGGTAAAATAGCTAGTGGGAAGCTGCTGCAGAGCACAGGGAGCTCAACTCAGTGCTCTGTGATGAACTAAAAGGGTGGGATAGGGGTGGGAGAGTGGGAAGGAGGATCAAGCAGGAGGGGATAAATGTATACATATGGCTAATTCACATTGCTGTATAGCAGAAACTAATATAACATTGAAAAACAATTTTAATCCAATAAAAAATAAAAATAAAATCAATCGTACTAAGTGAAATACTCCAGACTCAGACACTGTATGACTCCCTGTATTTGACAGTCTGGAAAAGGCAGAATATCAGGGGCTGGAGGTGGAAATATTGGATTTATTATAAAGGGACAAAGGAACATTATAGGGATAAGTGAACTGTTCTATATCTTGATTGTGGTGGAGATTATAAGATGGCATGACTCTTATGAATGACCAGAAAACTATGAATGGCAGCCCAGTGTGTCAGTAGAGGCTGATGCAGGGCACCTGAGAGTTCTCCTCAGTCTCTTTCCAACACAATAATTGTACCGTCAGGTGATGAGATGACCAAGACACCATATGGACAGAATCTGGATTGCTGGGACCATGTGGAGAAGAAGCCTGGAGATCAACTTGACCAGAACTGTCCATGATGAGTTCCATGAGATATCCCTGATGAGGAAGTGAGAAATAAGCCTTATGGTGAGACCGTGAGTTTGTTGCCCATATCACTTATTGTTTATAACACTACCTTTGGGGATCTGCCTGTCACACGTAATCACCAACCTGCCAGTTCTACATGGACACATCCACCTTTCCTGCTAGAATTACCCCTGAAGAGTCAAGACATGCTCCACTCACGATATCCCCATGACATTAAATAAAATTGTGAAGTAGACTTTATTGGTTTTCAGTGCCCAAATTCCTCATTCCCTGCACTCATTGATTTCCTTCAGTAGAGTCTTCATGTTTAATATGATGACTTAAGTTGTATTGTCACTGCAATCATCTAAGAAACATTTTAATAAAGAATTAGAGCTCTGTCTATTTAAATTCTGATATTAATGCATAAAGAGGTCATTTGGAGATCACACATTTCATCCTGTCCTATACTTTACCACAGTGCATATTTCTCACTATCAGCTCTCCCTGGTACTGATCTATAAGGGAAAATGTGGAATACAAGTTAATGGAGAGAACGTACTAGACTTGTGCTTCTAAAATGCCACAGAATAAGATTTCAGTCCTCTAAAATTAAGGAGAATGACTTCATTTTTAATCTTTCACTTTAAATCAAATATATATATATATATATATATATATATATATGTAATTAAAATGCTGGATTGGAAGAGTAAGTCTACATTTTCATACATATTCACATATGATAAACCATTTATAGACACTTCAATCTCCACTGCTTATATGCATTTTCCAGAGATAATGGCTTGCTAAAAATGCTTTCAAATTTTAATAAGAGAATTCCCATTCGAATCTTATTCTCCTTTGATCATTTTTCTCAGTAAAGACAAACTTTTATAAACTAGTTTATAGTTTCTGTGTAAAATGGAAACATAAAAATATAATTCTCTATTTTTATTCAGTGGACTTTCCCCATAGTTCTCTGGCATGGGATACATATATGAATATTTCAAGAGGCTAGTAAAATCTTTAATTATATAGCATATTTGTGATTTAGTTTTTAGTCATATTGCAGTATTCAAATATCACTAAGTAATAAAGCTGCAGAAAATTTTTTCCTCGGATAATTTATATGTAGAATATTTCTTGCCCTCAAACTGTTTCCTTTGAGAGAAGCTTAATTGAGAAATAAAGTGCAATAATAAAGAATCTGTTGAAACTCATGGAATTTTATAGTCCATAGAATTATAACAAGAGTAAGCTAATTGATCCTAAAACATGCCTCTGTATTTTAAATATTTGTCAACCTTAACTTTTCATCCATCTTCAGCACCACCATTTAAGTTCAGTTATCTAAGTATTCATCTTATTTATCCTTTAGACTAATACTAGCTTTTTCTACCTCTTTTATCTCCACAAGTCAACTGGAGTAAACATTATAAAATGTACATATGGGGGGCAGCCCCAAGATGGCAGAGGAATAGGATGGGGAGATCACTTCCTTCCCCAAAAATGCATCAAAAGATCATTTGAATGCTGAGCAATTCCACAAAACAACTTCTGAAAGTTGGCAGAGGACACCAGACACCCAGAAAGGCAGCCCATTCTCTTTGGACGTATGTAGGACGAAATATAAAAGTAGGTAGGACCAAATAAAAAGACAATAACAGACAAAAGACAGGGACAGAGATCTGTCCTGGGGAGGGAGTCATGAAGGAGAAGTTTCCAAACGGTAGGAAACCCTCTCACAGGTGGGTCTGTGGGGAGTTTTGGAATTTCAGAGGGCAACAACCAGGAGGAAAGGGAAAAAAACAAACCCACGGATTAGGTGCCTAACCACAACTGTCAGTGGAGAACTAGCCCAGACTCTAGCATCTGCCAGCAGCAAGAGGGGGCTGTACAGGGAGGCCTAGGCTGCATCATTTGTCCTTAGGATGAGGATCGGGGCTGAATGCCCTGAGGACAATCTGAAGCAGCTAGCATGAGATAGCAACCCAAACTGTGGGATCACCAGAGAAAGAAAAAACAGAAAGAGAGAGAACTCTCCTGCAAAAGGCTCTAACTGCAGCCTGGCCCACTCACAGAACAAAGGATTGAGTGAATACCAAAGGAGAGCTAGCCAGCTGCATACAGGCCCCTCCCCCAGCCAGAGGCAGAGAGGCAGTTGTTTGACAGCCAGAGGTGGAAGGCAAGGGGCTACTCCAATATCGGCTCCAGAGACCAGCATCTTCCACCAAACTGTAAGCAGGCTCCCAGTTTGTTAACCATGTCTTCCTGGGATTCTAGATGGTTGACATCTCCAGGAGGGTCACAGCCTGAGATCAGCTCCCCAGAGGAGACACACAACACACCTGAGACGGTGCTCTCATGGTGAACCTGGAAAACCAAGTAGCCAGGACTGAGGAGGTGATCAAGACACACAGCCCACCTGGGACTGTTTGCTCACCAAGAACCTGGTCGCCTGAACTGTTTGGAGCCAGGAAGGGCACAAAACGCTTGCTCAACTGAGTCTATGCCCTTGTGGAGTACCTGAGAACCTGAACCTGAGCGGCTTAGACCTGTGAAGTGCATGCAATGCAGAGCCCGCTTTGGACAGTGCCCTGCTTAGCACCCTGGAGACTGAGCAGTGTTGTCCGGGTCTCCAGTGTAGTGAAACAGTGTAGACCTGGACAACACACACCTCTGTGAGCTGGGACAACCCAAGGTGGTCCATACGCTGTGAGAACTCCACAACATGCCAGAGATATTTGTTTGCAGTATTCCTCCCTCCCTACAACAGAACTGAACAAGTGACCCTAAATAAGTGACTACCTTTGCCCCCTTGTGTCAGGGCAGAAATTAGACACTGAAGAGACTTGCAAACAGAGGAAGCCAAAATAAACAAAGAAGAGGGAACCACTCTGGAAGTGACAGGTGCAACAGATTAAAAACCTGTAGTTAACATTGACTAAGCATTGGAAGGGATCTACAAACCTTGAGAACAAGTACAAGCTGGAACCAGGAACTATATGAAACTGAATTGACCTCACACTGCCCACAACGGCTCCAGAGAAATTCCTAGACATATTTTTCTTTGTTACTCCTTTAATTTTCATTTGTATAACCTACTCTTACCTTGAAAAAAAAAGACCCTATTTTTAAAGCAAGTTTCATATGTATATTTTTTTTAATTTTCGTGATTGATTTTGTTTTGTATTTTTAATATTGCATTTTTGAGAGTCTAACGTCTACCCTAGATTTTTAATCTTGCTTTTTAGTGTTTGTTATCAATTTTGTACCTTTAAGAATCTAATCTTCTGTATCCATTTTCACTTAGGGATGTGATTACTGGCTTGATTGCTCTCACCCCTTTTGACTCTCCCTTTTTTCCCCCAGGTCACCTCTATCTCCTCCCTCCCGCTTCTCGTCTCTATTTAACTCTGTGAATCTCTCTGGGTGTTCTGGGCTGTGGAGAGCACTTAGGGAACAGATTACTGGTGAGATTGGTCTCTCCACTTTTGACTCCCCCTCTTTTCCTCCTGCTGCTGCTGGTGCTGCTGCTGCTAAGTCGCTTCAGTCGTGTCCGACTCTGTGGAACCCATAGACAGCAGCCCACCAGGCTCTCCCATCCCTGGGATTCTCCAGGCAAGAACACTGAAGTGGGTTGCCATTTCCTTCTCCAATGCATGAAAGTGAAAAGTGAAAGTGAAATCTCTCAGTTGCATCCAACTCTTAGCGACCCCATCCTCCGTCCATGGGGTTTTCCAGGCAAGAGTACTGGAGTGGGATGTCATTGCCTTCTCCCCTTCTCCTTCTGGTCACCTCTATTTCCCTCCTCCCTATTATCTTCTCCATGTAACTCTGTGAACCTTTTTGGGTGTCCCTTGCTGTGAAGAATTGTTTCACCATTAACCTAGATGTTTTATCGTCTGTGCTCTATGGATGGAGAAGTCTTGAAACTACTGTAGAATAAGACTGAAAGCCAGAGGCAGGAGGCTTAACTCCAAAACTTGAGAACATCAAAGAACTCCTGATTCCAGGGAACATTAATAGACAAGAGCTCATCTAAAAGCCTCCATACCTACACAGAAACTAAGCTCCACCCAAGAGGCAACAAGTTCCAGAGCAAGATATACCACACAAATTCCCCAGCAAAGATGGAACACAGCCCTGAGCATTAAAAGACAGGATGCTCAAAGCCATACCAAACCCACAGACACCCCAAAACTCACTACTGGACATTTCTTTGCACTCCAGAGAGAAGAGATCCAGCTCCATCCACCAGAACACAGATGCAAGCTCCCCTAATCAGGAAACCTTGATAAGCCACTAGTCCAATCCCAAGCACATGGTGCAGGCTCCACAATAAACAGGAACCACAAACTTCCAGGCTACAGAAAAGGCACCCCAAACACAGCCATCTAAACAAAATTAAAAGGCAGAGAAATATTCAACAGATAAAGGAACATGATAAATGCCCACCAAGCCAAACAAAAGAGGAGGAGATACGGAGTCTATCTGAAAAAGAATTCAGAATAATGATAGCCAAGATGATGCAAAATCTTGAAAACAGAATGGAGTTACAGATAAATAGATTAGAGAAAAGGATTGAGAAGATGCAAGAAATGTTTACCAAAGACCTAGAAGAAATAAAGAAGAGTCAATCAATAATGAATAATGCAATAACTGAGATCAAAAGCACTCTGGAGGGACCTGACAGTATAATAACCGAGGCAGAAGTTAGGATAAGTGAGGTGGAAGATAGAATGGTGGAAATAAATGAAGCAGAGAGAAAAAAAAGAAAAAAAGAATTAAAAGAAATGAGGACAAGCTTAGAGACCACTGGTGCTGGTTTAGTCACTAAATTGCGTCTGACTCTTGTGACCCCATGGACTATAGCCTGCCAGACTCCTCTGTCAATGGGATTCTCCAGGTAAGAATACTGGAGTTGGTTGCCATTTTCTTCTTCAGGGGATCTTCCAGACCCAGGGATCAAACCTACATATCCCACATTGCAGGCAGATTCTTTACCAACTGAGCTATGAGGGAATACCCTGGGACAATGTTAAATGCCCCAACATTCAAATCATAGGAGTCCCAGAAGAAGACAAAAACAAAGGGCATGAGAAAATACTTGAGAAAATAATAGTTGAAAATTTCTCTAAAATAGGCAAGGAAGTAGCCACCCAAGTTCAGGAAACCCAGAGAGTCCCAAACAGGGTAAACTCAAGGCAAAACACCCCAGTTCAGTTCACTTCAGTTCAGTGGCTCAGTTATGTCTGAATCTTTGTGACCCCATGAATCGCAGCACACCAGACCTCCCTGTCCATCACCAACTCCTGGAGCCCAGCCAAACCCCTGTCCATTGTGTCGGTGATGCCATCCAACCATCTCATCCTCTGTCTTCCCCTTCTCCTCCTGCCCTCAATCTTTCCCAGCGTCAGGATCTTTTCAAATTAGTCAGCTCTTTGCATAAGGTGGCTAAAGTATTGGAGTTTCAGCTTCAACATGAGTCCTTCCAATGAACACCTGAGATTGATCTCCTTTAGGATGGACTGGTTGGATCTCCTTGAAGTCCAAGGGACTTTCAAGAGTTTTCTGCAACACCAGAGTTCAAAAGCATCAATTCTTCAGCACTCAGATTTCTTTATAGTCCAGATCTTACATCCATACATGACCACAGGAAAAACCATAGCCTTGGCTAGATGGACCTTCTTATTTATTTATTTTTTAAATTTCACTTTATTTTACTTTACAATACTGTATTGGTTTTGCCATGCATCAACATGAATCCGCCACAGGTGTACATGAGTTCCCAATCCTGAACCCCCCTCCCTCTTCCCTCCCCATACCATCTGTCTGGGTCATCCCAGTGCACCAGCCTCAAGCATCCTGTATCCTGCATCGAACCTAGACTGGCGATTTGTTTCTTAATTGATATTACACATGTTTCAATGCCATTCCCAAATCATCCCACCCTCTCCCTCTCCCACAGAGTCCAAAAGTCTGTTCTATACATCTGTGTCTTTTTTGCTGTCTCGCATACAGGGTAGATGGACCTTTTTAGACAAAGAAGTGTCTCTGCTTTCTAATATGCTGTCTAGAAGGTCATAACTTCCCTTCTAAGGAGTATGCATCTTTTAATTTCATGGCTGCAGTCACCATTTGAGGTGATTTTGGAGCCCCCTAAAATAAAATCAGCCACTGTTTCCACTCTTTCCCCATCTATTTGCCATGAACTGATGGACCAGATGCTATGATCTTCATTTTCTGAATGTTGAGCTTTAAGCCACCATTTTCATTCTCCTCTTTCACTTTCATCAAAAGGCTCTTTAGTCCTTCTTCACTTTCTGCAATAAGGGTGGTGTCATCTGCATATCTGAAGTTATTGATATTTCTCCTGGCAATCTTGATTCTAACTTGTGCTTCATCCTGCCAGCGTTTCTCATGATGTACTCTGCATATAAGTTAAATAAGCAGGGTGACAATATACAGCCTTGATGTACTCCTCTTCCTATGTGGAACCAGTCTTGTTCCATGTTCAGTTCTAACTGTTACTTCTTGACCTGCATACATATTTCTCAAGAGGCAGGTCAGGTGGTCTGGTATTCCCATCTCTCTCAGAATTTTCCACAGTTTGTTGTGATCCACACAGTCTGAGGCTTTGGCATAGTCAATAAAGCAGAAATAAATGCTTTTTCTGGAGCTCTTTGGCTTTTTCAATGATCCAGCAGATGTTGGCAATTTGATCTCTGGTTCCTCTGCCTTTTCTAAAACCAGCTTGAACATCTGGAAATTCATGGTTCATGTATTGCTGAAGCCTGGCTTGGAGAATTTTGAGCGTTACTCTACTAGTGTGTGAGATGAGTGCAATTGAGTAGTAGTTTGAGCATTCTTTGGCATCACCATTCTTTGGGATTGGAATTAAAATTGACTTTTTCTGGTCCTGTGGCCACTGCTAAATTTTCCAAATTTGCTGGCATATTGAGTGCAGCACTTTCACAGCATCATCTTTTAGGATTTAAAATAGCTCAACTGGAATTTCATCACCTCCACTAGCTTTGTTTGGGGTGATGCTTCCTAAGGCCCACCTGACTTCACATTCTAGGATGTCTGGCTCTAGGTGAGTGATCACACCATTGTGATTATCTGGGTCGTGAAGATTTTTTCTTTTTTGTCCAGTTCTTCTGTGTATTCTTGTCACCTGCATCTGTTAGGTCCATACCATTTATGTCCTTTATTGAGCCTATCTTTGCATGAAATATTCCCTTGTATCTCCAATTTTCCTGAAGAGAACTCTAGTCTTTCTCCTTCTGTTATTTTCCTCTATTTCTTTGCGTTGATCACTGAGGAAGCCTTTCTTACCTCTCCTTATTATTCTTTGTAAATCTGCATTTAAATGGGTATATCTTTCCTTTTTTCCTTTGCTTCTGGCCTCTCTTGTTTTGACAGTTATGTGTAAGGCCTCGTCAGACAGCCATTTTGCTTTTTTGCATTTCTTTTTCTTGGGGATTGTCTTGCTCCCTGTCTCTCGTACAGTATCATGAACCTTCATCCATAGTTCATCAGGCACTCTGTCTATCAGATCTACTCCCTTAAATCTGTTTCTCACTTCCACTGCGTAATCGTAAGTGATGTGATTTAGGTCATACCTGAATGGTCTAGTGGTTTTCTCCACATTTTTTTTCAATTTATGTCTGAATTTGGCAATAAGGAGTTCATGATCTGAGCCACAGTCAGCTCCTGGTCTTGTTTTTGTTGACTGTGTAGAGCTTCTCCATCTTTGGCTGCAAAGAATATAATCAATCTGATTTTGGTGTTGACCATCTGGTGATGTCCATGTGTAGAGTCTTCGCTTGTGTTGTTGGAAGAGGGTGTTTGCTATGACCAGTGCATTCTCTTGGCAAAACTCTATTAGCCTTTGCCCTACTTCATTCCATATTCCAAGGCCAAATTTGCCTGTTACCCCAGATGTTTCTTGACTTCCTACCTTTGAATTCCAGTCCCCTGTAATGAAAAGGACATCTTTTTTGGGTGTTAGTTCTAAAAGGTCTTGTAGGTCTTCAGAGGACCGTTCAAGTTCACCTTCTTCAACATTACTGATCGGGGCATAGACTTGGATTACTGTGATATTGAATGGTCTGCCTTGGAAACGAAGAGAGATCATCCTATCATTTTGAGATTGTATCCAAGTACTGCATTTTGGACTCTTTTATTGACTATCATGGCTACTCCATTTCTTCTACCACTTCTTGCCCACAGTGGTAGATATAATGGTTATCTGAATTAAATTCACCCATTCCAGTTCATTTTTGTTCGCTGATTCCTAGAATGTTGACATTCATTCTTGCCATCTTCTGTTTGACCACTTCCAATTTGCCTTGATTCATGGACCTAACATTCCAAGTTCCTATGCAATCTTGCTCTTCATAGCATTAGATGTTGCTTATATCACCAGTCGCATCCACAACTGGGTATTGTTTTTTCTTTGGCTCTGTCCCTTCATTCTTTCTAGAGTTATTTTTCCACTGATCTCCAGTAGCCTACTGGGCACCTACCAACCTGGGGAGTACATCTTTCAGTGTCCTATCTTTTTGCATCTTCATACTGTTCATGGGGTTCTCAAGCCAAGAATATTGAAGTGGTTTGCCATTCCTTTCTCCAGAGGACCAAATTTTGTCAGAACTCTCCACCATGACCCAGCTGTCTTAGGTGGCCCTACATGGCATGGCTTAGTTTCTTTGAGTTAGTCAAAGCTGTGGTCCATGTGATCAGATTGGCTATTTTTCTGTGATCATGGTTTCAGCCATTCCACCCTCTGATGCCCTCTATCAATGCTACTGTCTTACTGGGGTTTCTCTTACCTTCATGTGAAATATGTCTTCATGGCTGCTCCAACAAAGGACAGCTGCTCCTCCTTACTTTGTATGTGGGGTATCTCTTCACAGCCTCTGCTCCTGACCTTGTACGTAGGGTATCTTCTCATGGCTTCTGCCCCTGACCTTGAACATGGGGTATCTTGTGTCAGTTGACACATATTAATCAAATAACAAAGATCAAAAACAAAGAGCAAATGTTAAAAGCAGCAAGGGAAAAACAACAAATAACACACAAGGGGATCCCCATAAGGATAACAGCTGATCTTCCAATAGAAACTCTTCAAGCCAGAAGGGAAGGGCAGGACACACTTAAAGTGATGAAAGAGAGAAACCTACAACCTAGATTACTATACCCAGCAAGGATCTCATTCAAATATGAAGGAGAAATCAGAAGCTTTAGTCTAACAAAAGCTAAGAGAATTCAGCACCACTAAGCCAGCTCTTCAACAAATGCTAAAGGATCTTCTCTAGATAGGAAACACTGTAAAGGTTTATAAACTTGAACCCAAAGCAACAAAGTCAATGGCAATGGGATCATACTTATCAATAATCACCTTAAATGTAAATGGGTTGAATGCCCCAACCAAAAGACAAAGACTGGCTGAATGACTATTTAAAAAGACCCCTATATATGCTGTCTACAAGAGAACCACCTCAAACCAAGGACACATACGAACTGGAAGTGAAGGGCTGGAAAATGATATTTCATGCAAATGGAGACAAAAATAAAACAGAAGTAGCAATACTCATATTAGATAAAATAGACTTTGAAATAAAGGCTGTGAAAGAGATAAAGAAGGACACTACGTAATGATCAAAGGCTCAATCCAAGAAGACGATATAACAATTATAAATATATATGCACCCAACATAGGAGCACATCAATATATAAGGCAAATGTTAACAAGTATGAAAGGGGAAATTAATAGTAACATAATAATATTGGGAGACTTTAATACCCCACTCACACCTATGAATAGATCAACCAAACAGAAAATTAACAAGGAAACACAAACTTTAAATTATATAAAGGACCAGTTAGACCTAATTGATATCTATAGGACATTTCACCCCAAAACAATGAATTTCACCTTTTTCTCATGTGCACATGGAATATTCTCCAGGATAGACCACATCCTGGGCCATAAATCCAACCTTAGTAAATTCAAAAAAAATTGAAATCATTTCAAGCATCTTTTCTGATTATGGTGTGGTAAGATTACATGCCAACTATAGGGGAAAAAGAAACTATTAAAAATACAAACATATGGAGGCTAAATAACACACTTCTGAATAACCAACAAATCTTGAAAGAAATCAAAAAGAAAATTAAAATATGCATAGAAATGAATGAAAATGAAAACTTGACAACCCAAAACCTATGGGATTCAGTAAAAGCTGTGCTATGGGAAGGTTCATAGCATTACAAGCTTACCTCAAGTAACAAGAGAAAAATCAAATAAATAAACTAACTTTACACCAAAAGCAACTAGAAAAAGAAGAAATGAAAAACCCCAGGGTTAGTAAAAGGAAAGAAATCATAAAAATTTGGGCAGAAATAATGAAAAAGAAACAAAGGAGACTATAGCAAAAATCAACAAAACTAAAAGCTGGTTTCTCTGAGAAGATAAATAAAGTAGACAAAGCATTAGCCATACCCATCAAGAAAAAAAGGCAAAGAATCAAATCAACAAGATTAGAAATGAAAATTGAGAAATCACAACAGACAACACAGAAATACAAAGGATCATAAGAGACTATTATCAGCAACTATATGCCAATAAAATGGACAACTTGGAAGAAATGGATGAATTCTTACAAAAGTACAACTTTCCAAAACTGAACTGGAAAGAAATAGAAAGGCTTAACAGACCAATCACAGGCAAGGAAATAGAAACTGCAATAAAAATCTTCCAACAAACAAAAGCCCAGGACCAGATGGCTTCACAGGTGAATTCTACTAAAAATTTAGAGATGAGCTAACACCTATCCTACTTAAACTCTTCCAGAAAATTGCAGAGGAAGGTAAACTGCCAAACTCATTCTATGAGGCCACCATCACCCTAATGTCAAAACCTGACAGAGCTGCCACAAAAAAAGAAAACTATAGGCCAATATGACTGATAAACATAGATGCAAAAATCCTCAACCAAATTCTACTGTAAAATAAAATAAAATAAAATAAAAATTCTATCAAACAGAATCCAACAACATATTAAAAAAATCATACCCCATGAACCAGTGGGCTTTATCCCAGGGATGTAAGGATTCTTCAGTATTCACAAATCAGTCAATGTGTTACACCACATTAACAAATTGAAAGATAAAATCCATATGATTATCTCAGTAGAGCAAAAAAAAAAAGCCTTTGACAAAATTCAACATTCATTTATGATAAAAAGAAAAAACCCTCCAAAAAGCAGGAATAGAAGGAATGTACCTCAACGTTAAAAAAGCCATATATGATAAACGCACAGCAAACATTATCCTCAATGGTGAAAAACTGAAAGCATTTCCCCTAAGTCAGGGACAAGTCAGTGCCCACTCTCACCACTACTATTTAACATAGTTTTGGAAATTTTAGCCACAGCAAACAGAGAAGCAAAAGAAATAAAAGGAATCCAGATTGAAAAAGAAGCATTAAAACTCTCACTTTTTGCAGATGACATGATCCTCTACATAGAAAACCCTAAAGACACCACCACCAGAAAATTATTAGAGCTAATCAGTCAATATAGTAAAGCTGAAGGATATAAAATTAACACACAGAAATCCCTTACATTTCTATACACTAACAATGAGAAACAGAAAGAGAAATTAAGGAAACAATCCCATTCATCATTGCAATGAAAAGAAGAAAATATTTAGGAATAAATCTACCTAAAGAAACAAAAGACATATATATATATAGAAAACTATAAAACACTGGTGAAAGAAATCAAAGATGATGCAAATAGATGGAGGATTATATCATGTTCATGGATCAGAAGAATCAATATAGTGAAAATGAGTATACTGCCCAAAGCAATCTATAGATTCAATGCAATCCCTATCAAACACCCAACAGCATTTTTCAGAGAACCAGAACAAATAATTTCACAATTTGTAAGGAAATACAGTGCAGTTCCAGTTCAGTCGCTCAGTGGTGTCTGACTCTTTGCGACCCCATGAACTGCAGCATGTCAGGCCTCCCTGTCCATCACCAACTCCTGGAGTTTACCCAAACTCATGTCCATCGAGTCTGTGATGCCATCCAGCCATCTCATCCTCTGTCACCCCCTTCTCCTCCTGCCCCCAATCCCTCCCAGCATCAGAGTCTTTTCCAATGAGTCAACTCTTTGCAAGAGGTGGCCAAAGTACTGGAGTTTCAGCTTTAGCATCATTCCTTCCAAAGAAATCCCAGGGCTGATCTCCTTCAGAATGGACTGGTTGGATGTCCTTGAAGTCCAAGGAACTCTCAAGAGTCTTCTCCAACACCACAGTTCAAAAGCATCAATTCTTTGGTGCTCAGCTTTCTTCACAGTCCAACTCTCACATCCATACATGACTACTGGAAAAACCATAGCCTTGATACAGACCTTTTTAGACAATGTAGTGTCTCTGCTTTTTAATATGCTCTCTAGGTTGGTCATAAATTCCCTTCTAAGGAGTAAGCGTCTTTTAATTTCATGACAGCAGTCACCATCTGCAGTGATTTTGGAGCCCAGAAAAGTAAAATCAGCCACTGTTTCCACTGTTTCCCCATCTACTTGCCATGAACTGATTGGACTGGATACCATGATCTTTGTTTTCTGAATGTTGAGCTTTAAGCCACCATTTTCACTCTCCCCTTTCACTTTCATCAAGAGGCTCTTTAGTCCTTCTTCACTTTCTGCAATAAGGGTGGTGTCATCTGCATATCTGAAGTTATTGATATTTCTCCCGGCAATCTTGATTCTAACTTGTGCTTCATCCTGCCAGTGTTTCTCATGATGTACTCTGCATATAAGTTAAATAAGCAGGATGACAATATACAGCCTTGACATACTCCTTTTCCTATTTGGAACCAGTCTGTTGTTCCATGTCCAGTTCTAACTGTTACTTCTTGACCTGCATACATATTTCTCAAGAGGCAGGTCAGGTGATCTGGTATTCCCATCTCTTTCAGAATTTTCCAGTTTATTGTGATCCACACAGTCTGAGGCTTTGACATAGTCAATAAAGCAGAAATAAATGCTTTTTCTGGAACTTTATTGCTTTTTTGATGATCCAGCGGGTGTTGGCAATTTGATCTCTGGTTCCTCTGCCTTTTCTAAAACAAGCTTGAACATCTGGAAGTTCATAGTTCACGTATTGCTGAAGGCTAGCTTGGAGAATTTTGAGCAATACTTTATTAGTGTGTGAGATGAATGCAATTGTGTAGTAGTTTGAGCATTCTTTTGCATCGCCATTCTTTGGAATTGGAATGAAAACTGACCTTTTCCAGTCCTGTGGCCACTGCTGAGTTTTCCAAATTTGCTGGCATATTGAGTGCAGCACTTTCAGAGCATCATCTTTCAGGATTTGAAATAGCTCAACTGGAATTCCATCACCTCCACTAGCTTTGTTCGTAGTGATGCTTTCTAAGGTCCACTTGACTTCACATTTCAGGATGTCTGGCTTTAAGTGAGTGATCACACCATCGTGATTATCTTGGTCATGAAGATCTTTTTTGTGTGGTTCTTCTGTGTATTCTTGCCACCTCTTCTTAATCTTCTGCTTCTGTTAGGTCCTTACCATTTCTGTCCTTTATCGAGCCCATCTTTGCATGAAATGTTCCCTTGGTGTCTCTAATTTTCTTGAAGAGATCTCTAATCTTTCCCATTCTGTTCTTTTCCTCTATTTCTTTGCATTGATCGCTGAGGAAGGCTTTCTTATCTCTTCTTGCTATTCTTTGGAACTCTGCATTCAGATGCTTATATTTTTCCTTTTCTCCTTTGCTTTTGGCTTCTCTTATTTTCATTGCTATTTGTAAGGCCTCCCCAGACAGCCATTTTGCTTTTTTGCATTTCTTTTCTATGAGGTTAGTCTTGATCCCTGTCTCCTGTACAATGTCATGAACCTCCATCCATAGTTCATGAGGCACTGTATCTATCAGATCTAGTCCCTTAAATCTATTTCTCACTTTCACTGTATAATCATAAGGGATTTGATTTAGGTCATACCTGAATAGTGTAGTCGTTTTCCCTACTTTATTCAATTTAAGGTTGAGTTTGGCAAAAAGAGTTCATGATCTGAGCCACAGTCAACTCCCAGTCTTGTTTTTGCTGACTGTATAGAGCTTCTCCATCTTTGGCTGTGAGGAATATAATCAATCTGATTTTGGTGTTGACCACCTGGTGATGTCCATGTGTAGAGTCTTCTCTTGTATTGTTGGAAGAGGATGTTTGCTATGACCAGTGCATTCTCTTGGCAAACTCTATTAGCCTTTGCCCTGCTTCATTCTGTATTCCAACGTCAAATTTGCCTGTTACTCCAGGTGTTTCTTGACTTCCCACTTTTGCATTCCAGTCCCCTATAATGAAAAGGACATCTTTTTTTGCTGTTAGTTCTAAAAGGTCTTGTAATTCTTCCTAGAAATTCAACAAACCTCAAATAGTCAAAGTAATCTTGAGAAAAAAGAATGGAACTGGAGGAATCAGCCTGCCTGACTTCAGATTATACTACAAAGCTATAGTCATTAAGACATTATGGTACTGGCACAAAGACAGAAATATAGATCAATGGAACAAAATAGAAAGCTCAGAGATAAATCCACACACTTATGGATACCTTGTCTTTGACAAAAAAGGCAAAAATATATAGTGGAGAAAAGACAATCTCTTTAACAAGTGGTGCTGGGAATACTGGTCAACCACTTGTAAAAGAATGAAACTAGAACACTTTCTAACACCATATACAAGAATAAACCCAAATGGATTAAAGATCTAAATGTAAGACCAGAAACTATAAAATTCCTGCAGGAAAACATAGGCAAAACACTCTCTGACATAAATCACAGCAAGATCCTCTATGACCCACCTCCCAGAGTAATGGAAATAAAAGCAAAAATAAACAAATGAGATCTAATTAAACTTAAAAGCTTTTGTACAACAAAGCAAACTATAAGCAAGGTGAAAAGACAGCCTTCAGATTGGGAGAAAGTAATAGCAAATGAAGCAACTGACAAATAATCTCAAAAATATACAAACAGTTCATGCAGCTCAATACCAGAAAAATAAACGACCCAATCAAAAAATGGGCCAAAGAACTAAAGAGACTGTTTTCCAAGAAAGAGATACAGATGACTAACAAACACATGAAAAAATGCTCAACGTCACTCATTATCAGAGAAATGCAAATCAAAACCACAATGAGGCACCATCTCATGCTGATCAGAATAGCAGCTATCAAAAGGTCTACAAACAATAAATGCTAGAGATAGTGTGGAGAAAAGGGAACCCTCTTACACTGTTGGTGGGAATGCAAACTAGTACAGCCACTATGGAGAACAGTGTGGAGATTCCTTGAAAAACTGAAAATAAATCTGCCATATGACCCAGCAATCCCACCACTGGGCGTACACACCAAGGAAACCAGAATTGAAAGAGACACGTGTACCCCAGTGTTCATCGCAGCACTGTTTACAATAGTTAGGCCATGGAAGCAACCTAGATGTTCATTGGGAAGATGAGTGGATAAGGAATTTGTGGTACATACACACAATGGAATATTACTCAGCTATTAAAAAGAATACATTTGAATCAGTTCTATGAAGTGATTGAAACTGGAGCCTATTATACAGAATGAAGTAAGTCAGAAAAAAACACTAATACCATATATTAACACATATATATGGAATTTAGAAAGATGGTAATGATGACCCTATATGTGAGACAGCAAAAGAGACACGGATATAAAGAATAGACTTCTGGACTCTGTGGGAGAAGGCAAAGGTGGGATGATCTGAAAGAATAGCATTGAAATATGTATATTACTATAAATGAAATAGATCACTAGTCCAAGTTCAGTGCATGAAACAGGGCACTCAAAGCCACGCACTGGGACAACCCAGAGGGATGGGATGAGGAGGGTGTTGGGAGGGGGAACATATGTACACCCATGGCTGATTCATGTCAAGGTATGGCAAAAACCACCACACTATTGTAAAGTAATTAACCTCCTATTAAAATAAATAAATAATTTTTAAAAACTCAAAAATAAGATAAAATAAAATGTAAATATCATGCCAGCCCTCCTGGCTGTTGTCTGTTGGTCTTCACCGTTTTTCACACTTATCCTGAGACTGGAAATCCTTGGACGCCCATGCCAGCAAGGTTCCAGATATTGTTCAGGTTCTATCAGTATGATGCAGTTTTTCAGGGATGAGTGAGGCAAAGCAAGAGTGGACACACATTTTATGGCAGAGGTAATAGATAAGTTGGTTTCTTCTTGCACGAGCTGTCGTGGTGATCGGCTAGATTTTCTTTTTCTGTCTTAGGGTCAGAGGGCAGATGTGACATTGACACCAGCTTTCTAAACCTTACTGACCTCTACATTATGGTGCAATTTTATCTTTGTAGAACAGCTGGAGAAGAACAACTGAAAACTAGTGGTTTGGGAATTTTATCCTTTCAGATTTTCTAACAGGTTTATCAGTGTCCATTCCCTTCTATGAAATCTCTTCTGCTTGAAATACATAATCTGTTTTGTATTTTCCTGCTTAACTCTGGCTAATAGGCCTACTTCTTAGATTTTTCAGTGGCTTTCTCTGGCTATAGGAATGAAGAACAAAATCCTCTACATGGTGCTGGCCCAGCCTGGACTTGTGCCAGCCACCCAAGTTTGGGGATTTTATAGTTGCTTAAGTCTTTGGGAAGGCCATGAACTCAGTTTTAGTTTTCTGACATCTGGTAATGATCAGCATGCCTAACCCTTTCAAGTGCTGAAATAAATCACTGCTTTTTAACATTCTCATTTCCAGCTTACTCTTTACAAATGACTCTAATGATGCTGCCAGATTTTCTTCTTAATAGCCGTCTGCTCAGAACATCTTAATGATTTCCTAATCTCTATGTACAAACTTGGTCTTCAAAGCCAAGTAGCTGTTCTCCATTTTCTCCTACATATATTTTGGATATTATTTTAGTATGCTTGCTGCTTTCATAAAACTCTTACAAACTGCTATACATCTAAGATATTTCTTTCCTTCTGAAACCTCAATAAACTTTATTTGTCACAATCTTATTTGTTTCTCAAGAGACTTCTCAAAGGTGATTAAAACTTTTCTGATCAGATCAATTTTCTTCTTAATTTAATTACTTTTAAAATTTGACTTATGAGTACTATAACCCTCGTATTTGGGTTCATAGGTGGACTCTTTTGGTTAAAGAAGCCAATAAAAGGGAAGTTATTATAGTTTGTCCTGAGAACATATTCTGATTCAATTAAAAAAAAAAACATGAAATCTGAAAAGCAAATATGTAGAATAACTTCACTAATCAGAAATATTCAAGACTGCCAAAGATGAAAATTAGTGGAGAAAATATACACCAATCATTGCAAATGTACCAGGACCCTCTCCATAATATACTGGGATCCATGTCTCTCATTTATAAATATCCTAATATCTTATCAAGGAAACACAAAATTTAGCTGAAAGTACAGCACAATACCAGTCTCAAGTAAAATCCATCAGTATTTTCATGTACTTACTTCACACAATGTTTGTATAAGACTTTAACAGTTTCAAATTATTAAAGTTTTCAAGTTATATGATATTGTTCTGGGCTTTCCAGGTGGTACTAGTGGTAAAGAATCTGCTTGCCAATGCAAGAGACTTAAGCGATGCTGGTTTGATCCCTGGGTTGGGTAGATCCCCTGGAGGAAGATATGCCAACCCAGTCCAGGATTCTTGCCTGAAAAATCCCATAGACAGAGGAGTCTGTCAGGCTATAGTCCATAGGTTGGACAGAGAGTGACTTAGCTGAAGCAACTTAGCACGCATGCACACATGCAAACTAGTATAATATACAGATGAATAGAGTATTATTATACTATGCATAGTGTTATTATAGCATATATAGCATTATTATATACAATATACATATTATATAAGAAAAATACTTGAATTCTAGAATATTTAAATGAGTTAAAGTCCAACACTTTGGGGAGACTAAGCCAAGTTCTCCTCATTTATATTTGGTCCACAAAGTCTTACAAATTGATTGACTGATCAAATATAACACCACTGAATAAAGTATTGTAAAATCTGACATTAAAAAAAATTTCCTTTATGCTTTTTCTATGATACGAGGATAGTCCAAATGGCCCATTTCCTAGTAAGACACACTTTGCTACCACAGGGGAATGTAGTCACTGTGACTCAAATGTATAAGTTGAAGCTCTATCAGTAGTCATCATCTGTTCCTCATTGATAAAATGAAATATTTGAGGTCCAAATAGTTTCGAGCATAAAAGCTTTTAGGAGAGAGAAAAAAGTCTGTTTCTTTGACTACCAAGAAAATAATGAAATTAAGCTCACTAAAATTTCAGTAATGGAATGAAATTCTAGTTGTTCCACATAATCAAACCCATAAACCAAAGGAAAAATATTACAAAATTAATAAGTGAATAAACTATGTAATGAATAAGCAACATGTTCTTTAAATTTTCCTACAGTTTGACAGTGACACTTTAATTGAACGTTTTCAGTTTTGTAATTTACCAGTGAGGTGGCTACCCTATTATGCTCTGATTCTGGCTGAGCGTGAAAGGGAAGGAGGTTTGTGGGGGAGGCAGCCTTTATTTCTATAGAGACATTAGCAGAAATAGAAAGCGGGGGATAGGAAATTGCTAGTTAGGTACTGTACATCCTGTTTGTGGAAAAGTTCTCTTTTTGAAATGTCAATGAGACTTCTCTTTTTTCCATTAATTTTCTAGAACATAGTTTCAATATATTCTGACATTCATTTTAACAAATGTCAAAAATATAAGACATATTTAAAAATCCTTCTATGCATTAATCCCTGTAAATATTATGTTTATCTGCTTTGCTTAAATTATACTTCATGTTGGCTACCGGCCCTGGTCTGCTGCTGCTGCTGCTAAGTCGCTTCAGTCGTGTCCGATTCTGTGAGAGCCCATAGACGGCAGTCCACCAGGCTCCCTTGTCCCTGGGATTCTCCAGGCAAGAACACTGGAGTGGGTTGCCATTTCCTTCTCCAATGCAGGAAAGTGAAAAGTGAAAGTGAAGTCGTTCAGTCGTGTCCGGTTTAGGTTGCATTATTTCCCTTGTTTGGGGCCACTAGAGTTATTTAAACAGATGTTGCCTTGTCTTTGTTTTCTGATATTCTTCATTCTCTTAAGTGACAAACTCCATTTTATGCAGCATAAATTCTTTAATAAAACATCCTTTGTTTTAGCACTTGTTCTATTTCACAGTGCTCTAGGAAGACTGGGCTGATACAGTATACAGATATACAAGATGTCTAATAGATTAAACAATAAAAAATAAAATATTTCCCTTTATGACTCATCTGATATACTTTAAAAAACCAGCCATATTGATCCTGGGTGATTGCATAGAGTAAGCCTGTATTCTCAGTTAACTGAGAATAAGTGTTTGAAAAGACTATACAGTGATTTAAAAAATCATGATGGAAAATATATAGCTGTTTCATGCATAAGAGGATACATGCATTTAATTAAAATGTAAGATGTACTTTTGTACTTTTGTAGGAGGCAGTTAAAAGATAAAATGATGTAAGATATCTATAAAATCTAACATATTGTTAAAATTATCAATCATTGCATTTTATTATGTTTTATCTCCCTGTAAACCCTTGAGAGTCCCTTGGACTGCAAGGAGATCCAACCAGTCCATTCTGAAGGAGATCAGCCCTGGGATTTCTTTGGAAGGAATGATGCTAAAGCTGAAACTCCAGTACTTTGGTCACCTCATGTGAAGAGTTGACTCATTGGAAAAGACTCTGATGCTGGGAGGGATTGGGGGCAGGAGGAGAAGGGGACGACCGAGGATGAGATGGCTGGATGGCATCACGGACTCGATGGACGTGAGTCTGAGTGACCTCTGAGAGTTGGTGACGGACAGAGAGGCCTGGCGTGCTGCGATTCATGGGGTCGCAAAGAGTCAGACATGACTGAGTGACTGGACTGAACTGAACTGAAACATGGAGTTAATTTTAAGGATGATCTTCAAAATAGATATTAGTCTCATGCTAAATACATAGAATTCTTAAAACAACACACACACACATTAAATTAAGTGATATAGAATTCATTTCAAGGAAAAAGCCATTTATTCTCTGTAAGTCCTCATTGGCACAATCAAAAATAATATAGCACAGACATTTTTTATAAACATTGGCTATTAGAAAAAAGTCTTATTTAGAAATGTGGAAATATACATTCCCAGAAGCATTTTCCTGAATATTCAAATTAAAATGTCAAGTACTAAAATAAGAAGAGTAAAAGTTGTCGTGTAACCAAATTCAGGGAGTAGACACTAAAACCGAACAGGACTCTGCTGGGTCTTCCCAAGGATGAATATCCCTTTCATGGCTCCTGTGTCTGTGTCTCCACTTCTTTTTTATAGACAAGCTTTAGTCTTCTAGGCCTTCCCAAGTTCAAAAAGGCAAACTTAACCAGAGAAGTGGGAAAATGCAGAAACAGGAAAACAGTCAAGCCAGACAAAATAAGGGTCTAACCATAACACAAAGTCAAGGATGTTCAGTTCTGCTTTAAGAACTGTAGATAACAACCTGAGCCATATCCGTGAGTTGTTTTGCAGATACTAAAACCCCCACCATATGGAAGAAGCTAACTGCATGCACTTAGATCCCAGACTGGTTAGAACCAGAAGGTTGAGAATGCTCACTTCTGAAATACCAGCCATCTATCTCAGTACCAACCAATCAGAGAATGTGCATGAGATGAACCTGTCCCTCATGCCGTCTTTAAAACCCCCTCTCTGAAAGCCATCCAGGAGTTCAGGTCTTTTGAGTATGAACTGCCTGTTCTCCCTACTTGGCCCCACATTTTCCTTTGGCTATGTGCTTATTCCATGCAGTAACATCTGTTTTCTTTTTGTTTATGTAACAAAAAGTAAACAGAACAGGAGACAGCAGGGCAAAGAGAGGTGGCAGTAAGGCATTCTGCCTGCCCACCGCCTGGTCTGGTGACAACTGATGGTTCCCCATGGGTTCAGGGGTCATGAACAGCAGCTGAGCGTGAGAAACCTGGCTGGACCCAACCAAAGAGCACCAAGCAGCAGGAGATGGCATGGTTGGCTGACAATGACAGGGCTGGGGAACGGGGAGGAATGTCCACTGGAGTGAATTTCCACATCAAAGAGCTGTGCTGTGTGAAGTCTTCCTACAGTTCACCCTGTAATAACTCATATTTGGCCCTATGGGCTGCCTTGTAAGTGACTGCTGTACACAGGAAAATGAGAGGTCAGTGCGGTCAGGAGCACATGAAATATTATATCAGCTACACGTTAGCAAGTGTTGCTTTTAGGTCTTCTGGCCATCCTGCTTCCTCTCAACCACTGCAAAGAAGAATATCTTCCTTTTACATAATGGATTTCAATGTACATTTCTGTTTTGAGAAAGGGTACAGTAAATACATTTTTTAGATATATTAAAAATCACAGAATTTATTTTCTATGAGCAACCAAGTCCAAAATTATATAATTGTGAACAATTAGAGGGGCTTCCTAAGTGACTCTAGTGGTAAAGAACCTGCTTTCTAATGCAGGAGAAGAGACATAGGTTCAACCACTGGGTCAGGAATATCCCCTGGAGGAGGACATGGCAACCCATTCCAGTGTTCTTGCCTGGAGAATCTCATGGACAGAGGAGCCTGGTGGGCTACAGTCCATAGGGTTGCACAGAGTTGGACACTACTCAAGCAACTTAGCATGCCTGCATGATATAGTTAGAAATCATGGAGAGTTAGGAGGGATGTGTAAGAATTCAGCAGTTTATATGGAGAAAGGTATGATTGCTGAGGAACAGACTCACCTCCAGGTTCTTTGCCCTGTCATAGCCACACATATGTGTGTTGGTGTGTATATACATACATACATATGCAGCATATATCTGCAATATTATATAAACATACAATCTACTTTGGATTATGATTCAGAAAAAGAATGAAAGTTTAATGAAACTACTAGGTTGTTGTTGTTTTTTTTGCAATTTTTTTTTTTTTAAATTAAAGTATTGCTTTAATCGGTGGTATCAGCTGCAAGGCTTCCCTGATAGCTCAGTTGGTAAAGAATCTGCCTGCAATGCAGGAGACCCTGGTTCTATTCCTGGGTTGGGAAGATCCACTGGAAAAGGGATAGGCTATCCACTCCAGTATTCTTGGGCTTCCCTTGTGGCTGATAAAGAATCCGACTGCAAAGTGGGAAACCTGGGATTGATCCCTGGGTTTTCCAGGTGGCACTGGTGGTAAATACCCACCTGCCAATGCAGGTAGACATAAGAGACAAGGGTTTGATCAAGAAGATAGAGGAGGGGATGGCAACCCACTCTGGTATTCTTCCCTGGAGGATCCCATGGACAGAGGAGCCTGGTGGGCTACAGTCCATTGGGTCACACAGAATCAGACATGACTGAAGTGACTTAGCACACATGCATAGCAATCTTTGTTTTCTATACAATTTTAAAAGTTACTTTTCGTTTATAGTTATTACAAAGTATTGGCCATATTCCCCATGCGATACATCCTTGAGTTTATCTAACATCCAATAGTTTTTACCTCCTGCTGCCCAACTCCAAATTGCCTCTCCCCCACCTCCCTACTAGTAACCAGTAGTTTGCCTTCTATTTCTGTGTCTGCTTCTGTTTTGTTTTATTTATTAATTTGTAGTATTTTTTAGATTTCACATATAAGTGGTATCATAAAGTATTTATCTTTTTCTTTCTGACTTATTTTACTTAGCATGCTGCCCTCCAAATCCATCCATGTTGTGGCAAATTGCAAAATTTTGTTCTTTTTATGGCTGAGTTCCTTATCCATTCATCTGTTGAAGGACATTTAGGTTATACCAATGTTCATTAATGACTAATTATGAACAATTTTTTTCTATGAAATCTGAGGATACAAATTTCCATCAATTGTTAATTTATCCAAAACACAAAATATTAGGTATGTTGCATATTCCTTATTATTGGTAGTTATAAATTATTTTTAACTTTCATATTATTGTTTATTTGACTCATACATTATTATGTTTTTTAAAGACATTGAAAGCTTAAGATTGCTGTTGTTATTGTTATTTATATGGAACTTTTTTGTAATCCAAGTTCATGGTTCTCTTGTACTAATTACTTAGAATTTTCTCTATATTTTAGTTTATGTAACTTTGAACAAATATTTTATGTGTGTTGGAAAAAATATATTACATGTAAAATATTTATATACTTATGTCTAGTGAATCAAGCTTATTAGGTTTATTAAATTGTATATAAATTTTAATCTTTTATTTTTTGTTTGCTGGACTTACTAAAGTAATTGTCTTGGCATCTTCTACATAATAGAAAATGTGCCGATTTATCGTTTTATTTATACCACTTCTTAGTTCACATATTTAAATTTATTTTTAAGGTGCATGGTAATCAAGCTAATTATTTTTCACTATATTTAAGTATACATTAAAGCCAATGAAGTAAACTAAAATATATAATAAAATTGAGACAATGGTAAAATTTAAGAATTGCACTTTCGTCCCTCAGCCCAAAACAAATTGCTCATTTCAATATGGATATTTATATGCAAAGATATAAGACATTTTGTTTGTTCTTAATATGTTGCTGTTGTTGCTGCTCAATCACCATCATGTCCAACTCTTTGTGACCCCATGAACAGGCTCCTCTGTCCTCCACTATCTCCCTGAGTTTGCTCAAATTCAAGTATAGTGAGTTGATAGTGTTATCTAGCTGTCTCATCCTCTGCCACTCCCTTGTACTTTTGCCATCAAACTTTCTTAGCATCAAGGTCTTTTCCAATGAGTCTGCTCTTTGCATCATGTGGCCAAAGTATCGGAGCTTCAACTTCAACATCAGTCCTTCCAATGAATGTTCAGGGTTGATTTCCTTTAGGATTAACTGTTTTGATCTCCTTGGAAATCTCAAGAGTCTTCTAGTTATGCTCAGTCGTTCAGTCACTCATTCGTGTCCAATTCTTCTTGAATCCTATGGACTTGAGTCTGTCAGGCTCCTCTCTCCATTGGATTTTTCCAGACTTGAATACTGGAGTGGGTGGCCATTTCCTCTCCCAGAGGGTCTTTCCAACCCAGAGACTGAACCCACGTCTCCTGCGTCTTCTGCATTGGCAGACAAATTCTTTATTACTGAGCCACCTGGGAGGCCCCCAAGTCTTCTCCAGCACCACATTCAAAAGCACTAATTCTTCCACACTCAGCTTTCTTTATGGTCCAACTCTTATATCAGTACATGACTACTGGAAAAACCATAGCTTTGACTATATATGGACCTTTGTCAGCAAAGTGATGTCTGCTTCTTAATACACTGTCTAGTTTTGTCATAGCTATCCTTCTGAAGAGTAAGTATCTTTTAATTTCATGGCTTTGGTCACCATCCACAGTGTTTTTGGAGTCCAAGAAAATAAAGTCTACTACTGTTTTCACTTTTTCCCCTTCTATTGGCCATGAAGTGCTTGGACAAGATGCTATGATTTTAGTTTTTGAATGCTGAGTTTTAAGCCAGTTTTTTTTTTTCACTCTCTTGTTTCATCCTCATCAGGAAGCCCTTTAGTTCCTCTTTGCTTTCTGCCACAAAGGTGATATTATCTGCATATCTGAGATTGTAGATATTTCTCATAGGAATCTTGATCCCAGCTTGTGATTCATCCAGCTCAGCTTTTCACATGATGTATTCTGCATATAAGTTAAATAAGCAGAGTGACAATATACAACCTGGTCATACTCCTTTCCCAATTTTGGAACCAGTTAGTTGTTCCATGTAAGGTTCTAACTGTTACTTCTTGTCCTGCACACAGGTTTCTCATGAAGTGATCTGGTATTCCCATTTCTTTAAGAATTTTCCAGTTTGTTGTGATCCACACAGTCAAAAACTTTAGCGCAGTCAATGAAGAAGTAGATATTTTTCTGGAATTCTCTTGCTTTCTCTATGATCCAATGGATGTTGGCAATTTGATCTCTGGTTCCTCTGCCTTTTCTAAACCCACCTTCTACATCCAGAAGTTCTTGATTCAAGTACTGCTGAAGCCTACCTTGAAGGATTTTGAGCCTTACTTTGTTAGCATGTGAAATGAGTACAGTCGTGTGGTAGCACTTTATCAGGATCATCACTTAGGATTTTAAGTAACTCAGCTGGAATTTCATCACTTCCACTTACTTTATTCATATTAATGCTTTCTAGGGCCCAATTGACTACACAATCTGGGATGTCTGGCTCTAGATGAGTGGCCACACCATCGTGGTTATCCGGGTCATTAAGACTTTTCCTGAATCACAGACTTGTCTTGGCAAAGGGGCTTGCATAACTCATGTGAGGATGACTCAAGACTGAAGGTCATAGTGAAGCGTTCTGACAAAGCGTGATCCACCGGAGGAGGAAATGACAATTTACTCCAATATTATTGCCTGTAAAACCCCATGAGCAATATGAAAAAGCAAAAAGATGACACCAAAATATAAGCTCTCCAGTTGGAAGGTGTCCAATATGCTACTAGAGAGTATTGAAGGTCAATTACAAATAGCCCCAGCAAGAATGAAGTGGCTGGGTTGGAGCAGAAATGAGTTAGTTGTGGGTATGTCTGGTGGTGAAAGTCCAGTGCTGTGAAGAAGAATATTGCACTGGGATATGGAATGTTAGGTTCTCAATACAAATTACTGAATTTCCAGAGAAGAATTCAGATTTGCAAAAAACGATTCCTGTGCTTCAATGTTTTCTTATACTATCTTAGATAATACTGTTAGTGTAGATTTTACATGATATGCCTTGATACGTTTTAGACCACAGCCCATCTTGCTCATTGATTTTTGTCACTTTTGCATGTACTGTCATGTTAATCTCTGACCCATTATTTTCTGTATTTTTATTCTTAAGAAATTTATTTTATTTTTATCTGTAATATCAGTTCCACTGGGGTATAAAATTACTTCTAAAATGAATATTATATAGCAAAATAAAAAAAGTTAATAGTGAGAGAGAAACAAATAAATGTAAGAATGGAACATACAACTTGAATTATATCTGGAGTATCACTACTGAATGTTAACAACTTATTAACGGTAATACTAATATCAATAGCAAACATCTTTTCAGAGCTTACTGTACCTGTTCTATTCTAAGTGCTTTATATATATAAATCAAGATTTTTAATATTTCCAAAATCTAAAGAAGGTACCATTTTCCCATCTTTCAAACATAAAATCTAAGAGGGAAAATCAACACATCCAAGATCTTAAATACATTAAGTCTCTAAATCACAGAGGGTAAGATGGTTGGATGGCATCACCAGCTCAATGGACATGAGTTTGAGCAAGCTCTGGGAATCGGTGATGGACAAGGAAGCCTGGCATGCTGCAGTCCATGGGGAGGCAAAGAGTCAGACACGACTGAGCGACTGAACTGAAACCACATTTCACGATTCAATATAGATATCTTGTTATTCTATATATCCAGGCTATGATTCCTTATATAAATAAAAGCTCTCAAGAACCAATTAACATAAATATGCAAATATATGAAAATATACATAAGGAACTTAAAAGTGCTTTACAAACTGCATTTCACCTTTACAAACCTTTCTATTTCAATTTCAAACAGTGGCTTTATATATAGGGCTTTCCAGGTGGCACTGCTGGTAAAGAACTCACTGAACAGTTTCTTTAGTAGAACAGCTATGTACAATTAAAGTTTATATTTTTCAATAAGTAAAGAGAAAATCTGATTAATGAAAGACCTGGTTTTATTTTTCCACCATGAAAGGGCATGTCATGAATAAATGCATAAGTGTTGCTAAAATGGATAAACAATAACAACAAGGAGTTGAAAATCATTTATATATGTGTTAAAAGCTAAGGTATGAAAAAGGCAACATATTTGCAAAATTCAATATTCTAGTATAGGTTTGGCCATTAACAAGCTGAGTAGCTTCTTATGGATGAAGTATACTATATGAAACTCAAATGTCCTCATGTGTAACAAAGAAGGATTAGCATATAATGTCCTTTCTAGATTTCAGTGACTTTTTGGAATAACAATCCTGAGACCAACCTGCTTGCATGAAATAAGAGTCTTGCAGGTGTCTTGGGAGGAGAGCAAGTGACACTACAAATGCAGGTGTAGCTTCATCCTTCAGTCATACATTTTACAAGTAAAGTGGGAGAGTTAACAGTAGATTTCATTCATTTGTTGTATTGCCTTTCTGCTTATGTATTTTCTTTCTCAGAATTTTAAAATAGTTTTGGGTGTATAGCCATATGAACCCCAGTTTGGCCAGTTGTAAGTATTCTATCTAGACCGCATAGAGCTGGTAACTGAGCTAGCAGAGTACATGCGTTACTGGAAACTCAAGTATGGCTGCTCGCTGCTTGAAAACCAATACTCAAGAGGCAACTGTTAGTAGAGGGGAAAGTTGCTTTATTCCAGAGGCCAGCAACTGAGAGAGAGAGTGGATTCATGTTCAAAGGCCAATTTCCACAGTGCTGATCAAGAAGAAAGAGCTTTAAAGAGGAGTTTCAGGAGTCTGCAAGCAGAGGGAAGGGACTCCTTGCAGAAATAGCAAAGTCAGCTATGACAGTCATCTTGAAATTGGTCATTGTGGGACTGATCAACACCATCTTGTTTGTCTTAAGTACAGTTAATCTTCAGTTCCAGCATCGGTTTTGGAGCCAGTTCTCAGAACTGTGGTGGCTCATGTCAGGGTCTTAAATAGAAAAAAGGTCTTAATGATCTGTATAAACATGATGGTGTAGTCACTCTCCTAGACTCAGTTCTTTGAATTTAAAATTAGAAGCAATGAAACTAAAAGATACTTTCTCCTTGGAAGAAAGGCTATGACAAACCTAGGTAGTGTTTTAAACAGCAGAGACATCACTTTACTGACAAAGGACAATATAGTCAAAGCTATGGTTTTTCAAGTAGTCAGATAGAGATGTTAAGAGCTGGACCATAAAGAAGGCTGAGTGACAAAGAATTGTTTTCTAATCGTGGTGTTGGAGAAGACTCTTGAGAGTCCCTTGGAGAGCAAATAAATCAAACCAGTCAATTCTAAAGGAAATCAACCCTGAATATTCATTGGAAGTACTGGTGCTGAAGCTGAAGCTCCAATAGTTTGGCCACTTGATGCGAAAAGCTGACTCACTGGAAAATATCCTGATGCTGGGAAAGACTGAAGGCAGGAGGAGAAGGGGGAGACAGATGATGAGATGGTTGGATGGCATCACTAACTCAGTGGACCTGAATTTGAGCAAACTGCAGGAGACAGTGAAGGACAGGGAAGCCTGGTGTGCTGCAGTTCATGAGGTCGCAATGAGTTGGACATGATTTAGCAAATGAACCACAACAAATGTCAGAGCTACAGTCTGATTATCATGTAGTTAGCTTCTTCCATCTGGTGGGGATTTCAGTATTGTCAAGACAGCTCACAAGACATGAGCTCGTAATATTATCTCGAGGGGGAAATGAAGATCTCTGACTTTGTTTAGTGATTAAACCATTATTATTTTGTTTTGCTTGACTATTTCCCTTTGTTCCTGCATTTTCTTAGTTCTCTGATTAAACTCATTCTTTGACTAATGCTTTTTTATGGAGAAGAGGCATGTGGAAGACATGAAAGTATCTGTACTGGGAAGGCCCCATAGGATCTTGCTTCATTTCAAAACAGGATTGTTGAATTTCTCCCTGTCCCCTCCTCTCCACCTTGTCATTTGCTATGACCTCTAATAGCAAGCCACCTGATATTCTAAATACAGTTATCTTCCACTTTTCAAAAGTTTCTTTACACCATTGCACTTTTAGGAAAATCCTGTGTTAGTTCTTATTCTTCTAACTGAAAGAATTCCAAAGAGGATTTTTGATTAAAAAAAAAAAAATGGTGGAAAGCAAAACTACAGCATTTGTTTTGTGGCCAACTGAGCTGTCACAGAGGCAGCACATTCCCGGCTGTGACAGCGGCAACCCCAAGTACCTTTCCTGAGGGCTACATTCAGTATCTCAGCATCCAGCCACCTTAGCCTCAAACTCTGTGTGTGTGAGCACCTGAGCTTTCTCTCCATTTATTTTGTTTCTCTGTTACGAACAGTTCAGTTCAGTTCAGTCGCTCCGTCGTGCCCAACTCTGCGACCCCATGGACATGGACTAATCGTTCTCCTAAGGTAATTTCTGCTTTGCTTTGCTTGACACCATTTTGGTTTATAAAAAGTTTCCTAGAAATGCTCTACTTTCAGATGGGGTGGGGCTGTACAAAGCGACACAAGAAGAAAATGTCTACTTCTGGAAGCAAATACATCAAAGCCTGGTTTCTGGCAACTGTGATCACCTCTACGATGTTGCCTGTTTCTATCTTGCTAAATAACAAATACACTTGCATTGGCAGACTTTTTATTCCCAGAAAACATTCTTTTAGGTTATTTGTTATTTTTGAACCAAATTATTGCCTAGAAAATTCCTCTTTCTCCTGGCTCTTTTCCCTTCCTAGGAAGATAAATTTCTACACATCAACAGAGATACTTCATCACAGTTTCTCAGGTGATCTCAGTCTAAACAACTTTCCTTTCTCTTTCATCTCCCTCGTTTCCATTCAAGTTATCTTTAATTTTGGCCCAAAAGACGTATAGATATAGAAAAATCTAGATACATGTTTTTAGACAATTTGAACTGAAGTCAAATCTGAATTTTCAAGTTGTAATTACAGATAGACATCAAGTATGTTTTATCACTCTGAAAAAGAAAGAAAGAGAATGACAGAAAAGAATGGAGGAAGAAAGGCAGACAGGCAGGCGGGCAAGCAGGCAGGAAGGATGGAAGAAATAAAGAAAGAAAAGCTATCTGGCTTTTGGACCTAATTTTGAGTGCCCCAATATGCAAAGAATGATTTTATGTTCTTCCTCTACCTCTGTGTTAATTTCAACTATTGTCTGGAATTATTAGGAGGCAAACCATGGTTGCAGGTACTTTGAAAGGTAAATCGTGCTTTGGTAACTTTCTTAATATAATGTAGCACTTTATTTTTCTCTCTATGTGCTTATTCAGGGAGTCTGATTAGTCACTGGCTCCAAGCTGTAAGCATTAGCAATTAGCATCTTTTTTTCCAGAACGAACAGAAAGTATGGTTATCTTTCTCCTGAATGCGTTTTCTCTCTAGTAAGCACTTCTTTAATTGGATTTTTATTTGAAATACTTAGGTTTGTTCTCATTTGAACTCATCTTTTCTCCTTTAATTGTTCCCATTAGTATTACACATCAGTTGACATCCTCTTGCCTTCATATTCTTTCTGACACTTTCATTTCCTTTACTGCTAACATTATTACCTGAGTGTGTGCTTTACAAGCCCACTGAGCAGATACAATGCCAACAGCCTGAGCTACTTTTCTTCAGCACACCCTCAGCTATCTGATCATTTCTACATTAGTGCTTAGGGTTCTTCAGAGAAGATGACAATAAAAAAATAGAGCATTGAAGCGAGCTTACAACATAATCATCACTGTCCCTGAGCATTGGCTTAATAACATAAAACTTCAGAAATACTATATCTCATTGGACTTGGAGATATTACTAAGAACACATTTTTTTTTTAAATTATTGTTACTGCTATTAGTATTATTGAGATGCTGGACTTGGAACTACAAAAACAAATGATGTGTGCAACTTGTACAATTAGAAATCTTTCTACTGGAAAATAAAAATTAATTAACATAAAATATATATCCAAGTCTCATAACAAAAAAAGTATTACACAGAAAGTACTGTTGAGTTGTATGACAGGGAATACACTTTCAGCTTAGAATCCAAGAAGAGGAAACTGTTTCTGAAAGAAAGTAAAAATGACCTCTGATGATTACAGTAAAGAATTATGCCTGTACAGCCAAAGATCCTGCATGTAGTGTCAGATTCTCAGAGAGAAACATGCTGCAGTGTTACACAAACAGCTAATGTGGTCCTTGGGGTTAATACATCAACCAGGAACCCCACATTCGGTGAAGAGTATAGAGGTTAAAAAATAGAAAAAGCAAAAGATTAAAGACTTGGTTTGGTTGTGAATTTTGAAAAATTATTTCAATGCATAACATGAAAAGTTTCCAAGCGCTAAGAGATGCCAAAAGAAGTTTGCTATATTGTGTGAAACAAGAACAATGGGAGCCTGGGATGAAGATTAGCAACTCCTGAGGAGTCCAGAGTAGATGCTTCCTTAGCTGCTCTGGGAATAGAGTCTCATCAATATACAGCTGGCATGAGAGCACAAAGAATTGCAATGATAGGGCTTTGTGAAAAATCTTGCCATTATTAAAACTTTATTGGTGAATAAAATATGTACAGTGAATTTTGGTTCTCAATATAGGTTAAAGCATTTTTAACACATAGTTTTATAATCTCCATGAAGTTCTGTATTAAAGATTCCATATAGTTTTTCTACAGCATGGTTATGTTACAGAATGATGTATTAACTAGGTTTTACTCTTCTGCTTGTTTGTGCTGAAATTGAAAGACTATTAACCTTTCCTTACCCACTAAGAACAATTCATCATGAGATACACATTCCCATACTTTCTTGTCATCTAGGGCAATGCCTCCACCTCGGGAAAACACTATGAAATAACACTTTAGTCACAAAAGAACCTCCCTAGGCTATCTTGAAATGCTTATTCCCAGTGTTATCTGAAACATGTGGGCGCACACACACACACACACACACACACACTTCTGACGTACACCATTTTAAGACACAGTCCCATTTTGTGGCAGAAACAAGTTGTCAGAGACACTATTTCTCTTCATTTTATTCAGAAAATTCCTAGTATCTATGGTACACTCATTGACACTTATTTGTTTAACAAACATGTTTCTGCATTTGAGACAATAAAATATCCCAGAAATCAGTCAAGGTAGGAAAATATCTATTTCATTGTGGCAAGAACTTGGGGTGATTTTACTTTTCCTCACTGGTTGTTCTGCCCATTGCTAACTTAGAAAAAAAGTGATAATAGCATAAATAATAGTATTAGTAATAGTATTAATAAGCATAAATACAACAGTACAGTGAAGGGGAGATGTAATGATCTCTTCAGTAAATCAGTTCAGTCGCTGTCGTGTCCGACTCTTTGCAACCCCATGGACTGCAGCACGCCAGTCTTCCCTGTCCATCACCAACTCCCAGAGCTTACTCAAACTCATGTCCATAGAGTCAGTGATGCCATCCAGTCGTCTCATCCTCTGTCGTCCCTCTCTTCTCCCACCTTCAATCTTTCCCAGCATCAGGGCCTTTTCTAGTGAGTCAGTTCTTCGAATCAGGTAGCCACAGTATTGGAGTTTCAGCTTCAGCATCAGTCCTCCCAGTGAATACTCAGGACTGATTTCCTTTAGGATTGACTAGTTGGATCTCCTTGCAGTCCAAGGGATCCTCAACAGTCTTCTCCAACACCACAGTTCAAAAGCATCAATTCTTTGGCACTCAGCTTTCTTCACAGTCCACTTCTCACATCCATACATGACTACTGGAAAAACCATAGCTTTGATTAGGTGGACCTTTGTTGACAAAGTCAACAATAAATGGCACAAGTCAAAGAGGAAATCCATATAAATAAAAATGAAGCATGCACTTCCCTCATTACTGTTAAATGAGTCAGAGATCTAAATGTGATAGGTGAAACAATAAGACTTCCACAGAAAATAAATACAAAAAGATATCCTTATGACATTGGGCTTCCCTGGTGGCTCAGATGGTAAAGCGTCTGCCTGCAATGTGGGAAACCCAGGTTCAATTCCCATGTCAGGAAGATCCCCTGGAAAAGGAAATAGCAACCCACTCCAGTACTCTTGCCTGGAAAATCCCATGGATAGAGAAGCCTGGTAAGCTACAGTAATTGGGGGCCACAAGAGTCAGACATGACTGAGAGATTTCCCTTTCTTTCTTTCATGACATTGGATTAGAATTTCTTTGTAAAAAAGGACATAAGATAAGAAATTCTGGAGCTACTTTTCAGCTCACATTGCCCTGTGTCTGCAGTAGAGAAGAATATTTTATTTATTTATTTTATTATTTTACTTTATTTTACTTTACAATACTGTATTGGTTTTGCCGTACATCAACATGAATCCGCCACGGGTGTAACATGAGTTCCCAATCCTGAACCCCCCTCCCACATCCCTCCCCATACTATCTCTCTGGGTCATCCCAGTGCACCAAAAAACTCTCCATATGAACCCTCTATCCTTCAGAGAGTCCCCTGAGCTAGTAATTAATAATCTAAACTGAGCCTAAGGTGTCCTTCAGATTCATCTTCCTCTGGCATAAGCAGTCTAGGCTTTGTACCTCTAAGTTAGCTATTAAACAGAGTGGTATTGAATACTAGTTAGCTATTGGACACAGGCCATGCCTGAAAAAGTGTCCAAGATTTTACCTAGCTTCAGCCATCAAGGCAGGGAAGCACCTTGTGATCCTGTGCATGAGAGTCCGGTTTTTCTCTTGTTACCCTTTTGCAACTTCATGCTTCTTTCTGTCTCATGATGGTTACTTTCAGAGAACAGGGCTCTTTCCTCCTGCGTGACTACATCATTTACCTGGCCATATGCATATGGTGAAATAGGGAACTTCTCTCTAAACTTCAAAAGGAAAAATAGATTATCAGATGTCAGAGAAATTCTATAAATTACTGCATGGTCAAAGACAAATACTTTAAGAGACATTCCTACTAATAGAATGAATTTCCTTCACAATATAATAGCAATCACACACATTCACAAATATTTTTAGCCCACTGCTATTGGACATGATGAAATAAATGTTTGCTCCATTTCTTTAATCTGGCAAGTGTTTATCCTTAAGAAAATACAGAATTTATGCTGTTATTCTATATGTGTGTGTATGCTCAGTCACTAAGTTTTGTCCAACTGTTTGCAACCCCATGGAACATATAGCCCACCAGGTTCCTTTGTCCATTAAATTTTCCAGGCAAGGCTACTGGAGTGGGTTGCCATTTCCTCCTCCAGGGGATCATCCTGACCCAGGGATTAAATCTGCATCTCCTGCATTGGCAGGCAGATTCTTTACTATTACACCACCTGGGAAGCCCATATTTATATGTATTTAATAACTAATATTGATATTATCAAGATATTAACAATTAACATTGATGTTTTAATATATATTTAACAATTATATTATTAATGTTACTATCCTTAAGGTTTTGAAATTATTGTTTATTGTAAATGTAATGCATCTACTCTAAGAAACACACACATACACCCCTCTTTAATTCTACTAAAAAAAACAAAAACTCTAGCCTCAATATTAAATGTAGCTGGAATCTTCAGTAGAAGTTAAAATATACTTTACACTTCAGTATTAGAAGATTTGTGATAATAACATTGCAGTTTCTACACTGGAAGATTATATGGTGACTGTCACAGTTATCACAATATTTCTCAAAGGGTGATTTGACACAGTGCTAAAAAGGCAGAGTGCTAAAACACTGTGCAAGAATTCATGTCTCAAAAGCCACAGGAGATCCAGACCAGTAGCATATGGTTGATTTCTGGAATATTAATACAGTTCCTTTTGTGGAGAAAGGAATATATCAGCATTTTATAAGTGCAGGCTCCAATAGACATCAGGATTTCAAAGAATCAATTCATTCACATACAAAATTTTTTACTGAATAGATTGTAAAATTTCCTGAGTGTCATGAAACTGTCAAGAGGTCTCATTATTTTTTACTTATATAATGGAAGAGATTGTATTTAATTCAATATTCAATTTAATATTTGATTTAATATTCAATTCGGCCTTTGAGAATACAAAATAAGTATTATTTAAAAAGAAATCATTGGTTTAAAATTATAGTTATTTTTATATGGCTTATTGTTTCCAAAAAGCTATTGATACGATTTTATAAATTATAAGTAATTGATATGTTTAAGACATTATTTCAAGTTTATGAAAAGTGCAGATACAGGAAACTATATATGAATTCTTTAGTAGGTGTGTTAGTTAGCTCAGGCTGCTATAAAAAATACAACAGACTAGGATCCTTGGGTTAGGAAGATACCTTGTAGTAGGAAATGGCAACCCACTCTAATGGGTTCTTGCCTGAAAAATTCCATGAACTGGGGAGCCTGTTGTGCTAGAGTCTATGAGGTCACACAGAGTTGGACATGACTGACTGCTCGCACGCCTGCACACACACACACACACACACACACACACACACAGAGGAGGCTTACACAACAGAATTTTCTTACTGTTCTGCAGGCTGGGAAGTTGAGGTCCAGATGCTAGTACAGTTGAGTTTGTTGATTGTTCTCTACTTGACTTGCAGATTGTTTTGCCCAAAGTTTTACTTTCATTTTAGGTTTGAAGGATTTGTTAAGAATAGAAACCACTCATCACACACACAATAAAAATTTCAATACTTAGTAGAGGATTATTTGACTTAACTTTAATATACAGTCTTTAAAAGAAACAACAGAGAAAAGCAACAGCATATACATCAGCAAATTGGGCTGAAAACTGGAACAGCTCTCAGAAGTCCTGACAAGAATTTGGAGTTCCAGTTGGGAAAGGATCCTGGACAGTGCATCGATCCCACAGGTGAGACTTAAAATTGCAGTTTTGGGGGTTCCTGCTTGTAAACCCAGGTTGCACACTGATATCATCATCAGTTTGCATGCAAAAATGCAGCTTTGGTTTAACTTTTACAATGATGTTTGTTTCACCTTGTGAGTTAAAAGACTTCTTAGATCCCTGGGGCAGGGGATCTGACCAGGCCTTCAGGGGCTTAAGAGATTCCAAGACCCACTCCCTTTCTTATCTGAAGTGTGATTTGACTTGCTGGTAACAATTGGTGCGCTTGCAGGCAGGCACGTAGTCCAGGCAGGTCAGGAATTAGAGGTCTTCTCTCCTATTTCTGAAACCGGAATAAGACTTCCTCCAATTTAATTTCTCTAGGGCTTCCCTGGTGGCTCAGAGGTTAAAGCATCTGGCTGCAATGTGGGAGACCCGGGTTCGATCCCTGGGTGGGGAAGATCCCCTGGAGAAGGAAATGGCAACCCACTCCAGTACTCTTGCCTAGAGAATCCCACGGAGCGAGGAGCCTGGTAGGCTACAGTCCATGGGGTTGCAAAGAGTCGGACATGACTGAGCAACAAACTACTACTAGCACAGATATCGGAGAGGGCAATGGCAACCCACTTCAGTGTTCTTGCCTGGAAAATCCCAGGGAAGGGAGAGCCTGGTGGGCTGCTGTCTATGGGGTCGCACAGTCGGACATGACTGAAGCAACTTAGCAGCAGCAGCAGCACAAATATTACCACACAAAGCGGACAGAGAACAGATGTTTAAGCTGGTTTTCCTGTGAGAGCATGAAATCTAATTATCTCCCTGAGGTCCACCTTCTAATACTATCCTATTGAAAGTGAAAGTGAAAGTTGCTCAGTCGTGTACAACTCTTTGCAATCCCATGGATTATACAGTCCATGAAATTCTCCAGGCCAGAATACCAGAGTGGGTAGCCTTTCCCTTCTCTAGGGGATCTTCCCAACCCAGGGATTGAACCCAGGTCTCCTGTGTAGCAGGCAGATTCTTCACCAGCTGAGTCACCAGGGAAGTTTAGGTACAGATAGATACATTTTAGCTTGTTTTTATTTCTTCTTTTTCTTCACATGATATGTAGCCTACCATATACCTTTTGCATTTCATTATCCTTATCTTTATACTTAATAACGATTTCTGCAAATAATTGCCTCAATCTATTTTATGGCTGTGAAGTATTCTATTCTCTGATGTACTGTGACCCAGGTATGGTAACACCTTAAATTTTTCACCATCAGTGATTGAAAGTCACTATTTCCCTAGAGCCTCATCAGCAGAGTGAATTATTAAGCTTTTAATTTTGTTGTCAATAGGAGGCCAATAAACAACGTGTCAGAGAAGGTTTAATTTGCACTTCTCTTATTTTGCTTGAAGTTGGGACAACTTAATACTTTTATATGAATTGTTCATTCATAATTGGTGCAATTTTTCAAAGGATTTTTAGTATTTTTCTCAATTCTGCATGGTTATAGAGTTCTCTAACACGATTTACAAGGCTAGAACCAGTGAGAAAACATTTGAGAAGAACCAGAATCTCCTCCAACATATCCACTAAGTTCAATGGAAATGATTAAAAACACTTTACAGTTAAAAACAGACTTTTCCTATAGCTGGCAGAAAATTGGCAATGGGGAGAGCCAGATAAATCAGGTTAACATCAGTAAAAATAAGACACTGATATGGTGAACTTGCGGAGAAGGCAATGGCACTCCACTCCAATACTCTTGCCTGGAAAATCCCATGGATGGAGGAGCCTGGTAGGCTACAGTCCATGGGATCACTAAGAGTCAGACACGACTGAGCAACTTCACTTTCACTTGTCACTTTCCTGCATTGGAGAAGGCAATGGCAACCCACTCCAGTGTTCTTGCCTGGAGAATCTCAAGGACTGGGGAGCCTGGTAGGAGGCCGTCTATGGGGTTGCACAGAGTCAGACATGACTGAAGTGACTTAGCAGCAGCAGTAGCAGCATAGTGAACTTGGGGTTTCCCATGAGGCTCTAGTAATGAAGAACTCACCTACTAATGAAGGAGACATAATACATGCAGGTTCAGTCCGTGGGCCTGAAAGTTCCCCTGGAGGAGGGCATAGCAACTCACTTCAGTATTCTTGCTTGGAGAATCCCATAGACAGAGGAGCCTGGTGGGCCACAGTCTATGGGGTCACAAACAGTTCAACTGAAGCAACTTATCGTGCACATAGTGAACACGAAAATATGATACAGTGAGAACACTATACTAATTCTATTTACTCTTGTCAAAAATGTATAACCTCCATTGATGAGAAAGCATGAGACAAACCCAAACTGAGGCATGTTTAGCAAATAGCTGACCAGTACTCTTCAAAGCTATCAGAATTGTGAAAGCCAGAAAAGACTTTGGAACCATAATGTATCGAACTGCAGGAGACAAGGGGAAATAAAGACCAAACCCAATGTAGTTGTCTGAATGAGAACTTGGAAATAAAGAAGGACATCACTGGAGAATCTGGTGATATTTAAATAAGATCTTCAGCTAATGATAATGTACCGATGTTAATTTCCTAGTTCTGATCATTGTACCAAAGGCTACATATTAATATGGGGAAAGGCTGAGGAAAAGATAAATGTATTATTTTTTTTTCTGTATCTACTAATCAGTTATTATCCAAAGACTATTTATTTCTGTGCATTACTTTCATATCTTGGCCTGTTATTAAGTTATCATTGTTTTTTTTTTTTAAACAGATCATCGGTTTTCTAGAGTTTTCCTAGTGATGTCATGAATATCATATCAGTACAGTTCAGTTCAGTTGCTCAGTTGTGTCCGACTCTTGGCGACCCCATGAATCGCAGTATGCCAGGCCTCCCTGTCCATCATCAACTCCCGGAGTTCACTCAAACTCACGTCCATTGAGTCCGTGATGCCATCCAGCCATCTCATCCTCAGTCGTCCCCTTCTCCTCCTGCCCCCAATCCCTCCCAGCATCAGAGTCTTTTCCAATGAGTCAACTCTTCACATGAGGTGGGCAAAGTACTGGAGTTTCAGCTTTAGCATCATTCCTTCCAAAGAACACCCAGGGCCAGTCTCCTTCAGAATGGACTGGTTAGATCTCCTTGCAGTCCAAGGGACTCTCAAAAGTCTTCTCCAACACCACAGTTCAAAAGCATCATTTCTTTGGTTCTCAGCTTTCTTCACAGTCCAACTCTCATATCCATACATGACCACTGGAAAAACCAAGCCTTGACTAGATGGACCTTTGATGGCAGAGTAATGTCTCTGCTTTTGAATATGCTATCTAGGTTGCTCATAACTTTTCTTCCAAGGAGTAAGCATCTTTTAATTTCATGGCTGCAATCACCATTTGCAGTGATTTGGGAGCCCAAAAAGATAAAGTCTGACACTGTTTCGACTGTTTCCCCATCTATTTCCCATGAAATGATGGGATCAGATGCCATAATCTTAGTTTTCTGAATGTTGAGCTTTAAGCCAACTTTTTCACTCACCTCTTTCACTTTCATCAAGAGGCTTTTTAGTTCCTCTTCACTTTCTACCATAAGGGTGGTGTCATCTGCATATCTGAGGTTATTGATATTTTTCCCTGCCATCTTGATTCCAGCTTGTGTTTCTTCCAGCCCAGCATTTCTCATGATGTACTCTGCATAGAAGTTAAATAAGCAGGGTAACAGTATACAGCCTTGATGTACTCCTTTTCTTATTTGGAACCAGTCTGTTGTTCCATGTCCAGTTCTAACTGTTGCTTCCTGACCTGCATACAGATTTCTCAAGAGGCGGGTCAGGTGGTCTGGTATTCCCATCTCTTTCAGAATTTTCCGCAGTTTACTGTGATCCACACAGTCAAAGGCTTTGGCATAGTCAAGAAAGCAGAAATAGATGTTTTTTTGGAACTCTCTTGCTTTTTCCATGATCCAGCTGATGTTGGCAATTTGATCTTTGGTTCCTCTGCCTTTTCTAAAACCAGCTTGAACATCAGGAAGTTCACGGTTCACGTATTGCTGAAGCCAGGCTTAGAGAACTTTGAGCATTACTTTACTAGCATGTGAGATGAGTGCAATTGTGTGGTAGTTTGAGCATTCTTTGGCATTGCCTTTCTTTGGGATTGGAATGAAAACTGACCTCTTCCAGTCCTGTGGCCACTGCTGAGTTTTCCAAATTTGCTGGCATATTGAGTGCAGCACTTTCAGAGCATCATCTTTCAGGTTTTGAAATAGCTCAACTGGAATTCCATCACCTCCACTAGCTTTGTTTGTAGTGATGCTTTCTAAGGCCCACTTGACTTCACATTCCAGGATGTCCGGCTCTAGGTGAGTGATCACACTGTCGTGATTATCTTGGTCGTGAAGATATTTTTGTATAGTTCTTCTGTGTATTCTTGCCACCTCTTCTTAATATCTTCTGCTTCTGTTAGGTCCAGACCATTTCTGTCCTTTATTGAGCCCATCTTTGCATGAAATATTCCCTTGGTATCTCTAATTTTCTTGAAGAGATCTCTAGTCTTTCCCATTCTGTTGTTTTCCTCTATTTCTTTGCATTATTCTCTGAGGAAGGCTTTCTTATCTCTTCTTGCTAGTCTTTGGAACTCTGCACTCAGATACTTATATCTTTCCTTTTCTCCTTTGCTTTTCACCTCTCTTCTTTTCACAGCTATTTGTAAGGCCTCCCCAGACAGCCATTTTGCTTTTTTGCATTGCTTTTCATCATCTGCAAGTAAATTTTGCTTTTCTTCAGATACAGGTGACCACTTTCTCCCTTTCTGTTTGCCATGAAGTGATGGGACCAGATGCCAAGATCTTAGTTTTCTGATTGTTGAGTTTTAAGCCAGCTTTTCACTCTCCACTTTCACCTTCATCAAGAGTCTCTTTAGTTCCTCTTTGTTTTCTGCCATTAGAGGTATCATCTGCATATCTGAAGTTGTTCATGTTTCTCCTGACAATCTTGATTCTAGCTTGAGATTCATTCAGCCAACATTTGGCATGATGTACCCTGCATATAATTTAAATAAGCAAGGTGACAATATACAACTTTGATATATTCCTTCCCCAATTTTGAACCAATTGAAAAAAAATATGTAACTTTAAATGTCAGAAGACAATAAAGGCTAAAACTCAATGAAGCCAAGCACATAGTTCAATATCAATCCAAGAAAACTAGAATAGAGATAATGATTATAATAGCAGACATTAATAAAAATAGAAGACAAAGAATAAGCAGAAATCATTAATCAGAACCATTAAGAATTTTTTAGTTCTAGTAAATTAAAAAAATTCTATCAAGAATAATCAATCAAAGATGCAAAATGAACATATTGAAAGGTTGTTGTTGAACTATGAAAGACACTGGGATTCTTGGACTCTGGAGGAGAAGAATTCAATCCGGGGCCAGAGATGAGGCTTGATCACTCAGAGCTTTTGTGTAATAGAGTTTTATTAAAGTATAAAAGAGATAGAGAAAGCTTCTGACATAGACATCAGAAGGGGGCAGAAAGAGTGCCCCCTGGCTAGTATTAACAATGGAGTTATACACTTTTTAATTACTTATTACAGTGAATCAAAAGAATGTCTGGAGGTTGTAAAGACCTTACTAGATCCACTCCCATAATTTACATTTTAAGATAACAGGATTAGCCAGAAGGTTTCCTCCAGAAACTGTCCTCAAGTAGGATACAAAAGTTATTGTTATATAATCCTAAGGAATATCAAGAAAAAAAAAATAACATTTGTCCTTTCCTCCTCATTGAGAATTCCAGACCCCTCTCTCCTTGGGGACCCCCAGATTTCTTATCAACCTGCTTAGAAATTTACTCTCTCAATATGAACAAAATATGAATTAAGAGTGGGATACCATTAAGTTAAAAAAACTAAAATCGTGGCATCTTGTCCCATCACTTCATGAAAATAGAAGGGGAAAAAGTGGAAACAGGGACACTTAATTTCTTGGGCTCCAAAATCACTGAGGATGGTGACTGCAGCCGTGAAATTAAAAGACACTTGCTCCTTGGAAGGAAAGCTATGACAAACCTAGTAAGTAAGTAAGTAAGTAAGTAAGTTTTAGTTGCTCAGTAGTGCCCAACTCTTTGCAACCCCATGACAAACCTAGACAACATTGCAAAAAACAAAGACATTACTTTGTAAACAACGGTCTGTGTACTCAAAGCTATGGCTTTTCCAATAGTCATGTATGGATGTGAGAGTTGGACCATAAAGAAAGCTGAGCCCCGAAGAACTGATGCTTTTGAACTATGGTGCTGCAGAAAACTCTTGAGAGTCCCTTGAACAACCAGGAGATCAAATCAGTCAATCCTAAAGGAAATCAACCCTGAATATTCATTGGAGGGACTAATGTTAAAGCTGAAGCTCCAGTGCTTTGGCCATCTGATGGGAAGAGCCAACTCATTGGAAAAGACCCTGATCCTGGGAAAATTGAAGGCAAATGGAAAGTGTGTTGTGGAGGATGAGATGGTCAAATAGCATTGCTGATTCAATGGACATGAATTTGAGCAAATTGTGGGAGATAGTGAAGGACAGGGAATCCTGGTATGCTGCAGTTTATGGGGTCACAGTCAGACTTGACTTAGGTACTGAACAACAAGGCAATAAAATAATGAAAAAATACAAAAGCAATAAGGGGATGCTAGAAAGTACTTTGTCATAAGAAAGTTTAAAATGTATGCAAATAACTAGGCAAATATAATTTCTAAATGACTCCAAGAAAAACCTACAATACATAAAAATCATTTAATCATGCAAAGGATGAACAATAAATTAAAATTTTTATAAAAGTTAGCACTGGCATCTTTTCAAGTAAACCATCTTTGCAATTTCATAGAAAACTTTCCAGATACCAGAAAATTTTCAGTCCATTTTATTGCTTAGTTTTACCTTGATCTTCAAAAGAGAAAGGTAAAACAAAAAAAAATTAAAAATACAGTACAATTTAGCTTAGGGATATAGGTAAAAAATTATCAAGCAAATATTAGTATAGTGTATCTATAAATGTATTAAAGTATACTGTTAATTAAATGAAATTATTACAAGGTGGCAAGGTTGGATCAACAATACAGAACATCTTAATAGAGTGTGTTAGATAGTATTGTTTTTCCTGTCTATTCATCTCCTCAACTTGGAAGATAATTATTCCTCTTGTCCCATCCTTAGTCATATGGTTTGCCCTATATAATGAAATATAAGTTCATTGACAGGCAGAAACTTCAAAATGACCATTGAGGTTCCTTGTGATTATTTTTCTTTCTTTCCTTCATAAAACCAATGATGTTTAAGACAAAAGCTGCTCAACCAGCATAGATCTTGGATTGAAATCAGTGTGTGCTAGGACTGCAGCCAATCTGCTGATGAGCAGTTAGCATGAAAAAGAATAGGTTTATATTGTTTTAAGATACTGAGTCTTGGATGTTATTTGTTATTGCAGCTTAATCTAACATATCCTGATTGATTTAGTAATGACATCATTAACAACTTAAACGTGAAAATTTAAATGAGCCACCACCAGTAACTGTTCTGTAAAAGCTAACAATAAAATTCAATACCTATTAATGATTAAGAAAATAAAAATAAAAGGTAACATTATTACCCCAATTAGGAGAGCCTACCAAAAGCAATAGAAATTAATGAAATAATGGTAAAATGTTAGAAACATTACATTTAACATCAAGAATGAGAAAAAAAAATGCTTATTACGATGTCATGGTTCAATCACTCAGTCATGTCTGGCTCTTTGTGACCCAATAGATTGCAGCATGCCAGGCTTCCCTGTCCTTTACTATCTCCCAGAGTTTGCTGAAACTCCTGTCCATTGAGTCAATGATGCCATTCAATCATCTCATCCTCTGTCACCCCCTTCTCCTGCTGCTCTAAATCTTTCCCAGCATCAGGATATTTTGCAATGCGTTAGCACTTCACATCAGGCAGCCAATGTATTGGAGCTTTAGCTTCAGCACCAGTCCTTCCAATGAATATTCAGGACTGATTTCCTTTAGGATTGACTGGTTTGATCTCCTGCTGTCCAAGGGACTCTCAAGAGTATTCACCAACACCACAGTTCAAAAGCATCAATCCTTTGATGCCCAGCCTTCATCATGATCCAACTCTCACATCCATACATGACTACTGGAAAAACCATAGCTTTAACTGTACAGACTGCATAACAAAGGGATGTCTCTCCATTTTAATATGCCATTTGGGTTTGTCTTAGCTTTTCTTCCAAGGAGCAAGTGCCTTTTAATCTCATGACTGCAGTCACCATCTGCAGTGATTTTGGAGCCCAAGAAATTGTCTGTCACTCTTTCCTTTTTCCCCCATCTGTTTCCCATGAAGTAATGGGACAAGATGTTGTGATCTTAGTTTATTGAATGTTGAGTTTTAAGCCAACTTTTCCACTGTCTTCTTTCACTTTCATCAACAGACTCTTTAGTTCTTCTTCACTTTCTGCCATAAGGGTGGTGTCATCTGTATATCTGAGGCTATTGACATTTCTCCAAGGAATCTTAATTATAGCTTGAGATTCATCCAGCTGGGCATTTCCCATGATGTACTCTGCATATTAAAAGACGCTTACTCCTTGGAAGAAAAGTTTTGACCAATCTAGATAGTATATTCAAAAGCAGAGACATTACTTTGCCAACTAAGGTACGTCTAGTCAAGGCTATGGTTTTTCCTGTGGTCATGTATGGATGTGAGAGTTGGACTGTGAAGAAGGCTGAGCGCCGAAGAATTGATGCTTTTGAACTGTGGTGTTGGAGAAGACTTGAGAGTCCCTTGGACTGCAAGGAGATCCAACCAGTCCATTCTGAAGGAGATCAACCCTGGGATTTCTTTGGAAGGAATGATGCTAAAGCTGAAGCCCCAGTACTTTGGGCACCTCATGTGAAGAGTTGACTCATTGGAAAAGACTCTGATGCTGGGAGGGATTGGGGGCAGGAGGAGAAGGGGACGACCGAGGATGAGATGGCTGGATGGCATCACTGACTCAAAGGACGTGAGTTTGAGTGAACTCCGGGAGTTGATGATGGACAGGGAAGCCTGGCGTGCTGCGATTCATGGGGTCGGAAAGAGTCAGACATGACTGAGCGACTGAACTGAATTGAACTGAACTCTGCATATAAGTTAAATAAGCAGGGTGACAATATACAGCCTTGAAAAATTCCTTTCCCAATTTTGAACCAGTTTCTTGTTCCACATCTGGTTCTAACTGTTGCTTCTTGACCTGTATACAGATTTCTTAGGAGGCTGGCAAGGTGGTCTGGTATTCCCATCTCTTTAAGAATTTTCCAGTTTGTTGTGATCCACATGGTCAAAGGCTTTAGCATGGTCAATGAAACAGAAGTAGATGTTTGCCTGGAATTGCCTTTCTGTTTCTATGATCCAATGGATGTTTGGAAATTGATCTCTTGTTCCTCTGCCTTTTCTAAATCCAGCTTGTCTATCTGGAAGTTCAAGGTTCACACACTGTTGAAGTCTAGCTTGAAGGATTTTGAGCATTACCTTGCTAGCACGTGAAATGAGTGCAGTGGTACTGTAGTTTGAACATTATGTTGCATCTCCCTTCTTTGGGATTGGAATGAAAACTGACCTTTTCCAATCCTGTAGCCACTGCTGAGTATTCCAAATTTGTTGTCATATTGAGCACAGCACTTTAACAGTTATTATCAAGATGGCAGAGTAGAAGGACATGCACTCATCTTCTGCAAGAATACCAAAATCACAACCAGCTGCTGAACAACCATCGAAACAAGAGTGTCAGAACTCACCAAAAAAAGATACCCCAAGCCCAAGGGCAAATGGGAAGCCACAACAAGATGGCAGGAAGGGAGCAATCAATTTTAAAATCAAACCTCATACCTGCCAGAGACTCTGGGAGGTCACAAACAAAACCTTATGTGCCCCAGCACCAGGAAAAGGAGCAATGACCCCCAGAAGAGAATGAGACAGACCGGCTTTTGACTGTTTGAGGGTCTCTTGTGGAGACATGGGTCAGAAGTGGTCTGCGACGGGGACAGGGACTCTGGCAGCAGCAGTCTTGGGAGGCGTGGTGTGTGGCATACGTCCTCTTGGAGGAGGCTGCCGTTAGCCCCGCTATAGTGCTACCGGGTGGTGATCCACAAACTGGAGAACATATCTACTAGAGAAGTTCTTACACTGTTGCCAAAGTTTTAGGCCCAATAATAGACTTCCCAAGCTGGGGATACATCAAAGGGACTGAGAACGCCCAGGAATCTGACTTTGAAATTCAGCATTGTTTGATTACAGAATATCCACAGGACCGGGGAAGCAGAGACTCTTGGAGGGGACAAACAAAACCTTGTGTGCACCAGGAGCCAGAAGAAAGGAAGGTGACTCAAGAGGCTGAGCCAGACTTGTCTGTGAGTGTTTGGGAGTGTCTGGCAGAGGCATGGGTTAATGGGGACTTGCCCTGGTGTCAGAGTCACTGACAGCAGCAGTCCTGGGAGGTGCAGCCTGCTGGCATAAGTTCTTTTGGAGTAGGTACCCATTAACCCTATCATGGTTTCCCTAGTGGCTCAGAGGTTAAAGTGTCTGCCTGCAATGTGGGAGACCTGGGTTCGATCCCTGGGTCAATGTGGCTTCAGGCCAAACTACAGGGAGGGAACAGAGCCCTACCCATCAGCAGAAAATTAGATTAAATATATACTGAGCATGGCCTTACCAACCAGAGCAAGATCCAGTTTTCCCCACAGCCATTCCCTCCCATCAGGAATTTTGCACAAGTCTCTTACCCTAATCCATCACAGAGCAGATAGAATGAAAACCACAATTACAGAAAACTAACCAAAATGATCACAGCTTTGTGTAACGTAATGAAGCTATGATCCATACTGTGTAGGGTCACCCAAGATGGATAGGTTATGGTGGAGAGTTCTGACAAAATGTAGTTCACTGGAGAAGGGAATGGCATACCACTCCAGCATTCTTACCTTGAGAACCCCATGAACAGTATGAAAAGGTAAAAAGATATGACACTGAAAGATGAACTCCCCAAGTCAGTAGGTGTCCAATATGCTACAGGAGACGAGTGGAGAAATAGCTCCAGGAGTGAAGAGGCTGAGCCAAAGTGGAAAAGGCATCCACTTGTGAATGTGTCTGGTGGTGAAAGTCAGTCCGATGCCGTAAAGAACAATATTGCATAGGAACCTGGAATGTTAGGTCCATGAATAAAGGTAAATTGGAAGTGATCAAACAGGAGATGGCAAGAGTGAACATCAACATTTTAGGAAATCAGTGAACTAAAATGGATGGAAATGGGCAAATTTAATTCAGATGACTATCATATCTACTAGTGTGGGCAAGAATCCCTTAGAAGAAATGGAGTAGCCCTCATGGTCAAAATGCAGTACTTGGGTGCAATCTCAAAAAAGACAGTTCAGTTCAGTTCAGTTCAGTCCCTCAGTCATGTCTGACTCTTTGTTACCCAGTGAAACGCAGCACGCCAGGCCTCCCTGTCCATCACCAACGCCTGGAGTCCACCCAAACCCATGTCCATTGACTCGGAGATGCCATCCAACCATCTCATCCTCTGTTGTCCCCTTCTCATCCTCCCCTCAATCTTTCCTAGCATCAGGGTCTTTTCCAATGAGTCACTCTCCGCATCAGGTGGCCAAAGTATATGGAGTTTCAGCTTCAACATCAGTCCTTCCAGTGAACACCAGGACTGATATCCTTTTGGATGGACTTGTTGGATCTCTTTGCAGTCCAAGGGACGCAAGTGATCTCCATTTGTTTCCAAGGCAAGCCAGCCAACATCACAGTGCTCCAAGTCTCTGCTTATCGTGTAAATGCCCAAATAATGTACATCTGTTGTGCATTCTAAGTCATTTCGATTGAGGGCAACTCTTCATGCCCCCACGCACTGTAACCCGCCAGGATCCTCAGTCCATCAGATTCTCCAGGCAAGAATACTGGAGAGGGTTGTCACTTCCTCCTGCAGAGGATTTTCCTGACCCAGAGATGGAATTCATGTCCCTTATGTATTCTGCATTGGCAGGCAGGTTCTTAACCATTAGTGCCACCTGGAAAGCCTTAACTGTATATAAACTGTATATAAATTATGAACTGTATATGAATTACTTATTGTTTTGGAGTTCCTAGTCCTCACAGAAAGTCAAAGAAACAAAAAAAAATATTGTAAAAGGAGAAAAAACTAATTAGTTACAGCGATATATTTCCTTCCATATGCTAAAACTGTTAAATAATATATAAATAAAGTATCAGAATTAATGTTTAAAAATGAGACAAGCTATGTAAAAACAGATTGTATTTCTAGAGATAAGCAACAAAGAAATAAATCTTTAAATAACATATTCAATGTAAATAGCAAAATATTGTGAAATCACTTACAAATAACATTCAAGAGATGGTATATGTCTGATTCATGATGCTGTACTACAGAAACGAACACAACATTATAAAACAATTTCGTCCAATTAAAAATAAATTTTAAAAAGTTAAAATACAAAAAAAAAAATAAAACATCAGGGTTATATTTAGGTATAGACTATCTTTAGGTTGAAATTATTTTAGACGTTTTAAAGTAGAATTTAAGTAGTTCTCTTACTTCTACCCCAAGCTAAGGTGCACACACACACACTTTGTAATCTAACTAGAGAGTTTTTGTTAATGCAGCCTATAAAAGAAATTGTATTCCTACCACTAAGAATTTAAACTTTGCCTTAAATACTTAAGAAGTTTTGGGAAAACAGTATGAATTAAATAGTCTTATTGGTGACTTGGTTTTATATAAAATAATTTGTGTAATAAAGGAAGTACACTCACCATTTGAAATTATATTTTAAAATGTGTAGTAGTATGGGTATATTTCTATTTGAATATATTTAATTCTTAAACACTCCCTATCCAAGATGCTTAAAGGATCCAGGTTTCTAAGAATGGTTTTGAGCTTCTTGATGATATAGAACATTTAATGATGTTTTGTTCAGTATAGAGTCATTAAGATTTTTTGGAAAGAAAAAAATCTGTCAAATACTCATGCTATCCAGATAGATGTATCTGTTCCCCTTACAACTGTATATTCCTTTGTTTTGCTTGCTCCTTGTACACTAATCCTAAACTCATGTGAAGAGTTGACTCATTGGAAAAGACTCTGATGCTGGGAGTGACTGGGGGCAGGAGGAGAAGGGGATGACAAAGGATGCAATGGCTGGATGGCATCACCGATTCAATGGCCATGAGTTTGGGTGAACTTCGGGAGTTGGTGATGGACAGGGAAGCCTGGCGTGCTGCAATTCACCGGGTTGCAAAGAGTCAGACACGACTGAGCGACTGAACTGAATTGAACATCTGCCACCTGACTTTTTTTCTTTTTTAAAGTTTATTTTCTCTTTCCTGGAAGAGATATCAGGAATAACTCAAATGGCCATTTCATTTTATAGAAACTTTACGGGAAATATCCTCCCAGTAGTGGGAAGATGGGTCAGCAAAGGGTGGTTTCCTTGGGATGAGTAATTTGCCCTGTTTTGTGATAATTTTCCAGAGACATCTTTTGTACTTAGTCATATAAAGGTGATTTAAAAGGTAGACAGGAAATTCCATAGCAAAATGCAGTGAAATGAATTCCATTATATAATATTAGTTACTGGCTCTGTAGGAAGCATCTTTATCCATAGTTTGGGTGAAAATAGCAATGACATCTTAATTATATTTGCAGAGAGGACTGCAGCATGCCAGGCTCCTTGTCCTTCGCCATCTCCAGGAGTTTGCTCAAACTCATGTCCATTGAGTCAATGATGCCATCAACCGTCGTGTCCCCTGCCACTCCTTTCTCCTCCTGTTCTCAATATTTTCAAGCATCAGAGTCTTTTCCAGTGAGTTGCCTCTTTATATTAGGTGGGCAAAGTATTGGAGGTTCAGCTTCAGCATCAATCCTTACAATGAACATTCAGGATTGATTTCCTTCAGGATTGACTGATATGATCTCTTTGTTGTCCTGGGGACTCTCAAGAGTCTTCTCCAGCACCACAATTTGAGAGTATCAGTTCTTCAGCGCTCAGCTTTCTTTATGGCCCAATTCTCACATCCATACATGACTACTGGGAAAAACCATAGCTTTGACTATATAGACCTATTCTAATGATAATATTTTTAAAAAGAGAGAAAGTAATGCATAATCATGGAAAAAGCAAGAGAATTCCAGAAAAATATCTATTTCTGCTTTATTGACTATGCCAAAGCATTTGGCTGTGTGGATCACAATAAACTGTGGAAAATTCTGAAAGAAATGGGAATACCAGACCATCTGACCTGCCTCTTGAGAAATCTGTATGCAGGTCAGGAAGCAACAGTTAGAACTGGACATGGAACAACAGACCAGTTCCAAATAGGAAAAGGAGTACATCAAGGCTGTATATTGTCACCCTGCTTATTTAGCTTCTATGCAGAGTACATCATGAGAAATGCTTGGCTGGAAGAAACACAAGCTGGAATCAAGATTGCCAGGAGAAATATCAATAACCTCAGATATGCAGATGACACCACCCTTATGGCAGAAAGTGAAGAGGAACTAAAAAGCCTCTTGATGAAAGTGAAAGAGGTGAGTGAAAAAGTTGGCTTAAAGCTCAACATTCCGAAAATGAAGATTATGGCATCTGATCCCATCATTTCATGGGAAATAGATGGGGAAACAGTCGAAACAGTGTCAGACTTTATCTTTTTGGGCTCCAAAATCACTGCAGATGGTGATTGCAGCCATGAAATTAAAAGACGCTTACTCCTTGGAAGAAAAGTTATGAGCAACCTAGATAGCATATTCAAAAGCAGAGACATTACTTTGCCGACTAAGGTGAGAGTCGGACACGACTGAACGACTTCACTTTCACTTTTCACTTTCATGCATTGGAAAAGGAAATGGCAACCCACTCCAGTGTTCTTGCCTGGAGAATCCCAGGGACGGGGGAACCTGGTGGGCTGCCGTCTATGGGGTCGCACAGAGTCGGACACGACTGAAGCAGCTTAGCAGCAGCAGCAGCAGCAGCAGCAGTCAAAGCTATGGTTTTTCCTGTGGTCATGTATGGATGTGAGAGTTGGACTGTGAAGGGGGATGAGTGCCAAATAACTGATGCTTTTGAACTGTGGTGTTGGAGAAGATTCTTGAGAGTCCCTTGGATTGCAAGGAGATCCAACCAGTCCATTCGGAAAGAGATCAGCCCTGGGATTTCTTTGGAAGGAATGATGCTGGAGCTGAAGCTCCATGTGAAGAGTTGACTCATTGGAAAAGACTATGATGCTGGGAGGGATTGGGGGCAGGAGGAGAAGGGGATGACAGAGGCTGAGATGGCTGGATGGCATCACTGACTCACTGGACATGAGTCTGGGTGAACTTTGGACAGGGAGGCCTGGCGTGCTGCGATTCATGGGGTCGCAAAGAGTTGGACGTAACTGAGTGACTGACCTGAACTGAACTGAATGCATAATCAAATAATGTATGGCCTAGTAAGCTCTTGGATTGACTAAGTTGGAGATGACTACAGGAGAGGACTACAGTAAGTTGAACTAGTGATGTGAAGTGCTTGCACTTTTTTCTTAGAATCATTTCATATAACAACTGAAAACATATAATTGGTACTTGTCACTCCAGTGTTGCTAATGATGTTTCTGTCAAGTGACCCAATTTTCAAAATGGTAAAGAACTCTCTGCAAAGTTTCTTACAAAATAAAATATGTACTTCTCTTAAAAAAGAAAAATAGGAAATGGCATAAGATATTTTTAAAGATAACTGTAGAAGTAAACTGAAAACCAGTTGTAAAGACCTAAACCAAACAAAGAGAGATACTCCATTTTCCGAACTACCATAAGTAGGCCATTTGCTTCAAATGGCTTCATAAATAAAATGCAATTTTGATTGAAATTATTTGCTTGGGATTTGATAAAACTGATCTAAAATTTATAAAATTATAAGGCTCAGACTCTACCAAATAATCATGAAGAATAGCATCTTGGAGAGACGTGCTTAATGGATATGAATACTTATTATAATGCTGTAATAATTCAGAGTAAGTGCTATTGACATAAGGATAAAAAAGACATAAGCTGAACAGAGGAGTGGACATAGAAATACTTCTACATATGCATGAATATATCATTTGTTACAGTAATGGAACTGGAGTTCAGTGCAATCCAGTGAAAAGTTTTCTTGAAACAGTTTTCTTTTGTTTCTGATTACTGATTATCCTTATCAAAAATAAACAAAGTGGATTCATATTTCACATCATAAACAAAATTGAATATCAGGCAGATTGAACATTTACATGGCAAAAAAAGAAAAACATTCAGGTGCATAATTGATGACCAATAATTTATTTGAATAAATATACATACAACTATAAAAAATAAGATTAATGAGTGATTCCATAAAACACTTGTGTTTATCATAAAACATAAAGGAAATGACTGATAAATTTCAAAAAGTTAAAGCAAAGATTTCTGTTAATCAAAAGACACTGTTAAAAAGTATCAAAACATGAAGCACAAGGTATTTGCAGAGAAGAGAGAAGATATTTGCATCAAATACACATTTACATGTTAATATTTAGAATATACAAAACAGAAATCAATAAGCAAATGACAGACAACTCAGTTTTTTTAAAAAACTAATATGTCATGAACAGATTTTTGATGAAGAGGCAATAGTAAACATGAACAGGAGGGAAGACAGCTCTATAAGTAGTATTTTATTCTTTTAAACTGGAGGTAGGAACATGGATATTTGACTTATTAATCTATATATTTCATTATCTTGCATATAACCACCTACATGTATATAGATATTGTTTGTTGAAGTCTGAGTTATAATGAAAGATATAATAGAGCTATAATATAATAGAAATATAAATGTATAGGCCAGAACTCTTTTTAAAAGACACTATAAACTAATAATATTAATCAACAATGATAGCTAAACTTTACTGAGTACGTTTTACCCAGACAACATTGATCTGATAATTTTAAATATGCATACATGCTCAGCTATGTCTGACTCTTTGAAACCACATGGACTGTGGCCCACCAGGCTCCTCTGTCTGGGGGATTTTCCAGACAAAAATACTGGAGTGGGTAGCCATTTCCTCCTCCAGTGGATCTTCCCCACCCAGGGATTAAACCTACTTCTTCTGCATGCCCTGTATTGGCAGGCAGGTTCTTAACCACTTTAGCTACCTGGAAAGCCCTAATTTTACATTTATTTTAATATAATTACTACATATATGTTAAATAAGACATTACCCCTGTCTAATAAAATGAAATTTAAATAGACTCTATTAAGCCATGAACATAGTTTATCAATTAAGAAATATACCTTGCTCCAACTTTTTAGACTCAAGATAGAGAAATGCAAATAAAAATGAATAGTGGTAGAAATTACCTTGGTGGATTTCAAAGACATTCCTCCACATGTATTATTCAGTGTGAATCAAATATCCATCCATGGGCACATTCATGACGTGAGTGCAGAATTACGGCGATACTTCCCCATAATCATTACTCCCCTCCAACCAGTTGTTTGATGTTCATTTATTAATAACAAAATGAATTCTTCAAATTCTGCAAAGTGGAAAAACTAACCACAATTATTCATCAGTCCATTCATTATTGAATGTTTACAAAGGACCAGAATCTATTCAAAAACATAACAAACTCTCCCAGAGCTGACATTTTATGATACTAAGCAATTATTCATTTTTTATATGTTGAGTCTGTGTGTGTGCTAAGTCACTTCAGTTGTGTCTGACTCTGTGAGACCCTGTAGACAGTAGGCTGCCAGCCTCCTCAGTCCATGGGATTCTCCAGGCAAGAATACTGGGGTGGTTTGCCATGCGTTCCTCCAGAGTATCTTCCCCACCCAGGGATCAAATAGGTGTCTCTTATGTCTCCTAAACTGGCAGGCAGGCTCCTTACCACTAGTGCCACCTGGGAAGCCCCTTTTACATGCTACCAAGATATTATTCTCCAGCCAATATTTCTTTCCACAGTGAATTTTTTGGGGGCCAGTTTCAGACATTGTATGATCATTCCAAGAAGTAGAACTGCAGGGACAAAATAATTAGGTCAAAAGATCTGCATTTCCACAGTTCATCTGCCTCACCAGAGCTTCAGGTTTCACAGCAGTTGTTCACCTCCATGGATCTGGGAAACCACTGTTCTACTCAGAGTTCTTTCCTGGGTCATCTCATGTCTGGCAGTAGTTCAGCCCATCACTTCCCTGGCCCTTCTGTAGAAACATCTGCTTATGTCACACAGCCATGTTTTTTTGCTTACATCACATTTCAGTCGAGATCATTTTTTTGGTTCTCACTTAGCTTTGTCCTCTGTCAAATGTTGTAAAGTATGTAATATTGACAATAAAATGTTGCTAATTAGGGAACCCATCAACCAGCAAGGTGAATGAGGCGAATGCCAAAGTCTGTTGTTATACATGGAGGATTCATACTTCTCACCTAAAAACTCCACTTGCAGTCCCTCTGAGTTACAGACCCAGTTTCTGAGACTGTGCAAACCAGACATTCTGAACAGTTTATGTGCACTCTGTGTTTTTCACAACAGATGGCTGTCTTGTTGTTTTTACATATGAGAAGTAAGTGGAAGTAGCGCATTGAATGTTCTATAAATAAACAGCACATTAAGCATGCTTTTGCCAAGTACTGTACAGAGACTTTCACTTCTAATATGGAAGGAGATCCTGTCCCAGGTTTTCTGTGATGAATGCAAATGCAAGGCCTAATTATATTCACGGTAAAAATAGGATGATTAGGACAAGAGCTCACGCCTGCTCTTTCATCTTCTGCACAAAGCTGCCTCTGCGTCCTTTGTTGGAGGAATGAGACTTGTTCAGCTGAGAGAAATGAACCTCGCAAGGTCATTTTGTTAATTTCTCCAACTGGAACGATCAGATCCATAAAAATAAATACCAGGTGTCATTCTCACAAGGTGACAAACTTCGATGATCATCTGTTACACTGACTTGGTGGCCTTAGTCAATGTCCAAACTTCCCAGATTGATTAAAGACTTTCCTATGAAGCGCTGTGGTGGGAGGGAGCTCAAAGGTCAGAAATGCGAACAGTAAATTATTACCATAAATGCCTCCTTGAAATAAGCTTTTTGTTTGGTCTATTGAGGAATCGTAATAGAAGCTAAACTATTCATTGAATTGATTTAAAGCTTACAACAAACCTTTCCCTGTCAATAATTTTTGTTTGTTACAAATCTGACAATGGTGATAGGTGTTGCAAAAACTTTTCATAAGCATGTGGTATTCACACTTTCCACAGGCTTGTGCTATTTTTAAGATAGCACATATTTAGAATGGCTTCCTAAGAAGAGCTTAACACTCAGGCTATAGGCAGCGTCTATGTATACAAATAGATCTTAACATCAGTATGCTTGAGTGTGTATATTCTCTGAATTCTCACTGGCTTGTTCAGTCACCTTCTAAGATGTTTAAAATTGAAACTTCTAAAATTGAAAGCTAATAAATAACAAGTGAAAATGAGAAAGTTGATGGCACTAGTAATGTATTTGTAAAGAAGGCAAGTACTTTTGAAATAATGTGAAATATCGCATTATTAAAGTTGATTTGGAGGGCAGCAAACTATGCCATTGTTAGTGATATAGCTGACGAGGAAATCTGCTGCTAGTTATTCTGTTAATAGAATATACTATAAATTAATATTTTGGAGAAAAAAGAAAACATAACAGATGCAAGAAATACTGTGATTACTCCTCAGTGATTTTTTTTTTTCATCCACGAAGTTCATCTCTGTTTCAAGTATTTTCTTTCTGACATAAATTATGGGAGGTGGAGGAAAGTTTGTTAATGAAGAATGATTCTAATAAATCGGGTGCAAGACAATCAAGATTTGCATCTCTTATCTCTGTGCCAGTGTAAGTAGCAACTGTCAAGAGCCTTCATCAGTCAAGATGGTGAACGCTTTCTGAGAACTAGCGACATGTGTATAAAATTTTCCACAATGTGAGTGAAAAAAGGGAGCATTGACGCTTTCCAAACCATATCATAGACAAAAAAACTTCAGGAGTGGGACAGCTATATATGATAGTGCATTTAGTTTAGGCGCTTGTATTGGTGCTTAATCTCCTCCTTGTACCTCTTCATGTCCCTCACCCCAGGGCATTTGCCAAACCTTTTCTCTCTGCCTCTCGTATTCTTCTTTGCCTGCATCATTTACCCATCTCAGAGACTTCACCAGGCTCTATTGTTGCAAATCCTTGTATCCTCACTGCCAATTGCATGGTAAAATCTTTGCACAGATATTTTTAGAGTAATAAGTACACTTTCATTACTGGGGATCTAAAATAATCAAGTTAGGATATCTGCCTTGAAGTGCAGACAATGAGACACTTGAAATGAACTTCCAGTAAGTTGGAGAAATCTCAATAACCTCACATATGCAGATGACACCACCCTTATGGCAGAAAGTGAAGAGGAACTAAGGAGCCTCTTGATGAAAGTGAAAGAGGAGAGTGAAAAAGTTGGCTTAAAGCTCAAAATTCAGAAAACTAATATCATGGCATGTGGCCCCATCACTTCATGGCAAATAGATGGGGAAACAGTGGAAACAGTGGTTGACTTTATTTTGGGGGGCTCCAAAATCACTACAGATGGGGATTGCAGCCATGAAATTAAAAGATGCTTACTCCTTGGAAGGAAAGTTATGACCAATCTAGACAGCATATTCAGAGAAGGCAATGGCACCCCACTCCAGTACTCTTGCCTGGAAAATCCCATGGGCAGTGGAGCCTGGTAGGCTACAGTCCATGGGGTCGCTAAGAGTCAGACACGGCTGAGCGACTTCACTTTCACTTTCACGCATTGGAGAAGGAAATGGCAATCCACTCCAGTACTCTTGCCTGAAGAATCCCAGGGATGGGGGAGCCTGGTTGGCTTCCATCTTTGGGATCGCACAGAGTCCGACACGACTGAAGTGACTTAGCAGCAGCAGCAGAAGACAGCATATTAAAAAGCAGAGACATTACTTTGTCAACAAAGGTCCATCTAGTCAAGGTGATGGTTTTTCCATTAGTCCTGATGGATATGAGAGATGGACTATAAAGAAAGTTGAGTGCTGGAGAATTGATGCTGTTGGAGAAGGCTCTTGAGAGTCCTTTGGACTGCAAGGAGATCTAACCAGTACATCCTAAAGAAGATCAGTCCTGGGTGTTCATTGGAAGGACTCATGCTGAAGCTGAAACTCCAATAATTTGGCCACCTGATGCAAAGAGCTGACTCATTTGAAAAGACCCTGATGCTAGGAAAGATTGAGGGCAGGAGGAGAAGGAGACAACAGAGGATGAGATGGTTGGATGGTATTACTGACTCAATGGACATGGGGTTTGGGTAAACTCCGGGAGTTGGTGATGGACAGGGAGGCCTGGTGTGCTGCGATTCACGGGGTCGCAAAGAGTCGTACACGACTGAGTGACTGAACTGAACTGAGTCAAGGCTATGTTTTTCCAGTAGTCATGTATGGATGTGATAGTTGGGCTATAAAGAAAGCTGGATGCTGAAGAATTGATGCTTTTGAACAGTGGTGTTGGAGAAGACCCTTGAGAGTCCCTCAGACTGCAAGTAGATCCAGCCAGTCAATCCTAAAGGAAATCAGTCCTGAATATTCATTGGAAGGACTGATGCTGAAGCTGAAACTCCAATACTGTGGATACCTGATGCGAAGAACTGACTCATTGCAAAAGAGGATATGCTGGGTAAGACTGAAGGTGGGAGTAGAAGGGGATGACAGAAGATGAGATGGTTAGATGGTATCACCGACTCAATGGACATGGTTTGAATAAACTCTGGGAGTTGATGATGGACAGGGAGGCCTGGTGTGCTGCAGTCCATGGGACTGCAAAGAGTCGGACTCGACTGAGCCACTGAACTGAACTGAACTGATATATAAGAAAAAAATATATATATATACACACACACAGTGGTGATGGTTTTGTCGCTAAGCAGTGTCCAACTCTTTGTGACCCCATGGATTGTAGCCCAACAGGCTCTGCTGTCCATGGAATTCTCCCAGTAAGAATACTGGAGTGGGTTGCCATTCATTTCTCCAAGGGATCTTTGTGACCCAGGGATAGAACTCAGGTCTCTTGCATTTCAGTTGGATTCTTTACCAACTGAACCACCAGGGAAACCCATATATATGCATATGTATATCTGAATCGCTAAATCACTTTGCAATATAACTAAAAATAACACACTACAAATTAACTAGACTTCAATTTAGAGTTAAATAAAATTGACCTATGGTAAAGAATGAAAGAAATGAAATGAAACATGAAAGAGGAAAGAGCAAAATTTTGAAAAGTCTACTACTCATTTCTCCAGGAAAGTATTGTAATGTTAAGAGGGTTTTGGATACTAAAAAAACCCATTTCTACTGTTCACTGTCATGAGGGAAACTTTAAATGGTGAAAACAAATAAATTTGAAATAAATGTTTCAAAGAAATCAAAATAACATAGCATTTAAAATTTAAAATCCTCTTTCCTAATATAGAAAGAAATTTCAGATAATAGTTGATATAGTGTATATCAATAAATAAAATTATAATAAAAGTGTTTTATAAAATAAATGGAAATTTATAAAATTTATAAAATGGAAATTTATAAAATTTATAAAATGGAAATTTATAAAATAAATGGAAATTTATAAAATTCATAAAATTTATAAATTTATAAAAAGGAAATTTATTAAATCTATAAAATGGAAATTTATAAAATTTATGAAATGGAAATTTATAAAATAAATTTATAAAATGGAAATTTATAAAATTTATAAAATGGAAATTTATAAAATGGAAATTTATAAAATGGAAATTTATAAAATTTATAAAATGGAAAATAAATTTATAAAATAAATTTATAAATAAATTTATAAAATGGAAATTTATAAAATTTATAAAATGGAAATTTTTTTTACATGTATCAATGTTATTCTCTCAAATCATCCCACCCTCGACTTCTCCCACATAGTCCAAAAGTCTGTTCTTTAAATCTGTATTTCTTTTGCTACATTAAATGGAATTTCTTAAATGTGAGTCATTATTAGCACAGTAATTAATTCAGACTCTCAAGTCAGATTTCTGATTTGAATCCTGGCTCTGTTCACATGTGTGAACTTTGAATGGTTACTTAATTTCTCTATGTCTCTATTTCTTCATCTGTAAAACGGGAAAACACTAAATGACCTAATTCATGAAAATTGTTTGAAGAATATCTGCACTCGTTACAGGCAATCTATCATTGGTATTAAGAGTATGTGAATGACCACTCTTCTTATTTGTTGTTGCTGTTTAGTACCTAAGTCCTGTCTGACTCTTTGTGACCCCATGGACTGCAGCATGCCAGGCTCCTCTGTCCTCCACCATTTCCCAAAGTTTGCTCAAATTCATGCACATTGTGTCAGTGACACTCTCTAACCATCTCATTCTCTGTTGTCCCCTTCTCCTCTGCCCTTAATCGTTCCCAGCATCAGAGTATTTTCTAATGAGTCAGCTCTTTATATCAGGTGGCCAAAGTATTGGATCTTCAGCTTCAACATCAGTCCTTCCAATGAATATTCAAGGTTGATTTCCTTTAGAATTGACTGCTTTGATCTTGCTGTTTTAGTGACTTTCAAGGGTCTTCTCTAGCATCACTACTTGAAGCATCAATTCTTTGGTGATTAGTTTTCTTTATGGTCTTATTTTCACATCTGTGCATGACTAATGTAAAAAACATAGCAGTGACTATATCGACCTTTGTTGGAAAAGTGATGTCTCTGCTTTTAAATATGCTGTCTAGGTTTGTCATAGCTTTACTTCCAAGGAGCAAGTGTCTTTTAATTTCATGGCTGGAGTCATCATTTGCAGTGATTTTGGAGACTCAGAAAATAAAATCTCTCACTGCTTCTGCTCTCCCCGCTTCTATTTTCCATGAAGTTATGGGACCAAATTCTATGATCTTAGTTTTTAATGCTGAATTTCAGGCCAACTTTTTCATTCTCCTCTTTCATCCTCATCAAAAGGCTATTTAGTTCCTTTTCCCTTTCTGCCATTAGTATGGTATCCTCTGCATATCTGGGGTTGCTGATATTTCTCTTACAAATCTTGATTCCAGCTTGCAATTCATCCAGCCTAGCATTTCACCTAAGGTACACTGCATATAAGTTAAATAAGCAGGGGGACAATATAGAGACTTAATGTACTCCTCTCCCAATTTGGAACCAGTCAGTCATTCCATGTGAGGTTCTAACTGTTGCTTCTTGACTTGCATACAGGTTTCTTAAGACACAGGTAAGGTGGTCTAGTATTCCCATTTCTTTAAGAATTTCCCATCATTACTTGTGATACACAGAGTCAAAGGCTTTAACGAAGTCAATGAGGCAGAAGCAGATGTTTTCCTGGAATTCCCTTGCTTTCTCTAGGATCCAGCAAATGTTGGTGATTTGATCTCTGGTTCCTCTGCCTCTTCTAAATCTAGTTTGTATATCTGGAAGTTCTTGGGTTTACATACTGATGAAGTCTAGCTTGAAGGATTTTTACTATAACCTTGCTAGCATGTGAAATGAGCACAATTGGATGGTAGATGAAGCATTCTTTGACATTGTTCTTCTTTGGAATTGGAATGAGAACTCACATTTTCCAGTCTGTGGCCTCTGCTGAGTTTTCCAAATTTGCTGATATATTGAGTGCAGCACTTGAACAGCATCATTTTTTATGATTTTTAAAAGTCATGAAAATGGAAGCTAACTAAATAGAATTGACTGTTAATATTTTGCTGAAACATGTGCTAACAACTGTTAACTAATGACAGCATTCTTAAAAGAGGTGCTTTCTTGTGATGTAGGCGTGAAGTGGTGCCAATGAGCATAGAGTGGAAATGTGAGCTATGCTGATTGGGTTCAGCATTTCCGATGCATTATCAGTGGGCCTTTAAAGATACTTTGTGAGTATATATTAGCTCTCACTTTTGTTATTAAATTATAGCAGTTCTATTATAGAAAGCAAGTTTGCCTTGATTTTGTTTAAAATGTCTTCTGCTCAGTACCCAGGAGATAAAATTGACATATTTTTATAATATAAGCATACTTTTTTTGTACATTGTGTTCATTCTTGAATAAGGTAAGTTCAGTGTTGGCTTGTAGATAATAACAAAGTATTTGATTTTGATTCAATAAATGTTTTTCAATCCTGAAAAATAAAATAAAAGTCTTAGGTGGAATTCTGTCATCTCCACTAGCTTTGTTCATAGTAAGGCTTCCTAGGGTCCACTTGACTTCATACTCCAGGATGTCTGACTCTAGCTGAGTGGCCACATCATTGTGGTTATCCAAGTCATTAAGATTCTTGCCAGTTCTTAAACTCTTCTGCTTCTGTTTGGTCCTTACCAATACTGTCCTTTATTTTGCTCATCCTTTCATGAAATGTTTCCTTGAGAGCTTCAATTTTCTTGAGAAGATCTCTAGAAAATCTATTATTTTCCTCTATTTCTTTGCTTTGTTTATTTAAGAAGGCCTCCTTTTTTCTCCTTGCCATTCTCTGGAACTCTGCATTCATTTGGGACTTTTCTTATGAAGTGGCATAATAAGATAGCAGTCTGGATAACACTGCTTGATTCTTCACTGTATTTCATTCCTTACTGTTAATATTATTTAATGGTACCTACTGTTTCTTGGTTAATGTTGATACTCCTGAATGTCCCTGCAGAAAAGCTCATGGTCTAGCTTCACTTTGCAGTTCTCACATGACCTCTCATGATCTTTCTTGCTCCAGGTTTTGCTCATTTGCTTTAGGTCCTGGATGTCCTCATTTCCAGCATCCTTACCCCTCTCTGCTTCCCTCAATCTAGGTCCCCTGGAGAGTGAAAGTCACTCAGTCATGTCTGACTCTGTGACCCCATGGACTATACAATACATGGAATTCTCCAGGCCAGAATACTGGAGTGGGTAGCTATTCCCCTCTCCAAGGGATTTTCCCAACCCAGGGATCAAACCCAGGTCTCCCGCATTGCAGGCAGATTCTTTACCAACTCAGACAGTAAAGCATCTATGTTGCATTGTGGTAGACCCAGATTTGATCCCTGGGTCAGGAAGGTCCCCTGGAGAAGGAAATGGCAACCCACTCCAGTACTCTTGCCTGGAAAATTCCATGGATGGAGGAGTCTGGTGGGCTACAGTCCATGGGGCAGCAAAGAGTTGGACATGACTGAGCAATTTCACTTTCTTTTCTTTCTGTACCAATTGAACAACCAGGGAAACCCAAGAATACTGGAGTGGGTAGCCTGTCCCTTCTCCAGCAGATCATTCCAACCCAGGACTTGAACTGGGGTCTCCTGCATTGCAGGTGGATTCTTTACCAGCTGAGCTTCAAGGGAAATCTCCCAGGTGTTAGGGAATTTACATAAATAGTCTTGTTTAGATTTCAGGGAAAAAGCAGAGCAGACCTCTGACCTTGCTTCTAACCTGCCTGGGACACTGCCCTGACTGGGAGTAACTGGGAGTGACTGCCTGGTGTAAGGGCAAGACTTGCAGCACCATGGATAAGATGGGGAAGAAATCTTGAGATTGTTGAGACCCTGGAAGTGGCCTGGCCAACCAAACTGCAGGCATAACTACATTCCAAGTTTTATACAACAAAACAAACAGCATTAACATGAAACCAGAGTTTCAATTTGGTCACAGATTGATGATGATATCAGTTTGCAACCATCCTGGGATTATAAATGGGAACACCAAACTGCAATCTTTTTTTTTTTAAATATAAATTTATTTATTTTAATTGGAAGTTAATTACTTTACAATATTGTATTGGTTTTGCTCAAACTGCAATCCTAGAAATCTCACCTGCAGAGCAGACGCGCTGCCTGGGACCCTTTCCCAATTGGGACACCAGATGTGCTGCGGCATGGGACTTTCCAGTGCTGTTTAAGTCTGGATGTTTGTTAAAATCCAATTTGATTATGTATATTTTCTGCTCTATTTCTCTTTTCTTTTAATGTTAGTATATTGAAGTAAGATAGATAATTCTTTAATAAATATCTGTATTATTTATTTGTATATAGTGAATGGCTTATTTTGTTAACAAATCCTTTGAACCTGAGATGAAAGAGTAAAGTTTCTGCAAAGCACCAGGTCCCCTGGGGCACTTTCTTAACCCTATAGTATCATTACAGTTGGAATCCTGTGTTTGCAAGTTTCCACAGCTGCTGATTCAACCAACCACTGGTGGTAAATATTCAGGAAGGAAAAAAAAAAGACATTTCCCCAAAATTCAAGCAAAATTTGGATTTGCCACGCTGGCAACTATGACTATTTACATAACATTTACATTGTATTAGATATTATAAGTAATCTACACATGATTTAGAGTATACGGAGGATGAGTATACATTGGATGCAAATATACCATTTTACATATGAGACTTGAGCACCTGGGGATTTTGGTGTCCACAGGAGTCATGGAACCAATCCCCCATTGATACTAAGGGACTGCATATTGAAATCAGATCTTTGTTAGGCTGGTGCTTCCACTAGGTCATAAAAAGCTTTGGGGCAGGAGCTATGTTTCATTTTTTGCACTTTTGCGCTCTGAACCTAGCTCAATAACTTCAATAATATTTTAGATGTTCAATAAATGCTAAATAAATGAATAATCCGAGTTATCAACTGATACAACAAGTTCGGCTCTTTCTTTTTCTTAGAGATACTCTCTTCTATGTCTAGACCAGTCGTTCTCAAGTATGACTGTGCATCAGGCCCTCTAGGTTTAAAATACCAATGCTTAGAACCCCCATTTTAATAATCAGATTCCCTGAGAGGTGGCTCCCAGACATTAACTGTGGTTCGGTCACTCAGTCATGTCTGACTCTGGGACCCCATGGGTTGCATCACCCAGGCTTCCCTGTCCTTCATTATCTCCCAGAGTTTGATCAAACTCATGTCCACTGAGTTGATGATGTCATCCAACCATCTCATCCTCTGTCTCCCCCTTCTCTTCCTGCCTTCAGTCTTTCCCAGCATTAGGGTCTTCTTTAAAATTTATATATATATATATATATATATATATATATTTTTTTTTTTTTTTCAGACATTCATATTTTTGACTCTATTGAAACGCCTTAACTGAGAATCCTGGTCTAGAATAGTTTATTTACCATTCAGTTCATAAGAATATTTGCAAACAAAAATCTAAAACATTCTAAACCTAAATTCCTACATGTGGTGGTACACTTTTAAGAGATTCTAACTAATGATAAGCCTTTAAAAACCTATGAAGTTTTAGATGCTATTAATCAACTTTCCAATAATTCTAGGCAGTTTTATTACCCTACCAACTTGGAGGTTATTTTTTGCTTCCATCAGGTAACCTAGATGAGTTGAGCACATCTGTGCCTGCAGGATTTTATTTAGCTGCAGAATTAGGTTGTGAAGATGTTAGTCCTTAAATGTCCTAACTTCCATTTGGGTCATGGCAAAAAAAAAAAAAAAAAAAATTCTGGGTAAATAATACATGTTTAAAAATAAGTAAAAATTTCTTCTCTTGACTCTCTTATATGCATCAAAGTTTCCAATTAAGACTGTAGTCATTGAAACATCTTAGTGGTATTTCAAAGTTCAAATATGTGGTCAATTTTTAGCACTGCTTGTTATTTAAATTTTAGTCTGCATTTGAAGAGTCACTGAAAATGTTACAGACGGTTATATTATCTCCACTGATCAGAGTTAGGACAAAACAAGGAAAGTTGGAGTTTCTTATGCATAGGTTCTAGATCATTCATTTTGTTTATGTTATAACAATGTTTTAGGTTATACATATATTTAATTCAACATAACAGAGTTCAATTTCAACCCTTGACATTTGAAACATATTAGAGCTCTAGATCTTGGTTTTAATTTAATATACTGAATCCATTTTAAGGGATAATTTCCATGTCATTATTTTGATAAGAGAATATATTATTTATACCAATTTATTAGTATAATTCTGATGATTTTTTAAATCTTCATGTCATTGCTATTTATAAAAGCTTACAAATTCTAAGAAATTTAAAAAATTAAGCTATTTTAGTATCTCAAATTTCCTTTGTATTTTGAATTTCTTCATTTACTGATCAGTATCCAATTTTTCTATGTTTTCCACATTCAGTTGAAGATTTGAAACAAAATTAATTTTTACATGTCACAAAACTTGAATGAATAATGTACAATTAGAATATGGGTTGTGATAAACTAGTCTGTATTGTCCAAATGAAATTTCCTAAAGGTAGACCAGAGAAATCTAAAATTGAAAGACAGAGTGTAACTTTGAGACCAAACATCCTGAGAAAATTGGAAAAGTAAAAAGAAGTGCTAAATGATTTACACAAGTTTCAAGGCTAAAGCTTAACATTTATTTCCAACTTTCATGCAACTATTTTGCTTACATATGCTTAAAGCATAAAGGGCCTTCCAGGTGGCTCAGAGGTTAAGAATCTGCCTGCCCATGCAGGAGACGTGGGTTCAATACCTAGATTAGGATGATCCCTTGGAAAAGGAAATGGCAATCTACTTCAGTATTCTTGCCTGGGAAATCCCATGGACAGAGGGGTCTGGCAGGCTACAGTTCATAGGGTCACAAAAGAGTTGGGTACATCTTGGTGACTAAACAACAGCAACAAAGCATTAAAGAAAAAGAAGGAAAGATTTGGGGATTTCAGCCAGCCAATCTGTCAGCTGTATAAGCTATTTCTTTCTTTCCTTTTTTTAAAATGTTATCTTCTTGATTTAGGTACTACTGTTACTGTTGGAAGGTAATATTTAGGTTTCAAATTGTGTTCGGGTTCCAAGGATGTGAACATTGAAAATCCTCATATGTTTATGTAATCCGCACTATATGGTCTCTGAATGAAGTGCTAGAAAGGCTTATTGACCACATAACAATTTGAACATAATGTTGACATTGTTGAAAACTCACTTTAATTTCTTTCACCTTCTGTAGTAGAACTCTTTTCTCTATGCAATTTAAACATCTGACAGTGGGTGAAGCCCAGCCTACACACATTTGGCTCAGAGGCTCCAGAATTCATTCTTGGCAAGCTGTATTCCAGGACCACATAACTGAACTCAGAAAAACTTGAGCACAAATAAAGGAAGGACTTTGCATTATCCTCCACATGCAATATGCATTCCAACCACCTGGATATATTGTGAAAATGCAGATACTGATTCAGTCTGGAATGTAGATGAGACTGCAATTCTAACAAGTTCAAGTAACATCATTACCATAGGTCCATGGACCACCCTTTCAGTAACAATGAGTAAATTATTATGAGATTTGCAATTTTCTGGGTCTTTTAGTTCCAATCTTTTATTACACAGATGAATGGGTCCTTTTATTTAAGATGACAAATTTGGGGGATAGGCAGATGACATTCAAACTCTGTAGTTTTCTAAAGACATCCATACTTAAGAAGGCATCTTGAGAAAAATCTTTGAAGTAATGGAGAACTAAGACCTTTACTATATGTATATATAATTGATGAGGTTGTGGCTCATCCTGATACCTATTTTGTTAAATCAAAACATAGTATAATTACATACTTCTTAACAAAGACTCTAGCTTTACCATCAAATCAGCAAGACCTTTGGCAATCAAGTGAATTCCAAGTTGTAGTTTAAAAAAGCAAGAGGATGTACCCGGAAGATACTGGAGATGTGGCTGAACCTTTATACTTTTATTTTTCTTTTAATCATTGTACATTTGAGAATAAAGATATTTCAAATTCAGAAGTACATCTGGAAAATTTGGAATATGATAGAAATGGAAATAAGTGAAGAAAAGAACAAAATTATTTTTAATGTTTTGGAAAAGAGTTAAAACTCTAATATTTTGATGGTAGATGTGTTCCCCATAGTAACAATTAGTAATTCTCTTATTACTTATAAGTGAATATTCACTGGAAGGACTGATGCTGAAGCTGAAACTCCAATATGTTGGCCACCTGATGTGAAAGGCCAACTCATTGGAAAAGACCCTGATGTAGGAAAGATTGAAGGAAGGAGAAGGGGACAACAGAGGATGAAATTGTTGGATGGCATCACCAACTCCAATGGACCTGAGTTTGAACAATCTCTCAGAGGTGGTGAAGGACAGGGAAGCCTGGCATGCTGCAGTTGCAAAAATTCAGACATGAGTTAACTACCGACCAGCAACCGCCTCAGCTGACTTGCCTGAGGATTCATAGTTCAAATGTAAAAATAGGGACTAAATCTGTTCTCAGTGTTTCCAGTATCCACTGCCATAATTCTTTCCCCATAAATCAAAAAAGAGGAATTTATTGATTAAAAAAACAAACAAACAGAGCAGCAATAGCATTCCTTGAGTACAGGCTGTAGAGCAGAAACCATTTTCAAAATTATTTCTGTTATTGTAGCTTCATATATTATGAAATATCTATGGAGGCAATTATCTGGTGAAAATTATATAACATTTTCACTGTTTTGGGGGTCTAAACTTATTAACCTATAAAACAGGTTTTAAAATATCGACACATAAATTTCTTGAGAATTCAATGAGACCATATATTTTAAATGTTTATCAAAGAATCTGGCACATCATATCCTTTAATAAATTTTGACTATAAAATTACAATTCTGTTGTTATTATTATTATTATCTAATCCTCACAGCACTAAACCTGGGTTGTTATAATGTCTATTTTGTTAACAAGAAACTGAAGTTTATATTTTAAGTAGACTTTTCAGGGGTCCCAGAGTATAAAGGGAAAACCACATCCAAAGTGACATTCACCTGATGTCAGGTCTCTGTCATGTGTTGGGCATAAAGTTAAATGAAACAGGACTTTACAACTTGTAAGTCCTTTATTTAGACATTTTTTCTTCTTTTTTTTCCCCAAAATCTTTACATAAAACATATATTTACTTTTTAATTTGTTTTTAGGGCCCAAATATTTACACAGGTATATGCATTAGATTAGAAAAGCAAAGTGCATCCAGAGGTAGAGTATAAGTGAATATCGTCTCAGCCTTCTGTGTAGAGATATACGCATGGTCATTTTGAGGGGCTTGTAGACCTTCTAAAAATGCATTGTGAGTTAATCTCAAAATTTTAAAGGTAAATATCTTTGAATGTATTGTTTTAATTTAGGAAACAATTTATAAATGATTTTGGATATGTCCGGATTCATTTTTGGAAAGTCAATAATTTTTTTAAAGTACTTGTGGCCTCCTTGAAAATAGGAGGTACTGGAAATTATATGACAATAAAGTTTCATTGATTTCTATGCTCATTTTCTACATCAATGATATTAAAGTTGATGAGAACATTTTTGAGTTATTCATTCATCTTTCCTTTGGCTTTCTGTAAATTTTAGGTAGGTGGCTCAGTCGATATAGAATCCGTTTGCAATGCAGGTGACCCAAATTCAATCCCTGGGTTGGGAAGATCCCCTGGAGAAGGAAATTGCAACCCACTCCAGTATCCTTACCTAGGATACCCTATGGACAGAGGAGACTGGCCGGCTACAGTTCATGGGGTTGCAAGGGTTGGACATGACTTAGTGACTGAACCACTGCCACCTCCAAACAAATAGATACATTTCTGACAGTGTAATTGAATCCTTTGCAAATTTAGCAGTGAATATTAAGGCAAAGTAACACTAACATAGAGAGAAGTTGATGGATAATAGGATGAATATGTATTAAATTTTTATTTGTAAGCCATAATTATATGACTGACTTTATTATCCAGAGAGACTGAGAAATTCACATAATAATCTCAACAATTCAAAGCAAAAGAAATTTTTAAATCACTAAGCTCTGTTTCCCTTTTTCTATGAATACTTAGCCAGGAAGTGCTGAAATATATTTAATCCTGCACAATGCCACAGAGAATGGAAGAATTCTACATGGCCAGGGCTAAATGTACATTTTATGATCTTTCCACATATTTTGTTTTCTGTGCTCAGTTTCAGTTCTTTGTTTTGTTTTATGGTGTATTGGTTTACCCTTATTTCTTACATACTCTTGTTTAACAAGAGAGACCTTCTCCTACTGAAATGTGGCAGGACTGGCCTGGGATTTATATTTGTACTAAAATTATAACTGCTTTTAATTACCAAGGAAAAAAAACATAAAACAGGAAGCCTTTCCCACTGGACAGTATTCCCATAATTTGAGTAAAGTCTGTAACTCTGAAGAGTTCTGATAAATCTCTATTGAAATTTTCATCACCCCAAGAGGCATTGGGTCTGCATTCATTAGCTGAGTGCCTACCACAGACAAAGCAGCAGCAGGATCCAGCAGAGAACACTGCTCTGTTCCTACTGGAGGAGTTTTTCACGATAAATGCAAACCGGGGGTCTTATATCTGATAAATGCTTCCTGAATTATTGTCCTTTTACAAAGCTTTTTCCTTAAGCACCCACATGGGGAAAACACTTCTTGGTAGGATTGTTTTACGATGATACTAATGTTGGACTATGCACAAACAATATACTTAATCTATTTAGGATAAGTGTTCCTCAGAGAAAGAGAACAGATGACAGTCAGATCTGAATATAAGGAAGTGGCGCTGGCCAATAGCAAGCAGGCAGAAGATGTGAAGGGCTTTTAGGTGGGTTTCCAGGTGAACAGCAAGACAGAAAGGGGAACTGGGAGGAGTTACCCCCTACTTCCCCATTTCCCTGCCACGGCCCCACATTAATGTGAGCGATAGCCATTAGAAGAGTGAAATAACTTTCTTTTGGAAACTAATTCTGGGCCAGATCACGTGATCGTGTGCTAAGTGCTTTATACTGATTATACCATTTGATTTTTAATGGAATTTATTTTGAGGGAGAGGGAGGCTTTTCTCATTGTTGATCAGGACAGAATAATTAATTTGGAGAAAGGAAACTAGAAGACACGCATCAGCTAACCTGAGGGAGGGCACTGTTTGTGATTCCATCCAAGTAGAATCACAAGGTTCATGAGATAACTTGTCCCACCAGATGTGTTTCAGCTTGGTAGTTCTGAACTTCAGGAGCTGGCCCTGCAGATGAGAGCAGCTATCAGGTAAGTTTACACTTGCCTTTTTTCCACCTTCTATGACTCATTCTGTCTCCCTCATTTGTATTGCATTTCTCCTGCCCTAACCTGCTGCCCTTAGAAACCACCCTTGATGGATAGATTGAGTGCTCTACTTTCACTCTAACAATTGTCTCTAGGGTTAGGCATTAGTTACCATGTACTAAAGTATTAACTAAATGCTGTCAGAATTTTTTTTAGTTACTTATAAAATATTTAAGTACCTATCAGGTCCTCTCAGAAGAAAAAGCAAAACAGTTCGTTCGAGAATCTTAATAAAATATTAACTTCAGTGTTCAAATAGATCAAATCAGCAATTCACAAACCCAAAATTTTGTATACTAATACAGAATAATGAAGCTTAATGTTAGTTAATTATTTGGTTTAATAAAGATTTTTTAGATTAAAAATATAAGTTTAATGCTTTCTAAAAGCGCATGTATTAAAAGAAAAAAAATTTGAAAGGGACTTTAATCCTTGGGAAATATTGACAGTGTTTCTGTCACAGAAGCTCAGTCATTAACATTATTGACATGACAAAATGAATGTAATGGATTCTGACATCTGGTGCATTGCAGCGAAAAAAATTACTAAGCAGAATGTCTAAACAATCATTCTTGACTATGACTTTTATATTATAATATTATAAAAGTAGCACATAAGATATTAGAAAAAATTATTGTATTTTTCTTCTAGACATATAAACAAGTAAATTCTCAGAGTTTTTTTCCATTTCATTTCTTAGGCACTCAGCAACCTTTATTGAATGACAAACATTTAGTATTCACAACTGACAAAACAAGGACTTCAGAATTCTTAGGGCTTTATTTTTATCATTAGCAAAATATAAGGTTTTGAGGTGCTTGTTTTTATCTGACAGCATTTGTGAAATTGGTACTCAAATGTACAAAAGGTTCTAAGAATGTCTGCTCTGAATACATAGGATTCCGTTGTCAGCAATGACAGTCACTATAATGTTGCCAAGCAAATCAAAACTGGTTTCAAGGAGTGACAATTAAATTTGATTATGATGGCAAATTATTCCTTCATCATTTTGTGCATCCAAAACACAGTTATTTTAAGTCAAATCTACAACATCACTGAAAAGTGAAACATTTGGAAAACTGAGATTCAATGTCTCCTGGAAATCAGTTCTTGATGCTACAGATTACCTGCCAAAGTTGTGTGGTTTCTTACAAATGATTGCATAAAATAAGTATCTAAACAAAAGTACCCTGAAAGCTAGGGTAAGGAGCTTCCCTAATGGTCAGTGCCTAAGAATCTGCCTGCCAGTGCAGGAGACATGGGTTTGATCTCTGGCCCAGGAAGATGCCAGGTGCTGTGGAGCAACTGAGCTCATGCACCGCAATTACTGAGCCTGTGCTCTAGAGCCCAAGTGCCACAACTATTGGGCCTGCATGCTGCAACTACGGAAGCCTGCACCAGGATCCTGTGCGCCACAATAGGAGGAGCCATTGCAAACAGAAGCTTATGCACTGCAACTAGAGAATAGCCCTGCTCTCTGCAACTGGAGAGCCTGTGGAGCAACAAAGACCCGTGCAGCCAAAAATACATGAACAGTTTTTTTAAAAGTTAGGGTGTTTCCATGTCCTGGCTATTATAAACAGTGCTGCAATGAACACTGGGGTACATGTGTCTCTTTCAGTTCTGGTTTCCTCGGTGTGTATGCCCAGCATGGAAACAACCTAGATGTCCATCAGCAGATGAATGGATAAGAAAGCTGTGGTACATATACACAATAGAGTATTACTCAGCCATTGAAAGAATACATTTGAATCAGTTCTAATGAGATGGATGAAACTGGAGCCGATTATACAGAGTGAAGTAAGCCAGAAAGAAAAACACCAATACAGTATAATAATGCAAATATATGGAATTTAGAAAGATGGTAATGATGACCCTGTATGCGAGACAGCAAGAGACACAGATGTGCAGAACGGACTTTTGGACTCTGAGGGAGAGGGTGGGATGATTTGGGAGAATGGCATTGAAACATGTATACTATCATGTAAGAAATGAATCACCAGTCTATGTTCGATACAGGATACAGGATGCTTGCGGCTGGTGCACGGGGATGATCCAGAGACATGATACCGGGTGGGAGGTGGGAGGGGGGTTCAGGATTGGGAACTCATGTACACCCGTGGTAGATTCATGTCAATGTATGGCAAAACCAATACAGTATTGTAAAGTAAAACAAAGTAAAAATAAATTTTTTTAAAAAAAGTTAGGGTGAAATATTTTAACTTATTTAATAGTCTTGTGATAGCATTCAATTCTTCAAATGATTTTGTCCAAGCAGAAAAAAATATAAGTATAGTTGTATGCATACATTCATATGGCTACCAGAGACGTTCTCTCCATTTACATACACACAAAAATGTGCACACACACACACACACTCACATACAGTGTCAAATGCATGACAGGTACCAGTCAGAGAGAACATAAAGTGTGTACAAATACGAACCTGTATTTTTTATATAAGTTCAAAATTAAGAAAATATCAGATTAATTAAAATGCATGACAAAGATCTTTGGAGACAACTGTCACAGAGTAGCTGGATCAGCTTTTCCTTCCTATTTTTAGGAGCTATTTAAAAGCTGAACATGGTTTAAAATAATGTTAGTAATTTTTGGACAGCAGCCAATATTGACCTATAATACTCAAGAAAAGAAGTGCAAGTGTTAGTCACTGAATAGTGTCTGGCTGTTCGTGACCCCACAGACTATAGCTCTCCAGGCTCCTCTGTCCATGGAATTCTCCAGCTAAGAATATTGGAGTGGGTAGCCATTCACTTCTCCACTGGATCTTCCCAATCCAGGGATCAAAGTTGGGTCTCCAGATCAAAGCAGATTCTTTACCTTTTTAGCCACCAGGAAAGCCTAAACACTCAAGAAAAGAACACATAAAATGAGCCCCGTATTTGCACAGAATATATCCCTGATGACATTTTTCAAAATCATGGCCCAAGGAATGAGACTGGCGGTCTGGCTAAGTGAAAGAGTGACCAGAAGGTGAGGATTCCAAGGCAGCTGGGATTTGGACAGCATGATGACAGTGGAAGGAAGGAGTACCCACCCCCCGCCCCACCCAGCGCACCTCCTGCACACATACAAAAAACTATGCAAAAATGCTTGAAGACACCTTGGTCAACTTCTACATTATACTGACATATACTGAGATTCTAAAAGATACAGCTAAAAAATGTTAGAAGCAGAGGTTTCAAGAAAGTTTTAGATTTTAGGTATAGCCAGAATATACTTATCTTTTTTAAATATAAATTTATTTATTTTAATTGGAGGTTAATTACTTTACAATATTGTATTGGTTTTGTCATACATCAACATGAATCTGCCACATGTTCCCCATCCTGAACCCGCCTCCCTCCTCCCTCGCCGTACCATCCCTCTGGGTCGTCCCAGAGCACCAGCCCCAAGCATCCAGTATCATGCATCGAAACTGGACTGGCGATTCGTTTCATATATGATAGTATACATGTTTCAATGCCATTCTCCCAAATCATCCCACTCTCGCCCTCTCCCACAGAGTCCAAAAGACTGTTCTATACATCTGTGTTTATTTGGCTGTCTCGCACAGAGGGTTACCATTACCATCTTTCTAAATTCCATATATATGTGTTAGTATACTGTATTGGTGTTTTTCTTTCTGGCTTACTTCACTCTGTATAATAGGCTCCAGTCAGTTCTAATGAGGTGGATGAAACTGGAGTTTATTATACCTATCTTTTAGATTAGACTTCTAAAAGACTAAAGCCGAGAATTACAGTTGTGCTCTAGAAGAAAAGATGATTTCATGCAGAATGGGGAGAACTAAAAGACACATGGTTTAATGAGGCCTAAAACCAAGATTCAGTAGTTCTAACAATTTAACTACTGGTCCTCTGTAGAAGACATCTTAACCAATGCCCTTTAGAGCCTTTCATCTACAATGTTGGACATAAACAACACCCTCCAGAGCCTTTTATCTGCAATGTTAGACATAACAGAACAACTTTATTTAGCAGCATAAGAAGTAAGAAATGGTGACTGATTATTAAAGAGAGGAATAAATCAATACAGAGGACCTAGAGATGTAGTAATCAAGTAGCAATCAAAGACTTCAAAGTAGCTAAAGAAATAGTTAAAATTTGTTAAAACACAAAGTATTTCAAAAGAAAAGATATTTCAACAAAAATAACAAAATCAACATTCTGGGACTGATAATATAGTATCTGAAAATAAGAATTAAATGTGTTTAATAGCTCAGTTCAGTCACTCAGTCGTGTTGGACTCTTTGTGACCCAATGGACTGCAGCATGCCAGGCTTCCCTGTCCATCATCAACTCCCAGAGCTTGCTAGAATTCATGTCCATCGAGTTGGTGATACCATCCAAACATCTCATCCTCTGTCATCCCTTTCTCCTCCGGCCTTCAATCTTTCCCAGCATCAAGGTATTTTTCATTGAGTCAGTTCTTCCTATCAGGTGACCAAAGTATTGGAACTTCAGCTTTAGGATCAGTCCTTCCAATGAATGTTCAGGACTGATTTCCTTTATGATGGGCTGGTTGGATTTCCTTGCAGTCCAAGGGACTCTCAAGAGTTTTCTCCAATACCATAGTTCAAAAGTATCAATTCTTCAGTGCTCAGCTTTCTTTATGGTCTGACTCTCACATCCATACATGACTATTGGAAAAACTATAACTTTGACTAGACGGACCTCCACCAACAAAGTAATGTCTCTGCTTTTTAATATGCTGGTTAGATTGGTCATAGATTTTCTTCCAAGGAGCAAGCATCTTTTAATTTCATGGGTGCTGCCACTGTCTGCAGTGATTTTGAAACCCAAGAAAATAAAGTCTGTTACTGTTTCCATTGTTTCCCCCTCTATTTGCTCTGAAGTGATCGGACTGGATGCCATGATCTTCATTTTTTGAATGTTGAGTTTTAAGCCAGCCTTTTCACTCTCTTCTTTCACTTTCATCAAGAAGCTCGTTAGTTCCTCATTGCTTTCTTCCATAAGGGCAGATAAGATATCATCTGCATATTTGAGGCTATTGATATTTCCTCCAGCAACCTTGAATCCAGCTTGTGCTTCATCCAGCCTGGCATTTCGCCTGATGTACTCTGCATAAAAGTTAAATAAGCAGGCTGACAATATACAACCTTGACATATGCCTTTCCTGACTTGGAACCAGTCCATTGTTCCATGTCTGGTTCTAACTGTTGCTTCTTGACCAACCTACAGATTTCTCAGGAGGCAGATAAGGTGCCCATCTTTGCATGAAAGATCTTGGTATCTCTAATTTTCCTGAAGAGAACTCTAGTCTTTCCCATTCTATTTTTTCCCTTTATTTCTTTGCATTGATCACTGAAGAAGTCTCTGGGTGTTGGTGATAGACAGGGAATACTGGTATTCTGTAGTCTATACGGTTGCAAAGAGTTGGAACTGACTGAGTGACTGAACTGATCATCTGACAGTTTAGGGTTGCCGCAAACTTCAACTTGTAAAAAAAGAAAATAATACCTTTGAAATGTAATATAGCAAACCACAATAAAACAAGGTATATCTGTATAAAAATTATGCACCTGGGGGTAGACAGGTATAAAAAGCACTGGAGAATGGAATCCTACTTTTAAAACACTCCAAATATAATTATGATCTTTACCATCTTTAGTTAATAAGGATATATATTTCCCAATGCCATCCAAAAATTACAGTAAAAGAGTTAAGAAACCCAGTTAACACAGAAAATTAAAATGAAGTATGAAGAGTCACATGTGAATTGTGCAGAATCAACAATGTCTAATATGGTGACCATAAGCCACATGTGGCTATAGAGACTTTTGAAATCATTATTTTTAACATTTTATGTCTGACTGAAAAAAATGCATCACTTACAGTTAATATCTACAGTGATATAACAAAATATTTATCTGTTTGTTGTATCAAATATCATACAAATATTTTGGTTTTTCATTTTCTTTTATAAATGTGACAATTTTTGTCATATATTTTGACACCACCATAAAAACTGTGTAATTAATATACCTGGCACTCATGTATTCTTGCTAAGTTATAACTTTTTGCCCATAGAAAGTGACCTTTTTATAACTACTAACATTTCATAACAACTAGTGCATCTTTTCCAGTTCTATTATTGCACATTATTTGGAATCATTCCTAAATAACATATTTTCCACTTCAAAAATACCTTATACTTTCTGTTTCTTTGCTGAAAAGGAAACTTTAACATTTTTATACCCATGAGTATCTTTGTCTGCATATGATGATTCTATTATTTGGAAGGGTTGCAATCTATTTCTCCTACCTAATATTTACTTTAGTCTTCTTCACATCATCATATGTCATCATATGTCTAGATAATTTTTTATTGTGTTCTAGACTTTGTATTCAGAGAAAGCGATGTCACCCCACTCCAGTACTCTTGCCTGGAAAATCCCGTGGACGGAGGAGCCTGGTAGGCTGCAGTCCATGGGGTCGCAAAGAGTCGGACACGACTGGGTGACTTCCCTTTCACTTTTCACTTTCATGCATTGGAGAAGGAAATGGCAACCCGCTCTAGTGTTCTTGCCTGGAGAATCCCAGGGATGGGGGAGCCTGGTGGGCTGCCGTCTATGGGGTCACACAGAGTTGGACACGACTGAAGTGACTTAGCAGTAGCAGCAGCAGCAGACTTTGTATTAAAAATCCATTATTTAAAAAAGAAAAAGCAATCAAAATTGAGGCCTGAAATAGTTATCTCCTAGAGGATTTGTGTCTGTTTCTGCTAGATGCCTGAAGAGTCTCTAAATCTGGCAGCATCATAGTCTAGTGGCAGCTTTGAGATTTACCAGACCACTCAGATGATTTAAATCTGGTGGGTTATATGGCAAAGGAGGATATATTTCTAGTTTTCCCATTCTCCTAGTGTGAAGCTCTCAAGTTTTCCTGTAAACACCATGGGAAGTTTATCAGGGTTTCTCTCTGGGAAGAATCTGAACCTAAATTTGCTTTTCCTCTACCAAAGTGAGACTATGACAAGTGTGGTTCAGCCTCTGAACTCTATTCTGGATCAGCAAACGGACTCAGAGCGAAAAAAAAAAAAAGAAAGAAAAAAATGTACATATAGTCAATTTACTCCATCTCTTCATGTCTGTTTTCTCTTGTGCAAAATGAGATCAACATTAGAACATAGTTCCTAAGACTGTGATAAAGATCAAATGAGTCAACATGTAAAACATGTAGTGTCTGGTACATGGCAAGAGCTTAATTATTATCTATCAATATTATTTACAATGTTAGCTCCTCCAAAGTAATTTTGGTAGCCCTGGTTTATTGTTGTTGCCTAGATGGCTGACAACACAAATCAGACTGAATTATTAGGTTTATTCCACAAATATTTATTGAATAATCTTATGAAGTACAGTGCTTGTCAAGATATGGGAAGCCCCTTCTTTCATGGATTTTATAGAATAGTGATAAATATCTGTGGAGATTGATATCAACAGTACTGAGAGGGAATTATGCCTTGTTTTCTTGATACCTTCCAAATAAATGTGAATTTTATATTTAGAATTCCAGCTATTTCTGAGGAAAGTTACTATTTACAATGAGATCATGAAAGTTTGCTGGTATGGCCTTTATCAGTTGCAATTTACTATCATGCACAAACTAAAATAAACAATGTTGGAATAGTGGAGTTTTTGTTTTGTTTTGCATTTCTGCACCATTCTGCTAAGCAACAGTAAATAGTTCTTTAGTAAATATAACATTAAGTTGGATAAAAGAGTAAATACCAACTTAATCATTAGTTCAGATAACTAGTAACATTTTAAAGCCTTATAATAATTCATTGTCACAGTAAAATAAAAGCTGTCCTGAAAGGACAGAAAATCATCATGATTAAGGGTAATTTGGATAAAATGTTAACTGATTAGAAATAGATCCTGTTATATCCTGGTGTTAGGCATGATACAATTTTCCAGGCTGTGATGTCTCATTCTGCAGAACTGTCATGCACTGAATATTTTGATCCTCCTCTACAGGATGTAACACCCACATGATGAATATTCCCACTGTGTCAATGCAGATTGCCTCTTCAATACCTAAGAGGGGAAATCGGCATTGTTTGTTAGCAGAGCTCTGAGTATCTACTTCAACGTTACAGTTAAATGAACTAACATGAATGTTTGTGTCACCTGTATGATAATCAGGAAAAAAGTATTCATTTATTCTCTTAAACTGTACATTTATTAATGTTCCTGAAATGATTTGGGGTTTTAAAGTAGCACACTTGTGAGATAGGACACTCAAGTTTCTCCACAATGGTTGGAAACTGAATGCATGCATTCTCTGTCTGCCTTCCAAGGAATCTGCATCCCTAGCAAATAAGATCAAACTTTTTTTCATTATTACATCATCAAGGATGTACAATGGTGAAGTGATGGAAACCGGTCCACCCAGAAGGCAGGCAGTAAGCAGAGAAATTGTCTAAAGAGAATTAAAAAGCAATAATGATGACCAAAATCAGCCTGCTATTGGCTATTCTAAATAATGTCAAAAATAATATTCTGCAGCCCAAATGCTTTTGTTAGGATAGGTTCTAAATAATTGTGGTTATTGTTGTATTGTTACATATCATCTGATGGCCTTCTTTGCATGTTGTTTATAATTAACCATGTTAATTACATATATACATGCAAGTTCAAGTGTATGAAATACTTTCATCACAATTCCCATGTATTCTTTATATTAGAAATATGCAAAATGCAAGGAATTCTTTTCAAAGGAGAAACAAACTCCAGAGTCAGGAAATCATACTTGATTAATTCAAATTATTATTTTTTAAATCTCATTGTGAAAGAGATATTCTTTGGTAACTTTCATCTGTACTTTTCTAGAAACACATGGGCATTTTAAAACCTCTATCTCATAAAATATAACACACCTTCTTAAGACGGAATTAAGGGAAGTTCTTTGAGAATTTTTTTAAAATATAAATTTATTTACTTTAATTGGAGGTTAATTACTTTACAATATTGTACTGGTTTTCCCATACATTGACATGAATCCACCACGGGTGTACATATGTTCCCCATCCTGAACCCCCCCCCCCCAGCACCCTCCCCATCCCATCCCTCTGGGTCATCCCAGGGCACAAGCCCCGAGCACCCTGTCTCATGCATTGAACCTGACTGGCAATTCGTTTCACATACTATAATATACATGTTTCAATGCCATTCTCCCAAATCATCCCACTCTCATCTTCTCCCACAGAGTCCAAAAGACTGTTCTATACATCTGTGTCTCTTTTGCTATCTCGCATATAGGGTTATCGTTACCATCTTTCTAAATTCCATATATATGCCTTAGCATACTATATTGGTGTTTTTCTTTCTGGCTTACTTCACTCTGTATAATAGGCTCCACGAATCTTTATAAATGCTTTGTACTACCAGACCACCTGACCTGCCTCGTGAGAAACCTATATGCAGGTCAGGAAGCAACAGTTAGAACTGGACATGGAACAACAGACTGGTTCCAAATAAGAAAAGGAGTATGTCAAGGCTGTATAGTATCACCCTATTTAATTAACTTATATGCAGAGTACATCATGAGAAATGCTAGGCTGGAGGAAGCACAAGCTGGAATCAAGATTGCCAGGAGAAATATCAATGACCTCAGATATGCAGATGATACAACCCTTATGGCAGAAAGTGAAGAACTAAAGAGCCTCTTGATGAAAGTGAAAGAGGAGAGTGAAAAAGGTGGCTTAAAGTTCAACATTTAGAAAACGAAGATCATGGCATCTAGTCCCATCACTTCATGGCAAATAGATAGGGAAACACTGGCTGACTTTATTTTTCTGAGCTCCAAAATCACTGCAGATAATGGTTGCAACCATGAAATTAAAAGACACTCTTTGGAAGGAAAGCTATGACCAACCTAGATAATATATTCAAAAGCAGAGACATTCCTTTGCCAACAAAGTTCCATCTAGTCAAGGCTATGGTTTTTCCAGTAGTTATGTATAGATGTGAGAGTTGGACTGTGAAGAAAGCTGAGCACTGAAGAATTGATGCTTTTGAACTGTGGTGTTGGAGAAGACTCTTGAGAGTCCCTTGGACTGCAAGGAGATCCAACCAGTCCAACCTAGAGGAGATCAGTCCTGGGTATTCATTGGAAGGACTGATGTTGAAGCTGAAACTCCAATATTTTGGCCACCTGATGCAAAAAGCTGACTCATTGGAAAAGACCCTGATGTTGGGAAGGATTGAGAGCAGGAGGAGAAGGGGACGAGAGGATGAGATGGTTGGATGGCATCATCGACTCAATGGACATGAGTTTGGATGGACTCCGGGAGTTGGTGATGGACAGGGAGGCATGGAGTGCTGTGGTTGATGGTGTTGCAGAGTGACTGAACTGAACTGATTTCATCTTTCAGCCTAAATTTTCATAAAGATAAATTTTTGACTACAATTTATTACTCAATAAATTCTGTAGAATTATTTTAACTAGGTATTCTAAGGAAGTTTGTTTTACTGAAAGAACGATTAGTTTGCCTATAGCATAACCATCAGTAGCTCTGCATATATATAAATTTTAAACTAATTTTACCCATTTCCACTCACAAATAGAAGTGATTTTTAAATTTTTGAGTCTTTAATTAATGAAAAACTAAAAATCTAAAAGAAAAATGAACAAAACCGGAGATATGAAAAAGAAAAGTGTCATGAAGGACAAAATTATCTTAGAAATAATTCCTCAAGCACATGGTGACCAAGTGATATTTAACTCAAATGAAAATGGAATAGATTATTGAAAAAAGTCAAGAAAATACCCAAAAGAATGAAATCTAGATAAAGGAAAGACTAAAATGGGGTGGAAATATAAGACAAAAAAGAAGGAATAATATTTGCATAAGACTAGTCCATGAAGAAAAAACAACAATATTTTAAATCTATAATCCAAGAAAGCTTTGCAATAAGAAAAGAACAACTGTATATAACTATGGAAAGACCCCCAATGAGTAAATAAGCAAATTAACCCAAAACTATCAATCCTAACACATATTCTAGAAAATGACTCAACTTCAACAATGAACAAAAAATCTTCAGTGCTTCCAGGAATCTGTATGTACATGTGTGTAAGTGTAAGACTAGAAAAGACGTAGGGAAGGCAGTCCACTCCAGTATTCTTGTCTGGAGAATTCCCGTGGGCAGAGAAGCCTCACAGGCTAGTCCGAGGGGTCCCAGAATCAGACACAACTGAGTGACTAAGCACAGCACAGTAAAAATGGGAAAAAGGGTAGAATACAATTATGAACAGTATATGTGACATTATAGAAGTATTGCAATTAAAAGTGGAAAATGAGAGTAAAGAACAGAGCAGAAGAATCTCATTGTTGCTGTGCAGGCAATTAGTTTGAGTAAAGGATAATATTAAACCTAGACAAATATTATAAAATATTGAATAATAAAACAGGGAACTTTTTAAAAAGGCTAAAATTATGTACATACTACAGTGGAAACAGTGACAGACTTTATTTTCGGGGAGTCCAAAAATCACTGCAGATGGTGACTGCAGCCATGAAATTAAAAGGCGCTTGCTCCTTGGAAGAAAAGTTATGACCAACCTAGACAGCTTATTCGGAGAAGGCAATGGCACCCCACTCCAGTACTCTTGCCTGGAAAATCCCATGGATGGAAGAGCCTGGTAGGCTGCAGTCCATGGGGTTGCTAAGGGTTGGACATGACTGAGCAACTTCACTTTCACTTTTCACTTTCATGCATTGGAAAAGGAAATGGCAACCCACTCCAGTATTCTTGCCTGGAAAATCCCAGGGATGAGGGAGTCTGGTGGGCTGCCGTCTACGGGGTTGCACAGAGTCAAACATCACTGAAGCAACTTAGCAGCAGCACCAGCAAACAGCTTATTAAAAAGCAGAGACATTCCTTTGTCAACAAATGTCCATCTAGTCAAAGCTATGGTTTTTCCAGTAGTCAAGTGTGGATGTGAGAGTTGGACTATAAAGAAAACTGAGTGTTGAAGAATTGATGCTTTGGAACGATGGTGTTGGAGAAGACGCTTGAGAGTCCCTTGGACTGCAAGGAGATCCAACCAGTCCATCCGAAAGGAAATCGGTCCTGAATATTCATTGGAAGGACTGATGCTGAAGCTGAAACTCCAACACTTTGACTACTTGAACTGACTCATTTGAAAAGACTCTGGTGCTGGGAAAGATTGACGGCAGGAAGAGAAGCGGACAACACAGGGTGAGATGGTTGGATGGCATCACCGACTCAATGGACATGAGTTTGAGCAAACTCTGGAAGTTGGTGATGGACAGGGAGACCTGCTGTGCTGCAGTCCATGGGATTGCAAAGAGTCACCCACAACTGAGCAACTGAAGTGAAGTGAAGTGAAGGGAAGTGAAAGTCGCTCAGTCGTGTCTGACTCTTTTAGACCCCATGGACTATACAGTCCATGGAATTCTCTAGGCCAGAATACTAGAGTGGGTAGCCTTTCCCTGCTCCAGGGGATCTTCCCAACCCAGGGATCTAACCCAGGTCTCCCGCATCGCAGGCGGATTCTTTACCAGCTGAGCCACAAGGGAAGCCCCAACTGAAATGAACTGAACATTAAAAATACTAGAGTCTACAAACTACTAATAAAAATCATGTAAATACAATACAAACTTTAATTATGAAAATTTATGTAAGTTGAGAACAAAATACACGTAAAAAAGAAATAGCAAATATAGCACAGATGATTATAAAATACCTTGACAGAACGGAGAACATAGTAACTCATTTATTAAAAAAAAAAAAGTTTTCAATTTAGTTCATAATGTAACACTCTCTTATTCTGTGCACTAAAAACATATTTTGTTATTGTTCAATCACTAAGTCATGTCTGACTCTTTGCAACCCCATGAACAGCACGCCAAGCTTTCCTGTTCTTCACTGTCTCCCTGGAGTTTGCCCAAGCTCATGTCCATTGAATCAGTGACGCTATCTAAACATCTCATCTCTGCCACCCCCTTCTCCTATTTCCCTCAAGCTTTCCCAGCATCAGGGTCTTTTCTAATGAATCAGTTTTTTTGCATCAGGTGGCCAAAATACTGGAGCTTCAGCTTCAGCATCAGTCCTTGGAATGAAATGTTCAGATGATTTAGGATTGATTGGTTTGCTGCTGTTGCTTAAAACAAATGAATTCTGAAAAGCTAAAATTAAAGAGAAGGACAAAGACTTTTAGGCAAATGGAAACATAAAAAAGGAGGTATTGTGATTCAGACTAGAAATCCAAGGCAAAATATACACTAAACCTGACCCCAAAAGGAATATTTTAATGTTAAAAGTCACCATTTGCAATGAAGATATATCACAGAAACTACAAGAAAGGTAAGGAGACAGATACAAAAATATAAGTAATAGGTGGTTTTTATATTCCTTTCTCAAAATAAGACAAGATGAGTAAATAAAAATAAATAACTATATAGAAGGCCTATGTAACATACTCAGTACAGTGGATTTTACTGACATCAATCAACCTTTGCACTCTAATAATTAAAGGGATACCTTCTTCTTAACTAATTACATTTGGAAATTCATCATATATTGCCATACAAAGAAATTAAGAAATTATTGAATTCCATAAAGTAGGCAAGTCAAATAACAATATCTCATCAAAATGTAATAAAACTAGTAATTATTAAGAAACCTGGAAACTATCAGCCAACTCAAAATTAAAAAGGAAATTAAAAGGCTAATACTAAACTACCAAGGTAAAAAGAAAGTAAACTAAATTACCTACATTTATGACATGTGTCAAGGCAATGATGAGAAAATTAATGGTATTAAATACATTTTTAATAAAAATTAAGGCATTAAATAAACAATGAAACTTTAGTATTTTATAAAAATCTTAACCAAAATTTTAATTTGTAATAAATTAAATATAATTGTGAACTCAAAAATAAGAAAAAGAATAAGTAAATCAGAAGAAAGCAAAATGGAAGAAATAATTGAAATTTTAAAATAAAATGTAATGAAATAGAGAAAGAAAAATAATAGACCTATTTAATGTATTAAAATTCTGTTTCAGGATTTGTTTCCTTTGTTGTTTTTAAAGTAACCAATGAAACAAATTATCATGTAATTTTCCCAAGAAAAAATGAGAAAGTACAAATACAAAAATGAGAAATGTCAAAAGGGAGATAGTCATTTGAAAAGAAACTATTTTAAAAAATCATAAAAGACTACTTTGCAACACACTTTACAAATAACTTTCAATGAATGATTAAATAAACATCACCGTTTGGCAAACACCACAACAATAATTGTTTCAGGCAAGAATTAAAGATTCATGATGAACTTTGTAAGTTAAGTAAGATGAAAAGGGATATTTATATAGTTTCCAATTGTAAAGAGGATAGTGTAACTTTATAGTGAAGAAACTGAGTCACACCCATCAGTCAAAGCAATAAAAATTAGCACCCAAAATGAAACAAATCAACGTCATGCTACCATGATACACTGAGAAACGTGGGTCATCACTTTTATAGTGCTCTTGTCAGAAGTACACAACTTGAATTTAGTCATGAGGAAACATCAGACAAGGCAGATTGATAGACATTCCATAAAATAATCCTTCAGAATTATAAAACTAAGATAGTCCTGAAAGACAAAGATAAGAAACTATCCTAGATTGAAAACAGACATAACAGCATAGAGCAGTGTTATTCTGGAGTGTATTCTGATCTATAAAAAGAAAACTGAAAGGACAATTGATGAAATTTGAATAGATTCTGTAAAAGTAGTTTAGAGATATACCATTATTAACTTTCTGGTTTTGATAATTGAATTATGATTCAGGAAGGTGTTTATATTTGAGGATTGTGGGCTCATATAATGGAGACCTTTGTTATCAGCTTTTGCAAATTTACTGTGTCTGATTTCATTTCCAAACAAAAAGTTAAAAACTAAAAGCAGATTAGAAAAATGAACTTAAGGAAAGAAAATCTTTGTTAACTCATTAAAAATGTAGAATCTCTTAAAAACAATAAATTTATAAATTTTGCATTGGGGCAGACTTTCTTTTTTTCTAGATAAATTAAAGAATTGAGCAATTTAATGATTGTGTGTGTGTGTGTGTGTGTGTGTGTGTGTGTGTGTGTGCACTAAGCTGTGTTCAACTCTTTGTGACCCCATGGACTGTAGCCTACCTGGCTCCTCAGTCCATGGGATTTCCCAGGCAAGAATACTACAGTGGGTTGCTATTTCTTTCTCTGGGGAATCTTGCCCATCCACAATTTAGTGACGAGGTTAACTAAATAATACTGATATGGCAAAGAACACATTTTTATTTCTGGAATAAAAGTCAAGAGGAAAACTAATTTAAGAATGAGAATTTGTTAATATATAGATTTGGGGCAATAATTTGACATAAGCATAACATACTTTCAGGAGATATAAAAATAATCTACCTGAGGAAAAGTGAAAATACGTGGTAGGTGCATTTCAAGTAACTTTAAATAAAGATTGGATCTTTTTTGTTGACTAACCGATAGAAGTTTAAATCATCCAATTATTTTTTTTTTTAAACTGGAGGAAAATTGCTTTACAATGTTGTGTAGGTTTCTGATATATCCTGTCCCTCTTGAGCCTCCCTCCCCTCCTACCATTGCCCCCTCTAGATTCTCAGGTCATCACAGAGTGCCAGGCTGGGCCCCCTGTGCTATGCAGCAGCTTCCCTCTAGTTATATATTTTACACATGGGAGTTTATATATGTCAAAGCTACTTTCTCAATTTGTTTCACTCTCTCCTTCCCCTGCTGTGTCAACAGGTCTGTCCTCTACATCTGCACATGGAGGCAACCTAGATGTCCATCGACAGATGAATGGATAAAGAAGACATGGTACATATATGCAATGGAATATCACTCAGCCATAAATAGAAACAAATTGAGTCAGTTTTCCTGAGGTGGATGAACCTAGAGATTGTTATACAGAATGAAATTAAGTCGGAAAGGGAAAAACAAATATTGTATATTAACACAGATATATGATATCTAGAAAAAATAGTACTGAGGAACCTGTTTTCAGGGAAGGAACAGGTCATCCATTTTTAGCTATTGACTGGTCAAAAATTTCACCTGGATTTTTGTTAGATGTTATGAAGAAACAAATGTTATGAAGTCCAAATGGACTTTTTGGTCATCCCAATACTTATTTTACATTATTGTTTAAAAAACATATATGATATGTGTTGATATGATTGTTTTGCATTGAAAAGGACAAAAGTCTTACCAAAATATCACTTCAATTTTTTTTTTTTTAATTTATGGGAGAAGAATAGATAAATTGAAGGCATAATAAAAAGTTTTAATTATTCAGTTTCCTATAAAAGAAACATTTTAAAGGTGAGAAAGAATATGTTCTTGATGGTAGTTGTACCCTAGGAAGCTTTATTTAAACTATTTATTGTGAATTTATGAAAACTATATAGTTCTAAAGCCACAAATCCATTGTGAACTACCAATTTAAGGAACAAAGCATCTTAAATTTATATTTGAAATCTATATTTTTAAAAGTGTTAATAAAGGGTTCTCTCTAGCTGACAAAGGTCAGTCTGGTCAAAGCTATGGATTTTCCAGTAGTCATTTATGGATGTGAGGTTGGACTATAAAGAAAGCTGAGTGTCAATGAATTGATGCTTTTGAATTGTGGTGTTGGAGAAGACTCTTGAGAGTTCCGTGGACTGCAAGGAAATCAAACCAGTCAATCCTAAAAGAAACCAGTACTGAATTAGAAGGACTAATGCTGAAGCTGAAACGCCAGTACTTTGGCCACCTGATGTAAAAAACAGACTCACTGGAAAAGACCCTGATGACAGAGGGGATCTCAGAGGATGAGACGGTTGGATGGCATCACCAGCTTGATGGACATGAGTTTGAACAAGCTCCGGGAGTTGGTGAAGGATAGGGAAGCCTGGCGGAGAAGGCAATGGCACCCCACTCCAGTACTCTTGCCTGGAAAATCCCATGGGTGGAGGAGCCTGGTGGGCTGCTGTCTATGAGGTTGCACAGAGTTGGACACAACTGAGCAACTGAACTGAACTAGCTGACAAATTACTGTATGCCACCTTCAATCTAGTTAATTATACTGGAAAAAAAGGCTTTCTCTCATTTATACTTGCAATCCAACTGCAGGCAATTGAGTTTGGCTTCTACTGTTTCTCTTAAGAGTCAAAGGATTTTAAAACCATGCATTATAGCGCAGCATTAAGGGTGATGCACTGCAATTCCCCATACACAAAGTGCAGTCAGAGGATATAAAAGCAAATCACTTGAGATAAAATGAAACAATTTTTAAACAAATCTTGTTTAAGAACCATGAGCATACAGTAAAATCCTCAATGCCCAATGCAAAATATGAGCACACAGTTTGTCTATAAGGCCAGGCTCTTAAAATTGGCAGGCTTTAGATCAATATTTATCATGGAATTAAGAGATACTCCCTAAATGTGGCAAACTTCTCATGCAAAACGCACAATGACAGTCCATAAAATACATTGAATTCATTAGAAATGCTAGTCATATAACCAGGACATCATCTACCTGCCCGTTAAGAAAGACAACAGCAGGTCATTATCATCAGCAATAATTATCATCAGGAGCAAGGCTGAAGAACACCTGCCAAGCGTTCATCAAAACACATCATATTTTAGCTTGAATATGGAGAACAATATTCATATTTTTCTTAGTGAATATACAGCAATGTCAACCCAAGTCTTCAGGAAAATTATTTCAATCAACTATTAGGAAAACTGAAATAATCTCATGATTGTAACCTGAATGAAGTCTTGGTCAAATCATATTTTTCACACGTTTTCAGAAAGACAGGCTTATAAAGGGATGTATTTTTAAAAATTCCTTTCTATCTTAGGGTACATATTTAAAAACATAGCAACATTGACATATATACATTACTGTGTGTAAAATAGATAGATAGTGGGAAGCTTCTGTACAGCGTAGAGAGCTCAGGTAGGTCCTCTGTGATGACCTAGAGGAGTGGGATGGGGGGGGTGGTAGGAGGGAGGTTCAAGAAGAAAGGGCTATATGTATAGGTATAGTTGATTCACATTGTTGTACAGTAGAAACTAACACCCCATTGTAAAGCAATTATATCCCAATAGAAAATAAATAAACAAAATTTTAAAAATAAATAGAACAGTTGACATCTACAACACTCATATGCTGGAAGAAAGCAACAATGTCCATAAGCTGTTTTGGGAAGGATGGTAGTTACAGAGATCATTTTTAAACGTTGATCTTCTGTTTGTAAAGCCAAAATAAATTACCCAGAATTCTTTAGCATTTGCCACACTTAGTAGGGTGAACTATCTGTATTTTCTGTGTTGCTTGTAGTCCTAGCCCAGTTATTAAATGCCCAAGTTTAGTTATATGATGTCCATCCTATAACGCATACTACAGGGCATCCCGTGACTCATCAGTTTTGAAAAATTACCAACTAATTGACAGATATCCCAATACTATTCTCCTTAGCCCACGTGTATGTTTGAGGCACATGCATGACTTTTTCCTTCACATCACTTGAGGAAAATAAGCCCGTTATTGGAGAAACAAAAAGAAGTTATCTCGAGTCCACTGTGAACCTTGTTAGTTACATCATGTCGACTAACCAGCAGTATTGGCATTACCCAGAGGATTGTTGGAGATGTAGGTGAGGCCATCTTAGCTTTACAGCTTCCACATCTTAAGATCTGAAGCAATTCAAATGCACAGTTTAAGAAGCAGTGGTTGACAGGGTGCCTGGACAGAAAGCTACTTGAACCCCAGCATACTTCCCCTCTGGATGCATATGAGCTATGGGAAATGCCAAGTTAATGGCTCCTTCTAGCATGGCTAGGCATTGTTAGCATCCGTATCTCCAAGCCAAAGATAACTGATGGAGGAGGATTTATCTTCCAAACAAATTCCTAATGAGGTCAACATAAAACACTCGAGTGCTTGCTATGGCCACAGTGCCTCTCCCAGCTCCTCTGATCAACAGTCTTCACTCTTGAAGCAAGTATGTAAGAAACCAGGATGAGGAGGAGTATTAGGTGTATCTCCTTGACTTCCTTCCAGAAAGGGCCCATCCACAACTGGGAATGCACTGACTGATCAAAGACTTTCTTATTTAGACAGACTCACTTTATGAACAAGACTATCCTTTTGGATGGATAGATTAATTTCAAAATCTTTTTTATTTTCCTTCATGATACAGTATGAGCTAGAGCACCTATTCAGATGTATCACTGAGTCTATTTCCACCTTCCTCCCCTAGGATGGGCCAGGGAAAGGGCTGTAGGGGTCAGGCTCAGTAGATGGGACATGAAAATTGTTATTGGCAAAGGAAGATTTCCGTAAAACTGGATTCAAGATCTTCTTTCTCCTTCTCTAAAATAGGTAATCATGATAAGATATTTAAGAAACTTACTGCCCTTAACACTAAGTTTGCAAGCTACTGTTGTTGCAAAGCTACTTTGGTGATCTTTCCTTCTTTTCAGGTTTCCAATATGAACAAGCTGTCCACCATAGAGTCTTTAAATGGCTCTTATGATCACCAGATATGCAGATGACACCACCCTTATGGCAGAAAGTGAAGAGGAGCCAAAGAGCCTCTTGATGAAAGTGAAAGAGGAGAGTGAAAATGTTGGCTTAAAGCTCAACATTCAGAAAAATAAGATCATGACATTTGGTCCCATCACTTCATGGGAAGTACATGGGGAAACAGTGAAAACAGTATCAGACTTTATTGTTGGGGGCTCTAAAATCATTGCAGATGGTGATTGCAACCATGAAATTAAAAGATGCTACTCCTTGGAAGGAAATTTATGACCAACCTAGATAGCATATTAAAAAGCAGAGACATTACTTTGCCAACAAAGGTCCGTCTAGTCAAGGCTATGGTTTTTCCAGTAGTCATGTATGGCTGAGAGAGTTGGACTGTGAGGAAAGCTGAGCACCAAAGAATTGATGCTTTTGAACTGTGGTGTTGGAGAAGACTCTTGAGAGTCCCTTGGACTGCAAGGAGATCCAACCAGTCCATTCTAAAGAAGATCAGTCCTGGGTATTCAATGGAAGGACTGATGCTAAAGCTGAAACTCCAGTATTTTGCCCCCTCACGAGAAAAGTTGACTCATTGGAAAAGACTCTGATGCAGGGAAGGATTGAGGGCAGGAGGAGAAGGGGACAACAGAGGATGAGACTGCTGGATGGCATCACCGACTCGATGGACATGACTTTGGGTGAACTCTGGGAGTTGGTGATGGACAGGGAGGCCTGGCATGCTGCAATTCATGGGGTCGCAAAGAGTCGGACACGACTGAGTGACTGAACTGAACTGAACTGATGATAACCACATGAGGAGAAATCATTTTAAAAAGTCAAAATAAAGCAATTAATGAGAAGAGAACAAAAAAGATTTTTCTAATCCAATGAGCATGGAAAAGCAGATAATAGAGGATATAGACCTAGCATTTGCAGAAACATGAGAAAGAAGTAATGCTTTTCTTTGTTTGCTACAAACCCAAAAAATGTCAGGAAAATGTTTAAGCAAAGAGCTAATATGAAATAGGTGAATCATTTTTCCATCGGTAAGAATCATTACAGTTCCTTAATAAAGAGAACTTGCCACTATAATCATTCTATGCACTGCAAAATTGTATACTTCTGATAATCTCTTTGAATCTAATTCTTATAGTCATCAAGCCCTGAGTTACAGTTACTAAGCATTCTTGTATTTAAATATTCGATCATCATCTGATTATCATCAAAAGAAAAAACATCTAAGTAGCTTGCCTTTGTGAATTCAAATGAATAAAGCTTACTTCCTTCTAAGGGCTCCATATAGTACATTACATTATTGGAAGCATTTTGTTATACAACTAGGAACATTCAGCCAATATCAGTATCCATATTACAGTGCATTATTTCCCAGTTAAAGCATTATTATCAGGGTTTTTGTTAATTTTTTATAATTTTACAAGTCAAAAAGGTAAAATCTATGTAAGAAAAAGAAGCGGAAAATATAAATGATGTGAAAATACTGGGAATGAGGAAAGAGATATTTATTGTTTAAAATAATATAAATAGCAAATATCATAAGTACAACGTATCTAAATAATGGGCTAAGAGGCTAATTTCTTTTCAAGCTGAAACATTGTCCTAAAATTCAGGGTTCTCATCCTCTATACTTTGATTCTTTGAAAGGAAGGCATGATTTCTCTAGTAAAAGTCTATGCTTTAAAGACCAACCATGCATTGAAAAAGTGTACAGTCTCACTTGTAGAATAGGAGCAGTTATATTTATTAAAGAAAAATAAAGCAGAACTTAAATTCTAGGTCAACTTGTACTCTGATGTAGGTTACTAACACTTTTTTTCTGCCAGCCATGTGAGACAAAAATAGCAGGCTTGGAGGTGAGGGTCAGAGCCTCAGAGCTAAAAGCCCCTGTTTTGTCGTACACCCTTTGTCTTTCTCCTGTACGTTTATTATGTCAGACTTCCTGCCCCACCTGCAGTCGCTTCCCTGTATCTTTATCCACAACCATTGATTCCCACTGTACATCTCTTTCTTCTCACAGTCATCATTTCTGTCTCCACTCATGCCTTCTGTCCCACAGTGGCATCTGGTCCTCCAGTCCCGGCTTGTACTCCACTCTTGAGGCTTCCCTGGTGGTGCTAGTGTGAGTCCCTGGGTTGGGAAAATCCTCTGAAGGAGGGCACGGCAACCCATTCCAGTATTCTTGCTTGGAGAATCCCATGAACAAAGGAACCTGGCAGGCTACAGAGTCCATAGGCTCACAAGGAGTCAGATAAAACTGGAGCCATTTAGCATGCCCACAGGCATATAATAGATATATGTCAATCCCAATCCCAAGGAATAATCTGCTCAAGATAATGCAGCAACCTAAATGGGAAAATAATTTAGTATACATTTTGAACAAAATTGTTCTTTATTAACCATGGTAAGAATCAATACACTTTCCATCAATACAGTTTTTGAGAATATACTATGTACAGGGAATTATTTTGGGTACTGTTTGGAATATGAAAGTCAGATAGTATAGTTATAAAATTAAGTTTTGTAGAGGAAATAAATACACACGTATGTTTAATAAAATAAAAAGATTGTCTGGAGTATGAGGTGTTGTCAGGAGTAAGGCAGTTCTTTAAGAGGTGAAGATTCATCGATATTACATACATTTCCAGAGACTTAGCATGTACAAACACTTTAAGAAAAGAGAGATGTTAAATTTACTTTATTAATAAGATTTTTTAATCAGTTTTTAGTCTTGATCTTCTTAGCTAGTAAATGAGATATGCAAAACTCGGAACAGTTGTACTATTTCAAACATTATGTTCTTTCACTTATTACAGTTTATAAAGAAGATAATAAATGAATTGATTTTGAAAGAAGAGTGAAAACTGAACATGGAGAATAGAAAGAAGAGAGGGAATTTTGGTTCAGAAGGACATGAGTTGATCTGAAATCAGGAAATTTTAGCGATGATGTAGGTAGTAATGAGTGTTCTTCTCTAGTTGGATATAGAATACATTAAGAAAAGCACAGTGATGGATGTTTGAAAAAGTAGTTTTTGCCCACATCAAAATATCTTTGAATGCTGCTGTGATATGTTTTACTTCACAGGAAATTGGAAAACTTTGCAAGTTTTTGACTAGATAAAAATAAATATATGGAACTGTACTGAAGGAGTACAGGGGAAAGGATGGAAGTAGGTAGATTCTTAAAGAGAGATCATTAGGACAGGAATCAGAGAAAGAGAAGCACGGTTATGAGAAATGAGAAAGCTATTTCAAAGGCAAAGAGAGTCTTGAATAAGCAAAAGGAATATTACTGAACAGTTGTCAGACAGTGTTTAAAATGAAAATTGAGAACAAAAATTAATGAACAAATCATTTGGTAAATTGTTTAATTATAGATTACTATAAGAAAAAACTACAAAATGTTCAAAAATTTAAGAAAAACACAAAGTTAAAACATCATTAAAAACATTGATTAAGTTAGGAATAAAATAAACACAAAGTGATATAATAGCTGAGCTTCTAAAAGAAAAAAAAATTTAAATACTCCATTTGTGTTAGATATGTTCAGTGCTTACAAATAAATGTTTGGATAGGATGCTGATGGAATTGACAAAAATTTTAAAACACATGAAAGAAAGTAAGATAAAAAGTACTGAAAATTTTAAGCCATAAAGACTTTTTGAAATATACACACACAAGTTGTGAGCATCTCATATAAATATTTGGCATATATATATATATATATATAATTGCATTAACCATGGATGTCTGGTCTGGTGTCTTCTGGACATTTGCAAGAATCTCTTTGGGTGTCCACCTAGCTCCTAAACCATAAGTAATGAGACTATTTCAACATTTATAGATAACATTGACCATTTTCTCACAATGTTTCTACAAATTTACGAACCAGTTAGAGTAAGCATGACTTTACTCCACATCCTTATGTTTGTCAGACTTTTTAATTTCTGCCAGTATAGTGGTTAAAGGATATCTCACTGAAGCTTTTTAAAAATATTTCTTTATTTTACTCATTTATTTGGCAGTGCCAGGTCTTAGTTGCAGAATGCAGGATCTTTACTTGCTGCATGCCAACACTTAGTTGTGGCATGTGGAAACTAGTTTCCTGAACAGGGATCAAACTCAGGACCCCTGCATTGGGAGTGCTGAGTCTTAGCCACTAGACAACCAGGGAAGTTCTTCACTGTGGTTTTAAGTTTTGATACCCTAATGGTTTAGGCACCAAGACATATCTGACTCTTACAACCCCATGAACTGTAGCCCACCAGTCTCCTCTGTCCATGGATTTTCCAGGCAAGAATATTGCAGTGGGTTGCCATTTCCTTCTCCAGGGAATCTTCCCAATCCAAGACTGACCTTGGGTTTCCTGCATTTCAGGCAGATTTTTTTTAACCATCTGAGCTACCAGGGAAGTATTTCCTAATTTCTACTAAAGATGATCCATTCTTTTTCTACTGTTTGTGTCATTTTCCTTTGAATTTATAAGATACACGTAGACATATCTATTTAGGTCTTCTTCAATGTTTTCCAATAATTTTATACACCAGAATATTGTATATATTTTGTTAGATTAAGACCTCCGATTTTTTTAAACATTGGGAGTTAACATACTGTCTTTTATAAAAGTATGTTCTCCTTTTTTTTCTGGTAGAGGAAATGTAACTAAACTGATTCTATACACTGAATGTCTAAAACTTTTGCTAAGCTCTCCAATACTAATTTTTTAACCATATTGTTATCAAGATTTCTACTGAAATCATTATGCCATGTGAAAATAGCAACTTGATTTAGTTTCCAATATTTCAATATTTAATAATTTACTTAATAATTCACTTTTTGATTAAATCTCATTTGGCTATGAGGTATATATATATTTCTCCATAAATTGCTATATTTAGTAGCTAATATTCTGCTTAGAATTTTGACCCACATTTATAATTGAGCTTAGTGTACTTTTATTTTAATACCTTGAGCTGATTTTGACATCAGGGCTACCCTAATCTCATAAAGTAGCTGTGGATTCCTTGGTTTTCCTTTTCTGTACATAGTAGATTTAATATCACAATTTGTTCCCGAAATGTTTTTAGAGCCCACTGCTAATGCCATTTCTGAGTTGTTTTACAATGTTGGAAGATTTTTAAACTACTGACTCAATTATTCTAATGGTTATCTACTTCAGGTTTCATATTTCTTATTCAGTTAATTTTGGTAATGTAATTGCCCTCTTCATCTAAGTTTCAAAATGCACTGACATCAGGTTAATAATATCTTCTTATCACATTTATTTCTGCAGCATCTGGCACTATGCCCTCTGTTTCACTCCTAATTTAGTTTCGTTGTATTATCCCTTTTTTAACCCTGATGAACTCTTATAGAAGCTGATCCTACTGATTTTACGTTACACTTAAGAATAAACTTTGGCTAATATGATCCTAAATATCATATATTTGTTTCATTATCTTTTCTGTACTTTTGTTTTCCTTTTATTTTCCTATTTTTATCAACCTTTACCTTTTCTTCATATTAAACCTATACATTTCCTTTTAGTATTACTTTAACTGCATCAATAAATATTGATATGGAGTGCTTTTGTTATTTAACAGCTCTCTAAATCTATCTTAATTTCCATTATGATTTTAAACTCAATAAGAAATTATTTCCTAATATATTGTTTTCTTAATGAGGTGGTATTTGTTTTACTTCATTTTATTATTTAATCATCTTAAGTATATTATTGTCAGTTACATTATCTGAAGGAAAGCAGTCTTGAAATTTGGTCAGGTTTACTCACTGGTGAAAAAAATCCAGGGACTTTCCTGGTGGTCCAGTGGCCCAGTACTTCACCTTCCAATGCAGGGAGTACAAGTTTGATCTCTAGTCATAGGGCTAAGATTCCACATACATCGCAGCCAAAAAAAAAAAAAAAAAAAAAAAAAAAAACACGCACATACCTAAAATGAAGCAATACTGTAAGAACTTTAATAAAGATTTTAAAGATGTCTCTCACAACTACTTAAAACTATGTTGAAGAAGCTCTCAGGATATTTGAAAATGGTAAGCACTTTTCAATTGTTGCATGCAAAATTTTATATGTCATCAATCAATTTTCTATTTCATGAATTTTATTCTTACATTTGTTACTTTCTCTCTTCTGCTTAATGTACAATTTGTTCTTCATTTTCTACATCTTAAGGAGAAAGTTCAGATCATTAGTTCCATAATTAAATTTCTTTTCTTCAGGCATTTTAGTGCTCTACACATTCATTTAAGAAGTACTTTAATTATTTTGCACACATTTTTTCCCACAAATTTGTTGTGTTTATTTTCATTCTCTTAAGAATACTTCTAATGCTTCTTTTTAATATTGTCTTTTACATAGCAGTTATTTAGAAGTATTTTCTAGTTTCTAAATATTAGGACATTTTAAAAATTACTTTTCCGAGTTTTTTTGGTATCAATTACTTTGGTAAGATAAGATATCTTGTATAATTTGAATCTTTCAAACTTGTTTTACAGCAAAAATACTTTCTATCTTGTTAAATATTCCATGTTCACTTTAAAAAGATGTGCATTCTTCTGTTTTGGAGTAGTTTGTTCCATAAATGTCACTTAGGTCAAGTTTGTTTGACAACGTTGTTCAAGTCTTATAAATCATTGCTGAAGTGAAGTCGTTCAGTCATGTCCGACTCTTTGAGATCCCATGAACTGTAGTCTACCAGGCTTCTCTGTCCATGGGATTTTCCAGGCAAGAGTACTGGAGTGGGTTGCCATTTCCTTCTCCAGGAGATCTTCCTGACCCAGGGATCGAACCCAGGTCTCCTGCATTGCAGGCAGACGCTTTACCCTCTGAGCCACCAGGGAAGCGCTAAATCATTGCTAGTTTTCTAAATTGTTATTTTTTAAGCTATTAAGAGCAGAGTGCTGAAGCCTCAGACTGTAGTTTTGTCTTCATCTATTTTCCTCCTATTTCTATAACATTTGCTTCATTTGAGACTTTATTTTGCAATTTATAAATTGCATACACCTTTAGGATTGTCATATCCTTTTGATGAATTAATCATTGTTATCTATTAGTTGCTTTCTGCTGCATAACAAATACATCCAGAATTTAGCATCTTAAAAAACAAAAATATATTATCTCAACAGTACGTGAGTCATAAGCCTGGGCATCTCTCAGTTGGTACCTCTGTCTCAAGATCTGACATGAAATTTCAGTCATATGTTAACACATCTATAGTAGTGGTCACATGTGAAGGCTTGACTGTGGCCCCTCACCAGGTAAGCCTTTCCTTGGGAATACCTCATGACAGAGCTTCTGGTTTCCCCACAGATGATTGAGCAGGAATCTGAAACATAAGCAACTCTCCTTTTAAATCCCAATCACAGAAGCCATGTCACATCAGTCTGATATGTTCTGTTTGATAGAAGCCAGACTCTAAGACCAGCCCACAGTCCAGGGAAAGTAATTACACAAAGACTTGAATACCAGGAATGGTGATGCCTGGAGACCATCTTAAAGGCTGCAAACTTGGTCTTCATCTTGAACCCAGTGTAAGTAAATGCCATTAGGGAAGGAAATAGCCAGCCATCATCAGCTCACCTCAGAAGGTCTCTTTCTCTCTACAATTTTAATTCATCTATTTTCATGGCTTCTGCAGACTTCTGATGTCTTCTGATGTCTTTATGATGTCTTCCGATGTTCTGTAGTACATCAATGTTTTCCAGTTGTTGCACTGAGAGCAATAGTTGCCATTTCCTGCTACATCCTAGCAGAAATAAAATGTTTTATCTTAATATATTCTTCATTCTACAAGTTCAATTTGGTTCCACTTCAAAATTCTTCATTTTGGGGAGTCATTTTCTCCTTATTTATATTTTCAATTTTCTTCTATTTCAGAAAATATGATATATTTTGAAAACTCTGTTGATAAAATCTGCTTAAAAGGGTTGGTGAGGAGGGGCTTCCCTCTTAGTCTAGTGGTTAAGAATCTGCCTTGCAATACAAGGGACACCTGTTTGATCCCTGGTCCAGGAAGACCCCACATGCCACATAGCAACTGAACCCATGTGCCACAATTACAAGCCCTTGTGCCTAGAGCCCACGCCCCACAATAAGAGAAGTCACTGCAGTGAGTAGCCCTCTCACCACAACTAGAGACAAGACCCTTCTCACTCAACTGGAGAAAACCCTTTCACAGCAATGAAGACCCAGCACAGGCAAATATAAATAAATAAATATTTTTTAGAGAGTTGAGGGAAATAATATATCTCAGGCTTTAATATATCTGTAAAAAAAGCAATAATCTTCAGAGGTTAAATATTAAATGAAAACAGGAATTCATAAAGGTAAATACAACCCCGTGCTGTGCTGTGCTGTGGTTAGTCACTCAGCCGTGTCTGACTCTTTCTGATCCCATGGACAGTAGCCTGCCAAGCGCCTCTGTCCACAGGGATTCTCCAGACAAGAATACTGTAGTGGGTTGCCATGCCCTCCTCCAGGGGATCTTCCCAACTAGGGATCAAATCCAGGTATCCCACACTGCAGATGGATTCTTTACTGTCTGATCCACAAGGGAAGCTCATCTATAAGCCTAAACTTGGCTTTTTCTTAAAAATGGCATTACAATTTATGTTTTAATAACTTACACTGTATTGTATTAATTACAAGTAGAAAATATCTTCAAGAAAAGAATGTGTGAAAAGTGAATTGAATAAGAGGGAAGATGTTTTGCAATCCTAAAACAATGTATTCAGAGATCCAGCATCTTTCATATGCCATCCTCTTGAATAAAACATTTTCATCATCCATGAAACAAAATATTTTGGTTTTATAATTAAAAATCCTATAGCCTCTATCTAGCTATTCCAGCTTTCTAATTAGTTTTCCTGTACTTAATGCAGTAATATCACTGGTCATATTTTTACATACTTCATGCTATTCCATATCCCAATACCTTTGCTTGCTGTTTCTCCAGTCTGATAGTTCTGTTTCCCTATTTCTTACAGCTAATTCATGCTATGTATGTGACTGATTAACTTTTATGCCTTCTTGAATTGTGGAAGCCAGAAAGTTAACAGGACATTTCTCTAACTTTTTTTGCCTCTCATGTAAGTCTATTAATGGGGCTTCCTTGGTGGCTCAGCAGTAAAGAGACTGGTTGCAACGCAGGGGCCACAGAAGACGCAAGTCCAATCCCTGGGTCAGGAATATACCCTGCGGGAAGGCATGGCAACCCACTCCAGGAATTCTTGTCTGGAGAATCTCATGGACAGAGGAGCCTGGTGCTCTACAGTCCATGGGGTCACAAAGTTGGACACGACTGAAGTGACTTAGCAAGCAAGTCTGTTAATCTTGTTAACCTTGAGATCAGAACTTAATAACTGAGCAAAAGTGGCAGATTATGACACCGATTTTGTTATAATACAAAGACAGATTTAGCTTCTGAATCAGGCAGGTTCCTGATGGTAGTAGAATAGTATGGTTCTAGAGTGAATACTTGTGTGATCATTTCTCAGAGCAGCAGATGGCTTCCTGATCATAACGGGTATAGCAACTCAATTAACAATCCATTCTTGTAGTACGGTTTCAGAAAAAATTTCTGGAAGCTTACACTAGAGCCTATTTCATCAGTATTCCCAATAATTGAATATCATTTAATGGCCCATGACAAATCCTTTTTTCTTTGAACAATTTGGAGAGAATTACATTCCTTGAATAAAAACCCAAATTGGCACACCTATGCTTTGAAATTTGGCTCAGGTAATGTCTCATCTCATCAATATTTCAGCACATTATTTTACTACATTTTTTGTAAGTCCTCCGCAGAAAGCCATGCTGTATTAACAGTTGATTGCTGAGTATAGACCTGTTTCCCACATTTGACTCTAAACTCCTTGAAACTATACTCCATAATTATAAGGCTAGAATAGGATAATCAAATAGTTAGCTCAGAAATCCAACTAGAGGATTATAAACAGACAGGGAATTTTAAGGTCTTTGGGAGATCCTTATAAATTAATGATCACTCAAGAAAGCAGCTTTGCAAATCCACAAAACCAAGCATGCTTGCTCAGCAATAAAATCATGCAGCAGAAGCATGAGATATACCCCCCAAAATAAAAGAATGACACAAGACCCACATCCTACATATGATCCTTGGGACATGCTCTCTGTACATATAAAAAACTATTCATTTATGGAAAGGTGGCATCTCAAAGCAAATACCTTATTGTACTGAGACCTGAAATAATTTGTCCATAGTGCATTATAGTCCTGACTGGACCATGTAGGGACAAGAAAACTCACCTATCCAACCTGGAGAAGGAGCTGATGATGAAAGCCTGATGTCTACCCTTGAATGCAGAAAAAGTGATCCTTTCTCTCTCCCCACTTTTTCTTTGATATAAAACTGTAGCCCACTAAGTACCTGGGGTTTGACACCATTTTACCCACCCACATGTAAGCCTCACAAGCATCCTATTATAATAAATCAATTCTTACCTATCACTTTGCCTCTTGACAAATTCTATCTGCACTGTCAAGTAAAGAATCAAATCTCTCAGAGGTCCCTGAAACACCACCTAGTGATTTCAATTTCAGATTAATATGAGGGAAATCGTTTAAAATAAACACACAAGGAATCCTTCTGTGGTACAAGGTCCTGATCTACTGGCATTGCTTTCACTTTGCCTCTTTTTTTCATCCATTATATTTTATTAATTTACAGTCAAACACTAGCTCTATTCCTCATTTCACCTCATTCCTCAATTTTTAAAAATATAATGCATTCAGACTTATAGGGAAAAACCATTTGAAATAATCACTTCATACTGTAAGATGTTTGCTTATACTTTCAGCACAAATTTCTTCTCTAATATTTAAAATCATTGTATTGATTGAAATTCACTAATTGAAATTACCATAGTAAGTAGTAGATACTATGAGAAACTGATTTACTTATAAGTCCTATGCAGTAAGTTGAGTTATTCACATTTTGTATTATTCACATTTTATATGAGGAAATTGAAGTTTCTGGAGGGAGCCTCATTAATTTTGTCAATACTCAGTAAGATCTGAAGAAGGAAATTGAAATTAGGTCCAACTAACTCTAAAATCAGCATTATCAATATATCAAGATTTCTCATACAGATGAATCTCTGGAATTTCTACAGATGGATTTCAGTAATTACCAAGGAGGAAGGGGACCTGTAATGTGTGGTGAAACACATCTTCCTGCATCCTAGCTCATACAGCTATACTTTTAAAAATCTATTTTATTTTTTCCAGATTTTATTTATTTATTTATTTTTTTTACTTTACAATATTGTATTGGTTTTACCATACCTCAACATGAATCCGCCACGGGTGTACACATGTTCCCAATTCTGAACCCCCCTCCCACCTCCCTCCCCATACCATCCCTCTGGGTCATCCCAGTGCACCAGCCCCAAGCATCCTGTATCCTGCATCGAACCTAGACTGGCGATTCATTTCTTATATGATATTATACATGTTTCAATGCCATTCTCCCAAATCATCCCACCCTCTCCCTCTCCCACAGAGTCCAAAAGACTGTTCTATACGTCTGTGTCTCTTTTGCTGTCTAGCATACAGGGTTATTGTTACCATCTTTCTAAATTCCATATATATGCATTAGTATACTGTATTGGTGTTTTTCTTTCTGGCTTACTTCTTTCTGTATAATCGGCTCCAGTTTCATCCACCTCACTGGAACTGATTCAAATCAATTCTAAAAATCTATTTTAAATACTGGATTTTGACAAGGATTCTTCTCTTGACCAAACATCAGTTAGCCTTCTCTGAACCCCATTTTCAACAAGACCTTGACCTTGGACTTCTGTGCTTGTCTTCGCATCACTCACTTTCAGCAAAAATCCTGCTAAGTCATTAAGTGAGAATCCCCACCCTTGATATCTGATCACTCTGGTCACCTTCAATCCCCTTAGTTCAGTTTAGCCAGATGGCCTCTAACCCCTGATGTTTCCTCTTAGTGACGTCTCATCTACTGAACCCCACCTGTCTCCTTCCCTATAAATTCCCACTGCCCAGCCTGTATTCAAAATTGAGCCAAGTTCTACACTGATGTGTCCTTTCCTCTTTCAAAATGGTTCTGTTACGGAATCTTCTTACCACTTTAACTGGTTTTAGGCTTCGGTTTTCTTTAACAGTCTCCATGTAAGATGTCATAGGAGGAAAGTATCATATAGCAAAAACTTCCAACCTATGGATGGTTGTTACACATGTATAATATTTCTTCATATAGAGGACTCATAAAATAATTGAGCCTGTGTATTAGCTGTCTGTAAGTTTTGCAGCATTTAATTATTGACTCTAGAATTAGTCATCTTGGATTTTTTTAATAATATGATCATAAGCAATTGAGATTCTAAAAGTGATGTGCTACCTTAATTTCTTTCCAGGTAAAAATGCTTCTAAGACTATCCTGTAGGGAAAAGGAGCAGGCAACTATGTGTGAGAAAAATTTACTTGCAAATCAAGCTTAGCCACTGGTGTTATTAACATAAAAGATATCAGAGCTCTGAATATCTGTTTGTTCAATCAGCCTTTTTTGCTGATTCCCCTGGAAAATCACATTTGCAAATGACCACTACTTTTATGGCTTTGAATTACCTGGTGAGCATATTACTAAGAATTATATAAGCCATTAAGGGCCTTAACATGGTATTATTGAATTACTTTATTGAGCATTTTACTTTAATTTGAGGGTGATTTGTTTAGTATATTATATTGCATTTTGCTCTTAAGATCATCACATGCAAACAATTAGGAACCCTCTAAATCAAGGAATCACAACTTATACATAGGCATTCCATTTAAGATTACACTTGATTTGATATGGTTCTGTATTAGCCCAGAAAATCAATATGAGACTCTGTTTTTTGAAGATTTCTTTGTAGAATGTGCATCTTTAGTCAGAGGTGAGTATTCTATAATTGATATTATGATTGCATTAATTAATATAATATAATAAAATATTTGTTGTTGTTTAGTTGCTAGGTTGTATCCAACTCTTTTTTGATCCTGTGGACCTTAGCATGCCAGGCTTTCCTGTCCTTAGGATTCCCCAGGAAAGATTACTGGAGTGGGTTGCCATTTTCTTCTCCAGGAGATCTTCCCAAGGCAGGGAATGAACCCACATCCCTTACATTGGCGGGCATTAGCAGGCAGATTCTTTACTGCTCAGCCACCAGGGAAGCCTCATGTTTAGAATCCAACTGCCACTGCAGGAGACATTGGCAGATGGACAGGGCTTTGCAATTAAACAACAACAAAGTTAAATGTAGCAATTATGTTAACTGATTTGTAATTAATATAATTATAATTTTCCATAAATTTGAGGCAAGAGGCTAAGCTGTAAATTTCATTAGAGTTTTTTCAAGAACCTAACTCACAGACTTAATTGTACATGTTTATAGGAGTGCAAAAATTGGTAAATTGATCAAGCCCTATCACATATTGAAGAGATTCCAAAATGGTAGGCTTCCACTCAAAGGAAGAAAAAAGCATATGCACCACTGACTGTGTACTGCTCGCAACCAGCCCACACAAAGTGAGCAGATCTCCAGTGCTTGCCCCAGTGGAGATTGTCAATGGCTCTGAAATAGTTCTATTAACTACATCTCTGTCTATCTAAACACAACTTAATTTGCTTCATCACGCCCTGAACTGGCAAAGGGACAATTTGAAAAGCCAGTTTCCTTTCTCTAAGATTATATTCTTTGGGACCTTAAGTTGGGAAACACTCACTCAAGACTGAAAATCTAGATCTTTTCTTTTAAATTCCAATCTGAAGGATAAACCAGGGATTCAAAGTATCTTAATATAGCTAGCAGCAATCCAATAGTGATGCCAGAATCTTTGATCCTTGTAACTGTGACTAGCAAAGATTTAATAGATTAAAAATAATATATTTTAATTCTTCCTTAAAATGTTCATTTCCACTGAGAATTGGATGAAATTGCATTAGGACTACATTGTTTTTGACATATACTAGTTTAACCACCATACACATGTTATCTCATTTACAATACTGATTGATCTATAGTCATACCTTTCATTTTCAAATGAAGAAAATGTATTTCACGAATTGAGGTATTTCTCTCATAGATTCCATACATCCAGAAGAAGCAAACTCCAATGGGCTTCATGAAATGTGGAATTAAGTCCACCACATTTTGTCTCACAGAAGATCCTAGATATGTCTTTGTTTCTCCATTTCTCCTGAATTTTCATAGTAAGAGGAAGCCCAATGTAATGGTTAGACTGAAGGCTCCAGAATAAGATTGTATAGGTTCCAATTCTTGGCCATTTACATACTAGAACTGTGAGTTTAATACAGTGATTTAACTATTCCATGCATATGTTTCTTTACCTGTGAAATACAGAAAACAACAACCCCTAACAAGTAATGGTGGTTGAGACAATTAAGTTAAATTCACACAAGTAATGCACTGAGATCCATATACAGTAATTTTCCTATATATGAACCTTCAAGTTGTGAATTATCAAAGACTGCAATACATGTTCACATATCCAATCATATAAGTTAGTTCATGTGTCTTGTATATATTGTTACATGCGTGCTTTCTCTACAAGTAGTCATGCTTCTATGTACTTAACTATGCAGTGCTATTTTTTGTGTTTGTTTGCTTTTCATGTATTATTTGTGTAAAAAGTATTATAAACCTATTACAGTACACTACAACATACCCTATTGTGTTAGCTGCATGTCTAGGCTAACTCTGTCAGACTTAAATCAGACTTACGAAAACTCTCCCAGAATGGAACCTGTTCATATGTAGGGGACTGACTGTAAATTAAGACTGACGATAACAGAGAGCTTGACTGACTTTGCTCAGTAAGTCATTAGAGGTGGATAATGGTGCTATAAAAAATCCAATATACATGTTTGTTGGACCATTCTTTGCATGTGACTTCTGTTATCATGAGTGCAGGATGAGCATTGCCAATTAATATGTGTGCCTACATATATGACTTTACACACAGAAAGAAGAGAGTTAGCCAAGAAGCAAAAGGAGGTCCTCTAGAGAAGAATAAAGTTTATATCTCATCAGTAAGAACAGATTTAAATGTGTAGCCTAGCTGCAGAGAGGCTGAGTAATAAATGTTTTAGTTTTATAGCTTCTATGGGAGAGAAAGAGAGATGAGTAGGCTATGTTCAGACTGAGTGTTGAATAAGTCAACAAAATGCACTATAGGTACATGGTAAGAGTGTAATAAATGTTAGTAACAAAAGCCATGTCTTCTCCCTAAACATCTTGAATTAGATTACTAAGCTTATTCGTAAACACTTAGTCCAGAGTTTATTTGCAGTTGTGATTCAGTTAATTAGCTCAGCTTTTTGTGATCCCAATCTAAGCTTCCAGGAGAGCAATGTTTATTTCTACAGTAATCAACTTTCTGTTCCTAAGCTGGATATCTTCAGACTAGTTTATGCAATATGGTTCTAATGATGTTTCTAAAACAACCATATATGCTGGGACTGGTGTTGAATAGTGTTTGGGGGAAAGCAGGTATCTGTAACAAAGGACATGTGTTATATCTCCCAGAATATATGTAAAATTGATGGTCATTTCAGTTGGTAGTTTCTAAGATATCAGAGAACAAGCGAGATTTAGCTTATTGTACCTGGTATATCACAAAATGGATTAGAGAAATGGCCATTAGAATGTTTGTTGATATTATTATTTCTGCAATATAACCATGAAACATTGTCTCAGACTCCAATAGCTTACTTATATGTGAAAAGATATATTGCTACAAGTCTATTATGCTTATGCCTAATATGTTAAATGTCCTAGCTCTTCAAAACATCAGCTATCAATTTAATTTGCACAAAATATAATGTTAATTACATGTCTGACTTAAAATTTATGCTCTCTCAACAATAAATAATTCAAATACTTTAAAGTATATAAGTAATTAGTGTTACTGGAGAAATCTGACCACATATTTTAAAATTGAATCTAATACATAAAAGGAAATTTTAATTTTATTTCATTAATTTATAATCATAAAAGAATCAACTCACTTTCTCATCCTATATATCTTTTTCTTTAACTTAATACAACATAATAATTTTTCTAATATATATTGTTTTTAATATGTCAAATGCACTTTCCAATGATATCACTGGAAAGGACATCTGACATATTAAGAACATCCTATGACTATTAGCAAAATCATGGTTGTTTATTATTTTAAAAGTGATACATGAAATACAAGAGTGCAATTATGTAACATATGTACATACATAGTAAAATAAATATACATGTATATATAATAGGTTGTTTTTCCTGTAGCATTTCCCATGGTCTGGATGTTGCTGATTGAATTCACTTGGTGCAGCTTCATATTCTTCTTCTCTAGGAAGTTTTTCGTGGTTTTCATGTCTAGAGATTTGATCAAATATAGGTTTGATTTCTTTGTAAGTCTACATAATAGATGGTACTTTAAATTCTATAAGAAAGCATGTAATGAGTAGCTGTCTCTTTATGGTCTCCGCCCTGATATGTTTATATCATTTGACCTATTGTATCATTCAGTTCAGTTCAGTTCAGTCGCTCAGTTGTGTCATTATTTCATTAGAAGTGGAAAAATGGAGATATTTTAATTTTCTTTTATAACTAGAAACCATCTATAAAGAAAACATCCCTTCATCAGTACTGAGTAAATTTGAGATGATATTCATGAAGGAAAGGCAGAATAAGTACTCACTTTTCCGAAGGGGCAAAAGTGAGCACTGAAAGAGAAACTCCCCACGTCCAAGGAGTGGTGGCTGCGCGGGTGCAGGAGGGCCTAGAGGAGATATTCCACATTCAAGGTCAGGAGGGGTGGCGGTGAGGAGATATCCCTCATCCAAGGTAAGGAGCAGTGGCTGCTCTTTGCTGGAGCAGCCGTGAAGAAATACCCCACGCACAAGGTAAGAGAAACCCAAGTAAGACAGTAGGTGTTGCAAGAGGGCATCAGAGGGCAGACACACTGAAACCATACTCACAGAAAACTAGTCAAACTAATCACATTAGGACCACAGCCTTGTCTAACTAAATGAAACTAAGCCATGCCTGTGGGGCAACCCAAGACGGGCAGGTCATGGTGGAGAGGTCTGACAGAATGTGGTCCACTAGAGAAGGGAATGGCAAACTACTTCAATATTCTTGCCTGGAGAACCCCATGAACAGTATGAAAAGGCAAAATGATAGGATACTGAAAGAGGAACTCCCCAGGTCAGTAGGTGTCCAATATGCTACTGGAGATCAGTGGAGAAATAACTCCAGAAAGAATGAAGGGATGGAGTGAAAGCAAAAACAATACCCAGTTGTGGATGTGACTGGTGATAGAAGCAAGGTCTGATGCTGTAAAGAGCAATATTGCATAGGAACCTGGAATGTCAAGTCCATGAATCAAGGCAAATTGGAAGTGGTCAAACAGGAGATGGTAAGAGTGAACGTCGACATTCTAGGAATCAACGAACTAAAATGGACTGGAATTGGTGAATTTAACTCAGATGACCATTTTATCTACTCCTGCAGGCAGGAATCCCTTAGAAGAAATGGAGTAGCCATCATGGTCAACATAAGAGTCCAAAATGCAGTACTTGGATGCAATCTCAAAAATGACAGAATAATCTCTGTTTGTTTCCAAGGCAAAACATTCAACATCACAGTAATCCAAGTCTATGCCCCAACCAGTAACGCTGAAGAAGCTGAAGTTGAACGGTTTTATGAAGACCTACGAGACCTTTTAGAACTAACACCCAAAAAAGATGTCCTTTTCATCATAGGGGACTGGAATGCAAAAGTAGGAAGTCTAGAAACACCTGGAGTAACAGGTAAATTTAGCCTTGGAATACGGAATGAAGCAGGGCAAACTCTAATGGAGATTTGCCAAGAAAATGCACAGTCATAGCAAACACCCTCTTCCAACAACACAAGAGAAGGCTCTACACATGGACATCACCAGATGGTCAACACCAAAATCAGGTTGATTATATTCTTTGCAGCCAAAGATGGAGAAGCTCTAACAGTCAGCAAAAAAAGACCAGAAGCTGACTGTGGCTCAGATCATGAAGTCATTATTGCCAAATTCAGACTTAAATTGAAGAAAGTAGGGAAAACCACTAGACCATTCAGGTATGACCTAAATCAAATCCCTTATGATTATACAGTGGAAGTGAGAAATATAATTAAGGGACTAGATCTGATAGGTAGAGTGCCTGATGAGCTATGGAGGGAGGTTCGTGACGTTGTACAGGAGACAGGGATCAAGACCATCCCAAAGAAAAAGAAATGCAAAAAAGCCAAATGGCTGTCCAAGGAGGCCTTACAAATAGCTGTGAAAAGAAGAGAAGTGAAAAGCAAAGGAGAAAAGGAAAGATATAAGCATCTGAATGCAGAGTTCCAACGACTAGCAAGAAGAGATGTCCAAAGACTAGCAAGAAGAGATAAGAAAGCCTCCTCACCGATCAATGCAAAGAAAGGAAACAACAGAGGAAAACAACAGAATGGGAAAGACTAGAGATTTCTTCAAGAAAATTAGAGATGCCAAGGGAACATTTCATGCAAAGATAGGCTTGACAAAGGACAGAAATGGTATGGACCTAAGCAGAAGATATTATGAAGAGGTGGCAAGAAAACACAGAAGAACTGTACACAAAAAGATCTTCATGACCAAGATAATCATGATGGTGTGATCACTCACCTAGAGCCAGACATCCTGGAATGTGAAGTCAAGTAGGCCTTAGAAAGCATCCTACGAGCAAAGCTAGTGGAGGTGATGGAATTCCAGTTGAGCTGTTTCAAATCCTGAAAGAAGATGCTGTGAAAGTGCTGCACTTAATATGCCAACAAATTTGGGAAACTCAGCAGTGGCCACAGGACTGGAAAAGGGCAGTTTTCGTTCGAATCCCAAAGAAAGGCAATACCAAAGAATGCTCAAACTACCGCACAATTGCACTCATCTCAACGCTAGTGAAATAAAACTCAAAATTCTCCAAGCCAGGCTTCAGCAATACATGAACCATGAACTTCCAGATGTTCAAGCTGGTTTTAGGAAAGTCAGAGGAACCAGAGATGAAATTGCCAACATCTGCTGGATCATCAAAAAGCAAGAGAGTTCCAGAAAACCATCTATTTCTGCCTTATTGACTATGCCAAAGCATTTGGCTGTGTGGATCACAATAAACTGTGGAAAATTCTGAAAGAGATGGGAATACCAGACCACCTGACCTACCTCTTGAGAAACCTATATGCAGGTCAGGAAGCAACAGTTAGAACTGGACATGGAACAACAGACTGGTTCCAAATAGGAAAAGGAGTACATAAAGGCTGTATATTGTAACCTTACTTATTTAACTTCTATGCAGAGTACATCATGAGAAACGCTGGGCTGGAAGAAGCACAAGCTGGAATCAAGATTGCCGGGAGAAATATCAATAACCTCAGATATGCAGATGACACCACCCTATGTCAGAAAGTGAAGAGGAACTAAAAAGCCTCTTGATGAAAGTGAAAGAGGAGAGTGAAAAAGTTGGCCTAAAGCTCAACATTCAGAAAACGAAGATCATGGCATCTGGTCCCATCACTTGATGGGGAAACAGTGGAAACAGTGTCAGACTTTATTTTTTTGGGTTCCAAAATCACTGCAGATGGTGAGTGCAGCCATGAAATTAAAAGACCCTTACTCCTTGGAAGAAAAGTTATGACCAACCTAGATACCATATTCAAAAGCAGAGACATTACTTTGCCAACTAAGGTCCATCTAGTCAAGGCTATGGTTTTTCCAGTGGTCATGTATGGATGTGAGAGTTGAATTGTGAAGAAAGCTGAGCACCAAAGAATTGATGCTTTTGAACTGTGGCATTGGAGAAGACTCTTGAGAGTCCCTTGGACTGCAAGGAGATCCAACGAGTCCATTCTGAAGGAGATCAACCCTGGGATTTCTTTGAAAGGAATGGTGCTAAAGCTGACACTGCAGTACTTTGGCCACCTCATGTGAATAGTTGACTCATTGGAAAAGACTCTGATGCCGGGAGGGATTGGGGGCAGGAGGAGAAGGGGAAACAGTGGATGAGATGGCTGGATGGCATCACTGACTCGATGGACGTGAGTCTGAGTGAACTCTGTGAGTTGGTGATGATCAGGGAAGCCTGGCATGATGCAATTCATGGGGTTGTAAAGAGTCAGACACGACTGAGTGACTGAACTGAACTGAACTTTTCCCCCCTTAGTTGTTAGTTTTCAAAGGAATGAATGACTTGACTGCTTAAGAAAGTAATGAGCAAACTTTTCTTACAAAGGGCCAGAGAGTAAACATTTTAGACTGTGCAATCCATACTTTTTCTCAATCACTACTATTCAACTCTTCTTTTATAAGCAGAGTGAAGTCATAGACAGTATGTCAACAAACAGGTATGCTATATCCCAATAAAACCTTATTAACAAAATCAGCCATTATGACAGACGAGACTCATGGCTGATAGTTTAGAAACCATTGACTTAGAGTCTCCAGAAATAACCAACGGGTTTTGATTTATTTTGGCTTGTGTTTTGTCATTAGCAACCCAGAGATTTTAACTTAAACTATTTTCATTCCATTGTAGTTACTACTATGTTTAACACTTCTTTATTTTTTTAAAAAAATAAAGGTTCACAGCAAAAAGGAGAGGAAAGCATAGAACTTGTCCACATATCTACTGCCACTGTACATGCATGGGCACTCTTGTTATCAACACCCCCCATAATAATGGTACATTTGTTACAAATGATGAACCTACACTGACACATCTTTATCACCTAAAATCCATAGTTTACATTAGGGTTCATTCTTGGTGTTGCATATTCTAGCAATTTGAACAAATGTATAATAATGTGTATCCATCTGTATAGTATTATAAACAATATTTTCCCTGTCTGCATATCTTCTGTGCTCTGACTATTCACTTTAACAAAAAATTAAGAAAAATAATGAAAGAATATTAAAGAAGTATTGCTTAAATGTTAGGTGGAAGCAGTTTTAAAAAGAGAGAAAGAATTTTTGTATTTCAGAGATTTATGATAAAATGTGTGGATGAAATAAAGTGATAATTGAAATTTGCTTCAAAGTGACCCTGAGAAGTGATGAGGTGGTGAAACATATAGAAAATGGAATATTTATACTTGCATGTGTGTTAGTAGCTTAGTCATGTCTGACTCTCCTAACCCTAACCCTCTGTCCATAGGATTCTCAGAGCAAGAATATTGGAGTGGGTTGCCATTTCCTTATCTAGGGGATCTTTCCAACCCAGGGATCAAACCTGGGTCTCCTGCACTGAAGGCAGATTCTTTACCATTTGAACCAACAGGAAATCTTAAAATACTTGCTGAGTGGGATACTTATGTCAGGAGAGTGTGTAATTTCCTCTGTTCTGTCTCACCACAGCAAAAAATTGAAATAGCAGATGAGTGTGACAGCTCAGTTACAGCTCACATTTTTATTTGGCAAACAAAGGATAGTACACCCTTTAGGTGTGACGGTGGGCCAACCACAAAGGAGAGGCATCAGTCCTCTTGGCTTCCTCTTTTTATAAGTTTTGTCTCCTCCCCCCTGAGCCTGCCCTATGCAAACTAGGCTAGCTGGGAAGGCTGTTTGTTTTACCTGAGGTTTTAACTCTGGTCTGCAGATTTTGTTTTGTTCCAATTTTGTGAGATTTTCCCTTTCTTTGTCTTTTAGCCACCGCCATCTTGGACTCCTTTCTCTTAGTCTAACTACCTAACACTTATATGATGGTTCTTTATACCACTTTCTTTATGCCTGAAATTTTCTGGAATTAAAAATTTAAAAAGAAGAGAATGGAAAAAAAAATAAATCATGCTGAGGATTCTATAGAAAGGAGCTTATTGAGAAATTGTTGGTTAACATTTCACATGATATCTCTGTAGAGCCTAGAATTTCACTTTAGACCATGAATTGAATCAATAACAATAGGAAAACTGGCCAAGTGGCCTATGAGAGTGAGAAAACTTATTTACAAATGTAACATAGCCAAGTTATATTCAGGAAAAGTTCCAAATACCTGTCACTTCCCCTATCCATCTGTTTAGTTTCTACATCCAATATTTTGCCCATTAGAATATGACAGAATTTCTGTTCTAAAAAGTTGTTGATATGTGATGATAAAATGACTCAATGTGGAAGACTCAGAGTAGCTTAAAGAAATGTGGGCACAGATCAGTTTATAATTACTTATAGCTGTTACTAACACAAGGCCAAAATCTGTCTTAAATAATATTAGGAGCTTCCCTTGGGGTTCAGACTTCAATGAATCTGCCTGCAATGTGGGAGACCTGGGTTCGATCCTGGGTTGGGAAGATCCCCTGGAGAAGGGCATGGCAACCCACTCCAATATTCTTGCCTGGAAAATCTCCATGGACGAAGGGGCCAGGTAGGCTACAGTCCATGGGGCTTCAAAAAGTCGGACAAGACTGAGTCATTAAGCACATATGCAAATAATACAAAGATTTATTCTTCTCTCACAAAATTCAGAGGTAGTTGGTCTCAAGATGGTATGACTGTTATGCCATTTTACTAATGTCAATAGCTCCATCATCTTTTCTGATCCACCTGTCAGGTCCATACACTGCACAGGAAGAAGGAAGCCTGGTAGGCTGCAGTCCATGGGGTCACTAAGAGTCAGACATGACTGAGCGACTTCGCTTTCACTTTTCACTTTCATGCATTGGAGAAGGAAATGGCAACCCACTCCAGTGTTCTTGCCTGGAGAATCCCAGGGATGGCAGAGCCTGGTGGGAGGCCATCTATGGGGTTGCACAGAGTCGGACACGACTGAAGCGACTTAGAAGTAGCAGCAGATTTGATTAGGTAACTGACCTGTGAGCCACAGAACCCCAGCCACACTCTGATGTAGGACACTTCCTTTCTCTTGGCTGCTGCCAACAAACACTAAGATAAGTACAGTACAGAGAGCAAAGAACTTTCTATTTGTATATCTTTCAAGATCAATATTGCAAGGAGCTATGAGGGACAAAGTCAATGGGTTTTGAAAAGATAAAGATAAAAAATACTTTGAATATTTTAAGTTATTATTTTCCATGCTCAAGCAATTTCAGTATCTTATTATGAAGATACTTGTTTTGTTTTGTTTTGTTTTTTCTCCAGCAAGCACATTTGCATACTGCAAAGTGTACTTGGTTGACATTTAAAATTGGTTCCATTTACATAAACATTTTCGTGGGACTAGAGACAAACTTCAAAGAAGAAATGTGACTCCTTTTTGTATAACACAGTATTCAAAAGGATAACTAAATATATCGTTAGCTTATCTGTTTCTTTGAAAAAGCAAATTATCTTTGTACCAATTAGAGGAATTAGGTCTTGTACCAGGTATAAGAAAATGCTAAGGACAACAGTTTGCAAAGTTCATTTTCAGTTACATGGTTTGGCTGCATGATGTATGCAGAAGCAGCATTGGGGATGACCTAAAGGAAGTTAATTTTTCTGTTTGTGATTGTATGTTTCAGGCTAGCTGAGGTATGAGATAAACCAGAGATTTTAAAAGTAACAACAACAACAACAACAACAACAAACTTTTAAAGAAAAAACCCTGCAGTGAAACCTTTCAATGACCAGTTTCTGAATATTTCATTTATACTTCCTCGAACATCTTAAACCACATTATCATAAGCAATCCATAAACCTTTTTAAAATATGAAGGCATTAGAAGGCAATGTTTCCTATTTGAAGATAACTAAAGAAAATGCATTCTTCTAAGCAGTATGCTTCATTTTGTTTCACAAATGCTACGTAAGATTACATATAACATAGGACATTAAAATTATTGACTATTTTTGTCATTCTGAATAAAAGACATCTGTGCTGCAGCAGACTGTGGTAAGGAGGTCTTTTTCCTCACCTATTGTATGTATTATCCTTGTTATGTGCCTAGCCCTTATTTGCCTATGCTGAGAACACAGTTGGGGGACACCGGATGTGCAGGATATATTCCGTGAACACTTTTAGATTTATTTTCCCCGGTTCACCTCCCTTTCTGCTTTGGAGGTTGATCTGTGGATTAACAAGGTGCTCCCTTGATTTCTCACTTCCAGTTGGGTTTAGTCAATGAAGTGGTCCAGAGTAAGAATGATATTGTTACTGAATCCAAGCTCATATTGCTCACCACATGACAGACCAATAAATTGAGAGACCAATCATTAGGGCAAGGAATAGTGACTTTATTCGGAAAGTCAGCAGACTGAGAAGATGGTAAAATCACGTCTGAAGGACCATCTTATCTGAGTTAGAATTCAGGCTTCTTTTATACTAAAAGGAGAAGGGCGTGGCTCATTGTTACTAAAGTCTTCATGCAGAATCCTTTGTTCTCATAGCTGTCTGTGTATGTCAGGTCAGGATGTCCCTGTAAACCTGGAACCAGACAAATATTATTCTCTGATCTGCAACATTTTATCACTACATGAATGAAAAGTGTTATACCTTTAAAAGCCAGAGTCTTGTGAATAGGAATTCTGTGTATTTCAGGGTATAATTAACATTCTTAACTTGTAGCATAAGCAATAGAATACAAACATTAAAGCAAAATAAATAGATCTAATATGCAATCAGATTTGTTCTTCCCTATCACAAAATCCCAAGAGAGGAGAGAGGAGTCTAGCGGGCTATCATCCATGGAGTCACAAATGAATTGAACAAGGTTAAGTGACTGAAGAGCAACAGCAATTGCAAAATTATTAAATGAGGTTGGTCATCTATTCCCATGGCTCCCAGCCCACATAGGTTAACTTTGTTCACCAACTTGGGTTTCTTTATTTCAACTGTTCTTTTCTACTGGATTCTGTTTTTCAATTTATAGTGACCATCCTTTATCCTTGTGGTTTGTGCCTGGGGTTGAATTTTCTCTATTACCAGCACCGCAGAGATGAAATATCTTTTGTGGTTTCATCCTGTCCTATTTATGCCTTAATATGTGGTTCTTTTATTAAATATTCTCAAAGGATTTGTATTAGAGTGTAACATTTGTTTCCTGCCAAACTTGATCAAGAAACAAACACAAAGGTATCTCTTTCCTGGTGGTGCAGCAGTAAAGAAGCTGCCTACAATGCAGGAGATACAGGAGATGGGGGTTCCATCCCTGGGTCAGGAAGATCTTCTGGAGAAGGAAACGGCAACACACTCCAGTATTCTTGCCTAAGAAATCACATGGACAGACTAGCTGGACGGGCTACAGTCCATGGGGTCACAAAGAGTCAGACATGGCTTAGTGACTAAAAAAATTAAAAAAGTAATAACCTAGATATCTACAGGTAAGGTTTGTTCAATTCAACTTTAGTCAGTGAGTGCTCCGGTAAGATGGTGTTAGTGCTACAGTCAGTGAGTGTATGTAGCGAGAGTTTGAGAAGCAACAAAGTTTTTGCAGATGGAGGTGAGGATGTGGAGGTAAAAGGTAGAAAAACCAAGTACTGTCCGGTGGGTACTCTCAGAGAACACCGAGCACCATGTACATTTCTACTGCCTAATGGCATTTTGACCACCATTTAAAACTCTTCCACGTTTACTCTAAGATGCATGTCTTCTTTTCTACGTTCTAGTCTTTACTGGGAGAGCACACAGTACATATCTCACGGACCATTTTGATGATGTTGATGGTGGTGCGTGTTTCCTATAGTGTGGCTCCAAACGCTGTTCATACCTTGTAAATATGACGGTTCTAGAGGAAAAGCTAAGGCTCATAGGTGGTATTAATGTAAAACTGAACCTTTCCTTCCAAATGAACCTATGCTCTTCTATTGCCCTTACTACTTCCTAACTCCTCATATTGAGACTAGACTGATATGAAGGTGTTTTCTTCCTTCTCATTAATGAATTTCTTCTGCCTCTCTAGTGTAATTTTTCACTTCTGTTTGTTTAGAATTTTAGACTAGGTACTACCAGAGTTCAAAGCAAAGTAAGCAAACAAATAAATAAAAGAACACACATATATTCAGGAATACATGTATTTCATACCCATTAGGGTATGACTCTTCAATCATGTTTTATCTTATTTTGATATAGAGAAGGAAAATGTAAGGGATTTTAAAATATCTATAAATAGAGCAGTTTCTCCTGATTGACAGGTAGATGAGTAGCATTAAAATAAGGAGAACATTAAAAGTATTTATTAATAAGTTAAGAAAAATATAATCTTTTGTATATTCTGAGAATTTTAAAATTTGACATTCATTTTCTATTTTAAAATATTCAATTTAAAAGATTATGAAAACTCTCAATGTGATAAAAACTTTTCTTACTGAGACTAATACTAGACTTAATAGTGAAACATATGAAACATCTTTTCTACAGTGAGAAATAAGAAATAACACTTCATAACTACTATAATTAACACTGAAAAAAGATATTATTATTATTGATACTAATTGTTTATGGTACCAAAGTTAGCCTACCCAACTAGACAACGAAAAGAAATAAGAACTTTAAAATGAAAAATTAGGAGATAATACTATTTTCAGATAAGAGAATCAGCTAAAAAATCCTTGTATTATTCAGTCATTCAAGATAGATGGAATACAATGAAAAAACAAATCGACAAAAATAAAATTCCTAAGAATATATAATGAGGGGCTTCCCTGGTAGCCTAGATGCCTGCAATGCAGGAGACCCTGGTTCAATCTCTGGGTTGGGAAGATCCCCTGGAGAAGGGGAAGGCTACCCCTTCCAGTATTCTGGCCTGGAGATTTCCATTCCATGGGATCCCAAAGAATTGGACATGACTGAGGGACTTTCACTTTCAATTTCATATATAGTGAGAAGCATGTGAATTGATGCTTTTGAACTGTGGTGTTGGAGAAGACCCTTGAGTGTCCCTTGGACAGCACAGAGATCAAACCAGTCAATCCTAAAGAAAATCAACCCTGGATATTGATTGGAAGGACTGATGCTGAAGCTGAAGCTCCCATCCTTTGTCCACCTGATGCAAAGAGCCTACTTACTGGAAAAGACCCTGAAGTTTGGAAAAGACAGGGCAGGAGGAGAAGCAGGCAACAGAGGATGAGATGATTGGGTGGAATCACTGACTCAATGGATATGAGTTTGAGCAAACTCCGGGACATAGTGAAGGACAAGGAAGCCTGGTATGCTGCAGTCCATGGGGTCATAAAGAATCAGACATGACTGCGTGACTGAATAGCAACAACAAATGTTACCATTTGTAGAAAAGGGAGGGGAACATAATATATAATCTGTACTGGCTCAAACACACATACACACACACACACACACACACACACAAATCATAAAGAAACAGATAGATAAAACATGCAGATGGCCAATACACACTTGAAAAGATCCTCAGCATGGCTCATTATTAAGAAATATAAATCAAAACTACAGTGAGGTATCACCTCACACGAGTCAGAATTACCAGCATCACAAAATTTATGAACAGAATATTCTGGAGATGATGTGGAGAAAAGGGAACTCTCCTACCCTGTTGGTGTGAATATAAGCTGATACAGTCATTATAGAGAACAATATGGAGATTTCTTAAAAAATGAGGAATAAATCTAACATATGACCCAACAATCCCACAACTGTGCATATACCCTGATACAGCCACAATTCAAAAAGACATGCATGTCTCGATATTCATTGCAGCACTATTTACAATAGTAAACACATGGAATCTTCCTAGATTTCCATCCACAGATGAATGGATAAAGAAGATGTGATACATATATACAATGGAATATTACTCAGCCATTAAAAAGAACAAATTTGAGTCAGTTCTAGTGAGGTGGATGAACCTAGAGCTTGTTATACAGAGTGAAGCAAATCAGAAAGAGAAAAACATAGATCACATGTTAGCACATATATATGGAATCTAGAAAAATAGTACTGATGAAGCTATTTGCAGGGAATGAATGGAGACATAGACATAGAGAATGCACTTGTGGACACAGTGAGGGAGGAGAGGGTGGGATGGACTGAGAAAGCAGCATTGATATACATACACTGTACGTGCTAAGTCGCTTTAGTTGTGTTCAGCTCTGTGCAACCACATGGACTGTAGCCTGCCAAGCTCCTCTGTCCACGGGATTCTCCAGGTAAGAACAGTGGAGTGTGTTGCCATGACCTCATCTATCCTAGTGTATATGAAATAGATAGCTAATGGGAAGCTGCTCTATAACATAGGGAACCCCGTCTGGTGCTCTGTGATGACCTAGAAGGCTAGGATGGCAGGGAAAGGAGGCTCAAGAGGGAGGGGTTATATATATAGTTATAACTGATTCACATTGTTTTACAATAGAAACCAATATGACATTGTAAAGCCGTTATCCTCCAATTAAAAAATTAATTTTAAAAATATATAAAACTTACCAAGAACCAGGCAATTTTTTTTAAAAAAGTAATATTGGTTGACCTGTTGGGTGGAGGTGCTAAGCAAGCAGCAGGGATCGAGGGTAGAAAGCTGTTTAGGGTAGTTAGTTTAGACTGTTGTAGCAGAATACCACAGACTGGGGGCCTTGAACAACAAATACCCATAGTTCTCACAGTTCTGAAGGCTGAAAGTCCAAAATCAAGGCTCTTGTAGATCTGGTGTCAGATGAGGACACCCTTCCTCGTTGCAGGAAGTACTCTTCTTGTATCCTCACATGGCAGAGAGAGAGAGAGAACTTATCTGTTCTTCCATATAAAAGGGCACCAATCTTATCTTGGGGGCTCCACCCCATGACCTCATCTAAACCCAGTGACCTCCCAGAGATCCCACAACAAAGCACCTCCACATTAACATGAACTTTGAAGGACACCAATATTCAATCCATAGAAGAAGAAAACATTTCACTGTGCACCATTCCATAATTTTTGATGCTTAAAATTTGTGAATGTTTATGGCTGATTCAAAATTTAAAATGAAACCATTCTTCAAGAATAAATGAGATGGATGATATCACAGCAAAAATCAAAACTTGAATGAAGGAAGAAATGGCAACAAGAAGCAAGAATTTGTAGACGGGTTCTTGTCATATTCTTTTGTAAACAAATGTTCCTGTTGAACTTGCTGCCTGCTTCTAGACACTGTTCAAAATGGTTAGATTTTATTTGTGATTAAATCTTCATATTTTGTAGAACCTGGGCTTTTTATTAAACCCATGGATTATGAGAACCAAATGTCTGTCATATTTTAAGGATACAGACATGAGGGAAATGCAAATGATGAGTGAATTGCAAAAGAAAACACTCCCTCCGAAAGCATCATCCTGAGATTAACAGGCTGTTGTGTTCTCTGTGAGCTGGAACCCCAGATGGACAAGCATGCTGGAGAGGGTCAGCCGTGATGGAGAGTAGGAGGTGATAGTAAGTGTGTAGGCCCTTGGGGGGCTGTGAACTGGGAGAACGGCTCCCTGGCATGTTTTTTACATTTAAGCATAAGTAGCTCCTTCTCTGCCTTGAATAGAGAGGATTGTTTACTTCTAGATTTGCCATTTTAGTCACAGCTAGTCACAGAGAATCCCCTCTTTTCTAAAATGGGAAACACATTGGAATATACACCACATGCAAACTTGAAAGTTCACAGTGGTGGTGGTGCAGGGGTGCCTTTCAGAGTTAATAACTCCAGAAGGAATATCTGAGCTCGGAGACAAGAAGTATGCTCTGTAAATCATTTCTGGAAAAGTTATTGGAATTCCAGTCTTCTAATACCAAAGTAGGAATGTTGGAGAAATATAAAAATCTAGATAAGTCAACAAAATCTGAAATGTTTGAAAATAATTCTCACTGTAGTCCTAGCCTCTGAGGTCATATAGACTGAGACCATTGCCAGCAAAATTTTAGCACACTTTAGAATACATACATAATTTTATATATAAAATTTTACTATGTGTCAAACAATGTCTTTGTTTAAGCCTTAGTCAGAGAGAACAGATTTTTATTAAAAATTAATTAGCCAAATATCCCCATTCTGCTGTCAATACCATTCTCCTCCCAACACAAAACAACTTGCAAACACAGGAAAAGAGTAAAAGGTACACATCATTAAGAATAAATATGTCTACAGGTAGAATTTTTCTTTTATTTGTCACAACAGTGTCCTAGGTTTTGCCCATGAGAATCCTTGGTAGTTTACAGTCTCCAGGAAATTCTAGTGAACAATGAATATGTTTCTAATTAGACATTTTCTCACCAAGGCTATTTATCTATGTCTATAATAAGACAGCAAGCAAAAAAATCTCACATTCCATGATTTACTATAATTCTTCCAGGTTGTCTCTACAACATGGTTAAAAAATATTCACACACTTGTCAATTGATCTAAATTTAAATACAAGATCACTAACTCCCAGGATCCAGGAGTGCTACATTCAATTTTATCTTATTTACCCAGTGTTTTGATACGCTAACTCATTTTTTTTTGCCCTGAATTAGTTCATTTCCATCATCATTCAAGTATGCAATAGCTGCATTTTAAATATTCTTCCATTAAGGATATTTATATTGGTAGGATAGTTACAAGTATTGTACCATAGAAAACTTCTGCGAGTCTTGCTTAATTTCATTATTTCTTTTACAGCAACATATCTTGTAAGAGTTGTCAGTGTTTTCTGTCTTCATTTGCTCTATTTCTATTTTCTAACCAACTATTTTCTACAACTATTCTTGAATTTACCCTGATGCTTCTCTCATCCAGGTCACCCATTTTTGACTGCCAAAAGCAATGGTAATGTTCGGTCTCCCTGTCCAATATGTTGGACTTCCCAGGTGACACTAGTGGTATAAAGAACCTGACTGCTAATGCAGGAGATGAAAGAGACACGGTTGGATCAAAGGGTTGAGAAGATTCCCTGGAGGAGAGCATGGAAACCCACTCCAGTATCCTTGCCTGGGGAATCTCACAGAGAGAGGAGCTCAGTGGGCTAAAGTCCATAGGGTCACAAAGACTTGGACACAACTGAAGGGACTCAGTGTGCACACATTCTATGTATCGATCAGCATCTGACAGTTTATCACACTTTATTTGTTAAATGTTTTTTTATATGTCCTTCAGGATTCACTTTCCCCTAACCCTCCTCTTATGTTCTTGACTTCCACTCTCCTCAACTCTGTGTGTCTGAGAAGACCGGGGTTGTCTTGGGTCTCTTCTTTAGTCAATTCACCTTAAACATAACCTCTTGTGCTTCATGATTTTATATTCCTGAATTGCTAATGACTAAAATTAAATAAACAGTCGAACTTCCACCTAAAATTTAACACCAAACTTCTACAAGACCTTTGGATATCTAAGCAATATTCAAGATTTCACATGCAAAATACACAAAAGCAACTTCTTGGTTTGGATCCCCATTAACTCATAAAGTAGCTCCTTTTGGTCTTCCTCACCTCCAAAAAGGGAGATGTTCTGCCATTTGCTCAGACAAAAAATTGTTTACAGTGCCTTTGATTCTTTGCTTTCACATACTATGTGCAATCCTCTATGAAGGACACAGCACAAGAACAGACACACCGGGTCTCAGAGCACATGACTCTTTCCTCCTTTGACTAGGATATTCTTTCTTCCAACAGACACACAGTTTATTCTGATATTTCATTCAGATTGCTAACCATATATCATAATATCAGAGTTCTTTCCAGAATTATCTGCAGACAATCATATCTCACTAAGCAGCCTCTAGTGTCCTTAGACTCCTTGCCTCCTAGTCTCCTAAAGTTTCCCTCCTTCCCTCACTGTCTCCCTCGTTCCTTCCTTCCTCTCTTCCTTCCTGCAAACTAGGAAATAAAAATTAGACAGCAGCACATACTGGCTCTATAACTTAAACCCCAAGAAAAAGTAGAAAATTTGGAGTTGTGGTCTTTCTCAGCCTTTGGACTTGAGGCTTTGAAGCAACTCTAGATAAATTTCAGTGTTTAGAGAAGATCCCACTAACATTTGACTAGGTTATAAATAACTTTTGACTTCTAGGTCTAGTTTTACTCCCAAGATATAAACTTGTATTCTGGCTTTTTTCCCCCTCCCAATTTGAGTACCTCACATCCAGGGCTCACCCAATTTTCTCTTCCTCCGGTTGCATTCTTGCTTTATCTTTCCTTCAGCCTTGTATTTTTCATCTCCGCTGTTAGATGTACCACCCACATGGTAGGCAGATTGAAATGAATTGCACTTTCTGGTAGCTAGTCTTTGATAGTGTTTCAAGAAAATGAGGTTATAGGAAATGTTTACCATTGCAAAACCTATATGAAATATCCTTCCCAGAGACCATAAATTAGCTATCAACATTGGCTGAACATCTTGTTTCTGGCCTTTTATGGAACACTGGCAAGAAATCATACATGATTTTAAAAATCACTACCATTAGGAAAACAAACAAACAAACAAGCCTTTATCTTTCTGATAGTAACAGGTGTAAAAAGAGAGATTAACCTATTATCTAGACAAGACAAGTGTCCTACAGAATAAAGGCATGTTCTGCCCAAGATTTCTATCCTTGACTGATACGTTTTTACTCTTGAAAGTACAAATAGAAAATTAAAGTCTTTTTGTTTTCAAGTCTGTTTAGGATATTGTTTTCTTTTTCTCTTTATTCTGAAGCAATATAGGCAGAAATTAAGCTCCTGCAGAAGATGCTGTGGGGTAAGTCTCATGATTTCTTTATAATGCAGTGGGAGTTTTTAAGTGCAATTCCAACTGGAAATTTATCAAATCCCATACACAAATGCAGTTTTCACTTTGACAGATAAGTGTTTTGTGGTGAGCCAAAGTATAGCCACAAAATACATTTTTCATTAGCATAAGTTTATTTAAAGGTGGGGTAATCATTTCAATACTTTGGCCACCTGATGCAAAGAACCGTCTCATTAGAAAAGACCCTGATCCTGGGAAATATTGAACACAGGAGGAGAAGGGGATGACAAAGGATGAGATGGTTGGATGGCATCACCAACTTGATGAACATGAGTTTGAGCAAGCTTTGGGAGCTGGTGAGGGGCAGGGAGGCCTGGCACGCTGCATTGCACGGGGGTGCAAAGAGTCAGACATGACTGAGTGACTGAACTAAATCATTTCAAAGAGACAGACTGTGACCATAGCCTTTTCTGTCAAATAAATGAATCATTTTTGGGGGTCTCATGCTTTGTATAACTGCTTAAGAAAGATGTAACTTCCTGACAAGAAATACTTCTTATAGAAACAACTTTTTCAAATACTCTAAAAGAATTATCTCTATTCCTAACTTTGGGTAATGGCATCACCTGAATAATATACTTCAACCCAAATCAAATATAATATGCAAAAATATTGAACCCTTAAAACAAGAGCATCTGTAGTGGGTTAGTGTAGCTGTTTTATGTAAATTACCAACTATTCTAAGCAGCACCTGTCAAATAATATTTTATCTGTAAACTTTCTGTGGCCAAGAGTAGAAAAGAGGTTTTCCCTCAAGAGACATCCCATTGATTTTCTGAAAGGTAAATTCAATTTGAGCAAAAGAATTACTTCAAAGGCATAACATCCTTTTGCTGAAATCTGTCTAGTGTAGCAGTGCTGAACAAGACACTAGTTAGTCCTGAAAGGTTTACATGTAGGTTTCCCCTGACAAGCAACTAGCTCATCTGAAAATCAGTGTGTGATTGGGAGAAAAGAAGAGGTGATTTTCTACAGTGGTATCATCCAGAAAAACCTGACTGGGAATCTGCTATGAGGGAAAAGGTATGGTAGGGAAAGAACTTTGAATAATCAGCTACATTAAAAGATTAACTACATTCTAATCTCAATGGGTCCCTCACATCCTTTAGAAGTCTGTTGTTTAGACTTTGTTTCAAATGTTATAGCTGATTAGATTACTGTTTTTGAAGACCTGTCTTTCTTGTTTGATCTTCCAAGCATCTAGAAGGTACCTTGGGCAAAGTCTGAGCACCACTGTACTCTTTTCCTTCTGCCTCTAAGTGCTTCTTGAAGAAACGCCGCTGATTCCCCAGTATCTATAAATGCCAAGGTGCCCAACAAAGTGTCACTTTAGGAGATATGATTAATGATATCAAAATTTAATCATGGTCCGTTTAAAATGCAATGCTTTTTATGTCAGTGAGCTATACAAATCCCAAAATGAATTCCAGGTTTTTATAATAAATATTTTAAATTGTTCCTCATGGAGTCCTTTTTTTAAAAAAATTATTTTAAATTGGAGGACAATTGCTTTACAGTATTGTGTTCGTGTCTGCCATCCATCAACATGAATCAGCTATAATTAAACATATATCTGCTCCCTCTTGAACCTCCCTCTCTCCTCCAATCCCAATCCCAACCTTGTAGGTTGTCACAGAGCACCAGGCTGGGCTCCCTGTGGTATACATCAACCTCCTACTAGCCATCTATTTTACACAAAATCTACAAACAACAAAGGCTAGACATGATGTGGAGAAAAGGGAACATTTTTACACTGTTGGTGAGAATGTAAATTGATGCAACCACTATGGAGAACAGTATGAAGATTACTTTTAAAACTAGAAATAAAACTACCACATGACCCAGCAATCACACTGCCTGGCATACACACTGGACTCCTCTTATATAAGTTTATCAATGATTAAAAATACATTTAATAGGAAAGAATATATCATTTCCCATGTTTTATAAGGTCTAAAAGCATAATAACTTTTAACTATTGGTATTATATCATACTTTTAGGAGATACAAAGCACACTTTTATGTTTTCTTCTAATGCACAAATCTGTTTATGTGAATTAGCCCTCTTGATAATCCTGACTCTGAGGTTGTCATGACAAGGAGCATATAACATATAAGGAAATATGAGGCTCAGAGGATTTGTGAATGACTTTCCCAAACTAACTGGAGGATCTAAACAGAAAAAAAAACAGTTAATAGGAGGAAAGTGACCCCCTCCTCTAACCTACCCACATGGGTCAGTTAAACTGGAGACTGTGGCACACACAGTGAAGTTAGCTTCATAGAAGAGAGTGGAGGCAGAGATATTTCCACTAATCAATTTCCCAGCTTCATGGAGTTGCTCTCTCAAGCTGGGCTGTGGCCCTTGGGGTCTAAGTGGCCATGAGGCAGTTAATAACCCTTCTCAGGAAGCAGATTGACTGCCAAGGTCTCCGTTTCAGTTACTTGCTTCAAAAGAGAAATAATTAGGTACATCATTAGATCAGGAAACTCCACAGAAAGAACAAGACAGGCATCACAGTATCACACTCACATCTGTTGCCTGCGGCACAGTCCTGTTCTCAAACTTGTATTTGTTCAAACCTTATCCTAAGCCACAAATTGCAGGTTTATCCATCATCTTCATACTTCCTCCTAATATCCACACAGAGGAGGGCATAGCTGGAACTCCAGAACTATCTGTTTCGTTGTCTCTTTTATTAGTTAGTTCAGTATTGGGGGCACTTTACTTATTTTTTCTCTTCTAAATCCACTTTCCTTATGTGTACAATTAATGATCTAAAATCGATAAATGTATAAAATTTGTTCAGTGTCTCCAAATCTATAAAGAAAAAGATGAGTATATTAAATAAATTTTTAAAATGGGAGGCAAAGTTGTAACACATGATTAAAGCCATGACACTAAGTAATGTCTAATTCTGGGCTTTGCTAAAAGTGTCAATTTGGAGTGGAAATGTAAGCATCCAATTTTAGCTGCCTAATGTAATTTCAGTAAAATGACAGAACCACTGATTCAATACCATTACTAAATTAGTTTGTCCTTGAAGTGCAACACAGCATGCCATTAAATTATGCACTTATTAATGATACCCTTAAAAACATTTGTAGAAAGAACCCTTGCACAATTTAGTTACAAACCACGCTTAACCTTATATCCCCATATTTCTCAGCATGTACCCTGTGACAGTTAGACCTGGAAACTGGACATGGAACAACAGACTGGTTCCAAATAGGAAAAGTAGTACATCAAGGCTGTATATTGTCACCCTGCTTATTTAACTTATATGCAGAGTACTTTATGAGAAATGCTGGGCTGGATGAAGCATAAGCTGGAATCAAGATTTCCAGAAGAAATATCAATCACCTCAGATATGCAGATGACACCACTCTTATGGCAGAAAGTGAAGAAGAAATAAGGAGCCTCTTGATGAAAGTGAAAGAGAGTGGAGGCAGGAGGAGAAGGGGATGGCACAGGATGAGATGGCTAGATGGCATCACCAACTCAATGGACATGAGTCTGGGTAAACTCTGGGAGTTGGTGATGGACAGGGAGGTCTGGCATGCTGCGATTCATGGGGTTGCAAAGAGTCAGACACAACTGAGCGACTGAACTGAACTGAACCCTGTGCTTTGGCTAAATTGTTGCTGTTCCCCAGACAGGTAGCGCATGCATCCTCCCTTGGTTACCCCTTCATATCTACTGTGTTCTCTATTCAACATCTCTCCCTGAACAGACCCTGCAGCATCAACTCAAATTTCACCCACATAGAAGGATGACGGCAGCTGCAAAGATGTTTCTCCTTCCAAACATTCATCTCTTTCTCTTGACTTTCCAGTTTCAAAGCTAGTAGTTGTGGCCTTACTGCTTTAAGTCACCTCCATCCATGTCAGCTCCTCACTGGCCAGTCATGGAGGAGCGATGAGCTTGTTTCTACTGATTTGCCCAGTTGTTTCTGCTGTCTTTCCTCCATAATGCCCCAGTTCTACAGACTCCATTCATGTCTTCCATTAATTCTGACTCTTGACTGTGTGACCTCAGTTTTGATGCCTAGCTCTTATTCTCAGAAATTTTTTTCCCTTCCATCTGCACTATTTGAATTCCAGTTTTTCCTGTTGATTTTTGGCTCAGTTCACCGAAACTCTTTTCTGTATTTTGCCTGACTTTTGCATACATTAGTTAGTTGATGTGGCATAAAATCATTTAATACATATTTAATATGAAATTTTATGGGAAAGGTTTTTATCTTTGCCTCTCTATATACATACTGTGTATGTATTGTGGGCTTCAGCAGCAACAAAATCCATTATCATATGATCTATAACTGGCATAGGTACTAATAATCTGGTCAGAAAAATCACTTGGCTTTACTTTTCCTTCTACCAATCCTGTGTTCACACTGCCACTATTTCATTTGAAGGCTTTAATTAAAATAAGAGATAAAACTCTTCAGTATTAAATAACAGCAAAAGAAGTCCCAAGATTTTCTTATCTTTAATAACCCAAAGTAGACCCTTTGATTTCTACAAAATCTTTAAAATTCTTTGTTTCTCTCAAACCACCCTTTCTTCTCAGTTTTTATTAATTAAAAAATTATCAATCTACTCTAACATATAACATATCTTAGAAATAATTCCTCTCTTGCACTTAAATTTTAGGATGATACAACATACTTGCTCTTAATTTAAATATATTAGGCTAAATTTATGATGTGGAAAGAAACAATAGTTTTCTAGCTATGGCCTAATAAATCAGTACATTGTAACCTCTGCTACAGGCTGTGGTAATAAAATACAATAGTCATGAAACAATGTAATGACTAATTAAGTCTGTGTGTTCAAGGATATTATTTTTTTTCACAGATCCGATTTTTAAGAAGAGCGATGATAATCAAGTAAGACAGATAGCTGCTAGTCTGACAATTTATCCCAAAAATAAAAACCTGAATACTTACTGATGTAGAAAGACCTTAAAAATAGATGTTAGAAGTAAATAACTATTGTGATATATGTTAAAATTTTCATGTATTGATTTTAAACAATTACAAATTGAATGCAAAATAATCCAATATTTTGGCATCTTCTTCTCTTTATTTATTATATTATCTATTCCAGAATCTATGTTCTACTTTTACTGAATGTTTCCTAATAGCTTAGTGGTTTTGCAGGGGGACAATTTCTACAGATATTTTTAGGACTTTAAAAAATCATCAAGACCAATTTTTTCAAATTATTTTTTCTCATCTTATGTCCGAAATGTATGTAGCATTATAAGTTTTGGCATCAAACAGTACTCAGTTCTCTTGACTTTGCCATTTATTATTCAAGTAACTTCAGAAAAGTGTCTGAACTTTGCCCTCTTTTATTAACGGTGGATAATAAAAATACCAGACTCATAGTACAGCTAAGGGTATTTTATATGTAAATATAAGTACATACATATATTTGGTTTTTGAATATATATATAGATTTAGGTTTTGAAATACAGTTGATTTATAATATTGTGTTAGTTTCAGATGTACAGCAAAGTGATTCAGTTATATACATATATGTGCATATGTGGGGCCCTAGTGGCTCAGATGGTAAAGAATTTTCCTGCGATGTGGGAAACCTGGGTTCTATCCCTGGGTCAGGAAGATCTGCTGGAGAAGTGAATGTCTACCCATGCCAGTATTCTTGCCTGGAGAGTTCCATGGACAGAGGAGCCTAGCAGACTACAGTCTATGGGGTCTAAAAGAGTTGAACATGGTTGACTGACTAACACTTTCACTTTCATATTTGTGTGTATATATGAATATATTCTTTTTTTTTTTTTTACATTATCTCTCATTATTGGCTGTTACAAGGTATTAAATATAGTTCCCTGTGCTATACAGTGGGTCTTTCTGGTTATCTATTTTATACATAGTAGTGTGTATAGTTTGGCCACCTCATGAGAAAAGTTGACTCATTGGAAAAGACTCTGATGCTGGGAGGGATTGGGGGCAGGAGGAGAAGGGGACGACCGAGGATGAGATGGCTGGATGGCATCACGGACTCGATGGACATGAGTCTGAGTGAACTCCGAGTGATGGTGATGGACAGGGAGGCCTGGCGTGCTGGATTCATGAGGTCGCAAAGAGTCGGACACGACTGAGTGACTGAACTGAACTGAACTAAGTGTGTATAGTTTAAAATATTTTTCTGGGCTCCAAAATCACTGCAGATGGTGACTGCAGCCATGAAATTAAAAGATGCTTACTCCTTGCAAGAAAAGTTATAACCAACCTAGATAGTATATTCAAAAGCAGAGACATTACTTTGCCGACTAAGGTCCGTCTAGTCAGGCTATGGTTTTTCCTGTGGTCATGTATGGATGTGAGAGTTGGACTGTGAAGAAGGCTGAGCGCCGAAGAATTGATGCTTTTGAACTGTGGTGTTGGAGAAGACTCTTGAGAGTCCCTTGGACTGCAAGGACATCCAACCAGTCCATTCTGAAGGAGATCAACGCCTGGGATTTCTTTGGAAGGAATGATGCTCAAGCTGAAGCTCCAGTACTTTGGCCACCTCATGTGAAGAGTTGACTCATTGGAAAAGACTCTGATGCTGGGAGGGATTGGGGGCAGGAGGAGAAGGGGACGACAGAGGATGAGATAGCTGGATGGCATCACCTACTCAATGGACGTGAGTCTGAGTGAACTCCGGGAGCTGGTGATGGGCAGGGAGGCTTGATGTGCTGCGATTCATGGGGTTGCAAAGAGTCGGACACGACTGAGCAACTGAACTGAACTGATGTAATACATTTAATACTGACACATAGGACATACTAAAAAAGTATTAGTGTTATTTTGTAAGTTGTCATGAGCATCTAATAACTTAATTGTCCCTTCAGTTCTTTATCAGTACACTCGTTAGAAAGATACTTGTTTGGTGATACATTAGAAGGTTTAAAGAAGCACGATTTTGAGACTATATCAAATTAAAAAGCTTCTATATAGCAAGAGTAATCATCAACAAAGTGAAAAGACAATCTTCAGAATGGGAAAAAAGAACTTGCAAGCCATGTATCTGGTAAAGGGTTAATATCCAAAACACATAAAGAATGCATACAAATCAATAGCAAAAAAATAAAAGAAAAAAAAATCCAATTTAAAATCCATTTTAAAACGGGCAAAGGATGTGAATAGACATTTTTGCGAAGACTATAGATGGCCAACAGGTACATGAAAAGATGCTCAATGCCATCAGTAATTAGAGAAATGCAAACTGAAACCACAATGATCTGTCACCTCACACCTGTTAGAATGGCCGTCACCAAAAAGATGAGAGGAAACAAGCGCTGGCTAATATGTGGTGAAAAGGACACCCTTGCCCACTGTTGGTGGGGTTATAAATTGTTGCAGCCACTATGGACAACAGTATTCAGATTCCTCAAGAAATTGAAAATATAGTTGTTATATGATTCATCTATACCACTTCAGGGAATACATCCAAGGAAATCAAAACATTAACTAAAAGAGGCATCTGCATGCCCATGTTAACAGCAGTGTTATTTATAATAGCCAAGATATGAAAGCAACCTAAGTGCCCTCAGCGGATGAGTGAATAAAGAAGCTGTGGTCTGTATGTATATGTGTAAATTACACAACCATAAAAAAGAGGAAATCCTACCATTGCAATAACGTGTGTGAACTTTGTAGGCATCAGGCTGTGAAATGTCAGATTAGTTCAGTTCAGTTCAGTTCAGTCGCTCAGTCATGTCCAACTCTTTGTGACCCCATGAATTGCAGTACGCTAGGCCTCCCTGTCCATCAGCAACTGCCGAAGTTCACTCAAACTCACGTCCATCAAGTCAGTGATGCCACCCAACAATCTCATCCTCTGTCATCCCCTTCTGATCCTGCCCCCAATCCCTCCCAGCATCAGAGTCTTTTCCAATGAGTCAACTCTTCGCATGAGGTGGCCAAAGTACTGGAGTTTCAGCTTTAGCATCATTCCTTCCAGAGAACACCCAGGGTTGATCTCCTTCAGAATGGACTGGTTGGATGTCCTTGCAGTCCAAGGGACTCTCTCAAGAGTCTTTGCCAAAAGCACAGTTCAAAAGCATCAAATCTTTGGCGCTCAGCTTTCTTCACAGCCCAACTCTCACATCCATACATGGCCACAGGAAAAACCATAGCCTTGACAAGATGGTTCTTTGTTAGCAAAGTAATGTCTCCGCTTTTCAATATGCTATCTAGGTTGGTCATAAGTGTCTTTTAATTTCATGGCTGCAATCACCATCTGCAGTGATTTTGGAGCCCAGAAAAACAAAGTCAGCCACTGTTGCCACTGTTTCCCCATCTATTTTCCATAAGTGATGGGACCAGATGTCATGATCTTCATTTTCTGAATGTTGAGCTTTAGGCCAACTTTTTCAGTCTCCTCTTTCACTTTCATCAAGAGGCTTTTTAGCTCCTCTTCACTTTCTGCCATAAGGGTGGTGTCATCTGCATATCTGAGGCGACTGATGATTCTCCCAGCAATCTTGATTCCAGCTTGTGCTTCTTCCAGTCCAGCGTTTCTCATGATGTACTCTGCATAGAAGTTAAATAAGCAGGGTGACAATATACAGCCTTGACATACTCCTTTTCCTATTTGGAACCAGTCTGTTCTATGTCCAGTTCTAACTGTTGCTTCCTGACCTGCATACAGATTTCTCAAGAGGCAGGTCAGATGGTCCGGTATTCCCATCTCTTTCAGAATTTTCTACAGTTTCTTGTGATCCACAAAAAGGCTTTGGCATAGTCAATAAAGCAGAAATAGATGTTTTTCTGGAACTCTCTTGCTTTTTCAATGATCCAGCAGATGTTGGCAATATGATCTCTGGTTCCTCTGCCTTTTCTAAAACCAGCTTGAACATCTGGAATTTCATGGTTCATATACTGCTGAAGCCTGGCTTGCAGAATTTTGAGCATTGCTTTACTAGCATGTGAGATGAGTGCAATTGTGCGGTAGTGTGAGCATTCTTTGGCATTGCCGTTCTTTGGAACTGGAATGAAAACTGACCTTTTCCAGTCCTGTGGCCACTGCTGAGTTTTCCAAATCTGCTGGCATATTGAGTGCAGCACTTTCACAGCATCATCTTTTGGGGTTTGAAATAGCTCATCTGGAATTCCATCACCTCCACTAGCTTTGTTCATAGTGATGCTTTCTCAGGCCCACTTGACTTCACATTCCAGGATATCTGGCTCTAAGTGAGTGATCACAACATAATGATTATCTGGGTCATGAAGCTCTTTTTTGTACAGTTCTTCTGTGTAAATGTCAGATAGAGAAAGGAAAATGCTCTCTGATTTCACCTGTATGTGGAATCTAATTAAAAACAAAGCCAAACATCAAACTTATAGGAAAAGAGATCAGATAGGGAGGGAAGGAGTAGAGGAAGGTGGTCAAAAGATGCAGATTTCCAGTTATAAGATAACTAAGCACAACGTACATATTGTATACCATGAGGATGATAGTTAACACTTCTGTATGATACATAGAAATGATTTTTTTTTTAATGAGTAGATCATAACAATCCTCATCACAGGAGGACTTTTTTCTCTTCTGTAAAAAATCATATCTATACGAGACTATGGATTTTAACTAAAACTGTTGTAGTAATTCTTTCACAATATAGGTAAATCAAACCAATATGCTGTGCATAATTTTAAATGCAGTGGTATATGTCAATTATTTTTCAGGAAATAAAACTGAAAAAAATCGAATAGAACAATTTCTATCTTATTTGGTGCTTTTTTCAGGGGAGAGGCAAGATCACCCAGTGTAGGTTTTTTAATGTACTATTTATAAATCAATAGTAAAAGATCCCTTTCTTCTGTTTCTGCAGCTCCTGGTGATACTGTTATAGCTCAAGGACTGACTAACATCTGGTAATTTAAATGGCCCTTCAAGTTCTTGCCTCATTGTTATTCCCTTTTGCCCCTTCATCATTTTTTGAATGATGACCTTTCCTGGACCTTTCATTTTGGTTAATGACCAAATCAAAAATCCATGTGATATCATGATCACAGAACTCAATGACAAAATCACACCCCTGCAAACTGCTGCAGCAAGTACTTCAATTGTCTTCATGACTGAAAAAAAAAGACTGCAAAGATCATTTAGTGACATTAGCAAAAAACAGAAAAACACCACAAAAACTATACCTAATTTGAAAAAAATATATAGGATATTTTTCTACTGGTGACTTTACTTCCTGAACAAGTTATTCAAAATAGAGTTTAAGTAATTAAGGCAGTCTTGTTTTTGCCCTAGGTGTTAATTTATTCAAAATCACTCCAATAAGATATGAATGCATGCTCCTTGTTAAAACAAAATCAGAAAATACGGAAGGTACAATACAAACCCATCTCTGTGACAAACCTTACCGTCATGCCCACCCACTCACACCTGGTCCCGTGATGACCCTTTGTGAGACAATTATGGAAAATAGTTTGGAATATTTCTTTCCAGGCTGTTTCCGTGTACATATGCTATCTATCTGGACTGTTGTTGAGTACAGAACTGTTGGGGGTCAGCGTGAGGAACTCCGCCCATGGCAAAGGTCATGAGGAAGGAAGCTTGGCATACGCAAAGGCGTGATCAAGCCTCAGGAAACCCCCTGTTCCTGAGCATCTACCCCCAAAACCAGAGTACTTTATGGGGAGCTCTCCCCCATAACCATTTCTCTCAGAGAAGGAGTTAACTTGCAGCTCCAGTTAATAAAAATTCCTGGGCGTGACAAGAGTGTTTCAACTTATGAACTCTGGAGGTTCTCTGGCCTGCCTGATCAGGCTCGTCCGGCCGCATGTGATTGTTTACAGCCTCCCAACTGTGAGAGGCATGGGATGTTTTAAAACTTTCTAAATACAGACTCTTTTGAGAAGTTAGAAGATCATTAGTATAGTATTAGCAGGTTGATTAGGAATTATATTGGTGAAGGGTTTTTTCATTTGTCCTGCCAATAATACCTGCTAATTCCCTGCCCTGGGTGTGATAAGGATGTCTCAGGTCAAACCTCTCTGCTGACAGACTAGCTTGTGTGACAGCCTCTCAGCCATAAACAGCACAGAGAGTTTGGAGTATTAGCATAGGGCTTTTTCATTGATGAGTCAATGATTGCCATCAGGCCTCCATATCCTTAGGCACCTGGGAATATATTAATCAATGTATTTGGAATATAGAAAAGGAAATATAGTAGTTTTTTGATGTTAGCTATACTAGACTTTTTGAGTTAATGAATCTTCTCTTTTGTTATAGATCACTGTACTTTGTTATAAAACACTATAAATCACTATACTATGTAAAAATGTAACTTTATCACTATCTTAAGATGAAATAGATCTTAAGGGGAACTTTGGTGAAGGGTTTACATTTGTTGAGCCAATATTTGCTGCTAAATCTCCATACTCCTGCCCTTATAATGAATATAACTAGAATATAGGAGAAATAAGTATTAACCTTTAAGATTAATCATGTTAAACCTTATGTTAAGTAAATTCCTTTCTTGATTGTAACTCACTACACCCTCACCGTATAGGAATGCAACTTTATTTGGAGGATGGCGCCTGATTTAAGAAAAATCACCCCTGAAAAAATAAGTTTTCTGGTTAACTGACCGACAACAGAAAGGGCCATAAAATGTCAGCAGACCTCATGGCTAAAAGACGATGAAACTCATAAGACCTTTGTATAATTTTATATGAAGCACCTGATTGTGACAAGGGTCAGGTCTGCTGACCCCTGTGTGACTCTGTATTCATCCCTATGTATAACAAAAAGGTATATAAACAAACCTGAAAAATAAAGAAATCAGATCAGTTTCTGGAAAGACTGATTCCCCTGTGTTGTTTCTTTCTCCCTCCCCGTTTTCCTGGCTGAATTACCATCTGAAATGTGGGTACTCACCAAGCCTGCTAATTCTGCCTGGGCGTCTGAGTTCAGACCGGGGAGGCCTCAGTGCCACCTCTCCTTTGGGAGAATGGAAAGACACCTGTGGCCTACGTAGGTGGTGATTGGTATTCCATGTAAACCAGTTATTCAGCCTCTTTTCTCCACTAATTCTCCTACTACACTATCTGTTTCTAATCTCCCTCTATATCTGTAATTAAATAAGTTTTTTCCAGGATGCCGATTCCGTCCCCACCTTCAAATTACCCTGGATCCACCAGGGCTGGACCCCGGTACAGAACTTCATGTCATAGAAATGGCAGGTTCTAAGAACTATATAAAAAAATCTTTAGGAAAAGATCGAAGAGGAAAGAGAGCAGCAAAAGGAGGTTGCCTGTCTCACCCAACTGGGATCATTAACTCCTCACATCAGCCCTAGAGGCTCATGATGTTTTCTAAAATTTCACCCTGGTTAAGGGACACTCAAGGCTCAGAAACATCCTCAAGGCACGTTATGGAATTCAAGATCTACTGGATTCCAAGACTTCAAACTTAGCTGTTACATGAAGCCACTTCTCAATGTGTTTTTCTTTGGAATTATTTTTTAATGTTTATTTTACGTGAGGGGTGGGCTTTCCCAGGTGCTGCAGTGGTAAAGAATCTGCCTGCCAATGCAGGAGACATGGATTTGACCCTTGAGTTGGGAAGATCTCCTAAAGAAGGAAATGACAACCCACTCCAGTATTCTTGCCTGGAAAATCCCATGGATAGAGAAGCCTGGTGGACTACAGTCCATGGGGTTGCAAAACCACAGCCTTGTCTAACTCAATGAAACTAAGCCATGCCCGTGGGGCCACCCAAGATGGGCGGGTCATGGTGGAGAAGTCTGACAGAATGTGGTCCACTGGAGAAGGGAATGGCAAGCCACTTCAGGTATTCTTGCCTTGAGAACCCCATGAACAGTATGAAAAGGCAAAATGATAGGATACTGAAAGAGGTACTCCCCAGGTCAGTAGGTGCCCAGTATGCTACTGGAGATCAGTGGAGAAATAACTCCAGAAAGAATGAAGGGATGAAGCCAAAGCAAAAATAATACCCAGCTATGGATGTGACTGGTGATAGAAGCAAGGTCCGATGCTGTAAAGAGCAATATTGCATAGGAACCTGGAATGTCAGGTCCATGAATCAAGGCAAATTGGAAGTGGTCAAACAAGAGATGGCAAGATTGAACATTGACATTCTAGGAATCAGCGAACTAAAATGGACTGGAATGGGTGAATTTAACTCAGATGACCATTATATCTACTACTGTGGGCAGGAATCCCTCAGAAGAAATGGAGTAGCCATCATGGTCAACAAAAGAGTCCAAAATGCAGTACTTGGAAGCAATCTCAAAAACGACAGAATGATCTCTGTTCATCTCCAAGGCAAACCATTCAGTATCACAGTAATCCAAGCCTATGCCCCAACCAGTAACACTGAAGAAGCTAAAGTTGAATGGTTTTATGAAGACCTACCAGACCTTTTAGAACTAACACCCAAAAAAGATGTCCTTTTCATTTTAGGGGACTGGAATGCAAAAGTAGGAAGTCAAGAAACAGCTGGAGTAACAGGCAAATTTGGCCTTGGAATGCAGAATGAAGCAGGGCAAAGGCTAATAGAGTTTTGCCAAGAAAATGCACTGGTCATAGCAAATACCCTCTTCCAACAGCACAAGAGAAGACTCTACACATAGACATCACCAGATGGTCAACACCAAAATCAGATTGATTATATTCTTTGCAGCCAAAGGTGGAGAAGCTCTACACAGTCAACAAAAACAAGACCAGGGGCTGACTGTCGCTCAGAGCATGAGCTTATTACCAAATTCAGACTCAAATTGAAGAAAGTAGGGAAAACCGCTAGACCATTCAGGTATGACCTCAATCAAATCCCTTATGATTATACAGTGGAAGTGAGAAATAGATTTAAGGGCCTAGATCTGATAGATAGAGTGCCTGATGAACTATGGAATGAGGTTTGTGACATTGTACAGGAGACAGGGATCAAGACCATCCCAAAGAAAAAGAAATGCAAAAGAGCAAAATGGCTGTCTGAGGAGGCCTTACAAATAGCTGTGAAAAGAAGAGAGGCAAAAAGCAAAGGAGAAAAGGAAAGATATAAGCATCTGAATGCAGAGTTCCAAAGAATAGCAAGAAGAAATAAGAAAGCCTTCCTCAGTGATCAATGCAAAGAAATAGAGGAAAACAACAGAATGGGAAAGACTAGAGATCTCTTCAAGAAAATTAGAGATGCCAAGGGAACATTTCATGCAAAGATGGACTCAATAAAGGACAAAAATGGTCTGGAACTAACAGAAGCAGAAGATATTAAGAAGAGGTGGCAAGAATACACAGAGGAACTGTACAAAAAAGATCTTCATGACCCAGATAATCACGATGGTGTGATCACTCACCTAGAGCCAGACATCCTGGAATCTGAAGTCAAGTCGGCCTTAGAAAGCATCACTATGAACAAAGCTAGTGGAGGTGATGGAATTCCAGTTAAGCTGTTTCAAATCCTGAAAGATGATGCTGTGAAAGTGTTGCACTCAATATGCCAGCAAGTTTGGAAAACTCAGCAGTGGCCACAGGACTGGAAAAGGTCAGTTTTCATTCCAATCCCAAAGGAAGGTAATGCCAAAGAATGCTCAAACTACCACTCAATTGTACTTATCTCACATGCTAGTAAAGTAATGCTCAAATTCTCCAAGCCAGGCTTCAGCAATACATGAACTGTGAACTCCCTGATGTTCAAGCTGGTTTTCGAAAAGGTAGAGGAACCAGGGATAAAATTGCCAACATCTGCTGGATCACCGAAAAAGCAAGAGAGTTCCAGAAAAACATCTGTTTCTGCTTTATTGACTATGCCAAAACCTTTCACTCTGTGGATCATAATAAACTATGGAAAATTCTGAAAGAGATGGGAATACCAGACCACCTGACCTGCCTCTTGAGAAATCTGTATGCAGGTCAGGAAGCAGAAGTTAGAACTGGACATGGAACAACAGACTGGTTCCAAATAGGAAAAGGAGTATGTCAAGGTTGTATATTGTCACCTTGCTTATTTAACTTCTACGCAGAGTACATCATGAGAAATGCTGGACTGGAAGAAACACAAGCTGGAATCAAGATTGCCTGGAGAAATATCAATAACCTCAGATATGCAGATGACACCACCCTTATGGCAGAAATTGAAGAACTAAAAAGCCTCTTGATGAAAGTGAAAGAGGAGAGTGAAAAATTTGGCTTAAACTCAACATTCAGAAAACGAAGATCATAGCATCTGGTCCCATCACTTCATGGGAAATAGATGGGGAAACAGTGGAAACAGTGTCAGACTTTATTTTTGGGGGCTCCAAAATCACTGCAGATGGTGATTGCAGCCATGAAATTAAAAGACACTTACTCCTTGGAAGAAAAGTTATGACCAACCTAGATAATATATTCAAAAGCAGAGACATTACTTTGCCGACTAAGGTCCGTCTAGTCAAGGCTGTGGTTTTTCCTGTGGTCATGTATGGATGTGAGAGTTGGACTGTGAAGAAGGCTGAGCACCAAAGAATTGATGCTTTTGATCTGTGGTGTTGGAGAAGACTCTTGAGAGTCCCTTGGACTAAAAGGAGATCCAACCAGTCTATTCGAAGGAGATCCGCCCTGGGATTTCTTTGGAAGGAATGATGCTGAAGCTGAAACTCCAGTACTGTTCCCACCTCATGCGAAGAGTTGACTCATTGGAAAAGACTCTGATGCAGGGAGGGATTGGGGGCAGGAGGAGAAGGGGATGACCGAGGATGAGATGGCTGGATGGCATCACTGACTCGATGGACGCGAGTCTGAGTGAACTCCAGGAGTTGGTGATGGACAGGGAGGCCTGGCATGCTGCGATTCATGGGGTCACAAAGAGTCGAACATGACTGAGCGCCTGAACTGAACTGAACTGAACTGAACTGAACTGACATGACTTAGTGACTACAACAACAACATGTTGGAGCATTGTTGATTAATTCATTTGGATCTTTAATTTTTTTTAACAATAAGTTTTTTCTTGATACACACTTATAATACATGCATACACATGCATATGAATCTTAAGATACACAGAAAGCAAAAATGCTATCTTTGTAGGGATAGAGGGTGAATAATCCAATAACTTTCTGAGGTTATCTTTTAAAATAACCTCCAAGGGGCCAGAGACAAACAGGTTTTTTTTTTTTTTTTTTTTTAACATGTCAGAATTCAACTCATAGAAACTAATGAGGTAAATACACATTCACATACTTAAGAAAACTTTGGCACAATAGTCAGTTGACTGTAGGACATTACTATGGGGTGAATATAGAAATGCATTTGAATGATCACTAAATCAATGTTTGGTATTTTCAGAACTTTGAGTACTTGGTCTGGTTAGTAACTTTCAGTCACTGATCAATAAGAATCACTGGCCATTCTCTGAAGGAGGGAAAGAAACAAGTTGATTCTAGTATGCTTCCTGTCTCAGTGCTGGTCATTCATGTTCGGGGTTTCTGTCTGGTCCATGTGATCTGGTCCTGGATCTCTCCCTGGTGCTTTGGACACCAACATTCAGGCTGCTCCTTGGCACTCTCTAAGTGAAGGCACAGTCCTTAAGAAGGGTGGTTGTTCATCTTTCAGAGATGAACACTGATGGCCCTCACTGAGCTTGAGCTAAGAAGCACGATCTTGTCCAATTCAAGTTTATAGCTGCAGAGCCCCTTCCTCTGCATCACCTTGTGCTCAAATCTACTAACAAAAAGTACACATCACCATTTAATTAGCTCTCCTCTATGATTCTAAATGAAAAACTCAGACACTGATCAGATATGAGGCTTATTTGAATGTGTCAGTAATATTCCAGATTTTGTAAAAAGTAAGAAAGATTCCCAAAAGGGGTCAGCATAAATATCTAGGACAGATGAGTTGATATATATATATATACACACACACATATATATATACACACATATATACTTTCATTAATTTAATCAGAGTTACCATACACCTAATGTGTACATTGATAGTTTCTGAAGACAAGAAAAACAAGATGGGAAAAGCAAGAGGAAGAGAAGAATCTTTCAGAGAAATGTTAACTATACAATATGAATTTTAAGTATTACCACAACGTGTCTAAAATAGAAGGTATAAAGTTTGTTCTAGTTTTCAGAATTGTTAGAAATTCCAAATAATTCCACTAAATACTAGTATATTTAGATACTATCTGTGTAATTAATAAAAACTGTGAATCATGGTGATTACTCTTTTTCCTTCACATCCATTTGCTGCTGACATAAAAAAATAAGAGTTCTTTTACTGATTCCATTATATGCATTTCTGATGATTGGTTACATACACAAAAACTATTCAATAAAAATGTTTCAGAGTCCTAGTTGATAAATGCTCTGAGTTCAAAATACAATATGTGATTTCTCATAACTAATATACTTTATGCTTAAATTCTTTCTCTGGTGAAATATTTAGTGGATAATTTCTTATGCATTTTTTTTTTCTTTGAAAAGTAGAGAATCTTTCATTTGGAAAAGGTCTTATGGAAATGTCCAGAAGGGACAAATTCACCACATATCAAAAGAAGCCCTGGAGGCTTCATACTGAAAAGTGGAGCTTTAGTTTAAAAAAAATTCAGAGACTTATTTGTTGGTTCAAAATGATATATATATTTTTTCTTTTCAGTTCAGTGAAGCTTAGAATGATTCCTAAAACAATTTAGCACCATTTTCATCTGTTTCTAATTACAGAGCTCTTTGCTAAAAAGTACAGTGCATTGATATTTAGCACATGCCCGTGTGGTCTCTGGAATGTGTGCAAATTCTCCATCATCTACTTCATAGTTGCCACACCTGAACATATGAGAATAGGTGTGCTTTGAGAAGAAAAATAAACATGCACACTTTCCTAGGGCAGTAACTCACTTATGTTATCTTATTTCATTTCTAAACACTGTGCTACCTTAAGCATGACATTTTAGAAAATGAAATTAGCAATAACCTATTTAGTAATTCTCCAATTGATCCTTTGATTCTACGACTCCTGCGACACATCCACACAATTAATTAACTGATCACCCCATGCACATGCTCCTTCTCTTACCCATTAGAATAATTGGAGGATGGAAAAAAACAGAGCCACATAGTCTATAAGTACCTTATTATTTCTGAGAGAGCTGGGCAGACCCCTTTTCCATGTGGCTCACGCCTACATATCTCTCTACTATTCAGTTTGCTAATTTCCCTTCCTTGTTAATGCTTACACTGATGGCTTTGTTTGAAGTTGCTGCCCTTCCATCCTCTTCTCTTATCTCACTTTTCTTTTTCGCTTTCCTCAGCACTTACTGACATTCTAATATTTTATGAGAGCGAAGATCTTTGTTTAACACATTGGTAGACCCCAAACCTCTAGAACAGTGCCTGGCATGTGCTCACTGTCACTCAATTTTTGCTGAATGAATGAACTTTCATTCACCAGTGGGAAAACTAGGGCATGAGAAGTTAGTTTCCCGTGATTATATGACTTGGAAGAGGGCACTTGGTCTCCAGTCTCAGCTCCTCACTAGGGTCATTCTTGTCCTCATGGAGATAAACATTCTCCCACTTAAGCACCCTAACACTCTGATGCACCAACTCCCCACTGGAGCAAACATTATTTTGCCTTGTCATGGCACAATATTAAAAACAGATTGACTAGAAAATGAGTGCTGATGAAAGATTCTTTCTTAAAAAAATAAACTGTTATAAATACTCTTTGACATCTATTGGTGGTGGGCCTAGCAATATCAGAAGTGGATGGGATCATTTTCATTATTAGTACTAATACACCTTCTTTTTTGCACTGACCCTTCTCCCCTCAAGTGCATATGTTCAACTCCTAACCCCCAGCACTTCAGAATCTGATTGGAAATGGAGAAAGAGCCTTTAACGAGGTGATTAAAGACATATGAGGTCATATGGGTGGACTCCACTCCAGCTGGCCAGTGTCCTTCTAGAAGAGTCTAGGACACAGATCCACAGACTGAGGGGCAGCCTTGTGAGGATACAGTGAAAAGGCAGCCATCAGTAAGTCAGAGAGAGAAAGGCCCTGACAAGAAATTAAATCTGCCACCAGGCTGAACTTGAACTTCTAGCCTCCAGAACTCAAGAAAAAGAAAAAACAAACCAAATTTAAGCCACCCAGTCTGCAGTATTTTATTATGGCAGCCCTAGCAAGCTACTCATGAAATAAAGTAAATAATTATCATGATTATTAAAGAAGTACAGAAATGAAATTTCCTTTTCTTGAAATTTGTGTGCATATGTGTGTATATACCAGTAAATAAAATACAACTTTTTGAAAAGCAATGAATTTACTTTTCACTACATTAATGTGCATTTTTAAAGACAGAAGAAATGCTTCCAAGAACAGAGAATTAGTTCCACATGCTTCAGAGAACTTTCTACACAAAGACGGGTAGAATTAAAGTTCTGCATCTTCTTTACTATTTATTTCAAATCTACTATTTAAATACAGGGATTTTTTAATTGTACAGAGATTGAATACATAAGCTCCAGCCAAAAAAAAAGTGCGGTTATTTCAACACTGTTAGGAGCTAACTATCAAAGCAAATGTGTGTAGCCCTTTACACATGTGGCTAAATTATTTAGAATTTAGACCAAGAAAAGACTTTATGGGATGGGGGAACTATTTTTGCATTGATATTGCCTAAAATTGTCAGTACATTGTGATGATAAAAAGTCACTTTAATTGATGTTTTATTCTGGAGAAGGAAATGGCAATCCACTCCAGCACTCTTGCCTGGAAAATCCCATGGACTGAGGAGCCTGATAGGCTACAGTCCATGGGGTCGCAAAGAGTCGGACACGACTGAGCGACTTCCATCTTATTTTTTTAATTTATGTTTTTTATTTACATTTATTTTTATTTTTATATTTATGTTTATTTTATTTTATTTATATTTTATTTATTTATATGATTTAGAACATTAAAACATAATGTTTTATTGTCTATCTTATAATTTTCCATTGGTAATGTGTTTCTGATTGCTGAATTGCCTCCCCTCAAAGCCCTAAATCCTTTTTAATTTTAACTATATCTTTAAGTTTCTGCTTCAATGGGGATCTTTCTAATAATCATTTTCAAATTAAATCTGCTTTTTTTTTTGTCTACATAGTATATCTTAGAATTTACCAACATAAAATGAGGATTCAGTGGCTTGATTGAATATTGACAAAGTGAGCCATCCTTTTTTGGCTATGTTGTGTGATGGCCCATTTTTTCATCGAGTTATTTTTTCTCATGTAATTTTGAAAATTCCTGTAAGGCACAGGCCTGTGATTCAGTCCTGTTTGGATCCAGGCGCCGTCATCCTGACAGAAATGTGCTGTGTAGGAGATTCTGGTTAGAGGTCTTCTTCCTTGTTGTCTGGAGTAGGTGCCTCCCTATCTGCGGAGGAGAAACTCAGATTCCCCATGTGTTCCTCCTTTTTGTGCCAACAGCTTTGCTTAGAGGTCACCTTGGAATAACACAAAGAAGCCTTGCTCATCCGGAGTAAGGTTCCACCAAAAGGCAGAGGGATTGAAAAGGCCAAGAGCAAAGCTGCATTGATGCTAAAATCCTCCTGTCCTTTGTTTACTTATTTGGTGGACAAATGCTAATGTGCTAGATATTTCTCTGACTTACTATGAACATATTTAATATCTGTCACTGCAGTATGAGACAGTATTCCTAACTCCATTAAGCAAATGGTGGAATTGAGGCACAAAGCTGCAAAAAAAAAAATCTAAGTCCAGGGTAAAAAATTAATGGTTAAACCCATGTCTTTAACCAAAACACGTCTGTGCAATTTCCACAGGAACATAGCTTTTCCTCCCAAACAACCGCATGTTCGCTAATAGTTGAGTTAAGATGATTTCTGGAATCAACCACAAATCTCTTCCTGCACGTTTTCTTTTTAATTCAATTAGTTTATTTATTTATTTGAAGGCTAGTTACTTTACAATATTGTACTGGTTTTTGCCATGCATTGACATGTTTCAGCCACTGGTGTACATGTCTTCCCCATCAGGAACCCCCCTCCTAACTCCTTCCCCATTCCATCCCTCAGGGTCATCCCAGTGCACCAGCCCCGAGCAGCCTGTATCATGCATCAAACCTGGACTGGCGATTCATTCCACATATGATATCATACATGTTTCAATGCCATTCTCCCAAACCATCCCACCCTCGCCCTCTCCCACAGAGTCCAAAAGACTGTTCTATACATCTGGGTCTCTTTTGCTGTCTTACATACCGGGTTATCATTACCATCTTTCTAAATTCCATATATATGCATTAGTATACTGTATTGGTGTTTTTCTTTCTGGCTTCTCTGGTAGCTCAGCGGTTAAAGCATCTGCCTGCAATGCCGAAGACCCAGGTTCGATCCCTGGGTTGGGAATATCCTCTGGAGAAGGAAATGGCAACCCATTCCAGTATTCTTGCCTGGAGAATCCCGTGGATGGAGGAGCCTGGTGGGCTACAGTCCATGGGATCACAAAGAGTCAGACACGACTGAGCGACTTCACTTTCACTTCACTTTCACTCTCTGGCTTACTTCACTTTGTATAAGAAGCTCCAGTTTCATCCACCTCATTAGAACTGATTCAAATGTATTCTTTTTAATGACTGAGTAATACTCCATTGTGTATATGTACCACTGGTTTCTTATCCATTCATCTGCTGATGGACATCTAGGTTGCTTCCATGTTCTGGCTACTATAAACAGTGCTGTGATGAACAATTGCGTACACGTGTCTCTTTCAATCCTGGTTTCCTTGATGTGTATGCCCAGCAGTGGGATTGCTGGGTCATATGGCAGTTCTATTTCCAGTTTTTAAAGGAATCTCCACACTGTTCTCCATAGTGGCTGTACTAGTTGGCATTCCCACCAACAGTGTAAGAGGGTTCCCTTTTCTCCACACCCTCTCCAGCATTTATTGTTTGTAGACTTTTGGATCGCAGCCATTCTGACTGGTGTGAAATGGTACCTCATTGTGGTTTTGATTTGCATTTCTCTGATAATGAGTGATGTTGAGCATCTTTTCATGTGTTTGTTAGCCAAAACTAGAACACTTTCTAACATCATACACAAAAATAAACTCAAAATGGATTAAAGATCTAAACATAAGACCAGAAACTATAAAGCATAGGCAAAACACTCTCTGACATAAATCACAGCAGGATCCTCTATGACCCACCTCCCAGAATACTGGAAATAAAAGGAAAAATAAACAAATGGGACCTAATTAAAATTAAAAGCTTCTGCACAACAAAGGAAACTATAATCAAGGTGAAAAGACAGCCTTTGGAATGGGAGAAAATAATAACATATGAAGCAACTGACAAACAACTAATCTCAAAAATACACAAGCTCCTGCAGCTCAATTCCAGAAAAATAAAAGACCCAATCAAAAAAATGGGCCAAAGAACTAAACAGACATTTCTCCAAAGAAGACATACCGATGTTTGTAGACTTTTGGATAGCAGCCATTCTGACTGGCGTGAAATGGTACCTCATTGTGGTTTTGATTTGCATTTCTCTTCTCAAAGAGTTGGAAACAACTGAGCGAATGAACTGAACTGAATAATGAGTTATGTTGAGCATCTTTTCGTGTGTTTGTTAGCCATCTCAAAGATCTGCTTCTTGATACTGAGTCCAGCTTGCCCTCCATCTGCTGCAACTTGCTTTCTTCTTTGGGGAGAAATCTCTGTTCTTTATTTTGAGTTATTTCCTGCCATCTGGTCTCTACTGAGATGACCCATGACTTTTAACTGTAATACCTCCCTGACAATAAGTAGAGACCAAAAATTATGAGATTGCTTGGGAATTGGAGTGGATATGCCACTAGAATATTGCTAGGTGCTTTTGAAAATGTATTTCTAAAGTAGGGGTAAGTTTGCAGATGTTTTTGGGAGATCAAGCATGTTGGAGATCATTTAACACTGACACAGTAAGTGTTGGAATCTAATCGTTAATGTCTCCAAATCACTTACTCCACCAGTATTTCCAAGAATGTCAGCTCTACAGAGTTTGTTTTTATCTTTTCTTGATACACTTGAAGATGTCCTACACTTTTCTAGATGGATCCATTTAAATATATTTTATTTATTTTCTCTTGTTTCTTATTTTATTCTAGAAATAAAAGAAAAAAAAAGCCTTTTCTCTCTCAGTAACAGAGTGAAAAGAGAAAATTACTAAAAACCCAGGACAGGGTAGTTCACAGTTAGAGAAAAGAGGGTGTGAGAAAGTACTGAAGGAATGAGAAGTAGGTTGAGTTCCTGGGCCTACAGAGAAGCTTTCAAGTGGAAGGAATGCTCTGGTGCCAGGTGCCAAGAGTTGCAAAACAATAATGAAATTGCAAAGCCCTTGGGATGCAAACAGAATTGCTTTAGAGACTTACCTGCACAGTTAGAGCAGGGAGGAGTCAGAATGACCTCTTAGTTTTACTTTTCTATTATAAAGTCTCTGTTACATTTCTTGTAAAATATATTTTATTAAACAATAGACACACTAAGGAGTTTTATGTGGAGTAGTTCTAATTCTTCCAGAGAATATAAAGTGTCAAGCTGCCACATCAGTTTTATAGAAACCAGAGATTCTTAACCAGTCCTAAATCCTACTGATCACGCAAAGGATACTGGCAATCACAAGGCACAGGGACAAGACGGAGACATCTGAGATTATCAGCAAAGCACCCTGTTCCTTTCTCCCTACAGTGGATGCTCTCTGTTTCAAATTTGGCCTGGAAGGTTGTAAGTGATACGTGTAGAAATGAAAGATACTTGAAGGGTATTCTGGTGGTTAATCTCATGTATGATGTGCACAAGGGTACTCAGATGTTTGCTCAAATATTATTCTGGATTTATCTGTGAGGGTGTTCATGGATGAGATTAACATTTGAATCTACAGACTGAGGAAAGAAGATTATCCTTCCTAATGTGGGTGGACCTTATCCAATCAGTCAAAGATGTTGCTCAAATAGAACAACAACTGACGTTTTAACAAGTAACAGGGAACTCCTCCTGCCTGACTTCCTTGACCTGGGACATATTTCTTTCTGACTTGAATGACAGCTACATGCTTGGCTATCTTGGTTCTTGGGCCCTTGGTCTCGAACTGCCCTGTCAATTCTGGGTCTCCACCAACTGAAGACCTTGGAATTCTCAGCCTTCATAACTGCATGAGCCAGTTTCTTATAATAAATATATGGTCATTCTTAATTAAACATACACATAATTTTTTTTGTTCACTTCTTCCTAAGACAGAAATTTTTTCTTTTAACCCCAAAATGAAAGAAAAGAGAAAATAAAACAAATATATGTAATTTATATAATTAATTAAATATATAAATTTATCAATGATATAATTTACACAATTTTATAAATTATATGTTCTACATATATATTAATTTTATATATAATATAGAATTTACATATAATTTATAAAATTATATATAATATACACATGTGTGTGCATGCACACACACACACACACACACACACACACACACATATGTCTTCATCCATTCTTTGGATTCTGTTTCTCCAGAGAACTCTAGCATATATATATATATGAAGAGAGTCATCAAAAATGGAAAATCTTTCCTTTCTACTCCATGTCCTACCCAGCTTATGTAAAATTTTCTAGTGAGCTACGTATGCTCATAGATACATATATTTGAAACTCCCTTACTGTGTATATCCTGCTAAAACTTTTTACTGATTCTGCATTACCTGCATTATCTCTTTTACTAGTAAATTCCATTAGTGTTCACCAGGAGGCCTGCAGTGCATATTCTATTTCAGAGTGTTTCTGGTAAAGGGAGAAATAGGTCTCAGGACCACAGGGAACCTTCCTCCTCTGCCTCTCATCACACTGGAAGGAGACATTCAGTGTGCCTTGCTGTACAGTGGTATTTATATCCCAGAGGAGTCCCAGACACCAGACAACCCTAAAGTCTCAAATTTAGAAAGAGTGGCATGGCCTTTCCTATGTGAAGGGACAATTCTATTTAATTCTTAAGACTCCACTTACATGCAGACTCTGATAAGAGAGAGAGAAAAAAAACAATTTCCGTACTTGGGACATTGCTTATAGAAAATAATGGTTCTCCATGTGGTTTCTAAAGCATGTGACATACAAGGAAAGGGGACCCCAGAAAGGGTCCTGAAGAGCTAGGGACACCAGAGGGCAGTGACCAGCAAGTGGCATGTCTTTGCTTAGGGCAGTCCTAGAACTTTCCACCCGCAGTTCAGGGCCATGAGAGCTGTGTGTACACATGAGTGGGAAGAGAAATGAGACCACGGAAGTGCTTCAGCTTGGTCTCTAGGTTGTTGGTTCAGGAAAAGTAATCATCTGATGAATCAGTGTAATGTATCTTCGCTCCAACACAGTATATACACACACATAGTTCTCACTCCGATCATATAAATAAGTGATTAGGCAGAGGTAATCCTCCCTGCAGGGTGGATAAGGAAGAAAGTTTTGCAGCTTCCTCCAACATGGTTTAATTATTCAGACTCTCACCAAATGTTTTACTTCAGTTAGTTCAGTTCAGACGCTCAGTCATGTCTGACTCTTTGTAACCCCATGAATTGCAGCACGCCAGGCCTCCCTGTCCATCATCAACTCTTGGAGTTCACCCAAACTTATGTCCATTGAGTTGGTGATGCCATCCTCTGTCATCCCCTTCTCCTTCTGCCCCCAGTCCCTCCCAGCATCAGAGTCTTTTCCAATGAGTCAACTCTTTGCATGAGGTGGCCAAAGTATTGGAGTTTCAGCTTCAGCATCAGTCCTTCCAATGAACACCCAAGGATCTCCTTGCAGTCCAAGGGACTCTCAAGAGTCTTCTCCAACACCACAGTTCAAAAGCATCAATTCTTTGGTGCTCAGCTTTCTTCACAGTCCAACTCTCACATGCATACATGACCACTGGAGAAACCATAGCTTTGACTAGACAGACCTTTGTTGGCAAAGTGATATCTCTGCTTTTTAATATGCTGTCTAGGTTAGTCATAACTTTTCTTCCAATGTTTTACTATCAGATCTCAAATCTCTTAAAATCATAAGAAACAGAATCCTACATAACACATTGGGCAGCCTATTAATGGGCAAGAAATTTATGTCAAGAATTTTTCTTCTTTTCAAGATGAGTAAATCTGTTATGATCCTCCGATTTCAGTTAACTACTTTCTAACTTCAAATTCATGTTTATATGGTGAAAAAGCATGGTCTACTTTGAAGGGCCATGCAGTACCTTTTATGATGAGGATGTGTGCATTAAATGACAAAAAAAAAAAGTAGAAATACAAGGTCTGGTAGAGAACAAAATATTTTAAATGCTGCATCTTTTTCAAAAGTTTGTCTCGTGTATACAAAATATTGGTTGAAACAAAAGAGTCTCTCCCTTATACAGTACCAATACACACAAATATATTGATGTTGAGGAGTTGACAAAGAGCTTTATTTTATGTGGCTTTTATATACCAGGATTTACATAAGTGGATAAATTCATGTGAAATTTATATTTTTAATGCTTCTTAAAACTAATCTTAGAAAACACCTATCTTTGCTAAAGACAGTCTTTCTCTGACATGCAAGTCCAGCTAAGTGTTTGTTCTTTTCCTAAAAGTAGAGAGAAAAATCTCAAGTTTTATAGACTTTCAACATATGTTTTAATACCAATTTATATTCAGCAACACAGGACAGTGAGTTTCACTTATTTTAGGAACACCAGTCATTAGAACACAGACTTTGACAGAAAATTTTGATTGTTAGCTCAAAAATGTTATTTCTCTAGTCCTGGAGAATTTGCTTATTTTCTTTAATTCACTGTTTCCTAGTAACCAAATAGCTAACTCATATTTTTTATTGGAAATATATATAAAAGCAATTACTCATTTCCATAGTGATGATAACAAATGCTAAAAATACTACAGTTGTTTTCTAAAATTAAATGCAAATAAACAAGAACATGTATATTATTACATATGTATGAAATTATTATATGTAAATATGTAAAGAAGAATCTATACATTAAAGACATATATATCCTTTAAAGGAGCAAGTAGTTCATTACCATCAACATATTAAATTTTTTTCCTTTTCATTTTGAAAATACAGGTTTTTGTTTTTTTTTAGGAATCTGTATATTTTATTACAAGTTTCATACTTGTGTGATTATATACATTACATGCCTGTTCTCATATACCCTATGCTTTTTGAAGAGAAGAGGTAAGATTAAATGGATAACAGTGTCTGATATACAGGCTATTCTTTTTTTTTTTTTTTTTTTACTTTATTTTACTTTACAATACTGTACTGGTTTTGCCATACATCGACATGAATCCACCAAGGGCACACATGCGTTCCCAAACATGAACCCCCCTCCCACCTCCCTCCGCATAACATCTCTCTGGGTCATCACCGTGCACCAGCCCCAAGCATGCTGTATCCTGCGTTGGACATAGACTGGCGATTCGATTCTTACATGATAGTATACCTGTTACAATGTCATTCTCCCAAATCATCCCACCCTCTCCCTCTCCCTCTGAGTCCAAAAGTCCGTTATACACATCTGTGTCTTTTTTGCTGTCTTGCATACAGGGTCGTCATTGCCATCTCAGCAATCCCACTGCTGGGCATACACACCGAGGAAACCAGAACTGAAAGAGACACATGTACCCCAATGTTCATCGCAGCACTGTTTATAATAGCCAGGACATGGAAACAACCTAGATGTCCATCAGCAGATGAATGGATAAGAAAGCTGTGGTACATATACACAATGGAGTATTACTCAGCCGTTAAAAAGAATTCATTTGAATCAGTTCTGATGAGATGGATGAAACTGGAGCCGATTATACAGAGTGAAGTAAGCCAGAAGGAAAAACACCAATACGGTATACTAACACATATATATGGAATTTAGAAAATACAGGTTTTCATATCAGGGCATCTTCACAAGGCTTTCACTTATTATTACTTAGCTTTTGTACTTGGCAAATTATATCAATTACATTTCAAAGTATTGCTCATAAACTTCGCAAAGCAGCATGACTTCTGGTTATTCATTAGAAATATTAGCAAAATTAGAAATCAGGTAACTCTGCAAAGAGTGGTTGACTGTTCTCAAAATATAACTGTTAAATACATGTGCAAATCATGTCTCAAATTTCAACTAAAGACTGATTCTTACAATGTCAAAACATCTATACGTGTTTTTTTTTTTTTTTTCCTATAGAGGTATTCTAGAGAATAAAGAAAACAAGCAAATATGTCTTTTATAGTTTATCAATAATTCTTAAAGTGACATCGCTCAGTCGTGTCCAACTCTTTGCAACCCTGTGGACTGTAGCCCACTAGGCTCCTCTGTCCATGGGATTTTCCAGGCAAGATTATTGGAGTGGGTTGCCATTTCCTTCTCCAAGTGATCTTCCCAACCCAGGGATCGAATCTGGGTCTCCTGCATTGCAGGCAGATGCTTTAACCTCTGAGCCACCAGGGAACCCCAGAGAATAAAGAAAATAAGCAAATATGTCTTTTATAATTTATCAATAATTCTGACATTATTTGTTATACTGCATATGTTTTATAGGAATTATTCATTAATAAATTTAAAATACTAAACCTACAGAACACATTAAAATTCTATCAACTGGAGATTTGCCCAAAGATCCATTAATAAATAGAAAATGAACATAAGTAAATATTTTTAATTTTTTTTTTAATGATCAGGTTTTGTTTTATTAACATAGGCCATTGTTTTAGCATCATGAAACTATCTCACTATTGGAAATAATATTTAAGAAAAAGGACACTGGACATTTGTGTGATTCTGATACTAAAATTATTAAAAATGTGAATTAAAAATTCTGAAATGCTGAAGGAACTTTTTTTTTTTAGCTAATGCCCAAAAGATATGAAATTATTCATCTATAAAGTATTTTTAGAAATTCATTTTATATTGCTGGCAGAGTTTTAACTGGGGTGCTTTGAAGGATGACATAATAACTGGATTAGTTCAGTTCAGTTCATTTCAGTCGCTCAGTCATGTCCGACTCCTTGCGACCCCATGAATCGCAGCACGCCAGGCCTCCCTGTCCATCACCAACTCCCGGAGTTCACTCAGACTCGTGTCCATCGAGTCAGTGATGCCATCCAGCCATCTCATCCTCGATCGTCCCCTTTTCCTCCTGTCCCCAACCCCTCCCAGCATCAAAGTCTTTTCCAATGAGTCAACTCTTTGCATGAGGTGGCCAAAGTACTGGAGTTTCAGCTTTAGCATCATTCCTTCCAAAGAAATCCCAGGGTTGATCTAAGATCTGGATAAATGAACCTCCTAACTACTCCATATACTGCAGCTATGAGTGGGCAAATACCACAAATTCACTAGATGTCGAGCACCAGCAGTTATATTCTCTTCTAAGCTGTAGTTTCTTCAATTCACCCTCAGCATTACTATCTATTAACATTTAATAATAAATGCAACAAAATTGCCTAGAGGTCAGTGTATTGCCAATGCACTGAAGATTTTAACACTTTGAATAAAGACAGAAGGGCAGAGCCTTCTCATGCTTTGGAGATTGGAGTCATTTAGCTTTATAGGATGTCAAAAAGCAAATAGCAGACCCATAAGGAATTTATAATTCTTTACATATTTACAGCTTCAACAGAAAGAAAAGAAGCCATTAAAAAGAGGATTTGCAGATACACACTACTATATATGAAATAGATAAACTCAAAAGGATCTACCGAATAACACAGGGAACGTCAATCAGTTTCTTATAATAACATAATGGAAAAGAATAAAAAGAATATATATTCTTTATATACATGACTGAATAACTTTGCTGTATACCTGAAGTAGCACAACATTGTAAATTGACTATAATGAAACTTTTTAAATAAAATGTAAAAAAAAAAAAGAGTAAGAGGAGATGATGGGGTGATGTGTTTTGTTTTCAGATATAAATATCTGAATGTACTAGTCACAATGTAAGAGATTATATTGCTTGTACACAGTAGCTCTATTACAGTTTATGTGAGAGTTGTATCAGATTTAACCAACTAGAAGGCTTTATTTTTAGTGTACCTCAGCCCTAACAATTGTTTATTATTAATATAATTCAAAGTTAGTGACTCAGAGAACAGGCAATCCTCAGTAATTACACTATAATTTGCATTAGAAATTAAGACTGTTTTCCATATAATTTCAAAGCCAAGCCTGTCAGATGTACCTTTAGGAAAGTGATCTCCCAGGATGCAGTGTAGACTCATTCACAGCAGGAAGGGGTGGAAGAGAAAATATTCCAGTGTTGAAACTCCACTTCAATTGACAGATTTTTGAAGGTTCCTTCCAGGTCTCAATTATATTTTTTATGTTTTATATATTTCTTAAAAATCTCAAGTAATTCTGAAGTCTATTAAAAAGAGATAAACCTTGATTATTGAATAAACTCCATCCTAGGCAAACTTGGTTCTGTTTATAGGAAAGGTTGTAAACTTTTCTTAAGTAAAACTTAAGTTTTACTCCACAAGGATGACTTTACCAGACATTTTGAAAAGAAAAACATTCACCCTTTTTAAATCAATACAGCATCTCACAGATAAAAGACTTGACTATTATGACAAGTGGGAAAAGAACAGATTTTTAAGATAAATATGACAAAGACAATAAAGAATTGAGATTCCCCTGGAGAAAGGAAAGGCTACCCACTCCAGCATCTGGCCTGGAGAATCCCAGGGACTGTATAGTCCTTGGGTCACAAAGAGTTGGACATGACTGAGTGACTTTCACATTCACTTTTTATATGCCTGTTCACATTTGCATATCTGAACTGTTACAGGATTAAATCTTTCACAAGCTTTGGAATAATAAATCCTTATAAAATTGTGGCTTTAAAATCAGATTAGCGTGACCATGTGTTCATTTTTTACCTTTTTCTTATTTTCTTTCTCTCCTTTAGAAATAAATGTCTGAGTCTAAAAAACTGGCAGAAAGCAGGAAGGATTTAATGTAAAGAGAGGATGCATATGTATTAAAGGAGGCTATGTTCTATGCATAGAATTTATGCTAAAAGCTGCATATTAAGACATGGAGAAATGTACAACTGGTATGATTTCAAATATGAGATGAAACATCACTTTAATATTCTCATGAGAGTAAAGTGAAAAGCCTTTTGAAATAGGGTTTTATATGACTTAAAAATTGACAGCAGGACAAAACACAATGACACAGGACAGATGAAAAGCAGAACGCTTTGCCCCTACTTAAAGCTCCAAATGAGAAAAGTGACCACATGGTCCACACTGAGGCTTGTACCTGGAAGCAGGTAACAGAAGCTGGGCCTGTGGAAGGCAAGCGGCAGGTGTGGGATCACTAAATTTCAAGAGTTCCATGTGGATTGGCTCATTAGAATAACTTCTGGGGGCTCTAGGGCAGTGAAGATGCCCCTGAGTCTGGTACATAGTTCTAGACAACAGGGTCAATATGGGAGGAGGCTGAGGTATATACATAGAGACCTTAAGAGTGGAGTCTGATGGGGAAGGGATTAGGATGTAGGCTTAGCAAGCTGCTTGTGAAGGGGACTGGAATTTTCAGCCATGATTCAAAACTAAGTCAAGATATGACTTGTGAAATATTACATGAAAATCAACCTTTTGATATGTTGACATCAGTTTGAGCTCTATCATGCAGGATATTTGAGTGACCTGAATACTAGAGGAGGCTCTCTTAAACACTAAAGAAAGCATGTTATATGACAGCAAAAAGGAGGAAGGGTTCACCGTGATGGCTCAGTGGGTGAAGAATCTGCTTGCAATGTAGGAGACACAGCAGATGTGGATTCCATCCTGGGTTGGGAAGATCCCCTGGAGGAGGAAATCTCAATCCATTCCAGTGTTCTTGCCTGGAGAATCCCATGGACAGAGGGGCCTGGTGGTATATAATCCATAAGGTCACAAAGAGTCAGACACGACTACTAAGCACATAGCGCAGAAAAAAGAAGAAGAAGAAGAAGGAAACCAAATAGAAGCAAGAGGAGTAGCTGAGGGCCAGCCCACAGCAAGGCTCCATTTTGTTTGATGTTGATTTGGAGAAAAGATCAATCACAGAAGGGAACTTCAGTCATATTTAGATGAATTCTGGAATTTACTAGATGTTCGGGTTATATTTGTTATGATGATGTTGCAAACACCTCCTTGATTAGCTAAGGACTATTAATAATCAAGTTTAGCCAATGAGCACTGTTCACTTTAAATATTCAGATGCTGTGGGAATTTGAGTGGGGAGAAATATCGCCTCACCCCTGCAGGTATAGTGACCTCAAGAAAAGCTCATTAACAGGCACCAGGCCATCCCAGGCACTTTGGGGATGGTCTGGAACAAATTAATCAGCCTAGAGCAGTACCCCCAAGAAGGTCTCTAGGAATCCATAGTCATGCTGTGCCATTCTGCTGAAATCACTAAATGTTTTATAAGACTTAGAGGTTCTTTTGATGACAAGTCACAGCACAGGGACCCTGGAAAGATGGAAGCCGGACCCCTGTTACTTGCAGCTCAGAAAGAGTGGGGCTGCTATGTAGGGAGACATGAAACTTTGTACCTGGGGAGTGAGGACAGAGGGCTTGAGGTGGATGGTGCAACTTACCCATAGCAAGCAGGGTGTGGTGAGCTATTTTGGGGGCTCTCTTGCCTTTGGCCAGTTGAACAATTATATGGACTCCAGGATGTGGAGCCTATCCCTAGTTGTCTGGCATCTGGTCCCTAGTTGTCTGGTATCTGGTCCCTAGTTGTCTGGTATCTGGTCCCTAGTTGCCTGGAATCTGGTCCTAGAATGTGTGGAGGTATTGACTGGTTGAAAGATTATTGGCCCAGTGAGTGGGAAGTAACTAGACTGGAGGTTAGCAAACTGCTTGCCAAGGGAAACTGAGAGTTTTTAGCCACAACTTCAATATGGATTAGGGCAATAATTGTGAAATATTGTTTTAAAATAGATGCCCTTGGTACCATTATTTCACTTACATCAATAATTCAAGGAAGCCTTCATTAATACCACAGATTTGGAAAAATGCTAGGTGTTTATTCCTTCTTCGATTTCTTAAAATCAGTTTTCTCTTCTCAAGATTCAGAAAGATGGAGAAAGTAAACAACATATGAGAAAACAAGGCGGGGGGGCATATTTTCCTGAAGGTCTTTGTTAACTACCAAACTAATAGGCATTTTCTCCTTTATGTATCAGGGAGTGAATTGTGTCAGATTTGTTATTTTGCTTACTTCCCTGGTGGCTCAGATAGTAAAGCGTCTGCCTGCAATGCGGGAGACACAGATTTCGACTCCTGGGTTGGGAAGATCTTCTGGAGAAGGAAATGGCAACCCACTCCAGTATTGTTGCCTGGAAAATTCCATGGATAGAGGAGCTTGGTGGGCTATAGTACATGGGGTCACAAAGAGTCAGACACGACTGAGCGACATCACTTTCACTTCGTGTTATGGGTACTTTTGGGGTCGGTGTTAAATATTTTAGAAAAAACATTTCTAAAGATGTCTAAAGTTTTCTCCTTGAGATTTAACTAGTTTTGGGCTTTGGTCTAGACTCTGTCAGATTCAAAATCCATACAACTCTACTTATCTTTTATTTTAGGTGCATTTCTTTCCTTATTCCTTTGAGAATATTTTAATAGTATATTTCAAAGTTGTAAATGACCTCAGAAAGTATGTATTAAAATATTTTCAACCCGTGGCAGATTCATGTTGATGTATGGCAAAACCAATACAATATTGTAAAGTAATTAGCCTCCAATTAAAATAAATAAATTTGTATTTAAAATAATAAAATAAAATACTTTCATATTTACATTAAGGAATAACTGCATAGATTTAATCATTCAATCATTCAAGTTACATGGCCTGTGATACAGCACATTCAGAACTGCAGTGTTCAGGGTGGTCAAAATATCCAAACAACCCAAATATCCATCAATGAATGAATGAATATACCAATGTGAGTTATACAGCCAATGAAATATTTTTCAGCAATAGAAAATACTGAAGACCTGATGTATGTGGCAATATAGATGAACCTCAACAATATCATGCTAACTGAACAGGTTTGATAATAAAGATTGCATATTGTACAGTTCCATTTATATAAAATATCCGCGGAAAATATATACAGACAAAAAGTGGATTAGTGGTTTCCTGGGGCTGTATTCTTGCCTTGAGAACTCCATAAACAGTATGAAAAGTCAAAAAGATATGACACTGAAAGATGAAATCCCCAGGTCAGTAGGTGACCAGTATGCTACTAGAGAAGAGTGGAGAAATAGCTCCATAAAGAATGAAGAGGCTGTACATTCCCATGTATGGCAAAACCAATACAGTATTATAAAGTAAAATAAAGTAAAAATAAAAATTTTTAAAAAAATTCAATATTCAGAAAACTAAAAAAAAAAAAAAAAAAGAATGAAGAGGCTGAGCCAAATCAAAAACAATGCCCAGTTGTGGATGTGAATGGTGATGGAAGTAAGACCAAGGCTGTAAAAAACAATATTGCATAGGAACCTGGAATGTAAGGTCCATGAAATGAGGTAAATTAGAAGTGGTCAAACAGGAGATGGCAAGAGTGAACATTAATATTTTAGGAATCAGTGAACTAAAATGGACCAGAATGGGCAAATTTAATTCAGAAGACTATTATATCTACCACTGTGGGCAAGTATCCCTTAGAAGACATGGAGTAGTCAATGGAGAAACTCTCATAGTCAAAAAAAGAGTCCAGAGCACAGTACTCGTGTTCAGTCTCAAAAACAACACATGATCTCTGTTCATTTCCAAGGCAAACCTTTCAGTGTCACAGCAATCTAAGTCTATGCCCAACCACTAATGCTGAAGAAGGTGAAGTTCAATGGTTCTATGAAGACCTACACGATCTTCTAGCACTAACACCAGAAAAAGATGCCCTTTTTATAATAGGGGACTGGAATGCAAAAGCAGAAATCCAAGAGATACTTGGAGTAACAGGCAAGTTTGGCCTTGGAGTACAATACGAAGTAGGGCAAAGGAAAGCAGAGCTTTGCTAAGAGAACTGGTCATAATAAACACCCTCTTCCAACAATGCAAGAGAAAACTCTACACACGGACATTACCTGATGGTCAATACCTAAATCAGATTTTCCTTTTCAGCCAAAGAAGGAGAATCTATAGAGTCAGCAAAAGCAAGTCACAAGTCATGTGGCTCAGATTATGAACTCCTTATTGCCAAATTCAGACTTAAATTGAAGAAAGTAGAGAAAATCACTAGGCCATTCAGGTAAGACCTAACTCAAATCCCTTACAGTTATACAGTGGAAGAGACAAATAGATTCAAGGAATTAGATCTGATAGAGTGTCTGAAGAACTATGGATGGAGGTTCAAAACAGTGTACAAGAGGCAGTGATCAAAACCATTCCCAAGGGGGAAAAAAATGCAAAAATTCAAAATGGCTGTCTGAGGAGGCCTTGCAAATAGCTGAGAAAAAAAGAGAAGTGAAAGACAAAGGAGAAAAGCAGAGATATATCCATCTGAATTTAGAGTTCCAAAGAATAGCAAGGAGAGAAAGGTAGCCTTTCTAAATGATCAGTGCAAAGACATAGAGGAAAACAATATAATGGGAAAGACTAGAGATTTCTTCAAGAAAATTGGAGAGATGAAGGGAACATCTCATGCAAAGATGGGCACAATAAAGGACAGAAATGGTATGGACCTAACAGAAGCAGAAGATATTAAGAAAATGTGACAAGAATACACAAAAGAACTATACAAAAAAGATCTTAATGACCCAGGTAATCATGATGGTGTGGTAATTCACCTAGAGCCAGACATCCTGGAGTGCAAAGTCAAATGGCCTTAAGAAGCATCACAACAAACAGCACCAGTGGAGGTGATTCCAGTTGAGCTATCGCAAATTCTAAAAAAAAAATGCTGTTAAAGTGCTGCACTCAACATGCCAGCAAATTTGGAAAACTCAGCAGTGGCTACAGGACTGGAAAAGGTCAGTTTTCTTTCCAATCCCTCAAAAAGGCAATGTCAAAGACATTCAAACCACCTCACAATTGTACTAATCTAACACACTAGCAAAGTAATGCTCAAAATTCTCCAAACTAGGCTTCAACAGCACATGAACAGAGAACTTCCAGATGTTCAAGCTGAATTTAGAAAAGGCAGAGGAACCAGAGATCAAATTGCCAACATCTGTTTGATCATAGATAAAGCAATAAAATTCCAGAAAAAATTCTATTTCTGCTTCATTGACTACACTAAAGTCTTTGACTGTGTGGATCAAAACAAACTGTGGAAATTCTTCAAGAGATGGAATACCAGAACACCACACCAGCCTCCTGAGAAATCTGTATGCAGGTTACAAAGAAGAAACAGTTAGAATTGTACATGGAACAATGCACTGGTCCCAACCTGGGAAAGGAGTACCTCAAGGCTGTATATTGTCAGCCTGCTTATTTAACTTATATGCAGAGTACTTCATGTGAAATGCCATGCTGGATGAAGCACAAGCCAGAATTAAGATTGTCAGGAAAAATATAAGTAACCTCAGATATGCCAATGACACCATGCTTATAGCAGAAATTGAAGAGGAACTAAAGAGCTTCTTGATGAATATGAAAGAGGAGAGTGAAAAGCTGGTTTAAAATTCAAATTCAAAAACCAAATATCATGGCATTCAGTCCCATCACTTCATGGCAAATAGATGAGGAAACAATGGCAACAGTGAGATACTTTACTTTCTTGGGCTGCAAAATCATGGCAGCCATGAAATTAAAAGAGACTTGATCCTTGAAAGAAAAGTTATGGCAAACCTAGACAGCATATTAAAAATAGAGACATTACTTTGTCAACAAAGATCTGTATAGTCAGAGCTATGGTTTTTCCAGGGGTTATGTATGGATGTAAGAATTGGACAATAAAGCAAGCCGAGTGCCAAAGAATTAATGCTTTTGAACTATGGTGTTGGAGAAGACTCTTGAGAGTCCTTTGGACTGCAAGGAGATCCAACCATTCCATCCTAAAGGAAATCATTCCTGAATATTCATTGGAAGGACTGATGCTGAAGCTGAAGCTCCAATACTTTGGCCACCTGATGTGAAGAATTGACTCATTGGAAAAGCCCCTGATGCTGGGAAAGATTGAAGGCAGGAGGAGAAGGGGACAACAGTGACAAGATGGTTGAATGGCACCACCGACTCAAGGGACATGAGTGTGAGCAAGTTCCAGGAAATGGTGAATGACAGGGAAGCCTGGCGTGATGCAGTACATGGAGTCACAAAGTGTCGCACACGACTGAGCGACTGAACAATAACGACGAGTGTTATTTTGTCAAGTCCTTTGAACCTGAGAAAAAAATGAAGACTTTCGGCAAAACATGAGGTCAGATCCACACCATCGTCCAAAGAAGGTTTAATTCAGATTCAATCTGAATCATGGTAGCAGTTTAAAAAGAGAATCTGACTTTATCAGACTTAGGTCTTTAAAAGTTCCTCATGACTGCAATGTAGAAAATGGATTTCTAGGGTACTAGAGAGAAATGCTATACAGTATAATTGTTGCAGTTCAGGACAAAAGCTGTATCCCTTGCTCCAGGGAGGTAGAATTGAAGGTGGGAGAAAAGGCCAGATGATACATGGTATCATTTTAGGAAGTAGAATCAGTGGGTCTTATTGACACATTCTCCAAATAGGATCTCTAAAATAACATTCCTCTCTAACTTTGAAGAGGTTGAAAGACAAGACCCAGGCTAAGGCCAAAACACTAGGTTTATTACAAACAAGTTCAAGTTGTTGGGAGCTTAATCATGCAGGTGGATGGACCTGCTCATGCCAGACTCCTAAATTAGACAGACATACCCACTCCATCTCAGGAAACACAGGATTGCATGAAGCATGTAAACCAGCAACGTGTAGAGGCATAACACAAGCCTGCCTTTACACTAGCTGAGCGTCACTCACAGAATGAAAAGACCATGAGAGGGAAGGATCGTTCCATTAACAGGCTTCCAGCACAACTGAAAGGAAGACAGTGACATCTGCTTTGGGAGAAAATAAATTCTTACAGGGAGGAGAGGAATGAGGTTCCTGGAAAAGGAATGATATAACGATACAATCCCCATTTCATTCCAATAGGTACTATTAATATAAAATATGTGTTAATACATTAAAAATTAATTTCCCAAAATGACTTTCATTCCCTACATAAATTGAATTTCGTCAGTGGTCACTCATGTATAGCAAATGCAACCTTCTGGTAGGCTTATGCTTAGAGTAATTATTCAATTTTAAGCTTCACTGTTTTATTTCATTTTCTCCCTCACCCTTGACTCCTAACAAATGTATGGTTTCTATGGACCAGTAGGGAATTCCATTAACAATAAATTAGCTACAAAAGCCTAAGATTTTGAACCAGAACAAACTTAATAATTGCTTAGCAATGACCTAGGATGCTGAAGTTTAATTTAGGATCAGTTAACCCTGAGTGAAATTCAGAATTAATTTTTCATATTGCAATATCTTTGAAAGGTTACCAGTCCATGTCTAAAATGCTTTTTCCCTCTCAGTTATTCAATCTTTCCTAACTTCTCTCAAGCATCAAATTGTCTGTTATTTTTATAATTCTCAGTTAGAAAAAGTAAAAATTTTATTTTAGTTTGGAGTTGATCAAAACATTTGAGTCAAATCAACTTGCTTGTGAAGAAAATATTTTAAAATATGACATTTTTCTATTGTTGAGCCTCACAGCTGCAGAGGATATAAAAAAAATAGTCTGTATAGGCTATTTTCACATTATTCCCAGAACTATTACAAGTTTAACGTGCTATGTCCACATCTGTCCTAAAAAATTCTCCTTCACTCTTGAAGACAGGAGAAAGATTGCTCAGGAAACCACATGAAGTTTGAGACATTTGTCCAAACCTGTTATTTTGGCTGTTAAAACTGCATCTACTAAAGTACTTTTTTTTTTTTTTTCCACTTTGAATGACAGTGACCAAAAAAAAAAAAAAAATCTAGTTACTAGCTACTGACATTAAAATTTTAAAGTGAGATAAACTACATTACACTTTTGCCTAGCTATAATTTTTATAAAAGTGAAAATCTATCAATCTATTAAAATCACTAAGGCCTTTCTGAAATGAAATTAGAAACCCTTTCAAATGTAGATAGAATTGAATTTATATATCAGTACTATCTCAAAAAGGACACCTGTATATACACTTGCATCTATTAAATAAAAGTGAATAGCATTTTGAAACACTTAAAAATGTGTTGTTAGAGAGATTCAACTAAAATAGCTTGTGGTGCCAATGAATTTGTTTGAAAGTAATTTTAGGTCTAGGATGAGATTTTAGTTTTTAAATACAGTATGTAAGATGTTATATGGAAATACCCCGGAAATGAGGAACCCATGGTCACATTAAATAATACCATATCAAAAAATTTGAATTCATGTTTAAAACATCAATAGCAAGGACGCTGTTTCAGGATTCTATCCCAGAGTCAGTGATCTACTGAAAGGACAAATGTCTGTCTTTGACTAGGATGAAAAGTCAGTATCAGAAATAAGCTTCTAAATACACAGCTTCTAAATAAACATAACTGTCTTTATGGGACTTTAGCTATTCCTCAGGAAACTTTAGAGTTTGGAATAAACTGTTGTGTAAAAGAATGTTCGTTAAATAAAGCTATATACTCTTCCTATAATGCACTACAATATTTAGTCTGCCTTAATCTGAATATGATCAGAGGTAATTTTTCCTTACATTAACTTCTTAGAGTTAATTCTTCTTCTTCAGGCAATTTTGGGGAATTAGTTTAAGTTTCTAACTGTAGAATTAATGCATGCCCAACTTGGAAAATCATAAGAAAACAAAAGGAAAAAGAAAGAAGAAATCACTATTTGCAAGTCAAACATAGAGAGAGAGCCACATACACATTTTACTGAGAAACCCTACTTGGTTCATGCATAAATGTGCATTGTGTCATGCTCAGTCATGTCTGATTCTTTGTGATCTACCAGACTCCTCTGTACATGGAATTTCCCAGGCAAGAATACTGGAGTGGGTTGCCATTTCCTTTTCCATAAATTTGCATATTTGTATATAATTTAAGTGATGCCATGCGACTCTTTGATGGTATCTTTCATTTAATAAATCATGTACCAGAGAAGGCAATGGCAACCCACTCCAGTACTCTTGCCTGGAAAATCCCATGGACGGAGGAGCCCGGTAGGCTGCAATCCATGGGGTTGCGAAGAGTCGGACACGACTGACTGACTTCACTTTCATGCACTGGAGAAGGAAATGGCAACCCACTCCAATGTTCTTGCCTGGAGAATCCCAGGGACAGTGGAGCCTGGTGGGGCTGCTGTCTATGGAGTCACACAGAGTCGGACACGACTGAAGCAACTTAGCAGCAGCAGTAGCAGCATGTCATCATACAGTTATATCAATTCCTTGCTTTATACACAGATTTTATTTCAAATATCTTAAATATTATTTCAGAAAATATTCTTATAGATTGTTTATAGTCAACATTATTATTAAAGCTGACTGTGTTAATACTTTTTCTTTGACTTTTATTTTGAAATAATTTTAGATCTCTCAAAAAGTGAGCAGTTGAGTTTTTCCATAAACCCTTCATCCAGAAGACAGGTAGGAAGGAATATGGACACACAGAGACAGAGATGGAGAGAGACACAGAAAGAACTCACTTTTAATCTGTATTATTCAATCTAATGGTTAAAATTTTCACTTTATTGAGTAGAGAAAACAATTTTTTTCCTTTCTAATATTGATTATTAAATATATAATCAATACTTTAATATTTTATGAATACTAAAAATTCATATTGTTAATTTGAGTATATTGAAACACTTTCAATATATACATATATTGAAATGTTATACCTGAAATGACATAATATTTTTATCAGAAAAAATTGAGTTAAAAACACATTTTCTAACCAGAAGCCTGTGCATTGATGAACATTTTTAATTAAAAGTAAATGTTTCTTAAGTTTGTACATGAATTTAATGAACTTTACACATATGTACATTAATTTCATATAACCAAATGCAACTGGGTGCACCAAAGTTAAAGTTTGGTTCTAAAATTGTAATTTGAGTAAGTTGACTTATTTAACCATGCAGTATCTTTTTTATGGGCTTCCCTGGTGGCATAGTGGTAAAGAAAAGGTTTAACAAGGACCTAGAAGAAATAAAAAAGTCAATATATAATGAATAATGCAATAAATGAGATCAGAAACACTCTGGAGGCAACAAATAGCAGAATAACGGAGGCAGAAGATAGGATTAGTGAAATAGAAGATAGAATGGTAGAAATAAATGAATCAGAGAGGAAACAAGAAAGAAAAACACCAATACAGTATACTAACACATATATATGGAATTTAGAAAGATGGCAATGACGACCCTGTATGCAAGACAGGAAAAAAGACGCAGCTGTCTATAACGGACTTTTGGACTCAGAGGGAGAGGGAGAGGGTAGGATGATATGGGAGAATGGCATTCTATCATGTATACTATCATGTAAGAATTGAATCGCTAGTCTATGTCTGACGCAGGATACAGCATGCTTGGGGCTGGTGCATGGGGATGACCCACAGAGATGTTATGGGGAGGGAGGTGGGAGGGGGGTTCATGTTTGGGAACACATGTAAGAATTAAAGATTTTAAAATTAAAAAAAATAAAAGAAATGAGGACAATCTCAGAGACCTCCAGGACGATATGAAACACTCCAACATTCGAATTATAGGAGTCCCAGAAGAAGACAAAAAGAAAGACCATGAGAAAATCCTTGAGGAGATAATAGTTTAAAACTTCCCTAAAATGGGGAAGGAAATAATCACCCAAGTCCAAGAAACACAGAGAGTTCCAAATAGGATAAACCCAAGGCGAAACACCCCAAGACACATATTAATCAAATTAACAAAGATCAAACACAAAGAACAAATATTAAAAGCAGCAAGGGAAAAACAACAAATAACACACAAGGGGATTCCCATAAGGATAACAGCTGATCTTTCAATAGAAACTCTTCAGGCCAGGAGGGAATGGCAAGACATACTTAAAGTGATGAAAGACAATAACCTACAGCCCAGATTACTGTACCCAGCAAGGATCTCATTCAAATACGAAGGAGAAATCAAAAGCTTTACAGACAAGCAAAAGCTGAGAGAATTCAGCACCACCAAACCAGCTCTCCAACAAATTCTAAAGGATATTCTCTAGACAGGAAACACATAAAGGGTGTATAAACCTGAACCCAAAACAATAAAGTAAATGGTAACGGGATCATACTTATCAATAATTACCTTAAACGTAAATGGGTTGAACGCCCCAACCAAAAGGCAAAGACTGGCCAAATGGATACAAAAACAAGACCCCTCTATATGCTGCTTACAAGAGACCCACCTCAAAACAAGGGACATACCTCAAAACAAGGGACACATACAGACTGAAAGTGAAGGGCTGGAAAAAGATATACCATGCAAATAGAGACCAAAAGAAAGCAAGAATGGCAATACTCATATCAGATAAAATAGACTTTAAAACAAAGGCTGTGAAAAGAGACAAAGAAGGCCACTACATAATGATCAAAGGATCAATCCAAGAAGAAGATATAACAATTATAAACATATATGCACCCAATATAGGAGCACCGCAATATGTAAGACAAATGCTAACAAGTATGAAAGGGGAAATCAACAATAACACAATAATAGTGGGAGACTTTAATACCCCACTCACACCTATGGACAGATCAACTAAACAGAAAATCAACAAAGAAACGCAAACTTTAAACGATACATTAGACCAGTTAGACCTAATTGATATCTATAGGACATTTCACCCCAAAACAATGAATTTCACCTTTTTCTCAAGTGCACATGGAACATTCTCCAGGATAGATCACATCCTGGGCCATAAATCTAAACTTGATAAATTCAAAAAAATCGAAATCATTCCAAGCATCTTTTCTGACCATAATGCATTAAGATTAGATCTCAATTACAGGAGAAAAACTGTTAAAAATTCCAACATATGGAGGTTGAACAACACACTTCTGAATAACCAACAAATCACAGAAGAAATAAAAAAAGAAATCAAAACATGCATAGAAACTAATGAAAATGAAAACACAACAACCCAAAACCTGTGGGACACTATAAAAGCAGTGCTAAGAGGAAAGTTCATAGCAATACAGGCATACCTCAAGAAACAAGAAAAAAGTCAAATAAATAACCTAACTCTACACCTAAAGCAAGTAGAAAAGGAAGAATTGGAGAACCCCAGAGTTGGTAGAAGGAAAGAAATCTTAAAAATTAGGGCAGAAATAAATCCAAAAGAAACAAAAGAGACCATAGCAAAAATCAACAAAGCCAAAAGCTGGTTCTTTGAAAGGATAAATAAAATTGACAAACCACTAGCCAGACTCATCAAGAAGCAAAGAGAGAAAAATCAAATCAATAAAATTAGAAATGAAAATGGAGAGATCACAACAGACAACACAGAAATACAAAGGATCATAAGAGACTACTATCAGCAGTTATATGCCAATAAAATGGACAACGTGGAAGAAATGGACAAATTCTTAGAAAAGTACAATTTTCCAAAACCGAACCAGGAAGAAATAGAAAATCTTAACAGACCCATCACAAGCACGGAAATTGAAACTGTAATCAGAAATCTTCCAGCAAACAAAAGCCCAGGTCCAGACGGCTTCACAACTGAATTCTACCAAAAATTTCGAGAAGAGCTAACACCTATCCTCCTCAAACTCTTCCAGAAAATTGCAGAGGAAGGTAAACTTCCAAACTCATTCTATGAGGCCACCATCACCCTAATACCAAAGCCTGACAAAGATACTACAAAAAAAGAAAACTACAGGCCAATATCACTGATGAACATAGATGCAAAAATCCTCAACAAAATTCTAGCAATCAGAATCCAACAACACATTAAAAAGATCATACACCATGACCAAGTGGGCTTTATCCCAGGGATGCAAGGATTCTTCAATATCCGCAAATCAATCAATGTAATTCACCACATTAACAAATTGAAAAATAAAAGCCATATGATTATCTCAATAGATGCAGAGAAGGCCTTTGACAAAATTCAACATCCATTTATGATAAAAACTCTCCAGAAAGCATGAATAGAAGGAACATACCTCAACATAATAAAAGCTATATATGACAAACCCACAGCAAACATTATCCTCAATGGTGAAAAATTGAAAGCATTTCCCCTAAAGTCAGGAACAAGACAAGGGTGCCCACTGTCACCGCTACTATTCAACATAGTTTTGGAAGTTTTGGCCACAGCAATCAGAGCAGAAAAAGAAATAAAAGGAATCCAAATTGGAAAAGAAGAAGTAAAACTTTCACTGTTTGCAGATGACATGATCCTCTACATAGAAAACCCTAAAGACTCCACCAGAAAATTACTAGAGCTCATCAATGAATATAGTAAAGTTGCAGGATATAAAATCAACACTCAGAAATCCCTTGCATTCCTATACACTAATAATGAGAAAGTAGAAAAAGAAATTAAGGAAACAATTCCATTCACCATTGCAACGAAAAGAATAAAATACTTAGGAATATATCTACCTAAAGAAACTAAAGACCTATATATAGAAAATTATAAAACACTAATGAAAGAAATCAAAGAGGACACTAATAGATGGAGAAATATACCATGTTCATGGATCAGAAGAATCAATATAGTGAAAATGAGTATACTACCCAAAGCAATTTACAAATTCAATGCAATCCCTATCAAGCTACCAGCCATATTTTTCACAGAACTAGAACAAATAACTTCAAGATTTGTATGGAAATACAAGAAACCTCGAATAGCCAAAGCAATCTTGAGAAAGAAGAATGGAACTGGAGGGATCAACTTGCCTGAATTCAGGCTCTACTACAAAGCCACAGTCATCAAGACAGTATGGTACTGGCACAAAGACAGAAATATAGATCAATGGAACAAAATAGAAAGCCCAGAGATAAATCCACACACATATGGACACCTTATCTTTGACAAAGGAGGCAAGAATATACAATGGAGTAAAGACAATCTCTTTAACAAGTGGTGCTGGAAAAACTGGTCCACCACTTGTAAAAGAATGAAACTAGATCACTTTCTAACATTGCACACAAAAATAAACTCAAAATGGATTAAAGATCTAAATGTAAGACCAGAAACTATAAAACTCCTAGAGGAGAACATAGGCAAAACACTCTCCGACATGAATCACAGCAGGATCCTCTATGATTCACCTCCCAGAATACTGGAAATAAAAGAAAAAATAAACAAATGGGATCTAATTAAAATTAAAAGCTTCTGCACAACAAAGGAAAATATAAGCAAGGTGAAAAGACAGCCTTCTGAATGGGAGAAAATAATAGCAAATGAAGCAACTGACAAACAACTAATCTCAAAAATATACAAGCAACTTATGCAGCTCAATTCCAGAAAAATCAACGACCCAATCAAAAAATGGGCCAAAGAACTACATAGACATTTCTCCAAGAAGACATACGGATGGCTAACAAACACATGAAAAGATGCTCCACATCACTCATTATCAGAGAAATGCAAATCAAAACCACAATGAGGTACCACTTCACACCAGTCAGAATGTCTAAGATCCAAAAATCTGAAAGCAATAAATGCTGGAGAGGGTGTGGAGAAAAGGGAACCCTCCTACACTGTTGGTGGGAACGCAAACTAGTACAGCCACTTTGGAGAACAGTGTGGCGATTCCTTAAAAAATTGCAAATAGAACTACCTTATGACCCAGCAATCCCACTGCTGGGCATACACACCGAGGAAACCAGAACTGAAAGAGACACATGTACCCCAATGTTCATCGCAGCACTGTTTATAATAGCCAGGACATGGAAACAACCTAGATGTCCATCAGCAGATGAATGGATAAGAAACCAGTGGTACATATACACAATGGAGTATTACTCAGCCATTAAAAAGAATACATTTGAATCAGTTCTGATGAGATGGATGAAACTGGAGCCGATTATACAGAGTGAAGTAAGCCAGAAAGAAAAACACCAATACAGTATACTAACACATATATATGGAATTTAGAAAGATGGCAATGATGACCCTGTATGCAAGACAGCAAAAAAGACACAGCTGTGTATAACGGACTTTTGGACTCAGAGGGAGAGGGAGAGGGTGGGATGATTTGGGAGAATGGCATTGTAACATGTATACTATCATGTAAGAATCGAATCGCCAGTCTATGTCTGACTCAGGATACAGCATGCTTGGGGCTGGTGCACGGTGATGACCCAGAGAGATGTTATGGGGAGGGATGTGGGAGGGGGGTTCATGTTTGGGAATGCATGTACACCCGTGATGGATTCATGTCAATGTATGGCAAAACCAATACAGTATTGTAAAGTAAAATTAAGTAAAAATTAAAATTAAAAAAAAAAAAAAAAGAACTCATGCAGGAAGCATGAGACCCAGGTTCGATCCCTGAGTTGGAAAGATTCTTGCCTGGACAATCCCACGGACAGAGGAGCCTGGCAGCTTACAATCCATAGGGTCACAAAGAGTCAGACAACAATGAAGTGACTTAGCAACCTTGCATCTTCTTTAATAAAATACATCTGAATTTTTATTCTTCCACAATATACCACTATGTCTACTAAGAAAAGCATTTGTAACTGTCAACTCTATGTTAAGTATCAGCTGTAATTACTTCCCTGGTGGCTCAGATGGTAAAGCATCTGTCTACAATGCGGGAGACCAGGGTTCGAGCCCTGGGTTAGGAAGATTCCCTGGAGAAGGAAATGGCAATCCACTCCAGTAATATTGCCTGGAAAATCCCATGGACAGAGGAGCCTGGTAGGCTACAGTCCATGGGGTCGCATAGAGTCAGACATGACTGAGTGACTTCACTTATGAAGGATGTAGGAGTGAGAAGCTTCATCCCTGATATAACACACACTGATAATCATGTAGGCAGTACATGGTTCTGTACAGTTCTTTGTTTACTTGTCCTGCTTTGCTTTGCTTGTTTATGAAAGAACACTTAAGATTGAAGGGAGATCTGGATGCTGTTGTATTGGAGCATTTGAGAAATTCATCAAAATCTGCTTCTTTTTGGAAAACCCAAAAGATGTGGTAATCAAAGTGATAGAGATTGTTTAAACCAGTACTTGTTTAAAATAGTTTAGGTTTTTATATGGTGTGATCTCATTTATTTGTGTAATTTAAAAACAAACAAACAAAAAAGATTACAGGCTCACAGACATAGAGAACAGATTGGTGGTGGCCAGAGGTGGTGGGAGATGGAGGTGGGTGAAAGGGTTAAGGTAATTGAATTGTATAAACTTCCAACGATAAAATAAATGCTGTGAGGATGTAATATACAGCATGGTGACTATAGCTAACAATTCTGTATTGTATACTTGAAAGCTGCTAAGAAAGTATCTTAAAAGTTCTCATAATAAGAAAAAAATTGTAACTATATCTTCTGATAGATGTTAATTAGATTTACTGTTATGATTATTTTGTAATATATATGAATATTGAATTCCTATGTTATACATATGAAACTTACATGTCAATTATACCTCAAGTAAAATTATTTCAGAAAAATTGATTTATATTTAACTCAGAGAATGTTTTGTCCGTATGAAAACTGGAGTAAAAGCTTCCTATTGGCAAGATGACACCACTGGGGTGATTTCTGGGCCCTTGTGCCCTGAGACCCAATCACCACATCACTTAAAAATATATACACACACCATTATATATACTGCTGTTTAGTCAATAAGCCATGTCTGACTCTTTGCAACCCATGAACTGAAGTACAGTAGACTCCTATGCCCTCCACTATCTCCCAGAGTTGGCTCAAATTCACATCCACGTGTCGGTGATACCATCTAACCATCTCATCCCCTGCCACGCTCTTCTCCTCTTGCCCTCAATCTTTCCCAGCATCAGGGTTTTTTTCCAATGAGTTTGGCTCTTTGCATCAGGTAGCCAAAGTATTGGAGCTTCAGCTTCAACATCAGTCCTTCCAATGAATATTCTGGGTTGATTTCCTTTAGGATTGACTGATTTGATCTCTTTGCTGTCCAAGGGGCTCTCAAAAGCGTTCTTCAGCACCAATTTGAAAGCATCAGTTCTTCAGCACTCAGCCTTCTTCATGGTCCAACTCTCACATCCATACGTGACTACTGGAAAAACTATAGCTTTGAGTGTGCAGACCTTTGTTGGCAAAATGATGTCTCTGCTTTTTAATACACTGTCTAGGTTTGTCATAGCTTTCCTTCCAAGGAGCAAGCATCTTTTAATTTCATGGCTGCAGTCACAGCCTATGGTGATTTTGGAGCCCAAGAAAATAAAGTCTGTCACTGCTTCCACTTTTTCCCCTTTTATTTGCCATGAAATGATGGGACTGGTTGCCGTGATCTTGGAGTTTTTAATGTTGATTTTTAAGCCAGCTTTTTCACTCTGCTCCTTTATCCTCATCAAGAGATTCTTTAGATCCTATTCACTTTCTGCCATTAGAGTAGTATCATCATTATATATATATTTATATATATATAATATTAAATATATATAAATTAAATATGTAAATAAATATACAAAATGAAAGTGAAAGTGTTAGTTGCTCAGTCACATCTGACTCTTTGCAGCCTCATGTTCTGCAGCCTTGTTATGCTCCTTTGTCCATGGAATTCTCCAGGCAAGGATACTAGAGTGGATTGACATTCCCTTAGCCAAGGGATCTTTCTGACCCAGAGATGGAACCTCAGTCTCCTGCACTGCAAGCAGACTATTTTACCATTTGAGCCACCGGGGAAGCCATACACATACACACATACACACACACACACACACACACACGCACACACACACACACGTACATCATTATGTACATATCAATATATATTATATGCACATATACCTTAAACCATAATATCACGTCACTTAATTTCATTGCCAAAATATGTCTCAATTCTGTATGGAAAGCTTTTTATACCCTAGTCTGGAACATCTGTTTGCAAAATGTGGTTTACGGATGCCTCAGGGATCCTTGCGATCTCTCCAGGGGTTGTAAATTCAAAAACTATTCTTATGATCACAGTAGTCATTGTTATTCTCATTCGCTCTCTTTAAAACCATTTAGCAAAGTAGTATTAATAGATATTTAATGTTTAGAATGTCATGCCTTTGCTCTCATCCTCCTACAATGGCTCTGTTGCTTCTGCCAGAGGTGACATGAAATATTAAACACATCATTGATCAGTTGGAATATGTGCTTGTGAATTTTGTCATTGTTAAAAGTTTCTAAGCTTTACTTTTTAATCAGTAAATATTGGTAGATATAATTCATACAAGCACAAGCTTTAGAAGGTCCTCAATAAATTTTTGAAGGTAGAGGGTTCCTGAGGCCAAAAATGTTGAGAATCACTGATCTCAACTTTTCTCTATAGCATTCAAGACTAAGGCATTACATTTAATTTTGTAACCAGGTTGGGCTTCCCAGGTGGCATGAGTGGTAAAGAACCTGCCTGCCAGAGCAGGAGATGTAAGAGACACTGCTTCTATTGCTGGGTCGGGAAGATCCTCTAGAAGAGGGCATGGCAATCCACTCCAGCATTTTTGCCTGGAGAATCCCCAAGGACACAGGAGCCTGGCAGGCTACTGTCCATAGGGTCACAAAGAATCGGACACAACTGAAGTGACTCAGCAGCAGCAGTATCCAGAGCACCAAAAAAAATGTGTAACAGTTGACCCTTGAACAACACAGTTTTGATTGGCACGTGTCTACTTACATGTGATTGTTTTTAATTACCTACACTATGATATTTATGATCCATAGTTGGTTGAATCTATGGCTACAGATTCCACTGATACAGAAAGTTCAGTTCAATCACTCAGTCCCGTCCGACTTTTTGCAACCCCATGAACTGCAGCACACCAAGCCAAACTGTCCATCACCAACTCCTGGAGTCTACCCAAACCCATGTCCACTGAGTCGGTGATGCCATCCAACCATCTCATCCTCTGTTGCCCTCTTCTCCTCCTGCCCTCAATCTTTTGCAGCATCAGGGTCTTTTCAAATGAGTCAGCTCTTAGAGGGCTGACTTAAAAGACTCAGCATCCACGTGGTATTTTCAGTGGTTCCTAAATTCAACCACCTGCAGATACTGAGGGAAGACAGCACTGGTACAAAAATTATATATGAAGTGGGATGGCTCACATCATGGCAGTAAAGTATTTACTACCTCATACTCAACCAAAAGAAATGAACAAACATTTCCAAATATACAGAAACCTTCACACCTGTCCCCAATGTAAAGTTTTTCACAATTGCATCTGTGATTGTGGAGACGCAATTATGTCTCCACTACAATAAAAACCTCCCAGCAAACCTGTTGCTTCTATTTTGAAAAGCTTCATTCTCACATTCTCATCGAGACGAAACTATTTTTCCTCATGTTATTGTAACATATCGTGATGAACAGGACCTGAAAGTATGCTAAAATGCTGTGGGTCTTCCTTTTTATCTCCCTTCCTAATTCTCATCACGAACACCTGAAGGCTACCTGGTTAATACGGAGGAGGTAGCGCATTCCGATTGTACCTAACAAAATTTCAATAATGAGTTCTCAAATATCCTACTACAGAATATGCAGGGAATGTGGAAAGTCACGCTAATTTCAGAACAGTGAGAAACTAAAGCCCTCTTCAGGTGAATAAGGGGAAAGAGAATGCAGGGCTGGGTAACTTAAAACATGAACTCTTCACAGTCCTGAAAGCAGGACACTTAGTATAAACACTTCAACAGTATCCTCCACTATTTAAATTCTTCTCCAAAACAAATAAACAAACAAATACATTTGGGGCCAATTTAATTGATTTGACTAATAAAACTCTGTTTCTAAGTATATTACATCATCTATTTTTATTGGTTAATAATATCCTAAATTGTACTAAATGATTTTCTATTATCCAATATAAAGTTAATTCAAGATGTTTGTGTATTAACTTGAGCAATCAGTAAACTCCAGAGGACTCTTTTTGCTTGGTGAGCTTGAAATATAGAATTGTGTAAACTAAAAATTTTAATAAAATGAGGGCTCCATTAAGCTCCAGCAATCACTATAGAGTCCATTTTTTTTAGAGAAAGCTGGGAACCAAGGCTCTTGGCATCATTTCTTCAAAATTTCCTTAAGAACAAAAATGTATTTGTACAAAGAAATTAGCAACTAAGTAGCAAACAAATAACAAGACAGTAATAATGATTATAAAGTTTGCATTACTAGCCAGTACCATCTAAAAATGATGCATGTTGTAAACTGTTGGAAAGAGAATGTTAGGTGAGATTATTCTTAGCATCCTCCCAGCTCTTGATTTTTTTTTTCTGTTAAAACCCACAGTCCTGGGTGTTTTTTGGAAGGACTGATGTTGAAGCAGAAACTCCAATACTTTGACCACCTGATGCGAAGAGCTGACTCATTTGAAAAGACCTTGATGCTGGGAAAGATTGAGGGCAGAAGAAGGGGACAACAGAGGATGAGATGGCAGGATGGCATCACCAACTCGATGGACATGGGTTTGGGTGGACTCCGGGAGTTGGTGATGGACAGGGAGGCCTGGAGTGCTGCGGTTCATGGGGTCGCAAAGAGTTGGACACAACTGAGCGACTGAACTGAAGTGAAAACTCATAGCACAGGCTGGAAGCAGTAACAAAGACATTCTGAAAGATCCATTGGGCATCAGGTGATGGGGAGAGAGGGAAGCTTGCTTTCTTTGTTATGTGACTGTGTTCTTCCCTTAAATCTATTGTGTATTGAAGAAGAATAAATTTACTTCTAGTCTCCTTCCAATCACATTTTATGTTAAATTTGTCTATTTTCAGTTCCAGAAAGCCTTTTCCAGTTCTTTAATGGTGAAAGTATTATGTCTGAGGACTAATTTCCTCTCTAGAGTTTATTCTGGTGGAGAAAACCAATATTGACATAATGTATCCACAATTCAACTTTCAAATTCTAGTCTACAGACACAGTTTTTGTGGCCACAACATGTCAGCACATGAAATGAGGAAAAGACTAAATTAGTATAATAAAAATAAACTAAGTGTAAATTTGCTGCTGCTGCTGTAAGTCACTTCAGTCATGTCTGACTCTGAGTGACTCCATCAATGGCAGCCCACCAGGCTCCTCTGTCCCTGGGATTCTCCAGGCAAGTGTAAATTTAGAGGAGTAGAATAATTGTCTACAAATTTAGTGAAGCTATGGTTTTTAATTTCAAGAATTCTATGTTTATATTGTTGTTTTTCAAATGTTCTTTTTGCCTTGATTCAATTTACAGAGAACTTCAAAAAGAAATAAAATTCTTAGAAAAAAATTCTTGTGTCAAACTTTTCTATTAAGGGATAGATTTCAATCTTATTTTATTTTTTATTTTTTTTAATTTTTTTATTGAAGTATAGCTGACAAAATTCTATGTTAGTTTCATGTGTAGTATTTACAATATTATATTACTTTTAGGCATATAGTATAGTGATTCAATATTTTCATAGATTGTATTCCATTTAAAGTTATCATAAAATAATCATAGATTTCCCTTTTCTGTGCAATATGTCTTTGCTGCTTATCTATTTTATACATAGTAGTTTGTACCTCTTAATCCCCTACCCTTATCTAGTCCATCCTCCCATCCACCCTCCTGTTGGTATCCAGTAGTTTATTCTCTATATTTGAGAGCTTATTTGTGTTGTTATACTCATTTATTAGCTTTGTTTTTAAGATTTCTCATATAAGTGATAATATACATCATTTGTCCTTCTTAGTCTGACATTTTGCTAAACATGACATTCTTAAGATCCAGCCACACTGTTGTATATGGCAGAATTTTATTCTTTTCTATGCCTGAGTAATATTCCATTGTATGTATATACTTCATCTTCTTTTTAAAAAAAATATATTGGAGTACGTGCTTGTGCTAAGTCCAACTCTTTGTGACCCTATGGACTGTAGCCCACCAGGCTCCTTGGTCCATGAGATTCTTCAGGCAAGAATATTGAAGTGAGTTGTCATTCCCTTCTCCAGAAGATCTTCCCAACCCAGTTATTGAACCTAGGTCTCTCGCATTGCAGGCAGATTCTTTTTTAATTTATTTTTTATATTTCCTGTCTGAACCACCAGGGAAGCCCTTATTGGAATACAGTTCATTTAAAATGTGTGTTAGTTTCTGTTGTAAAACAGAATGAATCAGTCACACACATACATATATCCACTCTCTTCTAGATTCTCTTCCCATATTACTCATTACAGAGTATTGAGAAGAGGTCTCTGTGCTACAATAGGTCCTTATTAGCTTGCTATTTTATATACAGTGGTGTGTATATGTCGATTCCAGTCTCACAGTTTATCCCTCCCCATCACCTTCTCCCCTTGGTAATCATAAGTTAGGTTTCTCTGTCTGTGATATCTAATTTTCTTTATCCATTCATCTCTTGATGGATAGTTAGGTCATGTCCCTATTATAACTATTATAAATAGTGCTTATATGGACATTGGCGTGCATGTTTTGAATTAGTGTTTTCATTTTTTCAGATACATACCCAGGAGTGGGATTGCTGGATCATATAGTGGCTCTATCTTTAGTTTTTGAGAAACCTCCATAGTGGCTGCGCCAATGTACATTCCCACCGACAGTGCAAGAGGGCTCCCTTTACTGCACGTCATCTCTGCCATTTGTTGCTGGTAGACGTTTTGGTGATTTGACATTCTGACAGGCATAAACTGATATCTCATTGTGGTTTTGATCAGCATTTCTCTAGTAATTAGAAATGTTGAGTACTTTTTCATGTGTCTGTTAACCATCTGTATGTCTTCTTTGAAAAATGTCTATTTATGTCTTTTTGCCCATTTTTTTGGATTGGGTTATTTGTTATTTTGTTAATTAGTTGTATGGATTGTTTAACTTGGATATTAAATTCTTATTGGCAATAACATTTGTAAATATTTTCTTTCATTCAGTAGATTGTCTTTTTAAAATTGTTTCCTTTGTTGTCCAAAAGCTTTTAAGTTTAACTAGGTCCCATTTGTTTATTTTTGTTTTTATTTCTTTGTCTTAAAGGACAGATCAAAAAACTATTGCTGTAATTTATATGAAAAGTGTTTTTTCTGTGTTCTCTTCTAAGAGTTCTATAGTTTCAGGCTTTACATTTAGGTTTTTAATTTATTTTTTAGTTTATTTTTGTGTATGATGTAAGGAAACATTTTAATCTCATTCTTTTAAATGTAACTGTTATGTTTTCACAGACCACTTATTAAATATATTTCCTTTTCTATATCACATTGCTTGTTTCCTTTGTCAGCTTAATTAACCATAGGTGTGTGGGTTTATTTCCAGGTTCTCTATTCTGCCTCATCGATCTATGTGCCGGTTTCTGTGCCAGTATCAACTGTTTTAATAGATTTATTCTAGAGATGCAAGGATGATTCAATATTCACAACTAAATCAATGTTATATACCACATTAGCAATAGGAAAGATGAAAATCACATGATCATCTCAATATATGCAGAAAGGGCATTTGATAACATTCAACATCCATTCATGATAAAAAAAAACTCTCATCAAAGTTGGTATATGGGGAATATATTTCAATCTAATAAAAGCCATTTTTGTTAAACCAGCAGTTAACATCATATTCAATGTTGAAAAGCTAGTGGCCATTTCCTCTAAAATCAGGAACAAGACCGGGGTTCCCACTCTCACCGCTTCCTTAACGTGGTATTGGAAGTCCTAGCTACAGCAATCAGACAAGAAAAAAGAAATTAAAGTCATCCAATTTGGAAGGGAAGAATTAAAATTGTCACTATTTGCAGATGACAGAATACATATTTAGGAAACCCTGTCTCTGCACTCCCACCAAAAAACACCTATTAGAAATAATAAATGAATTCAGTAAAGTTTGTTTTACTTGAGATTTGAGTTTCAATATAGTAATAAGATGTATATCTCTTTGTGGTTAAATTAACCAATGATTTCCTAAACAAACTTTTTGTTTCTCAAAATCATTTCTGGAGTCTAAATAAGGATCCTTGACCTCCTGACTGTTATAAGGACTCCAGTAAGCTCCAGCTCAACCATCGCAAAATGAGTGAAGAAATGAATGAACACTCACTCCCTTTTGTGGTGGAATTCTTACTGTAAGTATCAAGAAGTTACAAATAAGGCTGAATTTTTCATAATTTTTGGATTATTTTATTTTGAGTTTATTATTCAGTGTAGACTATATTTCAGTAATCAAGCAAAAGAAAGCTTTATTTCTCACTCATTAAATGCAGTTTGGAACTTATGTTTGTGCACCTCCTCAAAGAGAATGTGTGAGTTCACATTGGTTCCCATCTTAGAGCTCTGCCCTTGTTGGAGGCCTGCTTACACATAAACAGATGCAAGAAGGAAAGTGATGAACAACGTCAGATCACTTCCCACCTGGCTTAGAATGGAAGGGATATACCACTTCTGCTCAGACTTTAATTGAGATAATAAATCCTGTGACATTACCTAGAGGCTAGAGTGCTGGGATAATATGAAAGAAGGTGGAGTCTCTGAGGCTCTGTTCCTTTCCTGAACTTTGCCTTTGATATTACATTTTCCAGGGTTCATCCATTTATGCCAAACATAAAGCTTCTTCTTTTTTTTTTAATAAAAATTTTGCAGTTTTATTATAATTTTTAAACCCATACTTAAGGTGGAATTTTTTTATTTTTTAATATAAATGTATTTATTTTAATTGGAGGTTAATTACTTTACAATATTGTATTGGTTTTGCCATACATCAACTAAACAGAAAATTAACAAGGAAACACAAACTTTAAATGATACAATAGACCAGTTAGGCCTAATCGATATCTATAGGACATTTCACCCCAAAACAATGAATTTCACCTTTTTCTCAAGTGCACATGGAACCTTCTCCAGTATAGATCACGTCCTGGGCCATAAATCTAGCCTTGGTAAATCCAAAAAAATTGAAATCCATAAAGCTTCTTCTAAAAGCAAAACTGAAAACAAGAAGCAGCCTGGGGAGAGGATGCATGAAGCAAGCCTCTTCTGAGCCCAGGAAAATTGACTTTTCTGAGCTATAAAGGTTGAAGCCAAATCCCAAGCAAGTAGAAAGTTGTTCACTTACCAGCGGTATCCTCTTTGTATCATCACCCTCTGGACTCATCAGCGATGTCTCTATCAGTGTGGTTTGTTGTTTGAGAAACATAATTTTGATGTTCAGCTATGGGGCACACTACATAGTGCAATGTACTAAAAGTCTAGCCTATTATAGCAACTCATCTTGTAAATATTTTTCTCTAAACAGCTTCTACTCTTGGCCTTTTCTACCTTTAAAACAAAGAAACAAAAATAGAAAAATTAAACATCAGAAATAGAACAGACTTACATCCAACTCAGCAATGTAGCCACTTTGCTATTCTATGGCTCCAGAAGTAGCTGATCACAGATCTATCACAGCCTCTGGGAACTAGTAACCAGTGTTCCACACTCTCTAGAAAAACACAGGGTATAGGAGTGCTAATTCCCATGCAGCCCAAAATCTGTGTATGAAGTTTGTTTTGCTTATAAACTGTTTGTCAATACTGTGAATTTACATCATCTGTCTATAAAATGATGTCTGTTGATACTGACATCAATATACTACTACTACTACTAAGTCGCTTCCGTCTTATATAATACAAAATACTGTTGATGTTATACATTTTGCTAACACTAGACATCAAAAACGAAAATGTAAAGTGAAAAGATTCATATTTATTTACCCATATAATGATTCATGCATTGATAATGAAGAGGCAGCAAAAGATTTACTTTATGGTGGTGGCACACTGGTAAAAAGAAACCTCCTGTCAATGCAGGAGACTGCAAGTTCAATCCCTGAAGTGGGAAATGGCAACCTACTTCAGTATTTTTTCCTGGAAAATTCCATGGATGTAGGAATCTGGTGGCTCCAGTCCATGCAGTTGCAAAGAGTTGGACATGACTGAGCATACTTGCATGCATGGTAGTTTTGTGTAAAAAACACGACTGCTTCTTCGTAGCCTAACTTATATATTAATACTAATGAACGAATGGTTACAAAAGTTTTCTAGCATATAGTATTACAGTCATACTCATAATTCAGCATTGGAAACACTGTTATATTTTTTAAAAATCACTTATTTGTGATGGCAGGCTGATACACAGTTTCTCCAGTTATGAGAGAGGCGTACTGAATGATAATGTAATTCTTTGAAAGCAGAGTTATAAAATGGTAAACTAATATTATTAATCTAACATTAAATATCTCTCATCTTATGTCTATGTAAGGATAGGCTAGTATCTATGTATATATTATGTATTTATGACATACCTAACATTTTCTTAATATTTTCACTATTTCTAGGCTAATCAGTTTGTGTCCTATATTTTTTTAAAATTGTTGAAAATCTCCAAAAAAAAAAAAAAAGGCAGTTATATTTGCAATTTTTTAAGGAATCTCCACACTGTTTTCCATAGTGGCTATACGAGTTTGCATTCCCACCAACACTGTCTTATGACCCAGCAATCCCACTGCTGGGCATACACACCGAGGAAACCAGAACTGAAAGAGACACATGTACCCCAATGTTCATTGCAGCACTGTTTATAATAGCCAGGACATGGAAACAACCTAGATGTCCATCAGCAGATGAATGGATAAGAAAGTTATGGTACATATACACAATGGAGTATTACTCACCTATTAAAAAGAATACATTTGAATCAGTTCTAATGAGATGGATGAAACTGGAGCTGATTATACAGAGTGAAGTAAGCCAGAAAGAGAAACACCAATACAGTATACTAACACATATATATGGCATTTAGAAAGATGGTAATGATGACCCTGTATGTGACACAGCAAAAGAGACACAGATGTGTAGAGCAGACTTTTGGACTCTGAGGGAGAGGGCGAGGGTGGGATGATTTGGGAGAATGGCATTGAAACATGTATAATATCATGTAAGAAACGAATCGCCAGTCTATGTTTGATGCGGGATGCAAGATGCTTGGGGCTGGTGCACCGGGATGATCCGGAGGGATGATGTGGGGTGGGAGCTGGGAGGGGGGTTCATGTTTGGGAGCTCATGTACACCCGTGGCGGATTCATGTCAATGTATGGCAAAACCAATACAGTATTGTAAAGTAAAATAAAGTAAAAATAAAAATTAAATAAATAAATAAATAAAAAGTGTTAGCCACTCAGTCATGTCCAACTCTTTGTGACCCCAAGGACTGCAGATCGCCAGTCTCCTCTGTCCATAGAATTCTCTAGGCAAGAAGACTGGCATGGGTAGCCATTCCCTTCTCCAGGTGTCCTTTCCAACTCAGGAATCAAACCCAGGCCTTCCACACTGCAGTTAGATTCTTTACCCTCTGAGTCACCAGGAAAGCTCTTGAAAATCTCCAGAGAATTTTCCAAAACATTTATCAGAGAAAAACATCCTTGTATAAGTTTACTTGTGCAGATCAAGCTCATGTTGTTCAAGGGTCAATTGTAAATGCCTCAAAGGTAAAATTTAATGTGATAACTACATGTATAATATATATTATATTGGAGTGGATTTTAAAAACTGAATACTCTCAGATTTGTTCTAATGCTTTGATGCAACTGCATCCTATAATATAGCATTATCTAGCTTTTCCATTTCATGCATAGACAACTCAACTTTACAATCATTTTTCATCCCAGGATAAAACCTATTTGTGTGCTTCTTTCTTTTCAGGGTTCTCAGTTTTCTGTCATCCTAGTTGTACTCTATTCATTCCTTATTTGCATGTTATGGGGGCTTCAGTAACATCAACTTTTCATAATTTCTTCAAAGACATTTGTATTACCTGTGACTCTGCCTTTGGTCATATCATTCACTTTTTTGGATGAGTCAACCTACTTCTTCTTTTCCATATTGAAAACCACTCAATTCTTTCTGGCTCCATTACAATGATCCCCTTTCCATGAAGGTAACCTCAACTTCCCAGTCAATGTTGGACATCTCATTCTGCATTCTGTGAAAACTTATACACTTCCCTATTGTGTTAGAGACTCGATGGACATGAGTTTGGGTAAACTCCAGGAGTTGGTGATGGGCAGGGAAGCCTGGCATGATGCAGTTCATGGGGTTGCAAAGAGTCGGACACAACTGAGTAACTGAACTGAACAGAATAATACATACATAGTAAAACTGTTGTGTACACTACAAGATAATGTGTGTGTTAGTCGATCAGTCATGTCTGACTCTTTGTGATCCCATGGACTAGGGCCTGCCAGGCTCCTCTGTCCATGGGACTCTCATGCAGAATACTGAAGTGGGTTCCATTCCCTTCTCCAGGACACTACTAAGATAACAGAGAGTTATTTAATGCGATATGGCAAAGGGAGAAAGTACCTCCATTTTTAAGACGAGGTAGAGGTTTATGAAGGTATATCATCCAAAAGTTAGATTTCTTTTATTTATTTATTTATTTTTGTTACTTCTGTCTTTGTCAGTCACTATAACAGATTAAGGAAATAGTGGATGAAGAAATCAAAATTGTCTGTGTATGTGCTCATTTGCTCAATTATATCTGGCTCTTTATAACCCCATAGATTATAGCCTGCCAAGCTGCTCTGTCTGTGGGATTTTTCAAGCAAGAATACTGGAGTTTTTTGTTATTTTCTCCTTCAGGAAATCTTCCCAACTTAAGGTACAAATATGCATCTCTTGTGGATTTTTTACTACTGCACCACCTGGGAAGCCCATGAATATCATGTCCTAGAGGAAACCACAACACTTGGTCATGGATATTATTAATTATAATATTAACATTTAATTGCAAATCTGCAAAAATGTCATAAATGGAAATATGACATAGTTAATTCTTGCAAGGTAGGAAATAATCCCAATGATCACATCTGTAGGGAAATACTCTCAGGAGTGGAAACCACAAATAGAGTTGCAGAGGAGAACAATCTGGGGGTGAGCTGTGATTATCTAGAGTCATAGTTGCTCTTTAGTAGATAATTTATGACAAAACAATGGTAAAAGAAAGACAAGAACATGAAGTAAGGCTATCATTGTACAGATGTCTTTAAGAGGGTACACATTGGTCAGTTCATAAAATAACTCATAAAAGATCAAGAACCAAATGCTTGTATTTTTATTATTCCAATAGAAAAAAAACTTTATTTTTACTTCCTCCAATGAAAGCAATTAATTATTTAGTACAGCCCAGAGGGTAGAACAAAGATTAATGGGATAAAGTTATAATGAGGCAGATTTCAGGTCCAACTGTGAGAAATCACTGTGACTACCACAATTCTGAAAGAAATGGGAATACCAGACCATCTGACCTGCCTCTTGAGAAATCTGTAGGCAGGTCAGGAAGCAGAAGTTAGAACTGGACATGGAACAACAGACTGGTTCCAAATAGGAAAAGGAGTACATCAAGGCTGTATATTGTCACCCTGCTTATTTAACTTCTATGCAGAGTACATCATGAGAAACGCTGGACTGGAAGAAACACAAGCTGGAATCAAGATTGCCGGGAGAAATATCAATTACCTCAGATATGCAGATGACACCACCCTTATGGCAGAAAGTGAAGAGGAACTAAAAAGCCTCTTGATGAAAGTAAAGAGGAGAGTGAAAAATTTGGCTTAAAGCTCAACATTCAGAAAATGAAGATCATGGCATCCGGTCCCATCACTCCATGGGAAATAGATGGAGAAACAGTGGAAAGAGTGTCAGACTTTATTTTTCTGGGCTCCAAAATCACTGCAGATGGTAACTGCAGCCATGAAATTAAAAGACTCTTACTCCTTGGAAGAAAAGTTATGACCAACCTAGATAGCATATTCAAAAGCAGAGACATTACTTTGCTGACTAAGGTCCGTCTAGTCAAGGCTATGGTTTTTCCAGTGGTCATGTATGGACGTGAGAGTTGGACTGTGAAGAAGGCTGAGAGCCGAAGAATTGATGCTTTTGCACTGTGGTGTTGGAGAAGACTCTGGGCAGTCCCTTGGACTGCAAGGACATCCAACCAGTCCATTCTGAAGGAGATCAGCCCTGGGATTTCTTTGGAAGGAATGATGCTAAAGCTGAAGCTCCAGTACTTTGGACACCTCATGCAAAGAGTTGACCCATTGGAAAAGCCTTTGATGCTGGGAGGGATTGGGGGCAGGAGGAGAAGGGGACAACCGAGGATGAGATGGCTGGATGGCATCACTGACTCCATGGACGTGAGTCTGAGTGAACTCCAGGAGTTGGTGATGGACAGGGAGGCCTGGCGTGCTGCGATTCATATAGTTGCAGAGTCGGTCACGACTATGCGACTGAACTGACTGACTGACAACAGTACAAAATTGAAATGGCTTCTTTTAGTAACAGTGATAATCAGCTTTTTATGATGTTTTGCCATTTACAAGCCATTCTCATGTGTCTTGTTGGGTATCTAGAACCACTTTTGTTGCAGGCATTTTTCTCAAAGTACAAAGTTGGAGCTCTGTCCTTTTACTTCAGAAATTGTCAAGGTTTTCAAGGTTGGTGGGATGTGCAGGGGCATCCTCAAATCTCAGTGTCACTCATGAAAATGACTCATGAAAGGTACTATGGCTGGAAAGTGCTGTGAAGGACTTGGTGATAAGAAATCACAGTTCCCACAACTTGACCAGCTCCTTCAGGAATCAGTCCTGTCAGATGGTCATCATCTCTAGTTGTGCATCAGGGAATTAGAGAGATTAGGTTAATTCTCAGAATGGCATCTAGTAGAAGTGGAGTAGCCACAGAACTAATATTAAATCCACAATAGAATGATATCCTTGGTGCTGGGATAATTAAAAAAGTGTAAGGAGATCAATTGCTGAGGAATTTTCAGAAGAGACAACTATATATTATATGGGTTTCCCTGGTGTTTCAGATGGTAAAGAACCTGCCTGCAGTGCTAGAGACCAGGGTTTGATCCCTGAGTCAGGAAGATCCCCTGGAGAAGGGAATGGCAACCCACTCCAGTATTCTTACCTAGACAGAGGTTGATTTCCTTTAGAATTGACTGGTTTGATGATGGGATTACTTAAACTTAAATAAATGAGTGAAGTTGAAGGTTTTTTACAGCTTCTTTTCACTTAATAAGACATTGCATTTAAGAGTTCTGCTTTCAAAATCACCCATAACAATTTCATTTTCCTGTACACTATAGTACCCGTTTGATACACAGTTAGATCTTTTGTGTCCATTTGTTTTTAATATTGCAGTATGCTTCTACTTCCTTAATTTAAGTTTTGAATATGTAAACTATTTATATTATAAACATATCACTGGTAATAAAAGCAAAATAATAGAAGCCCTATAAGAAAAGAATTGGCAATATTAACCAATCATTTATTCTTGGCTAAAGCAATCTCACTTAGAAGAATCCAGTCCAAAGATGCACCACTGAAAAAATAACTAATGATTTGTGAATAAGCTTGTTTGTTGTGAAATTACTTGGCAGAGATAAAGATTGAAAACATCAGATTAAAATCAATAGAGAGAAGATTAAACAAAATGAGATACAGCCAATGTGAATATTTACCCATTTATATATTTATCCTTTTTCCCTAGAACTTTGCCATTGAAGCATAGTTTCAAACCATTGAATTTTTTGCTAAGCCAGTAGATGAATTAGAGCAGCACTGTATAGTTTTTAGTTTGCATTTTCTTTAGGGGTGAAATTAAGCAGAACTTATAGGTGCAATGGCCCTTTCTATTTTTTCCAGTAGATAAATTATTCCTATCTTTGGTCCATTTTTTTCTGTCCAGTTCATTATCTTAGTTTTTAGTAGCTTTTCATATATTCAAGTAATAGCTGTTTGTCAATGAAATAAGTCCCACTCTTTCTCCCTCTTTATAATCTATCTTTTGATATCTCTTATGGTAATTTGGACAAGCAGCCATTTTATTTTTGTTTCTACAATGCTGTCAAGCTTAGTCTTAATCCTTTACTCTTTCTGGACCTGAGTCATGAGTGTGTTTTTTCCACCCTCTGCCAGACATGAGACTGAGCTCCTCCCTCCATCCAAGCTTTCCAGATGGTCCATCTATCCTGTCAAGTTCAGACTCAGTCCCAGCAGAGGTCAGTCCATCAATAGAAACTTCCTCTTGATTGGATTTGGAAGCAATAATAAATGTTAGTTAAATTACTAAATTTTGAATTAACACAAGCTTTTAGCTTTGGTTTGTTATGCAGATAAAAGCTAATTAATACACTATCCAGTGTTCTTACTAACATTTGTTTTAAACTTTAAAAATCCGTTTTTTTAATCTATTGATTTACTATGTTATCTTTGTCATATATTATCTTACATAATTACTAGGTTCTATTTGGGAATTTCTTTTCAGTTCTATTGGTGTGTCCATGTGCTCAGTGGCTTCAGTCCTGTCTGACTCTTTGCGACCCCATGGACTGTAGCCTGCCAGGCTCATATGTCCATGGGATTCTCCAGGCAAGAATACTGGAGTGGGTTACTGGACCCTCCTCCAGGGGATCTTCCTGACCCAGGGATCCAATCAGTGTCTCCTGCACTACAGGTGGATTCTTTACCACTGAGCCACCTGGGAAGCCCTGGTGTGTCCATATGTATTTCATTTAATACACATTTTTCAAATAAGAGGCTTTTTAGCATGTTTTAATATTGTAATTGCTTTTTTGGGAAATTTCAAGTAGTGTTAAAACTTTGATGGAGCTCCCTTTTTGATGAAATAAATGTATACTATTTGTTTAAATGAAACGAGAATTAGAAGGCTTTCCACTTTTATCACTAAAATTTGCACTATTTAAACATATAGTAAATAGCATATTTGACAGTTGGGTTTAGTAAAAATATTTGTTGAAGACAAACTGAGTGAAGGAAAAGAGATGGACTTAAAAAATTATCAAAATTGAATTACATGTTTTCTATGAAAAAGAGAATATTATATTTCATTGAGCAGATCTACTCTGAGGCTTCTAGGTGTTTTTGCAGGGTTGGGGGAGAATATTTTCTCAATGAAACACATCGTGGTCTACAGAAAATAATGAACTGACTATGCCAAATTGCTAATCAGAACATGAAACTGAAAAAAATCACATACAATACAAAACGCTGAATACAATAAAAATATTTTAGGAAAACAATTTTCAGACAAATACTGAGAACATAGTATACACAACTGTAGATAATATGTTTATCAAATGCAGGAATAATAATGGTTTTGCTTATGTTGCTTTTTAAAATTTCTCAGTTTTATTGAGATTTAATCTGCATAAAATAAATATGCACCTCCAGTCACGAAAAAAGCTCCATACTGTTTGGTTCCAATTGTATGAGTACCTGGAATAATAAAATTCACAGATGTGGAAAATAGAATGGTGACCACAAGGGCCTAGAGGGAGATGGAAGAAGAATTGCTGCTTAATGAGGACAAAATTTCAGTTCTGCAAGATGGAAAGAGTTTTTAAGACAATGATGGCAATAACTGTATAATATGAATATGCTTAACACCACAAAACTTTATATTTTATCTTTTTTCTTTTTTGGGAGAAAGAAAGAGTAGCTTCATTTCTTTGCTGTACAGAGGGGTAACACAGTAGGCTAGAACCTCAGGAGCTGTGTCAGACAAGGGTATGTGATAAGGATCATGGAAGTAACCATCTTACATCCTTATTCTGCAAAATTTCAAGGAGCTGCTGACAAGATTAGGTTTGTTGCAGGGTCTCAGGTGCTTGGTTGCTTAATCTTGATGAGTTTCTCTGTCCTTTAATCTTGCCTCAGGTGGTTTTGTGGCTGCCCCTCCCTTGATTAGTAGCTGTTCTGCCCTATGGAAGGTCATGGAGGCTGGAGTCTCGCCTATAAGAAATGGGAACAAAAAGACCTCCATGCCTGGGAGAGCCATAGGGCCCTGCTTGGCATCAGACCCAGTCTTTTCTTTGATGTTCTTCAATTTTGAGGAGAACTTGTATATTCTAAAATCTTAAAATAGTAAGTTTTATACTGTGTATATTAAATTACATTTTTAAGAAAAAATAAAAAAAAATTTTTACTTTTAAGTATATATCAACTGTTCATACTTATATATCCAGTACCACAATCAAAATATACAATTTACATTATCTCCAAAAGTTAACTCCTGTCCTAATACTATTAATTCTCTCTCAGTTCCAAGCAGTCTTTGATCTTTTTTCCTAAGGCAGATTATTCAATGACACCATGTAAATGAAGTCACATAATACATATGCTTTTTTCTCACATCTTTCATCTAGCATAATGTTATTGAGATTCATATGTGTTTTTACATATTACAGTATTTTTAATAGCTATTTTTATTGCTAAATAATATGTCAATTTGGATATACCACCTTCTGATGGATATACTGTGGGTATTTTTTTTTTTCAATTTTTGGATATAGGAATAAACTTTCTATAGACAGACAGAGTTTTACATAATCTTTAGAAAGAGTTTTAGATAATTCAATTTTTGGATTTAGGAATAAACTTACTATAGACTAAGAGACAGAGTTTTACATAATCTTTTGGACAGGCAAAATTAGAGATTAATGCACCTGTTCTCCCCTCAAGGCATTTGGTTAGCTCTAAAGTTGCACAAATTGAGTGGTTAAAAATCTAAGAAAAGAATCTTAGACAAATAGAGCAGATGTTTCAGCCACCGTCCTGTGCTTAAACATCAGGGAGTAGAACTTAGGAACTACTGGAAGAAAGGACAAGGTAAACCCAGTTTTCCCAGAGACTCTAGAAACAAGGAATAACCACAGGAAGTCTGATTTTTGCTCTTTACTAAAATTACAATTTTACCTCAGTTCAGTCCATAAGTGAATTCAGATGATATGCCCCTACTTTATCAGCCTAAGAGAAGATATTGGACAATCTGTGAGGGAAAATGTCACCTCAGCCTCAATAGTGCTATGCATATATTCTGCCATTTATTGTTAGCTTTATATAAATGCATGATGGTGAAAAATTGAAAGCATTTCCCCTAAAGTCAGGAACAAGACAAGGGTGCCCACTTTCACCACTACTATTCAACATAGTTTTGGAAGTTTTGGCCACAGCAATCTGAGCAGAAAAAGAAATAAAAGGAATCCAAACTGGAAAAGAAGAAGTAAAACTCTCACTGTTTGCAGATGACATGAACCTCTACATAGAAAACCCTAAAGACTCGACCAGAAAATTACTAGAACTATCAATGAATATAGTAAAGTTGCAGGATATAAAATCAACACACAGAAATCCCTTGCATTCCTATACACTAATAATGAGAAAATAGAAAGAGAAATTAAGGAAACAATTCCATTCACCATTGCAATGGAAAGAATAAAATACTTAGGAATATATCTACCTAAAGAAACTAAAGACCTATATATAAAAAACTATAAAACACTGATGAAAGAAATCAAAGAGGACACTAATAGATGGAGAAATATACCATGTTCATGGATCAGAAGAATCAATATAGTGAAAATGAGTATACTACTCAAAACCATCTATAGATTCAATGCAATCCCTATCAAGCTCCCAACGGTATTTTTCACAGAGCTAGAACAAATAATTTCACAATTTGTATGGAAATACAAAAAACCTCGAATAGCCAAAGCAATCTTGAAAAAGAAGAATGGAACTGGAGGGATCAACCTGCCTGACTTCAGGCTCTAGTACAAAGCCACAGTCATCAAGACAGTATGGTACTGGCACAAAGACAGAAATACAGATCAATGGAACAAAATAGAAAGCCCAGAGATAAGTCTACACACCTATGGACACCTTATCTTCGACAAAGGAGGCAACAATATACAATGGATTAAAGACAACCTCTTTAACAAGTGGTGCTGGGAAAACTGGTCAACCACTTGTAAAAGAATGAAATTAGAACACTTTCTAATACCATACACAAAAATAAACCAAAATGGATTAAATATAAAAACATAAGACCAGAAACTATAAAACTCCTAGAGGAGAACATAGGCAAAACACTCTCCGACAAAAACCACATCAGGATCCTCTATGACCCACCTCCAAGAATATTGGAAATAAAAGGAAAAATAAACAAATGGGACCTAATTAAAATTAGAAGCTTCTGCACAACAAAGGAAACTATAAGAAAGGTGAAAAGACAGCCTTCGGAATGGGAGAGAATAATAGCAAATGAAGCAACTGACAAACAACTAATCTCAAAAATATACAAGCAACTCCTGCAGCTCAATTCCAGAAAAATAAATGACCCAATCAAAAAAATAGGCCAAAGAACTAAATAGATATTTCTCCAAAGAAGACATAAAGATGACTAACAAACACATGAAAAGATGCTCAACATCACTCATTATCAGAGAAATGCAAATCAAAACCACAATGAGGTACCATTTCACACCAGTCAGAATGGCTGCGATCCAAATGGCTGTGATCCAAAAGTCTACAAGCAATAAATGCTGGAGAGGGTGTGCAGAAAAGGGAACCCTCTTACACTGTTGGTGGGAATGCAAACTAGTACAGCCACTATGGAGAACAGTGTGGAGATTCCTTAAAATACTGGAATAGAACTACCTTATGACTCAGCAATCCCACTGCTAGGCATACACACCGAGGAAACCAGAATTGAAAGAGACAAATATACCCCAGTGTTCATCGCAGCACTGTTTATAATAGCCAGGACATGGAAGCAACCTGGACGCCCATCAGCAGATGAATGGATAAGAAAGTTATGGTACATATACACAATGGAGTATTACTCAGCCATTAAAAAGAATACATTTGAATCAGTTCTAATGAGGTGGATGAAACTGGAGCCGATTATACAGAGTGAAGTAAGCCAGAAATAAAAACACCAATACAGTATACTAACACATATATATGGAATTTAGAAAGATGGTAATGATAACCCTGTATGTGACACAGCAAAAGAGACAGCAAGGGATGTATAGAACAGTCTTTTGGACTCTGTGGGAGAGGGAGAGGGTGGGACGATTTGGGAGAATGGCATTGAAACATGTATAACATCATATAAGAAACAAATTGCCAGTCTAAGTTCCATGCAGGATACAGGATGCCTGGGGCTGGTCCACTGGGATGACCCAGAGGGATGGTATGGGGAGGGAGGTGGGGGGGGGGGGGTTCAGGATGAGGAACACGTGTATACCTGTGGCAGATTCATGTTGATGTATGTCAAAACCAATACAATATTGTAAAGTAATTAGCCTCCAATTAAAATAAACAAATTTAAGTTAAAAAATAATAATAAAATATACATGAGGCAGATATAAAAGTGATACAAATACTGAAAAGAATAAATAAGTTTTCTAAAATAACAAAAAAATGGATGAGCTCCAAAAATAGATGCAACTTAATGGTGACTGCAGCCATGAAATTAAAAGACGCTTACTCCTTGGAAGAAAAGTTATGACCAACCGAGATAGCCTATTCAAAAGCAGAGAAATTACTTTGCTGACTAAGGTCCATCTAGTCAAGGCTATGGTTTTTCCTGTGGTCATGTATGAATGTGAGAGTTGGACTGTGAAGAAGGCGGAGCGCCGAAGAATTGATGCTTTTGAACTGTGGTGTTGGAGAAGACTCTTGAGAGTCCCTTGGACTGCAAGGACATCCAACCAGTCCATTCTGAAGGAGATCAACCCTGGGATTTCTTTGGAAGAAATAATGCTCAAGCTGAAGCTCCAGTACTTTGGCCACCTCATGAGAAGAGTTGACTCATTGGAAAAGACTCTGATGCTGGGAGGGATTGGGGGCAGGAGGAGAAAGGGAAGACAGAGGATGAGATGGCTGGATGGCATCACGGACTCGATGGACGTGAGTCTGAGTGAACTCCGGGAGATGGTGATGGACAGGGAGGCCTGGAGTGCTGCAATTCACGGGGTCGCAAAGAGTCGGACACGACTGAGCGACTGAACTGAACTGAACTAAATAACACAGACATTCTGTAATTTTACAAGGGAAAAAAAAAAAATATATATATATATATATATATATGGAGAGAGCGAGAGAATATATGTATATGTAGAGAGGATATATGTATAGATAGAATACATATAAAAAAATAGAGAGAGAGATAAACTGATTGATTTTTGGCACAAAAAATAAAAACAGAGGACAGGATTGGTGAATGAGTAGACAAAAGCAGTAGAAAAATCCAAATTAAAGCAGAGAAACAGAAAGTGATGGAAAATATAGAACAGTACATAAAAGACATTTGAGATGTCTTAAAATATCTAATATGTAAATAATATCTAATATCTAAATATATGTAATTGGGGTTCTAGAAAGAAAGGAAAGCAAGATTTGAAAATATAACATCCATGGATTTTCCAAAACTTTAACCTGAGGCTCAATAGGATTTGTAAAATGCATGTGGGATAAACACAATGTTGATACATCACAGTGAAACTGCTGGTTATTCCAAATTAAAAAGCAATCTTGAAGGCAGCATTATAAACCTATTATTATAAAAAAATAAAAATCATGACTAATAGCTGACATTTCATCAGGAAGAAAGATACAATAGAACCTAAGAAATAATGGAATGACATCTTTAAAGCTGACAGAAAGTATTTGAAAGTTGGACTTTCATACCCTGAAACATCTTCAAAATAATAAATGGGAAGTGAAGATAAAATAAAGATATAGGCAAAGAAAATGGATGAAATTTGTTCCTGACAGTCCTGCAACAAAAGGTATATTAATGGATGCTTGTCGGTTAGGAGAAAATTTATCCCAGAAAGTTTCATGCAAATGCAAGAAGAATAAAAAGCAATGGAGATATTTCAGAACATGAATAAATGTAAACAAATATGCCTGTAAAATCCTCTCCTGGGGGTTTTCACATACAGTATGCAATACTGAAATGCATGACAACTAAAATTCCAAAGCAAATAAAGGGATGAGTGCGTGTCTGCTAAGCCACTTCAGTTGTGTTGACCTCTTTGCGACGCCATGGACTGCAGGCTGCCAGGCTCCTCTGTCCATGGGGATGCTTCAGGCAAGAATTCTTGAGTGATTGCCATGCCTTTCTCCAGGAGGTCTTTCCAACCCAGGGGTAGAATCGGGCTCTCTTATTTCTCCTGCATTGACAGGTGGGTTCTTTACCACTAGTGCCACTTCAGAAGCTCATAAGTAAGGGATACATATAATGGAAAGATTCCACAGTCCAAATATGGTTGGATGTCTGATTTTTTTCAGCTGCATAATTAATTAGGCAGAAACCCAGTGCTTAAAACAGCAATAAATGTTTATTATCTCACTTAGGTTCTGCAGGATAGCAGTTTGGTCACAGATGAGCTGCTCCATCCACACTCAGAGACTTTCATAAGATTGTCGTCCAAATGATGTCCAGGATCATGGTCATCTGAAGGCTCAACTGGGTCTGAAAGACAGGTTAGTTGACAAATTGGCACCAACCATCCATAGAGCTCTATTTCTCACTACCAACTGCTTTATTGGGATGCTTGACTTCCCTCTAGCCCCTCTAGGTATCCTTCTGATGTGGTAGCTGCATTGTCCCAAGCAAGTGATCTAGGCAAGAAGAAGACAAAAGCTATGACTTTGCTTTGGAAGTCATAATATCATTTCCATAATATCCTATCAGTTATATAAGTCACCTGGAGTACATGGAAGGATACCACCCCAAGGATGTAAAACCAAGAGGCTGAGTTGGAGTCTGGTACCCACAACCAGAAAATGTTGTTTCTGTTAGGCTAAACTGAGTAAAGGGTATAAGTTGTATCATTAAGGTAACAATTAACATAACTGTAAGTGAATTTACAATCAACTAGCTAATAAATAAATAATGGAAATAGGAAAGTAAGGGAAAAAACACTTACATTTAAATAGAAAACAAATAGCAAGATCTTAGAATAAATCCATTATGTAACCACAGTAAAGATACAAAACTTAAATATGCAAATTTAAAGATTATAATTGACAGACTGAATTTAAATGATTTATATGCTGCTTACAGATGACACACATCTTGAATATAATAATATAGAAAGATTAAAATTGCAAGAATGTAAAAATATAATATGTGTAAATTCTATAATAGAATAATACAAAGAGTTTTTAAAATAAACAAAAAAAACAGATTATTAGACATATAACAGAGATTTAATAAGAAAAAGAGTCAATCCATTAGGAAGATAACACAACTCTATGCATATGCATACTATAAAACACCTAAAATTATGAAAAGCAAAAGAAGTTATACACAGGAAATATTGAGAAAAAATAGGGGGAAAATGAGAATATACAAGATCTGAACAACCAATAAACATACTTAACTTTCTGATATATATACTGGACTCAGGTTAGGGTGAAGAAAAGAAGCATCTAGAGCATTAAATTTAAATAGGCACATCTTGTCAAAGCTGACCCTCCAGTTGTAGGATCCTGAAAATGCTTGCATTTTGTGCCCAAAACACTTCTTGTGCTTTACTGTAGACCCCACCCTGCATGGTGCTTCCCTCATAGCTCATTTGGCAAAGAATCTGCCCGCAATGCAGGAGACACAGGTCTGATTCCTGGGTTGGAAGATTCCCTGGAGAAGGAATGGCTACACTCTCCAGTATTCTTCCTAGAGAACCCATGAACAGAGGAACCTGGCAGGCTACAGTCCATGGGATTGCAAAGAGTCAGACATGATTCGTGACTAAACCACCACCCACCTTGCACATAAGAACTCCCCACAAATGCTGCGACAGGATGCTGAGACAAGATTTTTAAATGGATGGGAATATTTGGGGTCACTGTTAAATTTTAAAAGCTCATAAAGCCAGGATTTAGATCAGTCAGATTATATTCTCTGATCACAGTAAAATTAATTTACAAATGGACACAAAAGAAAACTAGAATATCATGGTCAAAAACTAAGATTATGTGTCTAAATAACCAATGTAATAAAGGGGATATCACAATGAGAAACAGAAAATGTTTTGAAGTAAATCAACTAATGATATAATATATCAAAACTGCTTGGATCTACTTGAAGCAACACTTCAAAATGTATAGCTTGACCCTATGTATAAGAAAAGAAGAGAGGTTAAAAATCAATTGTCTAGCCATTTAAAGATGCTGTTGAAACAACAGGAAATCACACCTACAAACAAAAAATAATAAAGCTAACAAACATAAGCTGAGGGAAGGGAAGCACTCTTATATCATTTCTCTTTGGAATCAGTTCAGTTCAGTTCAGTCATTCAGTAGTGTCCGACTCTTTGCAACCCCATGAATCACAGCATGCAGGGCCTTCCTGTCCATCACCAACTTCTGGAGTTTACCCAAATTCATGTCCATCGAGTCAGTGATGTCATCCACCGTCTCATCCTCTGTTGTCCCCTTCTCCTCCTGCCCCCAATCCCTCCCAGCATCAGGGTCTTTTCCAGTGAGTCAACTCTTCACATGAGGTGGCCAAAGTATTGGAGTTTCAGATTCAGCATCAGTCCTTCCAATGAATACCCAGAACTGATCTCCTTTAGGATGGACTGGTTGGATCTCCATGCAGTCCAAGGGACTTGCAAGAGTCTTCTCCAACACCACAGTTCAAAAGCATCAATTCTTCAGTGCTCAGCTTTCTTCATAGTCCAACTCTCACATCCATATATGACCACTGGAAAAAGCATAGCCTTGACTAGACGGACATATGTTGGCAAAGTAATGCCTCTGCTTTTTAATATGCTATCTAGGTTAGTCATAACTTTCCTTCCAAGGAGTAAGCTTCTTTTAATTTCATGGCTACAATTACCATCTGCAGTGATTTTGGAGCCCAGAAAAATAAAGTAAGCCACTGTTGCCACCGTTTCCCCATCTATTTGCCATGAAGTAATGGGGCCAGATGCCATGATCTTAGTTTTCCGAATTTTGAGATTTAAGCCAACTTTTTCACTCTCCTCTTTCACTTTCATGAAGAGGCTTTTTAATTCTTCTTCACTTTCTTCCATAATGGTGGTGTCATCTGCATATCTGAGGTTATTGATATTTCTCCCAGCAATCTTGATTCCAGTTTGTGCTTCATCCAGCCCAGCATTTCTCATGATGTACTCTGCACATAAGTTAAATAAGTAGGGTGACAATATACAGCCTTGACGTACTCCTTTTCCTATTTGGAACCAGTCTGGTCTTCCAGGTCCAGTTCTAACTGTTGCTTCCTGACCTGCATATAGGTTTCTCAAGAGGCAGGTCAGGTGGTCTGGTATTCCCATCTTTTGAAGAATTTTCCACAGTTTATTGTGATCCACAGAGTCAAAGACTTTGGCACAGTCAATCAAGCAGAAATAGATTTTTTTTTGAACTCTCTTGCTTTTTTGATGGTCCAGTGGATGTTGGTAATTTGATCTCTGGTTCCTGTGTCTTCTCTAAATCCAACTTGAACATGCGGGCATTCACGGCTCATGTACTGTTGAAGCCTGGCTTGGAGAATTTTGAAACAAAGTAAATTTGCATTACTTTACTAGTGTGTGAGGTGAGTGCAATTGTGCAGTAGTTTGAGCATTTTTTGGCATTGCCTTTCTTTGGAATTGAAATGAAAACTGACCTTTTCCAGTCCTGTGGCCACTGGTCAGTTTTTTAAATTTGCTGGCATATTGAGTGCAGCACTTTCACAACATCATCTTTTAGGATTTGAAATAGCTCAACTGAAATTCCATCAGCTCCACTAGCTTTGTTTGTAGTGATGCTTTCTAAGGCCCACTTGACTTCACATTCCAGGATGTCTTTTCTAGGTTGTTGTTCTCTTCATTGTGATTATCTAGATTGTGAAGAACTTTTTTGTATAGTTCTTCTGTGTATTCTTGCCACCTCTTCTTTATGTCTTCTGCTTCTCTTAGGTCTATAACATTTCTGTCCTTTATTGTGCCCATCTGTTCATGAAATGTTCCTTTGGTATGTCTAATTTTCTTGAAGAGATCTCTAGTCTATCCCATTCCATTGTTTTCCTCTATTTCTTTGCACTGATTGCTGAGGAAAGCTTTCTTATCTCTCCTTGCTATTCTTTGGAACTCTGCGTTCAAATGGGTGTATCTTTCCTTTTGTCCTTTGCCTTTCACTTCTATTCACAGCTATTTGTAAGGCATCCTCAGACAACCATTTTCCCTTTTTGTATTTCTTTTCCTTGGTGATGGTCTTGATCCTTGCCTCCTGTACAATGTCACAAACTGTCCATAGTTCTTCAGACACTCTATCAGTTCTAATCCCTTGAATCTCTTTGTCACTTGCACTGTATAATCCTAAGGGATTTGATTTGGGCCATACCTAAATGGTCTAGTGTTTTTCCCTACTTTCTTCAATTTAAGTCTGAATTTGGCAATAAGGAGTTCATGGTCCGTGCCACAGTCTGCTCCTGGTGTTGTGTTTGCTGACTGTATAGAACGTCTCCATCTTTCATATAGTGTATTACAGAACAGTATAGAATGGAATACTATGGTATAATATTGTATAGTGTAGTATAGTATGCTATTGTATAGTATGGCACTGTATAGTGTAGTATATATAGTATAGAATAGAATAGTATAGTATAGTATACTAATACTATAGTATAGTATAGTATAGTATACTAATACTATAGTATAGTATACTATAGTATTACATAGAGTAGTATAGGGTAATAGAGAAAAATCAACAAAACTGTAAAGTTGATTTTTTGAAAAGACTAATAAAACAGATATATCTTGCTCTAAGAATGATTTTTTTAAGGAAAAAAACACAAATGAGCAGTATTAAATGAAGCATGGGCTGTGTCACTACTAATTCTATGAATTAATAGATTTTACAGCAATGTATTTGACTATACCCTAATTTATTTGTAAATACAACTTAGACCCACTGATACAAGAAAATAGAAAGTCTGAATAGTTTACCTCCTATAAAAGAATTGAATCTTTGCTAACAATATTCCCACACAGAAATTATAGATCCAGTGAGCATCAAGGGAGAGTAATTCCAAATATTCGCATGAAGAAATATCTCATATCATGTAGTAAGTCTTCAAATTCAAGGAAGAAAAGAAAATAATTCCCAACATCATTTAGGCTAGTATCACTTTGCTCTGAAAACCTGACAATTACAAAGAAAAAATTATCGACTAAGCTCTCTCATAAAATGAAACAAAACATGGAACATATATCAATATATCAATACCTTCAATTTATTAATGTGTGTGTGTATATATATATATATATGTCTTCCCTGCTGACTCAGATAGTGATGACCTCCCTACAATGCAGGAGACCCAGGTTGGATCTCTGGATCAGGAATATCCCCTGGAGAAGGGAATGGCTGCCCATTCCATATATAAGACAACACAGGATGGTTAAAGGAAAAATTCAAAATTAAAATAAATTTAAGTAAAGAACTTCTGCTCATCAAAAAACACCATGAAGTGAGTGAGTGAGCAAACCCCAGAGAGAGAGATGATGTGATATACACTCCCTGAGAAGGACTTGAATCTCTTTTATATATAAAGAGACCAATAAAAAAGCAGCAGAGTGCTCAACAGAAAAATAAACAAATGTCTTTTTAAACAGTTACATCAAAAACTATTATCTAATTGATCCAAAAGCCTATGAAAAGATGTTTCAATCAACCATTAATAGGAAAACACAATTAAAAGCACAACCTGATACTCCCTATGCACAGAACAGCTGCGTGGAAAGCAGAGGATGCCATGGGTTGGCAGGGAGAAGAACATTTACACTGCTAGTAGGAAGGGCTATGGATACAACCCTCAAATACCACTGTATGGCAGTCCCTATTGCAGCACACCCTGAATCAAAGCTATTAGCTCTTAGGTGTATCATCAGGAGAAGTGGCTGTACACATGCACTGAAGAAGTACTTTATTGCAGGAACGTGCTTAGCTGTGCTCTTCAAAAGAGCCAAAATGATATTCCCAGGCTCACCTTGTATTCTCCTAACTTCAGCCATGGATTCAACCCTTTCACCCATCAACAATGACTCCATTTACAGAGGAATCAAACTCAGGAATCAAGATCTGGACAAGATCTGGATCATTGCTTATAGGTCTTCTCAGACATAGGAAATGCACTTATGCACAGGAACGCAACATCCCATATACATGTGTGTATTTCTGTGTCTCTCACTTTGTGTGTATGTGTGTGTGTGTGTGTGATCTTGAGTTCACACTCATACCTGATTTACACCTTTTTTATTTAATTCCTTTCCCTGAGAGGGAGAATACTGGCTTTCACCATCCACAATATGTTTATTTATATGCATTAAGTAATTTCAAAATTGTTCTCTTGTACTCCAGTGAAAACCAAACTTACTGGCTAGAATTCAAAATTTATGTATGCGTAATAAGGAGATCAGCCCTGGCTGTTCTTTGGAATGAATGATGCTAAAGCTGAAACTCCAGTACTTTGGCCACCTCATGCGAAGAGCTGATTCATTGGAAAAGACTCTGATGCTGGGAGGGATTGGGGGCAGGAGGAGAAGGGGACGACAGAGGATGAGATGGCTGGATGGCATCACCAACTCGATGGACATGAGTTTAAGTGAACTCTGGGAGTTGGTGATGGAGAGGGAGGCCTGGCATGCTGTGATTCATGGGGTCACAAAGAATCAGACACAACTGAGCTACTGAACTGAACTGAACTGAATACATATATATGGAGAAGGCAATGGCACCCCACTCCAGTACTCTTGCCTGGAAAGTCCCATGGATGGAGGAGCCTGGTAGGATGGAGGAGCCTGGTAGGCTGCAGTCCATGGGGTCGCTGAGGGTCGGACACGACTGAGCAACGTCACTTTCACTTTTCACTTTCCTGCATTGGAGAAGGAAATGGCAAGCCACTCTGGTGTTCTTGTCTGGAGAATCCCAGGGACTGGGGAGCCTGGTGGGCTGCCATCTATGGGGTCACACAGAGTTGGACACGACTGAAGTGACTTAGCAGTAGCAATACATATATATATATATATATAGTTTTTAGATTTACAAGATGAAATCAAGACAGTGTTTACCAAAGTTATTTAACTTAGCAGTTTTTTTCCATCTCTTTCAGTGTGGCTATGTTACTCATTTTTAATGCAATTAAGCTCCAGTTTTACTACTTATATTCTGATTTCATTTCTTTCCACATCAATTATTTTAGAGGAGAAATGAGAGCGTATATATAATGTTATGGTGTTTCTAAGAATCTAAACTACATAAAAAGAGTTATACTAAAAAAGAGAGAGATCACATTTGACTGCAAATATAGTAAAACAAACAAACAGACCCTAGAGATTGCTAACCAATGAGCAAGGTGAGGAGATCAGATATCAAGGTGAGGATTTTTCCTGAACTGACCTAACAGGATTCTTGCTAAAACTAAACTAGCAGACCCCTCAAGGATCAGAACCACGGTCAGGGCCTAGTCAAGAAAAGGGCTCAGAAAAACCCAATTAAAATTTGATCAAGGAGAAATTTTATGTCACTCTGTGGCTCCAGTACATTCCACAGACTTGATGAAAAAAATAAAATAGGAAATTATTTTTATAGCACATAGATTATTTCATTTATAGAAGCAAAAGAAAAAAGTGTGTGTGTTCAGATAAAAATCTTTTTCTGGCAGATACTATGGGTGACAATAAATGCACTTATTGCAAAAATATAATTTATATATTGATAAGTATCTTCAATAAAGGGCCACCATTCACAGCTATAAGCATTAGTAGAGTTTGCAGAAATGGGAGAAGGGTAGCTAGTTTGTGCCTGAAAAGTCTTTATTCTTCAGGGAGTTCCTAAACTGTGCTGATGGAAATAGGATGTGGCCAGATCTATTTTATGTTTTCTGTCACATACCATGTAAGATCCAAGAAAGGATGCAGGAGAATCTAATATTGTAGAAGTGAATAGATTGAAAGTGGCTAATAATTTTCATATGAGTTATTTTTCTGAGATAGAGAAATATAATTGTTTACAACTCAGCTAGGGGAATAAAATGACTTTGTGATATTCCTTACTGGTTTATTCTTTGTGATTCTTATGGAAGTGGAGGTAAAGAACATTGACTATGAAGGGATTTGCTGAGCAATTAGTCATAATTTGCAACAACAACAACAAAAAAGCAATCAAGTTTATCAGATTAGGTCGCTTAATTTTATATCATTCTGCATATTGTCTTTATTTGATTTTTGACTAGCTGCATGCACATTTAAATAATATCTCACTCCAGAACTTCATAGAACTTCTATAGAAAATGAGTGATTTTAGAAACTCACCTCAGTAAACTATCAGCTATTTGCAATTCTTAATTTTAAACAAATGGAAATATCAATGGTCATGTCATTGCTTTGCCCAGATACTATGTCATAATATTTAATTCAATCTTCCTTTGGGCAGGAAATAGATTAAACATAAAAGCACTCTAGGCAGTCTATCAGTCAGAGTTTACTCAATAAAAGAGAAGACATTAAGACATTTCAATACATAAAGGATTTAATATAGGCAATTAGATGTTTATAGACAATAGGAAAGGTTAAAGTTGAAGGTCAGTTGATGGCTGTTCTTATCTATTTTACTAGAAACTGTCTCCCCTGCCTCCACCTGTACCAGGTAGGTGATTTCCAGAAACAGACTAAAAGGTCTTTGCAGATTATCTTGTTTGCCTAAGAATACCTGATTTGTTCAATTTGGCCCAAAGATTAGCCACTGTTTTTGTTCCTTCTGCCAGATCTCATATCAGAGCTTCTTGTAATCTGGTCTTTTAAATACAGCTTTGTGACACAAAGGTAAGCATGGATGGGGTTAGTATTGGAGTGCCAAAAATGACCTGACAATATAAAAATATTATACCCTGGTTTCAGAGAAATTGGCAAAGGTAGTTAAATTATGAAAAGACAATTTTTTAATAAATAGTAATCTACTGAGAACAATTCTGAAGCATTATCAACAAACTTGATCACACAGTCGAATGACTGTAATGGATAAATCTGAACCATATCAGAGTGTATATAGTGTTATTAATTACCCTTGACAATACTTATTTATGTCATATTTTAACTTATGTCCTAATGACTGGGATTTGTCACATATACATTTATTTATCATAGTCCCTTAGCTTTGTGCCTTACTGAACTGACCATAGTCTCTTATATTTGTGCCTTAAATGAATATCTAATATGTATTTGTTGAGTAATACATAGACTTGTTTATTTAAGGAAACTGTGACAAAAGTTTGTTTACCCCCTTCCTCCCTTCCCATGTCATTTCTCTTTTTACTACTCAGAGCTGACCTCCACTGAGATTAAAAACTACACATGAGTATTGTGCTCTTTTATAAGATAATACATTGAAAATTAGTGAAATACAAAAAATTATGATTGATTCAGGAAGAGGTTTTAAGCAAAAATCTTACAGAAACAATATTCAATTGGAAAAAAATTGAAAAATTGTCGGTTTTATACCATCTCCAAATAATAAAACATAATAACTAACTTTAATGAATATTGTAAATTTGTAAAATAAACAACTAAAATTGTCTTTATTGTTCCTCATTATTCTTAGCAGTTGCAAATCAAAGGAGAAAATGATACTCCCCCCAATTAGAACTATAAAGATAGTTGTGATCTAGTTAGATTTCATTTAAAGAAAGTTAAAGGCTTTATAAAGCTTCCCTATGGATAACAGTACTATGGCTGGTGGAAGTGCTCCTGCAATCTATAGGAGGGAATGGGGGTTGGAGGGGACCAAAGGAAATGGAAAGAAATTCAGCATACCAAAAACGAGCACAAAAAACTAGGGCACAAGCATTAGAAAGTTTGCTGTAGGACTTAGCTCTGGAGATATATACATATATATATGTATATACACATACATGTACATATATGTGTGTGTGTGTGTATATATATGTATGTGTGTGTATATATATGTATACATTTTATATATATATATACATTTTATATATATGTGTGTGTGTGTGTGTATATATATATACATTTTCCCTAAGAGTCAGGTTTCCTGCTTACAAAATGCCAAATAATTTGCATCCATACTCAAGAGGTGTGATTTCTGACTACTTACCAGTCATGTCACCCCATGGCCATGTTGATGACATTCATCATTCAGTTTCTCCACTCTTGAGTTCTTCCCAGAACACTAGCTATTTATAGCAAAATTTCAGAAGCAACACACAATTGTTTTTTAGAAAATCTAATATGTGAGATATGAATGCTTCAACATGGTTTCTTCAAGCCAAGATATCTTGGGATAAGTGACAATTTTGCCAAAGAAAAAGTGATGCCATAAAATGAACAATAATTTTTGTTGGGGAACAGCAATTTTAGCATCTGGTGAGTAATGTGATTCAGTGTATGCAAACACGTGCATGTGTTTTGGAATGAAACACAAAATGTGTTTGGATGTCATCATAAGCCAAAAAGAAAATAGCTTTCACATGCAAGTGTACATACTCACATTATACACCACTCTGAGAAGCATTTACCTAAGTCATCAAGAGAAAACACTCAGAATACCAATACAAGGATTGTTTTATAGTGGCAAAGTACATATGTTTCTACATTCTTCCACACTCAGAAATAATTCAAACTAAGTAAGCAAAAAGAAAGAGAACATAAAATTATAGGAGACCTATGGATCCACAAACAGAATATATGAGGAAAAGCTATGAAATGTATGAAGCTTTAACAAAAGACACCAAGAAGGACACCCTTGGCTATGCAGGTGATGTGCAGCTCTCCAAATAAGAACACTTGGTTGGAAGCAGAAGAGGATGAAGATACTGTTGAAAGGCATGACACTAGTAATAGAAGAATAGGTAGCAGGGTTAAATGGGGAAACAGATGAGGTAAAATCTTAGAACAGCTTCTGTCAGCAAGATGGAGTGGCAAAGGACGGATGAACTAGAAGCAGCCCTACAGAGGCCGATTCCTGGAATCTGGGAAGGAGCAAAGTCTGAAAGAAGCATCCATACAGCAGTTCTCTGTGCAATTGGCTGGCACTTCTCAGGTATTCTCCATCATACTTAGTCCAGGTTCTGTACTTCTTTCAAATCTTGTAACACTGATCTCCAAAAGACCTCCTTTTGTTCAAAGGTGAGTATGTTTAAAACTATCTAACACAGGACCCGCATTTTTAAAAAGAGCATAAGAGTAAAAGGAAAATCACACAGCAAAGCATATTGACCAAAAACTATTGTTATGAAGGAGATGAAAAATTAAGAAAACTTACTGAATTAAGAAAAAATGCAATAATTCACTTCTAATCTTTTGTTTAAAAAAAAAAAAACTCAGATTACTCATCAAGAAAGATCACTGAAACTACAGGAGGGATAAAATTTGAGCTGACACAGCTCAAGAAATGAGAGAAAAATACAAACTTTACAGAAATTTAAACCATATCCAAAAGTGCAAAAAGGAAAAGCTAATATAGCTGTATATTGTCACCCTGCTTATTTAACTTATATGCAGAGTACATCATGAGAAATGCTGGGCTGGAAGAAGCAAAAGCTGGAATAAAGATTGCTGGGAGAAATATCGATGACCTCAGATATGCAGAAGACACCACCCTTATAGCAGAAAGTGAAGAGGAACTAAGAAGCCTCTTGATGAAAGTAAAAGAGGAGAGTGAAAAAGTTGGCTTAAAGCTCAACATTCAGAAAACGAAGATCATGGCATCTGGTCCCATCACTTCATGGGAAAAAAATGGGGAAACAGTGGGAACAGTGACAGACTTTATTTTGGGGGGCTCCAAAATCACTGCAGATGATGATTGCAGCCATGAATTAAAAGACGCTTACTCCTTGGAAGCAAAGTTATGACCAACCTAGGTAGCATATTCAAAAGCAGAGATATTACTTTGCCAACAAAGGTACATCTAGTCAAGGCTATGGTTTTTCCAGTGATCACATATGGATGAGAGAGTATGGACTGTGAAGAAAGCTGAGCACCGAAGAATTGATGCTTTTGAACTGTGGTGTTGGAAAAGACTCTTGAGAGTCCCTTGGACTGCAAGGAGATCCAGCCAGTCCATCCTAAGGGAGATCAGTCCTGGGTGTTCATTGGAAGGATTGATGCTGAAGCTGAAACTCCAGTACTTCAGCCACCTCATGCAAAGAGTTGACTCATTGGAAAAGACCCTGATGCTGGGAGGGATTGGGGACAGGAGGTGAAGGGGACCACAGAGGATGAGATGGTTGGATGGCATCATTGACTCACTGGACATGAGTTTGAGTGAACTCCGGAAATTGGTGATGGACAGGGAGGCCCGGCATGCTGTGATTCATGGGGTTGCAAAGAGTCGGACACAACTGAGTGATTGAACTGAACTGAACTGAACTGAATACTAAAAATTCAAGTGGAACCATAAAAACAAATAAGGAAAAAATTTGAAAATAGAAATAAAAATAAGCAAAGTTATCAGATACAGAATGAAGATAACCTACAGAGAATCAATGTCACTGAAGACAAAATTTAAATAAATAAAATGGAAGAAATGCTTAGAGATATAAAGAACACATCCTTATTTGCCTTGAAACTAAAAGTATAAAGGAGAGATATTTTTTAGGGAAAAAAAGTAATGTAAATGACCAACCTAAGTCCTGGCAAAATTACTAAACAAAGATAGTAGAGGTGATGGAATTCCAATTGAGCTATTTCAAACCTTAAAAGATGATGCTGTTAAAATGCTACACTCATTATGCCAACAAATTTGGAAAACTCAGCAGTGGCCACAGGACTGGAAAAGTTCAGTTTTCATTCCAATCCTAAAGAAAGGCAATGCCAAAGAATGTTCAAATTACTGTACAATTGCATTCATTTCACATGCCAACAAGATTATACTCAAAATCCTTCAAGCTAGCCTTCAGCAGTATGTGAACCAAGAACTTCCAGATATACATGCTGAATTTAGAAAAGGCAGAGGAACCAGAGATCAAATTGCCAGCATATACTGGATCATAGATAAAGTGAGGTAATTACAAAAAAAAAAAAAATTACTTCTTCTTAATTGACTATGCTAAATCTTTGACTGTGAATTATGACAAACTGGAACATTCTTAGTGAAATGGGAATACCAGACCACATTACCTGCCTCCTGAGCAACCTGTATGCAGGACAAGAAGCAGAAGTTAGAACTGGACATGGAACAAACAGACTGGTTCCAAATTGGGAAAGTAGTAGGTCAAGGTTATATATTGTCACCCTGCTTATTTAACTTATATGCAGAGTACATCATGAGAAATGCTGGGCTGGATGAATCACAAGCTGGAATCAAGATTGCTGGGAGAAATTTCACCATCTCAGTTATGCAGATGATATCCCTTTAATGGCAGATAACAAAGAGAAACGAAAGAATCTACTGATGAAGGTGAAAGAGGAGAGTGAAAAAAACTGGCTTAAAATTCAACATTCAAAAAACTATGATCATGACATCTGGTTGTATCACTTCATGGCAAGTAGATAGAGAAAATGTGAAAATGATATGATATTTCATTTTATTGGGCTCCAAAATCAATGAGGATTGTGACCGAAGCCACAAAATTAAAAGATGCTTGCTGCTTGGAAGAAAAACTATGAAGAACTTAGTGTATTACAAGGCAGAGACATCACTTTGCTGACAAATGTCCATATAGTCAATGCTATGGTTTTCCCAGTAGCCATGTATGGATGTGAGAGGTGGACCACAGAGAAGGCTGAGTGCTGAAAAATTGATGTTTCCAAACTGTGACGCTGGAGTAGACTCTTGAGAGTCCCTTGGACAGCGAGGAGATAAAACCAGTCAATTCTAAAGGAAATCATCTCTGAATATTCATTGGAAGGACTAATGCTGGAGCTGAAGCTCCAAGACTTTGGCCACCTGATGCAAAGAGCTGACTTATTACAAAAGACCCTAATCCAGGGAAAGATTGAGAACAAGAGGAAATGGGGTGACAGAGGATGAGATGGTTGCATGGCATCACTGACTCAGTGGACATGACTGAGCAAACTCACGGAGATATTGAAGGACAGAGAAGCCTGGCATGCTGCAATCCATGGGGTCTCAAAGAGTCGGACACAACTTAGTGACTGAACAATAACAACACAAGTCCCAGCCAAAGTACTGAGCGTCCAAGATGAAATTTCAAACATTCTTACCCACCACTTGCTAATGGGAAGAAAAAAAAAATTGGCCTAACTTCTCCACAGTAACATTCTATGCAAAAACTCATCAAATGGATACAGAGTTGCCTGGGAAATAATTTATAAGAAAATAATTTTATATCCAGACACATTTTAGTTTTATTGTATATAACAGTGACATGTTTACTCACAAAGAGGAAGCATCCTATCAGATCATTTGGAAGAGAAAGGATGAACTTCAGGCAATAAGAGCTAAAAGATGAAACTACTGTAACTAAATGGATAAGTAAATAGATAATCTCCACTAAATTTATTTAACCATAGGCCAATCATCAACTCAATGGACATGAATTTGAGCAAACTCTGGGAGACAGTGAAGGACAAGGAAGCCTGGCATGCTGCAGTCCATGGAGTCACAATGAGTCAGACACGACTGAGCAATTGAATATCAACAACAACATAAGCCAAGTATTTACAGTCTGTTAATATAAAAAATAAAATAAACAAGAAAATTCAGCAATTCAGTTCAGTTCAGTCATTCAGTCGTGCTCAACTCTGCGACCCCATGGACTGCAGCATGCCAGACTTCCCTGTCCTTCACCAACTCCCAGAGTTTGCTCAAACTCGTGTCCATCGAGTTGGTGATACCATCCAATCATCTTATCCTTTGTCATCCCCTTCTCCCAGCTTCAATCCTTCTCAGCATCAGGGTCTTTTCCAAGGAGTCAGTTCTTCACACCAGGTGGCCAATGTATTAGAGTTTCAGTTTCAGCATCAGTCTATCCAATGAATATTCAGGATGGACTGATTTCCTTTAGGATGGACTGGTTTGATCTCCTTGCAGTACAAGGGACTCCTAAGAGTCTTCTCCAACACCACAGTTCAAAAGCATCAATTTTTCAGCACTCAGCTTTCTTTATGGTCCAACTTTCACATCCACACATGACTACTGAAAAAAACATAGCTTTGACTAGACAGATCTTTGTTGGCAAAATAATGTCTCTGCTTTTTAACATGCTGTCTAAGTTGGTCATAGTTTTTCTTCCAAGAAACAAGCGTCTTTTAACTTTTGCAGTCACCATCTGCAGTGATTTTGGAGCCCCCAAAACTAAAGTCTCCCACTGTTTTCATTCTGTTAAAGAGAAGTACAAGACAGCATTGATTTCTTTTACAGTCAAGAGGCCAGGAAGCATAGTTTAAAGTTGGGTGTTAAGATAGACAAATTAGGACAGAGGTATTAAGTATATTTGAGAAAACATATCCCTTGGGTCTCCTGCTGTGGGGAGCAGCTTATGGCCCCACTGGAACCCTTCTGTATCTTGTATTCACTTCAAGTACATCTTCCTGGAGGATGTTTCCTGCATAACTGAGCAAGCAAAGCAATGATGCAGGGTCTTTCCTGAAAAATGCAAGGCTTCCTTAAGGGATGTCTGTCTCAAAGTTCCTCATCAGCCTAACCAAAAGATTTGTTAGAACTGCTCTGAGGTTTAGGACATTTCTCGTCTGATCACATTCCTTTTCTATCACCATCAATGTCTGTGGTGTAAAGGCTCCATCCAGCTTATCAGTCTGCCCACTATTCATTTTTCCCAAGGATTCTCCCCAAAAATCTCATGCATGTGTCACACATTTCTGCTTACCTCAGCACTTTTCATCAGACTTCAGCATCTGTGTCTCAGAAGCTCTGCACTAACACACAGAATAAGCACTGAAAGGACAAATAACAAATAGCAACAACTGAATGTATATTATGTATTGAAGGGAAAAGGGGAAATAAATTTAAAGCAAGTAGAAATATACTAAATTATCCTTATGCCTAGAGAGAATTCAACAGGTAGTCTAAATAATGCAACGTAAGTTACACTGTAAAGGTTCAACTAGATTTACGGCAGTTATTTGTTATTTCATTACAGATCAGGCACAGAAAAGCACGTACATACTTGCACATGCATGTACACAGAAAGTAAAATCAGACTATAAAATGGTCAGTCAGTCAGTTCAGTCACTCAGTCGTGTCCGACTCTGCGACACCATGAATTGCAGCATGCCAGGCCTCCCTGTCCATCACCAACTCCTGGAGTTCACTCAAACTCAAGTCCATTGAGTCGGTGATGCCATCCAGCCATCTCATCCTCTGTCGTCCCCTTCTCCTCCTGCCCCCAAACCCTCCCAGCATCAGAGTCTTTTCCAGTGAGTCAACTCTTCGCATGAGGTGGCCAAAGTACTGGAGTTTCAGCTTTAGCATCATTCGGGCTTTCCCAGTGGCACAGCACTAAAGAATCTACCTGCAATGCAGGAGACAGAGATTTGACATCTGAGTTTGAAAGATGCCCGGGGTATGGAATGGCACCACATTAAAGTATTCTTGCTGGGAATATCCCATGAACAGAGGAGGCTGGTGAGCTATGATAGCTTACATTGAATGGTGTCAGATTCATAATCTCTGAAGGGGAGACTTTTGCTTCAGAACTAAAAACACAGATTCAGTCACTTTTTATTACAGTGAAAAAGAGATTTAAAAAGCTTCTGACGTAGACATCAGAAAGGGGAAGAGATTGCCCCACTCACTAGTTTAGGCGGGGCTTTATGTACTTTTTCAACTGGTCACCAACAATAGATCAAAAGAATATCTCAAAGTTGTAAAGGTCTTACCAGACCCACTGGCACAACATACATCTGAAAATAACAGGATTATCAGAAGGTTGCTGTTAAGAAGGAGAAACATATACTCAAGAAATAGTGTTGCTATATAATCATTAGTACGGAGCTTAAGGAAAAACATACCCTTGTGCACGGTGAGTACGGAGCTTAAGGAAAAACATACCCTTGTGCACGGTGAGTACGGAGCTTAAGGAAAAACATACCCTTGTGCACGGTGAGTACGGAGCTTAAGGAAAAACATACCCTTGTGCACGGTGAGTACGGAGCTTAAGGAAAAACATACCCTTGTGCACGGTGAGTACGGAGCTTAAGGAAAAACATACCCTTGTGCACGGTGAGTACGGAGCTTAAGGAAAAACATACCCTTGTGCACGGTGAGTACGGAGCTTAAGGAAAAACATACCCTTGTGCACGGTGAGTACGGAGCTTAAGGAAAAACATACCCTTGTGCACGGTGAGTACGGAGCTTAAGGAAAAACATACCCTTGTGCACGGTGAGTTGCTTGTTGTGTGGTCGTTAGCTCTAGGCTTGAAGAAAGTTAGTCTTAGGTGAAATAGACTGTGTCATAACAACTCAGAGTTTAAGAAAAAACATCTTCTGTGACTAAGACAAAGCGGTTTAGAAAAAAATGTCTGTCCCTTTCTCCTCCTCAAGGGCCCTGGCCTCCTTACCAACCAACCTAATAATAAGCTCTCTCAGCTACAGTCCACAGGGTTGCAAAGAGCCAGGCGTAACTGAAGTGACTGAACAGAGCGCACAACACAGCACATCAGCAAGATAACCCATGAATAAGAACATGCGGGGTATGGAAAATGCATGACAGAAGAAAAATTGTTTTACGTTCAGTCAGAGCTAATAGTAAGTAACATTTGTATTAATAGTTCAGTATATGTAAATGTGAAAGTGAAAGTCACTCAGTTGTGCCCAACGCTTGGGGACCCCATGGACTATACAGTCCATGGAATTCTCCAGGCCAGAATACTGGAGTGAGTAACCTTTCCCTGCGCCAGCGGATTTTCCCAACCCAGGGATCGAACCCAGGTCTCCCATGCCGCAGGCGGATTCTTTACCAGCTGAGCCACAAGGGAAGCCCAAGAATACTGGAGTAGGTAGCCTATCCCTTCTCCAGGGGCTCTTCTCCATCCAGGAATTGAACCGGGGTCTCCTGCATTGCAGGTGGATTCTTTACCAACTGAGCTTTGAGGGAAAGCCTTATGTAAATAGAATAATGTATCTAGAACATGGGGAGGAGGAAGAGGGAGAGACAGATTACCTCCATGTCTAACTACTTCCCTCTTTAAAAAGTTCTTTTAACTTTTTGGTATATTTTCCTTCTTTTTTCTTTATTTAGTTACATAATAGTCTATCTATTACCTTGTCCTATTTTAAGCAAAGATCACTTGTGCATATGAATTCCTAAAAGAAAGTGTCTCATTATTTTCATATGGTTATTTTAAGTATATGTTCTAACTTCATAAGTAGAATGTAGGATTTTCTTATTAATATCCTTTTCCTTTATAACTCATTAAGGCTATTAATTTTCTTCTGAGTACTAACTTAGTTTTTCCTTACAGGTTTTAATATATGTGATATTTAATAGTTTAAGAATTCTTTGATTTTTGTTTAATATGTTTTTTAATTATGTATTCCCAGGTGGAGGAATTTATTGCTATTTTATCATTTTGTTACTGAAGTTCTATTATGTGTGATCAGAGCATGTTATAAGAGCTACTTTTACGTTTTATAATGTCTATATATGAGTGTTTGTACAACTTTATTTTGCCAGTGATACATGAGGGGTGGTAAGGAAGACCCTATATTGTTTCAATTAGCTCTCTTTTAGGAATTATACTTTTGGGGGGAAAATGCTATATATTTATTCCTTTTTTTTCAACTTAGCATTTTCTAAGCTGACAGTGAGCAAATTACACTGTTATGATTAGAAAGAAACCTACCACATTGGGAATCATTCCTACAGCCGCCAACTCAAAACTTTACCACTCTCCATTGATAGGAAGCCAACAAAAAAAATGGAATATCCACAATCAAGAAACCACATCATTCTGGGAAGTCACTGAAATCAAGAAAAAGTCCATGAATAGTTTTCATCAAAATTACAAATGTGCTCCAGAATAATAAAAAGAAACCAAACACACACACACACACAAAGTAGAAATAGCAAATACATGGTATTCACTTCACTTCTGCCTTCCAAATATACAGTTATTTCTGATTGGTTTCAAATATATCCTACCCAGGACTGTATATGCAAGGAGGTGTGAAGAAGTGTAGTTTAGGGTTACCATTTTCTGGTGGGCTAAAAGTGATAAAGCTGCTAAGGGTGAAAATCATGTTTTATGCCAACCCATCATATCAGCCAATACCAACCCTCTTAGGTATACTTAAAGTTCTAATCAATAAAAGTAATATGCCCCCACCTAATGGTGGGCAAGTACTCTAGTATCATGGAAAATACACTTATCCTCTTCCAAAGTAGGAAACCCATGGTCCTAATGGTCACTACACAAATATCCTTTGATAATTATGTCTCTACTAGATCAAACCCAATCACATTTTTTTCTACCAATTATATAGTTACATAAGATATTAAAGACATCTGGAAAAAAAGAAATTGGAAATGATAGATTATATAAATGTAAATAGATGATAGAGAGGTACATAACAGATAGATGGTAGTTAGATAAAAAGAAAAAGAGACATAGACAGATAATCAAAGCAAGAAAGAAGAGGCATATAACTATTCCACCATTTCTTTCATAATTGTTGATGAGACTTTAATTGTATTTATGTTAACATCTCCTTTTTTCCACCACCTCATCCTGTGTTCCATTGCACTTAAACACTTAAGCTAACCCAAAACTCCATTGCTGTGATGACCTCTGTGTTCTTTATGAGGATCTTAATAATCAGAGAAACTGGGGCCTCTACAGAGGAACCAGTGGGTACCATACCTCTGGTCATGCATTCAACACACAAAAAAGTGGGCACCATCATATACCAAACAGCTTTCTACCTATTGGGAGAAATAATATGCTTGACTGCCCTGCAGTTACTCCCTGAGAGAGATTGCCTGTTGCTCCATCCACTTGTAGGATGGGTGAGATGAAGCTGTCTCCCATCCTAGACATCTGTTCACAGTGAACTTCCTGAGAGTCTTTAGCTAAGAGTTAAGAAAGAGGTGGTGATGCTTGTAAGTGCATTTCCTCCATGAGCCACCAACTCTGATAGGACCACATTCCTCTAGCACAGAAGTCACCAAAGCTACTTGCTCTTCCCTCAAATTAACAAAACTTTTGCTCTAATCAATATCTGCCTTCTTATGCTGGATTATTCTCTGTAAGTTCCTTTGAATGTTTTCAGAACTACACAAGGATATTTCAAGATCTTGGTGCATGGCCTTCACAGAAAAATAAATCAATTGGGATTTAAAATTTTCTGATGAGCCAGTGGTCACATATGGGTTGGAATAATGTGAATCAGTTATATAAATTCAACATGCCAGGCCAAACAACAAAAACTCTAAATTTTGTAATTTAAGCAGGATAGATTTTACAGCACAGTATTTTGAGTAGTTCCAGCATGAATCATGGACCAACTTATCTTCCTAATTATTACTTTAGAAGAATTGGAGTGCTAAGCTAGGTTTTCTTTTAAAAACATTTCTATAAAAGCTGCAGTATATGAATGCTAATTCCATTTGTTATTTTACTACTTGATTAATTTAGATTCTGTTCATTTGTCAATAGCAATATTTTATTTATAAAAGGAACCTAATAAATAAAATATAATATTACAAGCCTGTAATATAAAATGAGTTATTAAATTATATGTTCAAGTGGTTCTGATGTTGATCTTTAAAAAGATAAAAAGTAAGTTTTAATAAAATTCAAATTGCTACAAATTAAAGTGGAAAATATCAAAACATACTTCAAACAGTATATAATGAAAAACATGATAAGTGCAGTGAACATTATAAATATGTAAACAATTAGTTTCACCTTTCTTGTTGGCAGTAATTAAATATAATAACCTTTTGTATAAATTAAGACGAAGTGATTCTCAATAATAACAAATGGCCCTCTATAATAATTAATGTCTTATTTGTGTGAGCAGTGAAACAATTCACTCTTGCCAATACACACAATTGAAATTTTAACATCTTAAATTAATTTTAGTGTGAGCCAGTTATAAAGATTCAGTATTTCACCAGATTTGATTGAAATAAGTAGACTCCTGACCTTTAGAACTTAATATGATGCAAACATGCTGAATATAAGATTCACAAGAAATGATGGCTGGAAGAATAAGTGCATTTTACCCATTTAATGAATACTGAAAAGTGTGTTGCAAATACCCCAAGTCTTTTCTTAATATGTAAATCTCTCTCATGAAACAATGTTGCTGTCTGTGTAGGCTGGCGTGTGATGACCCCTTTCTTTGGTAGCAGCATCTGCATCCAAGTGCACACTGGCACTCTTTTTTTCCTTTTACAATGTCCTCTGGTGCTAATTGAGGATTTTTGTGATGAGCTCTGAATGTGCAGGAAATGCCTAATAGGAGTCCAGATATTTGCAATCGGAATTTCTGGCTAGCTTATTTTTCACTATCTATGCTAGTATTTGAGCTTTAAATTTATTTTGCAATCCCATCTGTACCAGTTTAAACCATTATTTACCACTCTTAAAAGTGAATGTATGTTTAATCTGAAATATGTGATTTTAGTGTATTTTGTTACAGACCCAATGAATGACTCAAAGTTGAAATACAGTAAGAATAGAAGTCAGCAAATGCCTATTTCAGGAAAAAAGGTTCAAGGTCACCACATTTATTTATGCTGTAATTTCCATTAGAATTATGAACATACTGCATTTTAAATGATGCACTCCTCATTTTAAGAAGTTCCATTATTGTTGAAAGAATAAAATACCTGAACTGAAAGGATTATATTTTTAGAGTTAGCAAGTACTATACTTTTCAGAACTGTCAAGTAATGTAGCCTTTCATAATAAGCTGTAATGAGTTGCTAGTAAAACAAAGAGCTTCTACATCATTTAAAACCAAAAAGAATGTGCTTCTCTGTAAGAGACAGAATAAGAACAAGGGTTTTACTATTATCAAAGGCAGAAGGATGTCATGGGAGAGGGGGAACTGAGACTGGGATGGAGCAGGGCAGGAAAGATAAAGAAGGGATACATGAAAAATAGAGGAGTTACATTATGTTTTGTCAGATTGGCGAAGTTTTATCACCTCCTGTCTGGCTTCTCTTCCCGCAGTTTATCATAAGCCATGTTTAATAAGATACATGATGTTAATAGCAATCAAGTTCTCTATTAATTATAAACAGTCTCATCAACTTAAATCACCAATCAGTCAATTGGCAAATCAAGATATTAACAAATTAATTAGCTACTGCAAGTAAGATATTTGCATAAACTGACATTGAAGGCCACATGCTAAGAGCTCCTGTCAATTGTGTGTCACAAGCAGAGCCTCCCAGAGTGATCGCTTTGGACTGGACACACATTTGTATGTTTTTGTTGTGATGGTAAGGATGCTTAATATGAGATCTATCCTCCTAAAAAATGTTAAATGCACAATACAATACTAATTATGGGTTCCATGCTGTACAACAGATCTCTAGAACTTACTCATTCTGCATAACTGAAACTTTATATCTGTGCAACATTGAAGGGAGGTGTTTTCTTTCTTTCTTTTTAATAAGGTCAGTGTAATTAAGAAAATCATATACATCAAAAATAAAGACACAAGTGTACTTAAGAAAATCATATGGTTTAAAAATAAAGATACAAGTTCTAAAACACTCAGCATGTTTGAAGTCTCCCTTTTTCTCATACTACCATCTAAAGCCTGCTTGGTTTTATTCTTAAATTTGCCTCAATATATTTATTATCTCCTGTGTATTCTTGGTACTGTTTTTCCAGTTGAAGTATTTGTCATCCCTTGGTAACCTATGACAAAATGCCTCTATCCTCACTTCGCCATTGATGGAGCACTTCTGACATATCCAGACCTTACCCTGAACATACTTTATTTATCTTGGAGAAAGTCAAATACAGTCCACCTTCAGCATCCATGGGGGACCTGTTCCAAGAATCTCTCCAGATGTCAAAATCTACAGATGCGCTAGTCTCCCTGCATATAACCTATGTACTTCCTTCTATATACTTTATTTTTTTAAATTTTTTTAAATTTAAATTTATTTATTTTATAGCTTGTATTGTTTGTATTGCTACATAACCATTATTTTATTTTTTTAATATAAATTTAATTATTTTAATTGGAGGCTAATTACTTTACAATATTGTATTGATTTTGCCATATATCAACATGAATCTGCCACGGGTGTACACGTGTTCCCCATCCTGAGGCCCCCTCCCACCTCCCTCCCTGTACCATCCCTATGGGTTATCCCATTATCTCTAGATTATTTATTATACCTACTATAGTGTAAATGTTATATAAGCAGTGGTAAATACAATATAAATGCTGTGTAGAAAGTTGCTGGCATGAGGCATATTCAAGTTTTGCTTTTTGGAGCTTTCTGGGTTTTTTTGTTTCATCTTTTATTTTTAGTATTTTCAATCCACCATAGATTGATTCCACAGATGTGAAGCCCTAGGATACAAGGGGCCAGTGTAACTCTTTTTCTTAAAAACCTATTGGCTCTAGAAAAAAGGTTCTTCAAATTGAGCCATATCCACCTTTCCAAAACATTTTCTCCTGTTCCTGGTCTATACAGTTATAGAGAACTTATCTTAAAAAGAGTGAAGATCAGAAGTTGTATGTGGCCTTTGTTTCTATGTTCTGCTTCCTAACTTTCCCCTAGGTTGCTAAGATCCTAATTCAATGTGTGGCTACTCATGAATTCACTCTGGTCAAAATGATGGGACAAGTAAATATTAATGTTAAATAATGTGTTAATGGTGTTAAGGAAAAATTCCAAGACGATGGTGAACAAAAATTTACACATTTTTTCAATCACTTCATTACAAATTACCTAAATAAACATTTTGCTGAGACATATTTTATAGTCTTAACAATATACTTCTTAAAACCTGGCTTTGAAATTGTGTGAAATGCAAATAAATTGTGTCTGCTTTATAGTTGAAAAATATGAGTATTTAGCGGAGGAAACAACTAAAGGAAGAGCACATTAGCAAAAGAGAAGGAAATAGTATGAGACAGATCAAAAGACCAGTGAAATATGGCCCCATTGCAGGCTATGGAGTTTGATGAATTATGTCACTAAGTGTAAGATAACTTTTTAAGAAAGCATTTTTATGAACATAAACAAAAGCCTTAACCACCCTGGGAGTATAAACCTATTTTTAGAGTAATTTTGAAATACCTTCCAGTAGAGAATATGGCACCAGGAGGTTCACTTCAAGCAGGAAGATGTCTATAATAACAAGGTGGATACCCAGCTTCGCTCTTCTATCACTAGATAGATGCTCTCTGACTCCACCCCAAATAATAGATCCTAAAACCACATGAGGTTTTGTGTATTTCCCTAACACACCATTGGGAATTTCATTTTTAAACTTTTTCTGACTCAAGCTTATGTTTTTCAGGAAGCCATTTCTTAAAATTCCATAGATTCTGAGGTCATTTACTTTGAGAAATCTTTAGCCAGGTATATCCTGTTAAAAATATACCATGAATAATGACCTTCCTGGTGAGAAGTACCATGCTCTTTGCACTGAGGTCCAGTATGTTGACAAGCAGATTAGATTGGGTTACTTGCCTACTTTTATTTCCCCAGGACCAATTTCCAAGCACTTGGGATAAAAGCAACTTACAAATCCAGAGTTTCACTTCCTTCTTTGCTAACCAGCAATGCCAGAACAAAACCGTGCAAAACACTTTAGCAGCTTGAATACTGTGAGCTAAAGAAAAAGTGCTATAAGTTCATAATCATCTTTTAATGTATACATCAGGATTCAGTTTTTGGGTTTGGGTTTTGTCATTGTTTACTCAGGATAAAAGACACACTCCAGGAAACATTCACTTTGAATGTTCATTCCAAGGTTCAAAGAACAAAGGAATAAGCGAATCATTTCAGCATCAACTCACCAATCAATCTGGAATCTGCAGAGTTCCTACAGATGTGAGGTTGTATCCTAACCTACAAGGGCATCTAACAAAGGTGGGAACTTTCCTCTGTGTTTCACCTTACATATGCGATTCTGCTTTCATGTTTTCCACCACTGTGGTCTAGATGCACATGATTCAATACAGCAAAACCTCAGTTGCTCAGCCTGTGAAGGATGCTTCAAATTCTGAAATAAAACAAATCAGATAGTCCTTAACTACCGCTAGTGGGAAAAAAAAAAAAAGATGCTCGCACATCCGAACACTCTGAAAAGAGCTCTTTTCAGCTTAAATACCAAGATCTATAAAACTCTTCCCTTCCTGAGTAGCAAAGTCAGGACAAAGACTAAAAATTTGCGTGCAATTGGCCAAAGAGAAGATTCTACATGGCAGAAGCAAACTGTCTATATTTGATTGGCAGTTGCATTCAATCTCCACAGGTACACAGAGTCTGGCAGTGGAAGCAGGAGTTTTTGTTGTTGTTCAATCACGAAATCATGTCTAACTCTTTGCAACCCCATGGACTGCAGCATGCCAGACTCCTCTGCCCTCCTGTACTGGAGTTTGCTCAAACTCATGCCCATTGAGTCATTGATACCATCCAACCATCTCATCCTCTGTTGCTCCCTTTTCCTCCTGCATCAGGGTCTTTTCCAATGCATCCCAGCATCAGGGTCTTTCCAATAAGTCAGCTCTTTGCATCAGGTGGCCAAAGTACTGGAGCTTCAGCTTCACATCAGTCCTTCCAATGAATATTCAGGGTTGGTTTCCTTTGGGATTAGCTGGTATTGATGTTCAAGCTTGTGCTTTGTGCAGTTACAGATAGAGAATAAGGATGTCCACCAAATTTATACATAAACTTGGGTATCATGAAGCATCACTGAAAGGTATAGAAACAGTGAACAGTACTATGGTAAGAAGAAGAAAAGATTAACCAGGATTAAGTTGTTCACTTTGCTCTGCCACAAAAGTCTTGTGGCTTTGTAATATATACCCACATACTCACATGGACACAAATTTGTGCTTACTCTGAGATCAGATATTATTAACTTGTGAACTTAGTCACTTTCAGTTAATTATCTTACTTTCCATTCACAAGAATCTTTAGTCAAAGGACCTTTTGTAAGTTGGTTAAAAAGATACCTGGGTGGACTCCTGTCAAAGGCACAGGGAAGCTGAAAGCTCACACAGAGTGTAAAGTTGGGACAAATTGAGCAATCAAATAGGTAATATAGTATTGAATTAAGTAATCTGAGCATTTTGTACTCACTGTATAGTCCTGGTGACTATAAAATGAATACCCATGAGTAAATAATGATATAAACACATTAGAGAATAATTTAGTATATAAGTAGTTCCCTGATGGCTCAGTGGTAAGGAATCCACCTGCCAATGCAGGAGATGCAGTTTAAATCCCTGAACTGGAAAGATCCCCTGGAGAAGGAAATAGTAGCCCATTTTAGTATTCTTGCCTGTGAAATCCCATGGACAGAGGAGCCTGGCAGGCTATAGTCTTCATGGTCATAAAAGTGCGGGACATGGCTTAGTGACTACTAAACAAAAAGAGAAGACCCAAATCTCCCATACAAAAAAATCCCAAATAATTTATGTAGCTTCTCCCCCTCAAGGAGGTAGACTAAATAACTCACCACGCCTTGAGCAAGGGCTGTTCTTAAATACTTGCTTCCAAAGAATAAGGTATGGAATGTGTGAGGGATTACAGTAGAGAAACCTGACGAACACTGCTTGAGCCTTGAGATCAGTGTTCACTTCATGATTGACAGGTCATGTTGATAGAATGTGACCTTGATACAATGTGTGAGAAGGACACTTTTTCTTTCTGGTCTTTCTCCTCAAAACCTGTGATGCTAGTCATATTGTTCCTGAAAGCTGGGGTCTGTCTGCTTGCTACTAAAAAACCAATAAGGAGGCCAGGTAGAAAGGAAAGTTTGCTTTATTTCAGATGCCCGAACTGGGGGTGGCGGGGCGGGGGTAGAGGGGTGGTAGGACATCTGTGCAAAGACCATCTTCCTCCTTTGACAATCAGTGGGTATGAGCTTTTATAGTCTGATGGAGGGAGGCTCCAGGCAGAAATAGCATAGTCAGTTCTGACAGTCATCTTGAAATTGGTCATCAGTAGTCTGACCAACATCATCTTGGTTGTTTTAGGTACGGTTATTCTTCATTTCCAGAGTTGATTTGTTCCCACCTCCTTGAGGGCAATTCTTGGAACTGTGGCAGCTTATGTCATCAGTATAGTCTTGTCATCATGTAGTTAACTTCTCCGATTACAACTTTGGTGAAATTTTTCCACAGACAAAATGCAGGCAGAGGACATGGGGCGGGTGGCAAGGACCACAGGATCCTGCTTATTTCAATATAACAAGAGACAAACAGTAAATAGACCTTTATTGAGTGTTGTGTTACAAAACTACTTGAGCAATACTTAAAAACAAGGAAAGTCTGATAAGCTGTCATAGACTAGAGGAGACCAAAGACACATCCTGAATACATATAATGATGTTTTCTGGATAGTACTCTGGAACAGAAAAGGTACATTAGGGGAAAACTAGTGAAATAAAAATAAATTGTGGTGTTTAGTTAATGGTGATGTACCAATGTCAGTTCCCTAAGTGTGGTAAAAGTACCATAGTAATGAAAAATGATAACAAGAAGGGAAATCGAGTGTGCGATATTGGGGGTGATCTACACAACTTTTGCAACTTTTTTATAAATCTAAAGTTATTCTAAAATAATACTACCTTTTAGAAGTATGTATACACACACACACAATGTATGAGGATTGTAGAGAGCCTAATGGCAATTACAGCTGAGATAGTCTAGCTTTAATAAGCAGTCTTTATGAGAAATAACCATAAGACTACCTGCTAGCCAAAATTCAGTTCAGTTCAGTCTCTCAGTCATGTCCAACTCTTTGTGACCCCATGAACTGCAGCACGCCAGGCCTCCCTGTCCATCACCAACTGCCGGAGTTCACCCAAACCTACGTCCATGGAGTCGGTGATGCCATCCAACCATCTCATCCTCTGTCGTCCCCTTCTCCTTCTGCCCTCAGTCTTTCCCAGCATCAGGGTCTTTTCAAATGAGTCAGCTCTTTGCATCAGGTAGTCAAAGTATTGGAGTTTCAGCTTTAACATCAGTTCTTCCAATGAACACCCAGGACTGATCTCCTTTAGGATGGACTGGTTAGATCTCCTTGCAGTCCAAGGGAATCTCAAGAGTCTTCTCCAACACCACAGTTCAAAAGCATCAGTTCTTCAGGGCTCAGCTTTCTTCACAGTCCAACTCACATCCATACATGACCACTGGAAAAACCATAACCTTGACTAGATGGACCTTTGTTGGCAAAGTAATGTCTCAGCTTTTTAATATGCTGTCTACTTTGGTCATAACTTTCCTTCCAAGGAGTAAGTGTCTTTTAATTTCATGGCTGCAGTCACCATCTGCAGTGATTTTGGAGCCCCCAAAAATAAAGTCTGACACTGTTTCCCCATCTATTTCCCATGAAGTGATGGGATCAGATGCCGTGATCTTCGTTTCCTGAATGTTGAGCTTTAAGCCAAACTTTTCACTCTCCTCTTTCACTTTCATCAAAGGCATTTTAGTTCTTCTTCACTTTCTGCCGTAAGAGTGGTGTCATCTGCATATCTGAGGTGATTGATATTTCTCTCGGCAATCTTGATTCTAGTTTGTACTTCATCCAGCCCAGCATTTTTCATGATGTACTCTGCATATAAGTTAAATAAGCAGGGTGACAGTATACAGCCTTGACGTACTGCTATGCCTATTTGGAACCAGTCTGTTGTTCCATGTCCAGTTCTAACCGTGGCTTCCTGACCTGCATATTGGTTTCTCAAGAAGCAGGTCAGGCGGTCTGGTATTCCCATCTCTTCAAGAATTTTCCACAGTTTATTGTTGTCTAGGTTGGTCATAACTTTCCTTCCAAGGAGTAAGCGTCTTTCAATTTCATGGCTGCCATAACCATCTGCAGTGATTTTGGAGCCCAGAAAATTAGGTTTTCTCTTTGTACACTTAAAATTGTGCTGATGGATCACTACACTAATTAATTATCTCCTTCCACTCTCAGAATAAAGGCAATCTGTTAGCACTTGAGCTCCTCATAGGGAATAGGCAGGTCTGACACAAAAGAAACAAAATGAGAAAGAATTGGATAAATACACCCAGAGAAATCAATCAACAATATTATTGACTTTCACTATATGCATCCACTGAAATTTTGTCACAGAATGCAGTCTAACCTTGAAATATTTGAGTATTTGGAAGCCCATGCAAACTGCCAAACTGCCAAGTTTATCAACATAGAATTCTTTTTTGTGGTTTTTCAGTAGCTACGTTGTATCGGACTCTTTGTGACCCCAAGGACTGCAGCATGCTTGGCTTCTCTGTCATTCACTATCTCCCACAGTGTGCTCAAACTCATGTACGTTGAGCCAATGATGCTATCTAACCATCTCATTCTCTGCCATCCCCCTCTCCTTTTCGATATTTCCCAGCATCAGGGTCTTTCCCAGTGAATCTGCTCTTCACATCAGGTGGCCAAAGTATTGGAGCTTCAGCTTCAGTCCTTCCTATGAATATTCAGGGTTGATTTCCTTTAGTATTGACTGGTTTGATCTCCTTGCACTCCAAGGGACTCTCAAAAGTTTTCTCCAGCACCACAGTTAGAAGGCATCAATTCTTTGGTGCTCAGCCTTTTTTATAGTCCAACTCACAATTGTGCATGATTAATAGAGAAAAACCATAGATTTGACTATATAGACCTTTGTCAGCAAAGTAATGTCTGTGCTTTTTAATATGCTGTCTAGTTTTGTCATAGCTTTTCTTCCACAGAGCAAGCATCTTTTAATTTCATGGCTTCAGCCCCTGTGCGCAGTGATTTTGGAGCCCAAGAAAATAAAACCTTCCACTGTTTCCATTTTTTCCCCATCTATTTGCCATGAAGTGATGGGATCAGATGCCATCACCTTTGATTTTTGAATGTTGAGGTTTAATCCAGCTTTTTTATTCTCATCTTTCACCCTCATCAAGAGACTCTTTAGTTCCTCTTTGCTTTCTGCCATTAGCGTGATATCAGCTATATATCTGTGGTTGTTTATGTTTCTCCTGGAAATATTTATTCCAGCTTGTGATTCATCCAGCCTGGCATTTCTCACGATGCACTCTGCATAGAATTTAAATAAGCAGAGTGACAATATACGGCCTTTTGGAATCAGCCTTTCCCAATTTGGAACCAGTCCGTTGTTCCATGTCCGGTTTTAACTGCTGCTTCTTGACCTGCATAGAGGTTTCTCAGAAGACAGGTAAGGTGGTATGGTACTTCCATCTCTTAAAGAATTTTCCACAGCCTTTTTGTGATCCACACAGACAAAGGCTTTAGTATAGTCAGTGAAGCAGAAATAGATATTTTTCTGGAATTCCCTTGCTTTTTCTATGATCCTAGGGAGTTGGCAACTTGATCTTTTGTTCCTCTGCCTTTTCTAAAGCCAGCTTCTCTGACTAAGCCCCTAATCACATTTCAGTATGAAGTGATTTCTTTTACCTGCATATTCTCACACTGTAAGCTAATAGCATTATCAACTTCTACTAAGTGTTCATATTTCACTTAATGAGTATTATTCACAAAGATAAATAGTTGCTAGAATTTTATGAGTGATACCATAAATACATAGAAATCTGGAAAACTACACCAAGGCAGAGGAGCAGAGCACCCTCCTAGGTTTATTCTTCAGCTAAACAGATGCTCCAACAAAGTACCCATACAGGGATCTAAATCAAGTGTATGACTCAGCAAGAGTACAGATGTCTTCACAGCACATTCCTTCAGAGTCTTCCAACTATCAGGTAAAACTGCTGCTGCTGCTGCTAAGTCGCTTCAGTCATGTCCAACTCTGTGCAATCCCATAGACGGCAGCCCACCAGGCTCCCCTGTCCCTGGGATTCTCCAGGCAAGAACACTGGAGTGGGGTGACATTTACTTCTCCAATGCATGAAAGTGAAAAGTGAAAGTGAAGTTGTTCAGTCGTGTCTGACTCTTCGCAACCCCATGGACTGCAGCCCACCAGGCTCCTCCGTCAATGGGACTCTCCAGGCAAGAGCACTGGAGTGGGGTGCCATTGCCTTCTCTGATTAGGTAAAACTAAAACAATCTAAAAAAGACTAAGTTCTACCAACTTTTGTAGCTAGATATTTAAACTAAAGTAGTACTTGGAGGAAAGTTTGTAATGTTAAAATTTTAACAACACTGGCTTATCTTTTCCACCCTTTTTTTTTTTTTTGCATAAGAGAAGTATTTTATATTAAAATAGAAAACATCCCACTCGTTCCCTTTCCTGGTACCTAAGAATAGTTTCTCTCTTCCTGAATGTAGTATGGTAAGCAACAGAGACCCTCAGGAGAGTTTTCCTATTAATCACATGGAGAATTTGGTATCATCATTGTATGCTTGTTTCCTATGGACAGTTACACTCTGGCACTGCTGGTGTGTCTTTCTACAACTACTTGCAGGATAATGCAACAAGATAAGAGCCAAGGCCAAACTAATCATATCTTAGTAGCACTTTAATGGTTTTAATGTAAAAGTAATTTACAAATTAAAACTTTGGAGGACAAAAAATACATTTCCTGTGGCATATTTTTGTTCTTATGTTCATTGATGTATCAGTAATATTCTACAAGTTTGAACACTTCCTCCAACTTAAAGCTGTATGCTCCCTAAATATGTGCAAATATATGTACAACACAATGCATCTGTTCTGCCATTTCTTTTTGTTTCTTTGTGTTTGCAGCAATATTATTTTGCAATTTACTTTGTGTATAATATGATGGAATATTGCATTTGCTCAGAATTTCTTGTGATCTGCAGCTAATGTAAACAACTGCATATACTATACACTATGATGCTATGCATATACATCATAACAACTGGTGATATTTTAGAGTAAACAAAATTAATTGATTATCCCATCTATGAAGCAGTTTGTATTTCTTTTGCTTGTGAAGTGACGTTAATATTGTTAAATCAGTCAAAGAAATGACTTCTCTGAAGAACCCTATAGTTAGTTCCTCATTAAAAAATATTTAACCTATTTCAAAATAATATTATGAATATTAATTACTACATTCAGTTCAGTTCAGTTCGGTTGCTCAGTCGTGTCCAGCTCTTTGCAACCCCATGGACTACACCAGCCAGGCCTCCCTGTTCATCACCAACTCCCAGAGTTTACTCAAAAGAGAGATTAAAGGACCTTTCTTTTACCCTAAGGTATTGGTATGGACCTAACAGAAGCAGAAGATATTAAGAAGAGGTGGTGAGAATACCTAGAAGAACTGTACAAAAAAGAGCTTCACGACCAAGATAATCATGATGGTGTGATCACTCACCTAGAGCCAGACATCCTGGAATGTGAAGTCAAGTGGGCCTTAGAAAGCATCACTATGAACAAAGCTAGTGGAGGTGATGGAATTCCAGTTGAACTATTTCAAATCTTGAAAGATTATGCTGTGAAAATGCTGCACTTAATATGCCAGCAAATTTGGAAAACTCAGCAGCAGCCACAGGACCAGAAAAGGTCAGTTTTCATTCCAATCCCAAAGAAAGGCAATCGTTCAAACTACTGCACAATTGCACTCATCTCACACACTACTAAAGTAATGTTCAAAATTCTCCAAGCCAGGATTCAGCAATACATGAACCATGAACTTCAAGATGTTCAAGCTGGTTTTAGGAAAGGCACAGGAACCAGAGGTCAAATTATCAACAACGACTGGATCAGGGAAAAAGCAACAGAGTTCCAGAAAAGCATCGGTTTCTGTTTTATTGACTATGCCAAAGCCTTTGACTGTGTGGTTCACAATAAACTGTGGACAATTCTGAAAGAGATGGGAATACCAGGCCACCTGACCTGCCTCTTGAGAAACCTATATGCAGATCAGGAAGCAACCGTTAGAACAGGACATGGAACAAGAGACTGGTTCCAAATCAGGAAAGGAGTACGTCAAGGCTGTATATTGTCACCCTGCTTATTTAATTTCTATGCAGAGTACATCATGAGTAACACTGAGCTGGAAGAAGCACAAGCTGGAACCAAGATTGCAGGGAGAAATATCAATAACCTCAGATATGCAGGTGATATCACCCTTAAGGCAGAAAGTGAAGAAGAACTAAAAAGCCTCTTGATGAAAATGAAAGAGGAGAGTGAAAAAGTTGGCTTAAAGCCCAGCATTCAGAAAACGAAGATCATGGCATCTGGCCCCATCCTTTCATGGCAAATAGATGGGGAAACAGTGGAAACAGTCTCAGACTTTATTTTGGGGTGCTCCAAAATCGCTGCAGATGGTGACTGCAGCCATGAAATTAAAAGACGCTTAGTCCTTGGAAGGAAAGTTATGACCAAACTAGACAGAATATTGAAAAGCAGAGACATTACTTGGCCAACAAAGGTCTATCTAGTCAAAGCTATGGTTTTTTCAGTAGTCATGTATGGATGAGAGAGTTGGACTGTGAAGAAAGCTGAATGCTGAAGAATAGACGCTTTTGAACTGTGGTGTTGGAGAAGACTCTTGAGAGTCCCTTGGACTGCAAGGAGATCCAACCAGTCCATTCTAAAGGAAATCAGTCCTGGGTGTTCTTTGGAAGGATTGATGCTAAAGCTGAAACTCCAGTACTTTGGCCGCCTCATGCAAAGAGTTGAATCATTGGAAAAGACTCTGATGCTGGGAGGGATTGGGGGCAGAAGAAGAAGGGGATGAGAGAGGACAGAGGATGAGATGGCTGGATCACATCACCGACTCGATGGATGTGAGTTTGAGTGAACTCCGGGAGATGGTGATGGACAGGGAGGCCTGGCGTGCTGTGATTCATGGGGTTGCAAAGAGTCAGACACGACTGAGCGACTGAAGTGAACTGAACTGAACTGTAGATTGAGACACTTTAAAATAAGATCTAGAATGCCTTTCTTTATGATAAACAAAGGAAAATGAAATAAATTAAGAATTAGTTTTTAAATTAAAAAAAGAAGCTTCTGCTTTGTTTTGTTTATTTTAGAAAACAGAATACTGCACGTTCTTTTCAAAGAAGTCTCAATAAATGAAAAAAATGTATGGACTCTGTTTTAATTTTGGGGTCTTCATAATTCATCTCCACATTTTCAGTTTTGGCTTCTTACATAAACCTATATTTATTATTATCATTATTATTGTATACCAGTCATGATTTACCACCTGAAACTGAGCACTTCTAGTAAACCTAGGAAAAAAATAAAGACCAGATAGAAAAGTGAATACATATTGGGTGAGCAACTCTGTGTCAACTGGAATCATTAAATAATTCTTCCCAGTTTCCCAGTGTCTTTTTAGTTAGATTTAAATCTGAGAAGTTTGTCTAGTTACATGACACAGTCATGTACAGTAATACTCTTTTTTTTTTTTTTCTTTTTGGTGCCTCAATTGGCTTAGAATAATGAAAATATGGCACTGAGGATAAGCAGAATAAGCCACCCAAGGAGACAACACTTGATGTCTAGATATTTGAAGCTGAAGACAATAGGCAAACAGAACACTCAGGAAGAGTTTTTTAACTCCTCTTAACTGCCTAAAAGAATTTATACAGGGGGTCTGTACCAGGAAGAGAGCTATTAGCAGAGATAAATTTTACATCAGAAACACTTACCTGCATGGTGAGCCAAAATATGCCTATCTAATATTTGCTCTCCTCACCTTCATGAATTTTCTTCTTCCCCTTTGAAGCCCTAGATCTCTACCTTCTTCTTAGATCAGGACTGTTTACAAGCCATGGTTACCTGACTCCTGGAGAGTCTCATATTTTTATGGGAATTCTGTTACGTGCAAAATTGTTTTTCTCCTGTTAATCCTCTTTCTGTCTATTTAATTCTTAGACCAATGAAAGAATATAGACGGGAATAATGGAAAAGTTTTTCATCCCTCTTACAAGACATAGTGATATGCATCTAGTAGTCATTAATATAAAAAGACTCCATTAAGTTATTCTAAAGCATTTCACAGCACTTCCTCAACTGATTGGTTAAAACATTCACTATATCTAATCTGCCGAAATATCACACAACTAACATGTATTAAATATATGTTTCTGAGTTTTGGTTCTACTATATGCTATGCATAAAATCACCACTTCTGCTGAGTAGAGCTACAAACATTGAACAAAATGAGAAAACAGCTACCTAGAGACAGTAAAATAAAATAGCAAGTAGGTTATGTAAAAGTGTAGAAACAACCTGCATGCAGATAAGCTTTCCAGTTTTCTTTTACCTTTCAGGACTTTTTATTCAGATTGAATATACTAAAGGAAGCTTTTCAGTCTGAAGAGAAATGATACCAAAAGAAACTTTGTTCTGCAAATATGAAGGAAGAACAACAGAAATGTAAAAATTAGGATAAGGACTTCTTTTTTTATAAATTAAATATGTGTTGCCTATTAAAGCAAAATGGCCTAATGTGGTTATCAATACATACAGATTTGACAAATAACAATTATTACATAAAAAAACAATTAAGTATTGACATACATGTTTGCAAGTTTCTGTAGTGCAAGATATAAAATATTAAAAAATTACATTTTAGATAGTATTTCATAGAACAACTACTAAAAAATAAGTTTGATGACATATAACATAAAAGCCAACAGATTAAAATGAAATATTTAAATATATTTTTATAGTACAAAATAAGGCAGAAGGTTGGGAGAAAAGAAACAAAAACAGAGAAAAGAAACAGAACACAGATAAATGTAATAGAGTCAAATTCAAATATAGCAAACATAGTATTAGATGGTAAGGATCCAAATGCCTCAATGAAAGACAAACCTTGACAAATGTCTTTTTCAAAAATGAAAATTTTACTGTAAGATGCCCATAATAGTTGAAAATCAATGGACAGAAATAGGTATATGACACCAAGAGGAGCACCAGGATGTCCGAACTCCTGTTTCATTATTTAATACCGTAGGCTTTGAGATCAAAGGTCTCCTCATAGATAAACAGGGATTGTTCTTCAAGATAAAAATAAATCATCAGAAACATGTACAATGTCAAATTAGCCCATGCCTAATAATAGAGCTTCAGCATATGTTGAATAAAAACAGAAGCAAAGGCAACAACAGACAATTCCACAATCACAGTGAGAGTGAAAGGTGCTCAGTGTGTCTGACTCTTTTTGAACCCCTGGACTGTAGCCCGTGAAGCTCCTCTGTCCATAGAATTCTCAAGGCAAGAATAATGGAGTGGGTTGCCATGTCCTACTCCAGGGGATCTTCCCAACCTAGGGACGGAACCTGGGTCTCCTGCATTGCAGGTAGATTCTTTACTAGCTGAGTCACCACAGAAGCCCCACAATCACAGTAGATTTCAATAATTCTCTCAGTGACAGATAGAACAGGTAGCCAAAACCATCTGTAAAATCATAAAAGATCTGATCAGCACATGAACCACCTTGATGTACAGCCAACTCCACAATGTCTGTTCTTCTCAAGAGCATGTGTGTTGTTAAGACAGACCACATGCTCTAAAATAAAGCAAGTCTTTTAAATTCAAGGATTCATTTTCTGCAATAAAATTACATTGAGTTAATAAAAATTAAAACAAAAATAAGAACAAAATATTATTTTTTCACTTTCTTTTTTTATTAGTTTATTTATTTTAGTTGGAGGCTAATTACTTTACTATATTGTAGTGGTTTTTGCCATACATTGATATGAATCAGCCATGGAGAACAAAATATTAGAAAATACTTAGAGTAAAACTCAGAATACCTGTGAGGTAAACAACATACTTCTAAGTAATTCAGAGGTTAAATATGAAATCAAAAGGGAAATCACAGTCATAACGCAAATACAACAAACCAAAATTTGTGGGATGTAGCTAAGCAGTGCTTAGAAGGGAAATTATAGTGTAAATGATTTTATTAAAAATAGGAAAGATTAAAAAATCAATAATCATGACCTAGGTTTGACTTAAAGAACTAAATAAAACTGAAAAAGGTAAAGATAAAGTAGAGGGACTGTTAGGGAAACTAAATGGTAGCAGTCTTATTTAAGCTTCAGAGACAAGAAAGCATAACAGGCCTCAGACCTTGCTTCTGACCTGCCTAGACACTGACCTACTTGCTGTGAGCACAGGCCCCAAGGCATCATAGATAAGATAGGGGGTTCAGTTCAGTTCAGTCTCTCAGTTATGTCTGACTCCTTGCAACCCGATGGACTGTAGCACACCAGGCCTCCCTATCCTTCACCAACTCCCAGAGTATATTCAAACTCATGTCCATCAAGTTGGTGATGCCATCCAGCCATCTCATCCTCTGTCGTCCCCTTCTGTTCCTGCCTTCAGTCTTTCCCAGCATCAGGGTCTTTTCAAATGAGTCAGTTCTTCACATCAGGTCGCCAAAGTATTGGAGTTGCAGCTTCAACATCAGTCTTCCCAGTGAATTTTCAGGACTGATTTTTTTTAGGATGGAATGGGTGGGTCTCCTTGCAGTCCAAGGGACTCTCAAGAGTATTCTCCTACACCATATTTCAAAAGCATCAATTCTTTGGAACTCAGTTTTCTTTATTGTCCAACTCTCACATCCATACATGACCACTGGGAAACCACAGCTTTGACTAGACAGACCATTGTTGGCAAAGTAATACCTCTGGTTTTTAATATGCTGTCTAGGTTGGTTGTAACTTTTAATCCAAGGAGTAAGCATCTTTTAATTTCATGAGTGCTGTCACCATCTGCAGTGATTTTGGAGCCCTAAAAAATAAAATCTGTCTCTGTTTCCACTGTTTCCCCATCTATTTGCCATGAAGTGATGGGACCAGATGCCATCATCTTAGTTTCTGAGTGTTGAGCTTTAAGCCAACTTTTTCACTCTCCTCTTTCACTTTCATCAAGAGGCTCTTTAGTTCTTCTTCACTTTCTGTCATCAGAGTGGTGTCATCTGCATATCTGAGGTTACTGATATTTCTCCCAGCAATCTTCATTTCAGCTTGTGATTTATCCAGTCCAGCATTTCTATGTACCCTGCATATAAGTTAAGTAAGCAGGGTGACAATATACAGCCTTGACATACTCCTTTACTGATTTGGATCAGTCTGTTGTTCCATGTCCAGTTCTAATTGTTGCTTCTTGACCTGCATACAGATTTCTCAGGAGGCAGGTCAGATGGTCTCATATTCCCATCAGTTTCAGAATTTTCCACAGTTTATTGTGATCCACACAGTCAAACGCTTTGGCATAGTCAATAAAGCAGAAGCAAATTTTTTTCTGGAACTTTCTTGCTTTTTCGATGATCCAGAATGTTGGCAATTTGATCTCCGGTTCTTCTGCCTTTTCTAAATCCAGCTTGAACATCTGGAAGTTCAGAGTTCACATACTGTTGATGCCCAGGTTGGAGAATTTTGAGCATTGCTTTGCTAGTATCTGCTGCTGCTACTGCTGCTAAGTCGTTTCAGTCCTGTGCGACTCTGTGCGACCCCACAGACAGCAGCCCACCAGGCTCCCCGCTCCCTGGGATTCTCCAGGCAAGAACACTGGAGTGGGTTGCCATTTCCTTCTGCAATGCATGAAAGTGAAAAGTGAAAGTGAAGTCGCTCAGTCGTGTCCGACTCTTAGTGACCCCATGGACTGCAGCCTACCAGGCTCCTCCGTCCATGGGATTTTCCAGGCAAGAGTACTGGAGTGGAGCGCCATTGCCTTTTCCGTCCTAGTATCTGAGATGAGTGCAATTGTGTGATAGTTTGAGATTCTTTGGCACTGCCTTTCTTTGGGATTGGAATGAAAACTGACATTTTCCAATCCTGTGGCACTGCTGAGTTTCCCAAATTTGCTGGCTATTGAGTGCAGCACTTTCACAGCATCATCTATTAGGATATGAAATAACTCAACTGAAATTCCATCAGCTCCACTATCTTTGTTCCTAGTGATGCTTCCTAAGGCCCAGTTGACTTCACATTCCAGGATGTCTGGCTTTAGGTGAGTGATCACACCATCGTGGTTATCTGGGTAATGAAGATCTTTTTTTGTATAGTTCTTCTGTGTATTCTTGCCACCTTTTCTTAATATCTTCTGTTTCTGTTAGGTCCATACCATTTCTGTCCTTCATTGTGCCCGTCTTCGCATAAAATATTGCCTTGGTATTGCTAATTTTCTTGAAGATATCTCTAGTCTTTCCTATTCTATGGGTTTCCTCTATTTCCTTGCATTGATCACTGAAGAAGGCTTTCTTACCTCTGCTTGCTATTCTTTGGAACTCTCCATTCATATGAGTATATCTTTCCTTTTCTCCTTTGCCTTTAGCTTCTCTTCTTTTCACAGCTATTTGTAAGGCCTCCTCAGACAACCATTTTGCCCATTTGCATTTCTTTTTCTTGGGGATGATGTTGATCACTGCCTCCTGTACAATGTCACAAACTCTATCAGATCTAATCCATTAAATCTAATTGTCACTTCCTCTGTATAATCATATGAGATTTGACTTATGTCATACCTGAGTGGTCTAGTGGTTTTCCCTACTTTCTTCAATGCAAGTCTGAATTTGGCAATAAGCAGTTCATAGTCGAAGCCATAGTCAGCTCCTTGTCTTGTTTTTGCTGTTTTTCCCTTATATCCTTTTTTTTTTCCTTTGTGTTAGTATGTTAAATTTTATTGAATGATTTCTTTTTGTTTGTTTGTTTTAATGTTAAGTCAACTCTGCTATCCTGCGATAAATCCTGCTTGAACATTTTTTAGTGTCTTTTTTTGGGTATAGTTGGATTAGATTTTCTGATACTTTGTTAAGGATTATTCATGAGAGATATTGCTCTGAAATTTTTCTTTTTAAAGTATTTTTGCCAGGTTTTCAGTGCTAAGTTTATACAGGCTTATAAAATGAGTCAAGGAATGAGTCTTCCTGCAATTTTTGAAAAAGTTATATTACACAGCATAAGTGCAAGCAATGCAAGCTTGGACTTGGTGACAGTTTCAGGTTTGAAGGATTTGTTAACAAAAGAAGCCACTCGTTATACAGAAATAATTCTAATATTTAATAGGGATTTATCTATCTTGCTTTCAGTATACAATCATTAAAAGAAAAGGGAATCAATATCTAATAAAGAATTATCTATGTTACTTTACCTAAACAATTATTAATAGGAAAGAGAAGTAGAACAGCAAAGACGAGTAAGTACGTATACCACCAAATTAGATTTTGACCAACATCCAGATTCAAATAGAGCTTGGAAGTCCAGTGGCACAGCAATATGGAGTCCCAGTTGGGAGAAGGTCCTGGCAGTGGGTCCACTCCATGGGTGAGATTTCAAAATGGATGTTTGGAGGTTCCTGATTATAACCCCAGGCCACAAACTCATATCATCATCAATTTGCATGCAATTTGCAGCTCCATTTTAATATATATAGTTATTTATTTTTTAATATAAATATATTTATTTTAATTGGAGGTTAATTACTTTACAATATTGTATTGGTTTTGCCATACATCAACATGAATCCGCCACAGATGCTATTTGCATTGTCTTGTAAATCTTGGAATTTTAAGCCCTGGGCATGCAAGTCAGGAAGCAACAGTTAGAACTGAACAGGGAAAAACAGACTGGTTCCAAATAGGAAAAGGAGTACGTCAAGGCTGTATGTTGTCACCCTGCTTATTTAACTTCTATGCAGAGTACATCATGAGAAATGCTGGGCTGGATAAAGCACAAGCTGGAATCAAGAATGTCAGGAGCAATATCAATAATCTCAGATATGCAGATGACACCACCCTTATGGCAGAAAGTAAAGAACAACTAAAGAGCCTCTTGATGCAAGTGCAAGAGGAGAGCGAAAAAGTTGGCTTAAAGCTCAACATTCAGAAAACTAAGTTGATGGCATCTGGTCCCATCACTTCATGGAAAATAGAAGGGGAAACAGTGACAGACTTTATCTTTTAGGGCTCCCAAATCACTGCAGATGGTGACAGCATCCATGAAATTAAAAGACACTTACTCCTTGGAAGAAAAGTTATGACCAACCTAGACAGCATATTGAAATGCAAAGATATTACTTTGCCAACAAAGGTCCATCTAGTCAAAGCTATGGTTGTTTCAGTAGTCATGTATGGATGTGAGAGTTGGACTATAAAGAAACCTGAGCAGTGAAGAACTGATGCTTTTGAACTGTGCTGTTGGAGAAGACTCTTGTGAGTCCTTTGGACTGCAAGGAGATCTAACCAGTTCATCCTAAAGGAAATGAGTCCTGAATATTTATTGGAAGGACTGGTGCTGAAGTTGAAACTCTAATACTTTGGCCAACTGATACAAAGAACTGACTCATTTGAAAAGACCCTGATGCTGGGAAAGATTGAAGGTGGGAGGAGAAGGGGATGACAAAGGATGAGGTGGTTGGATGGCATCACAGACTCAATGGACATGAGTTTGAGTAAGCTCCTAGAGTTAGTGATGGAGAGGGAGGCCTGGCGTGTGCAGTCCATGGGGTTGCAAAGAGTCAGACATGACTGAGTGACTGAACTGAACTGAACTGAATTCAGTGGAGGCAGGAAAAAAAGCTCTTTTAAAACTCAACACAAATTCATGGGGGAAAAAAATAAAACCTCTTGGCAAACTAAGAATACAGTAAAAGAAAATTTCCTTCACTTGTTAAAAGGTATCCATGAAAACCCTGCACCTAAAAATCATACTTAAAAGAGATTAGTAAGCTTTTAATTGATTTTAACTTTTTCCCAAGGAAGGGCAGAAAATAATGCTGTTTTTACCACTTTATTCATTTTAATGGGAAAAATTATATTATTTTATATAGGTCAAAAAGTTGGAAAAAATTATAAAAAAGCAATTTACAATAGTACCATCAACACAAAGTTCTTGGGAATATTTCTGTCAAAGGACATCTAATCATTCAAAATTAGATACAGAAACAAACAAAAAAAAATTATTGCCAAGATGTAGCCCAGAAGACCTAAAATAGGGAAAGTAAATCCATAGGTTAAATGATATAATACAGTTAAGAAGGCAATTATCTGAAATGGAGCAACAAAATTTTCGTCAAAATTCCAGCAATTTTTTGAGCGGGTTGAAAGCTGATTCTAAAATATATATGGAAATGTAAAGAACTTTTATATAACTGTATATAAATGAAAGTGAAAGTGTTAGTTGCTCATTCATGTCCAGCTTGTTGTGATCCCATTGACTGTCCCCACCAGGCTCCTCTGTCCTTGGGATTCTCCAGGCAAGACTACTGGAGGTATTTGCTATTTCCTTCTCCATGGAATCTTTCCAACCCAGGGATTGAACTCAGGTCTCTACACTGCAGGCAGACTTTTTATCATCTGATCCACCAGGAAAGTCCTATGGAACACCAGATAACCAAAGCAATTATATACGTATTGCATGTAATATGTTGCTACTGCTGTTGTTTAGTCGCTCAGTCATGTCCAACTGTTTTGCAACCCCATCAACTATATAGCCCACCAGGCTCCTCTGTCCATGGGATTTCCCAGGCAAGAATACCTGAGTGGGTTGCCATTCCCTTCTCCAGGGAATCTTCCCAACCCAGGGAGCAAGCCCTGTCTCCTGCATTGGCAGATGGATTCTTTTCCACTGAACCATCAGGGAAAGCCTGTAATGTATGTAATATACTGTGTATGTATTTTAAGATGAATAGAGTTGGTTAACTTACACTCAATTTTAAGATTTCTATAAATACACAGGAATCAAGATTGGCTGATATTATGAAGAAGAAAATGTATAAATTGATGACAGGTATAGAGAGTCTGGAAATAGACCCACCTGTATGTGTTTAACTTATTTTAAGTACAGATACCAAGACAACTCAGTGGGTATGGAACGCCTTTTCAACAGATGATGCTGGATCAATGGGATTTCCATTTTGGGAAAATGAAATAAAGAGCACCATCTCTGACTTAACACTATAAAGAAAAATTAACTTCAAGGGAAACATATAACTAAATGTCATACTTTAATTTATAGAAAGTCTAAATGAAACTAGAAAATTACCATGATCTTGAGGTGGAAATGTTTCTTATGCATAATTTAAAAATTCAAAATATGAGAGGAAAATTGATAAATTGGGCTTTAAAACATGTTGCTCTTTAAAAGAAACCTTAAGGGAACTAAAAGGCAAGCCAAAAGGAAATGATATTCATGATACACAGATCAGACAGAAGACTTGTATCCAGAATATAAGAATGGTTTTATGATTCAATCACTCAAAAGTCAGTTATGGAAATTAAAATTAAAACCATAGGCTGAGAAAACAATACATACTGATTAGGTAGGTAACTAAAATAGGACTGGTCAAATCAAGCATTGTTGAGACTATTTTGCAACTGGAATGTTCACACACTGCTGGAGTAAGCTTAAAATGGTACATCACCTGGAAAAGCAGTTTGGAATTTTTTTGAAAAGTGAAACATACACAAACCCAGTAACACAGTTCTTCAATTCCGAAGTATTTATCTAAGACACATGAAAACATCTAGAGAAAGCCTTGTTCATAAATGTTCTTAGCAACTTATTCATAGTAGCCAAAATCTGGAAACAACCCAAATCTCTATTTTATGGGAAAAGATAAACAAATTATGACACCTTCATATAATGGAATATTATTTTAAAACAAGCAGGAATGAATTATAGGTTATATACAGTGATGTGAATGAGACTCAGAATTATTACACTGAGTTGAGGATGTTAGGTTAAAAAAGAGGGCATACTATATGATTTTTATTATATAACATTCGAGAAAATATAATCTAATAAGAGTAACTGAACGCACATCAGTGGCTGCCTGCAGATGGAGCTGGAGGGAGGGATGGATAGAGGGGGTCTCTTGGAGTATCATGGGGAAGATTCACAAGATGATGGTGTGATAGACTTATACAGATGGCAAAACTGAGCAAAGTATGCATTTTACATATGTACACTTTATTGTACTTCAATTACACCTGAATAAAGAAAGAAAGGAAAATAGATGAGATAGATAGAAAGGGGCTTCCCTGGTAGCTCATATGGTAAAGAATCTGCCTGCAGTGCAGGAGATGTGGGTTCAATCCCTTGGGTTGGAAAGATTCCCTGGAGTAGGACATGACAACAGACTCCAGTATTCATGCCTGGAGAATTCCATGGACAGAGGAGCCTCGTGACAGAGCAACTAACACACATTAGATAGATGATAGATAATTAGATAGTAGATAATTAGATGGATGGATATATAGATAGATGATTAGATGGATATACAGTTCAGTCGCTCAGTCAGGTCCAACTCTTTGTGACCTCACAGACTGTAGCACACCAGGCATCCTTGTGTATCACCAACTCCTGAAACTTGCTCAAACTCATGTCCATTGAGTTGGTGATGCCATCCAATGATTTCATCTTCTGTTGTCCCCTCCTCCTCCTGCCTTCAATTTCCCCCAGCATCAGGATCTTTTCTAATGAGTCAGTTCTTTGCATCAGGTGGCCAAGGTATTGGAGCTTCAGCTTCAGCATCAGTCCTTCCAATGAATATTCAGGATTGATTTCCTTTAGGATGGACTGGTTGGATCTCCTTGCAGTCCAAAAGTCTCTCAAGAGTCTTTGCCAACACCACAGTTGAAAAGCATCAATTCTTCACTGCTCAGCTTTCTTTATGGTCCAACTCTCAGCTCCACACACATGAGTACTGGAAAAACCATAGCTTTGACTAGATGGACCTTTGTTGAAAAAATAATATCTCTGTTTTTTTTAATATACTGTCCAGTTTTGTCATAGCTTTTCATCCAAAGAGCAGGTATCTTTTAATTTCAAGGCTGCTGTCACCATCTGCAGCGATTTTGGAGTCCAAGAAAATGAAGTCTGTCACTGTTTCTGTTGTTTCCCCATCCATTTGCCACGAAGTGATGGGACAGGATGCCTTTGACTTAGTTTTCTGAATATGAGTTTTAAGCCAGCGTTTTCACTCTCCTCTTTCACTTTCATCAAGAGGCTCTTTAAGACCTCTTTGCTTTCTGCCATAAGGGTGGTGTCATCTGCATATCTGAGGTGATTGATATTTCTCCCGGCAATCTTGATTCCAGCTTGTGCTTCATCCAGCCCAGCTTTTCTCATGATGTACTCTTGCAAATAAGTTAAATAAGCAGGGTGACAACATACAGCCTTGACGTAGTCCTTTCCGGATTTGGAACCAGTCCATTGTTCCATGTCTGATTCTAACTGTTTCTTTTTGACCTGCATAAAGATTTCTCAGGAGGCAGGTAAAGGTGCTTCTAGTGGAAATACCAGATGTAATCCAGGCCAGACTTGAGGGATGCAAGGTGCATGTTCCCCCTTCTGGGAGAAAGAACAGGATAATTCACCTGTAGCTGCTTGTTTGCCTCCCTGTTTTTCTGAAACCTCCAAACACTGGCTGGGTCTACACTCACTCTTATCCATCTCTGGGCCCTACCGGAAGCCTCAGTGAGGAATTCATAAGATGGCAGAGCAGAAGGATGTGCGTTCATCTTCTCCTGTGAGAACTCAAAAACTGCACATAACCGCTGAACAACCATCAACAGGAGAATATTGAGTCGCACCAAAAAAAGATACCCCACATCCAAGCAGGGTAAAGGAGAAGCCCTAAAAAGGTGATAGAAGGGGCAAAATCGTGTTTAGAATCAAACCCCACACCTACCAGAGACCCTCGGAGGGCTCAAACTAAAGCTTATGTGCAGCAAGAGCCAGGGACTCTACAAGAGACTGAGCCATACCTGCCTTTGAAATGGATACACACATAGATAGCTAATTAAATAAACAGGTAGATTCGTAGGTAGATAGACAGACAGACAGAGACTGATGAGAGAGAAAGGGAAACTTTATGGAAAATATTAAACATTAAATGAAACATTATCTTTTCCCTTGTGGGTTTGTAGGCACATGTACTGATAGGCATAGCAAAGAAAACTCAAATTTTCTAGGAAAGTGAAGAAAAATATATGATTTAAAGTCAAAGAAATTACAATTTAATTTCACATGTGAAATACTAATTAGAAAAGATACAAGCACCAGTATGTTCACTGTGGCATTATTTACAATACACAAAACAGGGAAGCAACCCAGTGTCTATTGACAGATGAATGAGTAAGAAACATGTTGTATATACAGTGGAATATTATTCAACCATAAAGAAAATGAAATCTTGCCACTTGAGCCATAGGTGAGCCTAGAGAGAATTATGCTAAGTGAAATAAGTCAGGCAGAAGAAGACAAACACTGTATGATATCACTTACATGTGGAACCTAAAAACAAAACAAATGAACAAAAATAATAAGAGAAACAGGAATCATAGATACAGAAAATAAATAGGTGGTTCCCAGGGGGGAGGGATGGAGGGAGGAAAGAAATAGGTGAGGGAGATTAAGGGATACAAGCTTCTAGTTGCAAAATAAATTCATTATAGGTATAAAATAAAAGGTGTGGGGAATATGGTCAATAAATATATCATTTGATATAAAACAAAAACTAACATAATGTAAATAAACTATATCTCAAAACAAACTCAAAAAAGACCAGATATGTGGTAACCAGAGGCGGGGGAGTGGAGGCAAATTGGATGAAGATGATCAAAGATACAAACTTCCAGTTATAAAATAAGTAAGCACTAGGGCGTCCTAGGTAATGCTAATGTTAAAGAATCCATCTGCGAATGGGACATAAGTTTGATCCCCGGGTCTGGAAGACCTTCTGCCAATAGGGAGTGGCAACCCATTCCAGTATTCTTGCCTGGAAAATTCCATGGACAGAAGAGCCTGGTGTGCTACAGTTCACAGAGCTGTGAAGAGTCAGACACCACTGAGCACAAACACACATCTGTGTTACTAACCCAGGGATGTAATGTACAATGTGATAAGTATTATTAACACTAGAAGGTCAATGCTAAAGAATGTTCAAACTACCACACGATTGAGTTCAGCTGCTAGCAAGGTTATGCTCAAAATCCTTCAAGTTGACTTCAGCAGTATGTAAACCAAGAACTTTCAGATGTACAAGCTGGATTTAGAAAAGACAGAGGAAACAGAAATCAAATTGACAGCATTCAGTGGATCACAGAGAAAGCAAGAGAATTCAAGAAAAATATCTACTTCTGCTTCATTGACTATGCTAAAGCCTTTGTGGATCACAACAAATTGTGGAAAATACTTGAAGAGATGGGAGTACCAGTCAATCTTACTTGTCTCCCAAGAAACCTGTATTTGGGTCAAAAACAACAGTTAGAATGAGACATGAAACAACTGACTGTTTCAAAATTGGCAAAGGAGTATGACAAGGCTGTATATTGTCACCTTGCTTATTTAAATTCTTTGCAGAGTACATCATGCAAAATGCCAGGCTGGATGAAGCACAAGTTGGAATCAAGACTGGCAGGAGAAATATCAATAACCTCAGATATACAGACATACCAATCTAATGGAGGAAGTGAAGAGGGACTAAAGGGCTTCTTGAGGGCTAAAGAGGAGAGTGGAAAGTTGGCTTGAAACTCAACATTGAAAAAAAAAAAACAAACTAATATCATGGCATCTGATACCATCACTTCATGGCAAATAGAAGGGGACAAAATGGAAGCCAAGACAGATTTTATTTCTTGGGCTCCAAAATCACCATGAACAGTGACTGCAGCCATGAAATTAAAAGATATTTCATCTTTGGAAGGAAAGCTATAACAAACCTAGACAGCATATTAAAAAACAGAGATATCAGTTTGCTGACAAAGGTACATATAGTCAAAGCTATGGCTTTTCCAGTAGTCATGTATTGATGTGAGAGTTGGACCTTAAAGAGGGCTGAGCACCGAAGAATTGATGCTTTCAAATTGTGGTGAAAAACACTTGAATTGCAAGGAGATTAAACCAGTCAATCCTAAAGAAAATCAACTCTGGATATTCATGGGAAGGACTGATGTTGAAGCTTCAATACTTTTACCACCTGATGCAAAAAGCTGACTCATTGGAAAAGATCCTGATGCTGGGAAAGATTGAATGCGAAAGTGAGCAGCAGAGGATGAAATGGTTAGATAGCATCACTGACTCAATGGAAATGAATTTGAACAAACTCCGGGAGACAGTGAGGGACATGGGGAGCCTGGTGTGCTGCAGTCCATGTTGTCAGAGAGTTGGACATGACTTAGCGATTGAACAACAACAACATATGATAGACAAAAGTTAAGAGAGTAAATCCTAAATGTTTTTATCACAAGAAAAAAATTCTGTTTGCTTATTTTTATATATAAAATTAAGCAAATAAAATTGCTATCTATATGAGATAATAAATGTTCACTAAATTTGCAGTAATCACTTTGTGATATATGTAAATCGTCATTATGTTGCACATCTTGAATTCATACAGTACTCTATGTTAATATTATCTCATTAAAACTGAAAGGAAAACAGGAAAATGCTGTATATAACCATTGGGAAGTGTTACAGAGGTTGTTGCAATGGTGTGTGCTAAGTCACTTCAGTCATGTCTGACTCTTTGCAGCTCTATGGACTGTAGCCTGCCAGGCTGCTCTGTCTATGTGATTCTCCAGGAAAGAATATGGAGTGGGTTCATTTCCACTCCTGCAGCAGATGTTCCCCACCCAGGGATGGAACTTCTATATCTCATGTCTCCTGTATTGGCAGGTGGGTTCTTTACCACTAGCACTACCTGGGAAGCTCAGAAGAGAGTTTATAGTAAGAGCAGATTATTGGTAGTACTTGGTGGATGTTCTTTTTAGGGAGTTCCAAAAGTTAAACACAATTCTCCAGGAGACACAGTTCTCCAGAAGACATGATTCTCCAGGCAAGAATACTGGAGTGGGTAGCCATTCCCTTCTCCAGAGGATCGTCCAGGCCCAGGGAACAAGTCTGGGTCTCCTGCATTGCAGGAGGATTCTTTACTGTCTGAGCCATCGAGGAAGCCCAGATTGCAATGGTAGAAATGCAAAAAAGGGAATGGATATGAGTGTAAAGTAGCTTGAACAGATCTTGGAAATTATTTAGTTGTCACAGTGGGGAGAGTTTGTTTCACAACAAAAAGAAAATTTCAAAAAATCTTGGATGACCTTAAAAATTGTAACGCTGTAGAGAGAATCAGAGATTTAAGAGAAAACATCTGGTTCAGTGGAGACATGTAGGTTTGGAACAAGGGAATAGAGACTTTGTAACATCTAAGTATATGGCTTATTAGATACTTGAGGGAAGAGGTCAGAGTTGGAGGTATTTATTGGGAAACAGTACTTGAATATCTGACTAAAACACAGGTAATAGTGATGAGGTATCCTTCTCTATATCAATATTCTCCTTTTCCTTTAATTTTCAAAGTGCCTAGTAAGCAATAGTTTCAGTGAAGAGATGAAACAAAAATTTTATAGAATATACCCTAACATGTTTCAGCAAATTCTACTGAAAACAGAGCACCACTTCACAGGATAGCTCAAGATTGCTTTGCTTCAAAGTTTCCCTCGGAATGAAATAATTCCATTCAGCCCTTCGTTTCAGATTCATCTGGTGTTACAACAGTAAGGGGATTATTATGTTAAAGATATCATCATTCAATATGGCACACTATTGAGTTCAAGGCTGTCAGAGACAACAAAAACTATCTGATTCTAATAAAAATAAAACCTTACCACTTCATTCCTATCATGACTGTGCAGGACATAAAACATTGGCTTTGTTGAAATGTCTACAAGGACAATAAAATATTAACTCATCACTCTATAATATCTAGGTCATTTCCAGTTAACCTATGTAGAAAAAGAGAGTTTAAAGGAAACACTTGTGAATCCTTTTCTTGTTTGCTCCCACACTGAGCAGAGGCTTGCCAGCTGATGGGTGTTCCCATCCTTGTAGCTTTCTTGAGAGCAGTCCAGAGATTGATGGGACAGAATACATCTGCTGAGCTACTGACAGCCTTACAGATAATGTCTCACTCAAGATAGGAACTCTGAAAACAAACTTGAACAATAGATCCTTTTATAAATGTGCTCACTATCTTTAAAAGTGTGCCTTTGATGGAGTGATATGGAAGAAATGCACTTATTTTTTATTTCCTTTTAAAATTTTTATTGGAGTATAGTTGATTTACAATGTTGTGTTAGTTTCTGCTATACACAAGTGGATCAGTTATACCTATACATATATCTACTTTTTTAGATTATATTTCCATATAGGTCATTACAAAGTACTGAACAGAGTTTCCTGTGCTATTCAGTGGGTCCTGAATAGGTTACACATGTTATATATAGTAGAAATGTATTTAAAAAAAAAACTGTACAACTTCCTGGATGAGTATGTCATATTTTCTATTCCCACTTCAGTCCGTATTATTCTTATGGATATAAAGAGGGTTGGGGTGGAAACAGGATTTAAAAACCTGCCTTGGATGGTTTTATTTTAAAATAATGAAAGTACTTTAATGTTCTTCAAATCATTGTTTCCCTCAAGGTCTTTAGGGTATAGTAGATAGCTATACCCATCTGCAACTGTCTCCAAGGACTGGAAACCACTTACAGTTTCTAATGCTGCAGTTTAATCTTCACTAGCCTAGGCATCATTGCTATTCAAAGGGGAGCTCTAAACTTCAAAACAATTTTCCAACTTATGACACAGTTATGATTATATGAGAACAATTCACTTATTTCTGCAGTCCCCATTACTGCCTTTGAACAGCTATTTACAAAACAGTATGGGCGGGAAGATTGCTTTATCTTGGGAAAAAAAAAATGCCTTGCACATGATATGAACAATCTTTCACAATGTCTACCAATAAATAAACATTGTACACAACTATTTCCCAGGTAGCTCAGTGGTAAAGCCACCAATGCCAGAGATATGGGTTCAATCTCTGGGTCAGGAAGATTCCCTGGAGAAGGGCATGTCAACCCACTTTCAGGAAAATCATGTGGACAGAAGAGCCTGACAGGCTACAGTCCATGGGCTCACAAAGAGTTGGGCACGACTGAAGTGACTCAGCATGCGCACATGTATAATAATCATTTTCATAGAATATCTACTGTATAAACAGTGAAGCAGATAAATTAGCAAGTTCTTTACGAGCTTGTGGACACGGTAAAGATAAAAGGATTAAAAGTTTAGTTATTAGCAAAAAGAACAAATGCCCCAGGGAGCCCAGGATCTATGATACTCTGTGGCCTTGACAAATATCTTCATCTCTCTGGGTCCCAATTTTTTTTGTTTTTCAGATCAAGTTTGTGGCTTACAGGATGCCTAAGATCATTTTCAGTCATAATACTTACAACCCCCATGATTCTGAATCACTTTATGTGAAAATGTGTTGTTGTTGTTGTTTAGTAGTTCAGTTGTGTCCAATTATTTGCAACCTCATGGGCTGCAGCCCACCAAGCTTCTTTGTCCACAAGATTTTCCCAGCAAAAATACTGGAGTGGCTTGGCATTTCCTTCTCCAGGGGATATTCCTGGCCCAGGGACTGCATGGGCAGGTGGATTCTTTACCATTCAGCCACCTGGAAAGCCCAAGAACTGAGTAAAGAGAATAAGAGAGTAATACCAATATTAAAGAATAGGATTTGTTCACTTCATTTACTTTGAGATAATATCACTGGTCCTAAAATAAAATCCATACTTCCTCTCCTTAGTACTTTATTGACTAGCTCCCCTTTAGTGCAGGCTGACTCCTTAGGTCCTTATTGAAGGACTGGTTGTTCATTTCCCAAAGGTCCTCGACTTTCTAGCAATAAGGATGACCTAGGGAAATTTTTAGGAGAAGGCAATGGCAACCCACTCCAGTACTCTTGCCTGGAAAATCCCATGGATGGAGGAGCCTGGTGGACTGTAGTCCATGGAGTCGCTAAGAGTCAGACACGAATGAGCAACTTCACTTTCATTTTTCACTTTCATGCATTGGAGAAGGAAATGACAACCCACTCCAGTGTTCTTGCCTGGAGAATCTCAGGGACGAGGGAGCCTGATGGGCTGCCGTCTATGGGGTCACACAGAGTTGGACATGACTGAAGTGACTTAGCAGCAGTAGCAGCAGCAGGGAAATTTTTAAACAAATGATTTTTAGAAATTATCTGAGTGTGTTCTTTTTAAGGGTCTTCCCTGTTAGCTTAGCTGGTAAAGAATCCGCCTGCAATGTAGGAGACCCCGGGTTAAATTCCTGAGTCAGGAAGATCCCCTGGAGAAGGGATAGGCTACCCACTCCAGTATTGTTGGGCTTCCCTGGTGGATCATAAGATAAAGAATTCACCTGCAATGCGGGAGACCTAGGTTCAGTCCCTGGGTTGGAAAAATCTGGGGTATTTTCCACAAAGTCTCTGAGATAGGACCACATCTTCATCATTTGTCATTCCTCCTAATGATGCCCAAGGGGAAAATATAGCCCAGTTATGACAACTGCAGGTTTTTGGGGTCAAATAAACTTGCTACTCTCATTTTATATTTTTTAAGGTTTGTCTTATATATTCTTCTCTCCCCAGATCTGCAGAATTGTTAAAATTCTTAACTTCGAGGTTATGCAGGAGTAGAAGAGAAAGTGTCCCTATCAGGATTAATAGAAAAGTGTTCCAGCAAAGGTGTTTGTTGTCTTTGTTGACTTCCATGACTTTGAACCTACTGCTCAATCTATGGTTTCCTGTATTTCTAGGGGAAAGACCCTACCTGAAGTGAATGTCGGTGCTAATTAGCAGCCATACAAATAAGATGTTTCAATGACACATTATCCTAACTAGTGCCCAATTATGCTAAACTCTTTCCACTTGAAGAATTCAAGAGCATCATTTACTGTGCTAATCATACAATATTCTATACTATTTAAATTTCTTTCTCTTTTTGACTATTGGGCCACTATTAATTCATTCAGGTAAATATGAACCATATTTTTAGCAAATTTGTACCCATTTAACTATGGGATTTCTTTGGTTTCATTCTGATTATTACTAATCACCATTGTAATTTGAAGTATTACTAAACTGCAAAGAATTACAAATTTATGTCTTTTCCTAAATGGAAAAGTTGATACTTATAGGGTTACATTCTTTCATTTTAACTTGTATTTATATTGTTAGATGGCTTCCCCAGTGTCCAGGTGGTTAAAAAAAAAAAAAAAAAAACAAAAAAAACCTGCAATTCAGGAGACACAGGAGATGTGGGTTCGATCCCTGAGTTGAGAAGATCCCCTGGAGGAGAAAATGACAACCCACTCCAGTATTCTTGTCTGGAGAAACCCATGGACAGAAGGGACTGGTGAACTACAGTCTATGAGGTCACAAAGAGTTGGACAAGGTTATGTGACTGAGCACCTTATAGTTAGATATATAAAATGCATGTTATATATATATGCTATTAAGCTAAATAATAAAAGGAACCTACCAGTAAGCTTAATATTAGATTTTACCAGCTTTGTAGAATCTATTTCTGTGTGCCCCTGCCAGCTCATGATCTTGTCTCCTTTCAGGGATAAACACCATTCTGATATGCTTTATCTTCTCCTATTTTCTATTTGCTTTAAAAAACATAATTGGAACACACCTAGCATATGCTGTATGTATCCCCATATAGAAGTACTCAAAGGGACAGCAGTATTCTAAATTAAGAATGGGACACACATGGGGATAAAGAGATTATTTAAAATACCATGCCTTTTAAGCAATTTATATCCCTATGAATATCAAGTCCCAGTGTAACAGACTTTAAAATCTTGTTAAGGCCAAAAGTACAAGCCAATTTCTAATAATTTCTAAAATATTTCATTCTATTGACCTGAAAATGTCCTATATTCTCCAGTTTTTGCTACTATACTTTAGGAACAATATATGTACTATATTTTTGAAATGTTTTCTTCATCTTAAAAGACTCAAGAAACATCTAAAGAAATAGATATATTAACAATACCCGAGATTCTATTTATCTACTATGGAGATGTGTGTGTTTTCAAAGTTCTATATTTACTTCTTTAGGGTAAGTTTCTCTAAGTGAGATTATCATAGGTGAGATACATATGACATTTGGATACATAGACATTTGGATACATATTGTTTAATTACCTCCAGAAAAATGTGAAGAGCCCACCAACTTTACACTGCATTTGTTTTCACTAGAAACTCTGAATCCCTTACCGTTACTGACCATTAATATGTAGAGTATGTATTTGTCTAAATTCCCATTGATTTGTTCAACTTTTTCTGATTGTTTTCACAGGAATATATAAATTCATATTTTGTCATATGCCATTTTATTCCATAATCATCAAACCTGGGTCTCCTGCACTGCAGGCAGCTTTTTATCATCTGAGCCACCAGGAAAGCACCAACATTTATAAATTAAACCATTTTTATGCACTTATTTAAAAATGGATTTTAATCAAATAATGTGTAATTGATCCATATCTATTCTTTACTTACTGTTTATATTTGAAACCAGTTTGCTCTCTGTTTCCTTGGATTTTCTATTTTATTGGTTTGTATTTTTTTAAAATGTATTACTTCCACAAATATAAGCAACATGGAATATTAAAGCAATCACCTAGTTTAACCAAAACCTTTTTTTGAAATATTCACAATATCAAAGAAGGGTAAAACTATAATCCATATAGTATCACTTATTAGATATATTGTTCAAATTTTCATACATGCATTTAAAATTCTGATCATAATCAATTATGAAAATAAGTTATAATACTAACAATTATTACATTTGTCCAAGTTTCAGCTACTTTAACCATTTTGTTTTGCAAATCTCCAAATTAAGTATACATGTTGGAAAGTAGAAAGATGGTGATGATTTTCAATGGCTGACTTTGTGATTAAATATCCATCACTACAGAGAAACCCGGATAGACTTAAAAGAGAATGTTTATCAAAAGAATGTTTCTGTGCACAGAAAGATCATCTTAAAGTAATATCCAACCTTCCAAAATAGTTGGAAGAAACAAAATGTACCCTGAGATTTGGGAGGAAGAACTATTATTTCTACTTAAAAATGTGTGAGTTACTAATTGTATTCCAACCTCAAAATGATCATAATTTCAGTGAAATTTAATATAGCATTCAATTATAGTTGTAATTTTTTATCAATCAATGTGTAAGTCTCCCTTTCCACTTATCCCCACATCTCCATCTCCAGCCTCTGAAGGGAAAAGCTAAATAGTTGATGCAATTATATAGATAATTTGAGGAAAAAAATAAATTCTCCATTCTCCTGAGCTGAAATTATGTGCAGTTTTCTTATAAAAATAAAATCAGATGTTTCTTTGATCACTTAAATATCTGTAAAATAATTAAAATCTTTAAATTTCACTTTATTCTAGTCTTTTGAAATGAACCAAGAGATCTGAGGAACTGAAAATTTCTCTTTTAACTGATACTGAGTGGAGTCTGCAAAGCAAGTGCTTCAGAGAAATTTTAAAAAGAATGTATTTCAAAGGGTTTGGGGAACAGGGCCTCTCCAAGGACAGTTAGCAGAATTTGGGAAAAGAAAAACAAAATGTTTTGATCAAGCACCAGGACATGTGGTTTTCAGCAAAAGAACCTGTTGGATGTTGTGGGTTGAGGGGGGAGCAAAGGAGCCATCTGCAGTTCCAGGGTAAAGATGTGAAGGGTTCATGCTGAAGAACTTAGGTGCAACTCAGGACCAATGGTCTCAGGACCAATTTGCCTGTCCTGAGAGTGTTTCCTGGAATTAAACACTGAGGAAAAGTATGTCTCCCACTACACAGTGAGAAATTATGGCGGAAGGGATATACAATGAAAGCAGGAAATCTAGTGTGGCTGGACAGTAGGCAAAGAGGAGATGATATGAAGAAGCTTCAATAAAATCATCAAATTACCTGCCATTCATGTAGCTGGGAATAAAATATTAGACTTCAAAGCAGACCAAGTTAGAAGGAAAAATAAAAAAAGATTTTCAGTGACTACACTTTAGAGATGAAAAAGCTAAAGCACAAAGACCTCATGGGATATTTGTAAGATCCCTTCTGAGTGATTTTGGAAGAGTTAATGTGAATTATTCCTAGATGTATGGTAAGTTTGTGATCATTTTCAGAATGATTTTTAAAGTTACACCATATTGTGTAACCATCAGATTCTTGAAAATGGAAATAAAGTATCATAGCAATGCTTTTGCATTCTGCCTTGTTCATAATCTTAATAAAAGTTTATTTAGATGTCAACATCCTGCGTATTGAAATAGATATACAATGTCAACTAGATACTTCAGAAGCTTTGTTGGGAAAGAATCTATAGAAAAATTAAACTGCCAAAGCAGGAAAAAATTTATTTTGAAAGTCAAAACAGAAGATCACAGTAGCATTATCATCATTTACTGTTAACTTTATGTGACAGGTAATACACCTTAATCACTTACTTTATGATCATATATGTTGTGATGAGTGTGTCAAACAGAAGAGAGGTTTTTAAGAATACATCTGGTAAGAGCTGATGACAGTCATCTTTCAGAATAATAATAGTGAAGGGTATTATATTTTCTTAGAATTATATTACTTAACATTTCAATTCATCTAAACAGACAGTTGTAAAAATGCTAACATCTTCAATAGCTATATTTTTTCCTCCAAATAATCTCAAGAACTTTAAATATTTGCCTTCAGTGTAAAAAATAGTAAGTTTAAGTGGAATCCAACTTTACTCCTTCAGAACTAGCAGATACTATCTGGCATTTCATTCTGTTTCATTCATTTCTTTATCCTGCCACACATTTTTGTTTTATCTCTAAATAAAATAGCTATATGTTTCCAAAAGTGTATCCCATTGAAATTCACAAGCATTTTCTCTGAGAAAGGAGCCATGAAGTTCATGATCCTTGATCCTTGCTTTTCCTCTGAAAAGTACCATCATTCAGTGATCAAAATAAAAGTCAAAGTCAAGGACCTGTGTCGTTTTCAGGTACCCGTTTTGTCCAAATTCTGCCTTATTTTCCTGTGGCAAAGTCTAGCTCTACTATATTTGCTTATCATACTACTTTAACTGTTCTTTTTGTTTGAATTAATGCAAACACATAGTTTGAGTATTTTAATTTTATTATTTTTAAGATAAAGAGCAGTCTCTAGCCACTTTCCTTATCCTGAATTTCTGCTTTCCTAGAAGTAACTGTTTGCAACTGTTTTAAGGGATTGTGTTGAAATTTAGTTAGAATCTCTAAAAAACATGTTTGCATGGGTACTTTTTTCCTTTGTAAGTTTTAGGCATCATTTATACGTTTCCCAATATAGAAATAAGAATGTGGTCTTCTTCATCTCCTCAGTCCAGATATTACAGTCCCCAAATATTTATCCTTTTAAAGTGCTATAACTATTCATGGAGTAGCATTTAATATTTCCATTATTATAACTATTCCCTGGTGGCTCAGACGGTAAAGCGTCTGTCTACAATGTGAGAGACCTGGGTTCGATCCCTGGGTTGGGAAGATTCCCTGGTGAAGGAAATGGCAACCCACTCCAGGACTCTTGCCTTGAAAATCCCATGGATGGAGGAGCTTGGTGCAGAAGGAAATGGCAACCCACTCCAGGACTCTTGCCTTGAAAATCCCATGGATGGAGGAGCTTGGTGCAGGCTACTATCCATGGGGTCGCAAAGAGTCGGGCACGACTGAGCGACTTGACTTTCACTTTGACTTTCATCCATACAAATGAGTCATGAACTATTTTCTGCTATCTTCTTTTCCTGAAGAGTATTTTGTATTCCTTAGGATTAATGATGTTGTTTTTTTTTTCCCCCTTAGTACATAATATCCTTGAAATTCAAACCTCAATTCTTTCCAATCATATAAATTTCTCTCAATAAGTTCAAAGACAGATTGTACCAAATTCATCTTCCTGAAGAAACACTCTTAACTTTCCTTCTGTCCCAATTTGTCCTGGGCCAGATCTCCCTTTTTCAGCATCAACCTGGTAATTCCCTTCACCTTTCTCTATTGTTGCCTCAAGAAGTGAAAGGCAAGGGAGAAAGGGAAAAATATACCCAGCTGAATGCAGAGTTCCAGGGAATAGCAAGGAAAGATAAGAACGCCTTCTTAAGTGAACAATGAAAAGAAATAGAGGAAAACAATGGAATGGTAAAAGCTAGAGATATCTTTAAGAAAATTGGAGATACTAATATCAAGGGAACATTTCATGCAAAGATGGGCACAATAAAGGAAAAAAAGATTGTAATGAGCTAACAGAAGCTGAAGAGAGTAAGAAGAGGTGGCAAGATTACCCAGAAGAACTATACAAAAAAGGTCTTAATGACACAGATAACCAGGGCAGTGTGGTCACTCACCTAGAACCAGACATCCTGGAATGTGAGTCAAGTGGATCTTAGAAAGCATTACTACAAAACTAATGGAGGTGATGGGATTCCTGCTGAGCTATTTAAATTGTAAAAGATGATGCTGTAAATGTGGTGAAATCAATATGTCAGCAAATTTGGAAAACTCAGCAATGGTCAAAGGATTGGAAAACTTCAGTTTTCATTCCAGTCCTAAAGAAGGGCAATGACAATGAATATTCAAGCTATCATACAATTGCATTCATTTCACATGTTCCCAAAGTAATGCTCAAAATCCTTCAAGCTAGACTTCAACAGTACGTAAACCAAGAACTTCCAGATGTACCAGCTGGATTTAGAAAAGGTAGAGGAACCAGAAATCAAATCGCCAACATCAGCTGGATCATAGAGAAAGCAAGGAAATTCCAGAAAATTATCTACTTCTGTTTCATTGACTGTGTTTATCACAACAAACTGGAAAATTCTTAAAGAGATGAGAGTACCTGCCTCCTGAGAAACTTGTATGCAGATCAAGAAGCAACAGTTAGAATCAGACATGGAACAACCAACTTGTTCAAAATTGGGAGAGAAATACATGAAGGCTATATATTGTCATCCTGATTATTTAACTTGAGGAAGTGTCTTTATGTTTCTAGCTTGTATAGTGTTGGGTATGTTTTTTTTTTTTTTTTCCTTATTAAAATGTGTCAAAATTTGTTCTACATTAATTGTGATGATAAATGTTTTCTTAATTTTATTATGTGATATATCATGTTTGCTGGTTTCTTTTTGTATGTATGTTGAACCATCTTTGCATTCCTAAGGGGAAAAAAAACCCCTCTCAATCATGGTATATAGTCAATTTGTTATGCTTGTCATTCAGTTTGCTAGTACTTTGTTGAGGATTTTTGCATCTATATTTGTTTCTGTGTTTTTTTCCTATCCGATAAAGTTGAACAGGATGGCTATAGTGATTTAGAGTTGAGTACTTTCCTTCCCTTGAGTCAGTTAGGCTGTGATAATACCCCAGCAGGTTAGGCTCTGGTTAACTAGCTTCTCTTGAGGATAGGCTTTGTTAAGAGGGGCACAGTGATGTGGAGAATTTCCTCCCTCAGCCCACCACCATACAACCAAAAGCATTTTTCTCTGATAGTTACTATGGGAACCCGGTCACACTCCTGAAGATGAATCTCAAACATTGTTGTTGTTCACTCAGTATATCGTGTTCAATTCTTTGCATCCCCATGAACTTCAGCATTCCAAGCTTCCCCATCCTTCACTATCTCCCAGAGTTTTCTCAAATTCATGTCCATTGAGTCAATGATGCCATCCAACTATCTCATTCTCTGTCACCCCCTTCTCTTGCCTTCAGTCTTTCCCAGTATCAGGGTCTTTTCCAATGAGTCAGCTTTTTGCATCAGATGGCCAAAGTATTGGAACTTCAGCTTCAACATCAGTCCTTCCAATGAATATTCATGGTTGATTTCCTGTAGGATTGATTAGTTTAATCTCCTTGCAGTCTAAGGGACTCAGAAGCGTCTTCTCCATCACCACAGCTGGAAAGTATCAATTCTTTGGTACTCAGTCTTAATGTTTCAACTCTCACATCCATACATGACTACTGGAAAAACTACAGTTTTGACTCTATGGACCTTTGTTGACAAAATGATGTCTCTACTTTTTAATACACAATCTAGGTTTGTCATACCTTGCCTTCCAAGGAGCAAATATCTTTCAATTTCATGGCTGCATTCACCATCTGCAGTGACTTGGGAGCCCAAGAAAATAAAATCTGCCACTGTTTCCATTTTTTCCCTGTCTATTTGCCATGAAGTGATGGGACTGAATGCTATAATCTTAGCTTTTTGAATGTTGAGTTTTAAGCCAGCTTTTTCATTCTCCTCTTTTACCTTCATCAAGAAGCTCTTTAGCACCTCTTCAATTTCTGCCATTAGAATGGTATCATCTGCATATCTGTGGTTGTGGGAACCCTAAAGTTGATTTCCTGGAGTTTTAACTCTGAGTTATCCATACTGAGCCTCCAGAAATTTCTCAGTTGCAATTCAAGTTTCCTACCAGCACTAGTTCTTGTGGTTGTTTCCTCTTGTGAATCTCTGCTCTGGAAACAGTGATTCCCTTGTGTGGTCCAAGGTGGGAGGAGAGAGGCAGTGACTAGCCATGCCCTGTTAATTATGCCTGGTGTTTTGACATCAAGGCACTTCATTATTCAACAAAGCTTTCTGCAGTAACTTAGTAAACCTAGTTTGTCTGCTTGGAATCTTTATCAAATGGGTTAAGAAAAACATATATTTTTTTATTCAAATAGAAAAATCACCTATATCTTGGGAAGTTGTTGACATTATTTGTTTTTCTGGCTAAGAATCATTGCTATATTTGCTCTGTGCATTTTACTTCCTCTTTGGCAAAGGCTGCTCTGATTGCAGCCATCAAAGAGTCTGGCTATGCCTCCTCCACAAATAATAATGACCTCAAAAACAGAGTTCTCCCTTCCCTCCAGAGATCAGAGAGAAATTCTCTGGGCTGCAAGAAGAGAGCTCAAAATTTCAGCCTGTGAATTTGATGAAAACCACCCTGAAGGTCCTGATTATTTTTTTATTGTATCTCTATAAGTTAATGCTGGGCTTCTCTTCTTCTGAATAGCAAAGCTATATTTGGCAAAGGTAGCAAAGTGCAATTTTAATTCAGGGAGCGGAATAGTTTGACACATAACCTTCTCTGGCTTCCCCTTCCTGAGCTTCATAAACTTCTTTATAAAGACCTATTCTTCTAGGTTACTTCGATGTTCTTTTGACAGAATTGGTCCAAATTGGTCTTGCTAAGCCCTCCAGAGCTACACAGTGTATCATGTGACCTTTGCAATTTTCTTGTGAAGGCAGTCATATCAAACTCAACTGAGCCTTGACGGAATTAGTTCTGCTAGCCTCTACAGGGCAGTGAGCATACAAAGCCCCCTGTCTGCCTAAAATAGCAGCCTTTTTCTCTCTCAGTCCATGTATGTCTGTGATTTATGCCTTAATTGACATTAATGCCTGTATGATGCATTCATGCAGCTGTTGTCATAAACAGAAAGTAAATCATGCCTGTGTTGAAGGACTCCTTTTTCAAGAGGGGAAAGATGACAGTTGTCCTTTCATGTATTCACAAGGACTTCCTCGTCCCTCCATCTGGTTCACCTATAAGACAATGACCAATGTGCCACCTGAGAGGAAATGTAAAGAAGCAAAAGTTATCAATGTTATTGCCCTTCCTCTAGGGAGCAAAAAAGAAAGCACAGGTGTTTGCATTGGGCTTCTATAGAAACTGAAAAGAAAACAGTACTTTGAATAAGTAAGGATTTTTCATATGGAAGGTTAAGTGCAATATCTCCGACACACATCTAGATTTTCCTCTCAGCTCTGTGAGTCCATTGTAGTATATTTTGTTTCTATCTGAGTCCCCCAAATAGTAAAATAAGTGGAAAGCACAAGACACTGTTAATTATTATAAGGGATATCAGTTCTAAGAAAATCCTTAAGGTTAATTAATTCAGTGAAAGAATTTTGAATCAATTTTAATATCCATCTTTGATCATTTTTGTTGTTTCTTTTTAAAACTGTATTTAACTTTTATTGAAGGATAATTGCTTTACAAAATTTCTCTGTTTTCTGTCAAATCTCAACATTAATCAGCCATAGGTATACATATATCCCCTCCCTTTTGAATCCTTCTCCCATTTCCCTCCCCATCCCACCCCTCTAGGTTGATACAGAGCCCCTGTTTGAGTTTCCTGAGCCATACAGCAAAATTCCTGTTGGCTATCTATCCTACATATGGTAATGTAAGTTTCCATGTTACTCTTTCCATACCTCTCACCCTCTCCTCCCCTCTCCTCATGTCCATAAGCCTGTTCTTTATGTCTGTGTCTCCATTGTTGCCCTGTAAGTAAATTCTTCAGTACTGTTTTTGTAGATTCCATATATATGCGTTAGAATGCAGTATTTATCTTTCTCTTCCTGACTCACTTCACTCTGTATAATGGGCTCTAGGTTCATCCACCTCATTAGAACTGACTCAAATGTGTTCCTTTTTAGGCTGAGTAATATTCCACTGTATATGTGTGCCACAACTCCTTTATCCATTCATCTATTGATGGACATCTAGGTTGCTTCCATACTCTAGCTATTGTACATAGTGCTGTGATGAAAAATGGGATACGTGTGTCTTTTTCAATTTTGGTTTCCTCAAGGTATATGCCTAGGAGTAGGATTGCTGGCTCATCTGGTGGTTTTATTCCTAGTTTTTTAAGGAATCTCCATACCATCTTCTATTGTGGCTGTATCAATTTACACTCCCACCAACAGTGCAAGAACATTCCCTTTTCTCCACACCCTCTCCAGCATTTATTGTTTGTTGACTTTCTGATGATGGCCATTCTGTCCATTGTGAGGTGATATCTCATTGTAGTTTTGATTTCAATTTCTCTAATAATGAGCGATGTTGAGCATCTTTTCATGTGTGTGTTGGCCATCTGTATGTCTTCTTTGGAGAAATGTCTGTTTAGGTCTTTGTTCCACTTTTTGATTGGCTTGTTTGTTTATCTGGTAGTGAGCTGCACAAGCTGCTTATGTATTTTGGAAATTAATCCTTTGTTGTTTCATTTGCTATTATTTTCTCCCATTCTGAGGGTTGGCTTTTCACATTGCTTATAGTTTCCTTTGCTGTGCAAAAGGTTAATTAGGTCCCACTTGTTTATTTTTGTTTTTATTTCTGTTACTCTAGGAGATGGGTCATAGAGGATTTTGCTTTCATTTATGTCATCTACTGTTCTGCCTATGTTTTCCTCTAAGAGTTTTATAGTTTCTGGTCTTACATTTAGGTCTTTAATCCATGTTAAGTTTATCTTTCTGTTTGATGTTAGGAAGTGTTCTAATTTCATTCTTTTCCAAGTAGTTGTCCAGTATTCCTAACACCATTTATTGAAGAGGCTGTCTTTGCCCCATTATATATTCTTGCCTCCTTTGTCAAAAATAAGATACCCATAAGTACATGTTAATTCTGGGTTTTCTATCTTGTTCCATTGGTCTATATCTCTGTTTTTGTGTCAACACCATACTGTCTTGATGACTGTAGCTTTGTAGTATAATCTGAAGTCAGGAAGGTTGATTCCTCCAGCTCCATTCTTCTTTCTCAAGACTGCTTTGGCTATTTGGGGTCTTTTGCGTTTCTACATGAATTGTGAATTTTTTTGTTTTAGTTATGTGAAAAATGCTGCTGGTAATTTGATAGGGATTGCATTCAATCTGTAGATTGCATTTTGTAGTATAGTCATTTTCACAATATTGATTCTTCCTACCCAGGAACATGGACTATCTCTCCATCTGTTTATGTCATCTTGATTTCTTTCATTAGTGTCTTACAATTTTCTGTGTACAGTTCTTTTGTCTCCTTAAGTAAGTTTATTCATAGATATTTAATTCATTTTGTTGCAATGGTGAATGGGATTGATTCCTTAATTTCTCTTTCTGATTTTTGATTGTTACTATATAGAAATGCAAGTGATTTTTGTTTATTGATTTTGTATCCTACAACTTTGCTATATTCACTGATTAGCTCTAGTAATTTTCTGATACTATCTTTAGGATTTTCTATGTACAGTATCATGCCATCTGCAAACACTGAAAGCTTTACTTCTTTTCCAATCTGAATTCCTTTTATTTCTTTCTCTTCTCTGATTTTTGTAGCTAGGACTTCCAGAACTCTGTTGAATAATAGTGGTGAAAGTGGACACCCTTGTCTTGTTCCTGATCTTAGGGGGAATGCTTTCATTTTTTTCACCATTGTGAATAATGGTTGCTGTAGGCTTATCATATATGACCTTTACTAAGTTGAGGTAGGTTCCTTCTATGCCCATTTTTTGAAGAGTTTTAATCATAAAAGGGTGCTGAATTTTGTCAAAGGTGTTTTCTGCATCCATTGAGATTATCACATGGTTTTTATCTTTCAACTTGTTAATATTGTATATCACATTGATTAATTTGTGTATATTGAAAACTCCTTACATCACTGGAATAAACCCAATTTGATCATAGTGTATAAGCTCTTTGATGTGTTGCTGAATTCTGTTTGCTAAAATTTTGTTGAAGATTTTTGCATCTATGTTCATCAGTGATATTGGCCTGCAGTTTTCTTTGTGTGTGTTGTCTTTGTCTCATTTTGGTAACAGGGCGATGGTGGCCTCGTAGAATGAGTTTGGAAGTATTCCTTCCTCTGCAATTTTTTGAAAGAGTTTTAGAAGGATAGGCATTAGTTCTTCTCTAATTGTCTGATATAATTCTCTTTTGGAGCCATCTGGTCCTTGGCTTTTGTTTTCTGGGTGATTTTTGATCACAGCTTCTATTTCAGTGCTTGTAACTGGGTTGTTCATGATTTCTATTTCTTTCTGGTTCAACTTGGAAGGTTGAACTTATCTAAGAATCTGTCCATTTCTTCTAGGTCATCCATTTTATTGTCATGTAGTTGTTCCTAATAGTCTCTTATAATCCTTTGTATTTCTGAATTGTCTGTTGTAAGCTCTCCTTTTTCATTTCTAATTTTGTTGATGTTGTTTGTTAAGCAAAATAGATATTTGCTTCTTTTATAATATTGGTATTTGGATGATTCCTATGGATGATATTGCCACCCTGCTTGATTCCTCAACCCCAAATATGACTTTTAATATAACATGGTGAATGTATTCCTTTCTCCAAGTGAATGGCCTTGAATTCCAATAGATTTCCCTTCAGCAACTGAGGATGTTAATAACTGTATCTCTTCCCATTGACTTATCATACACAGCAGATTTTTTTACCTGGTGCAGAATTAGATAGAAAATGACCCATTCACCACTCTTCTCACCATATATGTCTGTCCATGCACACATATGCTCCAGCATATGAGTGCTATGAGCTTGTCTCCCATTACCTGCATGGAAGGATGTATTTGGCAACTGTAGATGAAGAAAAGAAATGAGAAGTTGGTAATGTTGAGTTATGGGTGGGTAATGAAGGTTACCAAGAGGAAGGAAGGAAGAAGAGATGGTTAAATTATATGGAAATGGTTTGGTCCTTTTCTTATTCCTTTGAACCAATTTTGAACCTTAGAGAAGAGACAGAGACATTTGTAAGAGTGTAGAATTATCCTTTGTGTGTGGGTGTGTCCAAAATGTAACAAAAAAGTAGAGGGTTTCTGTCTTTGAACAGATTGAAACTCAGTGGAGCATCAAAATGATGACTTGCTTGAGGAGTTCACCAGTTTCCCTCTCTAGACAGAGTTACCAACATTCCGTGAATGGGGATGACATGAAATTGCATAGCTGAGGGGAATCTAGAGCAGGAGTAGAAGCAGAATTTAAAATTGAAAATGAAGTGTCATCTACATCAGCAATATAAATCTAACAAAATATGAACAAGACCTACATGAAGAAAATTATAAATGTTTGAACCACCTAAAGGAGGCTGAGATTGTAATAATGGAAAAAATCTCTTAAATGCCCTTGACTTCATACAAACAACATATATTAATCATTAAGTATTACTGAATCCATGTATCTAGTACTTATCAGTGTATTATTTTCTGAATAAATCCCATATTATTTTATATAGATAAATGTCCTACCTACTACAGAAGTTTAAAACTCCTACACTGTTAGTGGGAATGTAAGTTTGTGCTGCCACTATGGAGATCAGTAAGAAGTTCTTTAAAAAACTAAAAATAAAGCTACAATATGATCTGGCAATCCCACTCCTGGGTGTATATCCAGAGAAAACTGTAATACAAAAAGATATATGTACCCTAATGTTCAATACTATCAACAATAGTCAAGACATGGAAGCAACCTAAGTGTCCACTGACAGATTAATGAATAAAGAAGATGAGATATATATAAAATGGAATATTACTCAGTCATGAAAAATGAAATAATACCATTTGCAGCAACATGGATAGACCTAGAGATTATCATACAAAATGAAGTAAGTCAACAAACATTAATATGACTTATATGTGAAATCTGAAAAGATGACACAGATGAACTTATTTACAAAACAGAAACAGACTCACAGACTTATAGAACAGACTTGTGGTTACCAAAAGAAAGTGGGGGCAGGGATAAACTAGGAGTTGAGGATTAATTGATTGATACACACTACAAGCAAAGGAGAAAAGGAAAGATATAAGCATCTGAATGCAGAGTTCCAAAGAATAGCAAGAAGAAATAAGAAAGCCTTCCTCAGTGATCAATGCAAAGAAATAGAGGAAAACAACAGAATGGGAAAGACTAGAGATCTCTTCAAGAAAATTAGAGATACCAAGGGAACATTTCATGCAAAGATGGACTCAATAAAGGACAAAAATGGTCTGGACCTAACAGAAGCAGAAGATATTAAGAAGAGGTGGCAAGAATACACAGAAGAACTGTACAAAAAAGATCTTCATGACCTGGATAATCACGATGGTGTGATCACTCACCTAGAGCCAGACATCCTGGAATCTGAAGTCAAGTCAGCCTTAGAAAGCATCACTATGAACAAAGCTAGTGGAGATGATGGAATTCCAGTTGAGCTGTTTCAAATCCTGAAAGATGATGCTGTGAAAGTGTTGCACTCAATATGCCAGCAAGTTTGGAAAACTCAGCAGTGGCCACAGGACTGGAAAAAGTCAGTTTTCATTCCAATCCCAAAGGAAGGCAATGCCAAAGAATGCTCAAACTACCACTCAATTGTACTCATCTCACATGCTAGTAAAGTAATGCTCAAAATTCTCCAAGCCAGACTTCAGCAATACATGAACCGTGAACTCCCTGATGTTCAAGCTGGTTTTCGAAAAGGTAGAGGAACCAGGGATAAAATTGCCAACATCTGCTGGATCACCGAAAAAGCAAGAGAGTTCCAGAAAAACATCTGTTTCTGCTTTATTGACTATGCCAAAACCTCTCACTCTGTGGATCATAATAAACTATGGAAAATTCTGAAAGAGATGGGAATACCAGACCACCTGACCTGCCTCTTGAGAAACCTATATGCAGGTCAGGAAGCAACAGTTAGAACTGGACATGGAACAACAGACTGGTTCCAAATAGGAAAAGGAGTAAGTCAAGGCTGTATACTGTCACCCTGCTTATGGAACTTATATGCAGAGTACATCATGAGAAATGCTGGGCTGGAAGAAGCACAAGCTGGAATCAAGATGGCTGGGAGAAATATCAATAACCTCAGATATGCAGATGGCACCACCCTTAAAGCAGAAAGTGAAGAGGAACTAAAAAGTCTCTTGATGAAAGTGAAAGAGGAGAGTGAAAAAGTTGGCTTAAAGCTCAACATTCAGAAAACGAAGATCATGACATCTGGTCCCATCACTTCATGAGAAATAGATGGGAAAACAGTGTCAGATTTTATTTTGGGGGACTCCAAAATCACTGCAGATGGTGAGTGCAGCCATGAAATTAAAAGACGCTTACTCCTTGGAAGGAAAGTTACGACCACACTAGATGGCATAATAAAAAGCAGAGATATTACTTTGCCAACAAAGGTCCATTTAGTCAAGGCTATGGTTTTTCTAGTCATGTACGGATGTGAGAGTTGGACTGTGAGGAAAGCTGAAGGCCGAAAAATTTAAGCTATTGAACTGTGGCATTGGAGAAAACTTTTGAGAGTCCCTTGGACTGCAAGGAGATCCAACCAGTCCATTCTAAAGAATATCAGTCCTGGGTATTCTTTGGAAGGACTGATGCTGAAGCTGAAACTCCAGTACTTTGGCTACCTCATGTGAAGAGTTGACTCATTGGAAAAGACTGATGCTGGGAGGGATTGCAGGCAGGAGGAAAATGGGACAACAGAGGATGAGATGGCTGGATGGCATCACTGACTCGATGGACATGAGTTTGAGGAAACTCCAGGAGTTGGTGATGGACATGGAGACCTGGCGTGCTGCAATTCATGGGGTTGCAGAGTTGGACACGACTGACTGAAATGAAATGAACTGACTATATCCAAAATAGATAACCAATGATGGCCTATTGTATAGCACAGAGAACTATACTCAATGTTTTATAATAACCAATATATGAAAATAATAAGCAAAATAATAGATTTCAGTTCAGTTCAGTTACTCAGTCATGTCTGACTTTGTGCCCCCATGATCTGCAGCACACCAGGCCTCCAAACCCATGTCCTTTGAGTCGGTGATGACATCCAACCATCTCATCCTCTGTCGTCCCCTTTTCCTCATGCCTTCAATCTTTCCCAGCATCAGGTTTTTTCCAAATGAGTCAGCTCTTTGCATCAGGTGGCTAAAGTATTGGAGTTTCAGCTTCAACATCAGTCCTTCCAATGAACACCCAGGAGTGATCTTCTTTGGGATGGACTAGTTGGATCTCCTTGCAGTCCAAGGGACTCTCAGGAGTCTTCTCCAACACCACAGCTCAATAGCATCAATACTCAGCACTCAGCTTTCTTTATAGTCCAACTCTCACATCCACACATGACCACTGGAAAAACCATAACCTTGACTAGACGGACCTTTGTTGACAAAATAATAGATACATGTATGTATATAATGGAATCACTTGCTGTACACCTGAAACTACGATGACATTGTAAATCAATTGTATTTCAATTAATGAAAAAAAAAGACTACTATAGATGATCACATAATGTCAAAGAAGTGAGGAATACCTTAACATCTGTAAGACATAAACGACAAAGTCATTTGTTTTTATCATTCCTTTACTTTTGGCTATATAAACCTGGGTTTAACATATTTCTTCATTCCATAAAAAAACTGTTGGTTATAAAATAAGTATGCATTCTTTACTTCCTTAAAATCTCAAAAACAATAAGCAAACAAGATGGGGGGTTGTGCAAGATAATAAAGGTAGTCTCTGAATTAAGATGAGATACAATAATGGAAGGATATTATCATATCCTGAATAATCAGAAATGTATCTGTTTTGTTGCCTACTACATATACATAAAACTCTGGTTTGTGGCATCAAAATTAAGACTATCCTTTGGGAAGCAGAGACAAAGCTAGTTGGTGAGAAAGAAGTGCAGGCCATTTTGGTCTATGGATACAGCTGAGAATGCCATGCTCACAGCTATGAAGGTTTATAAGATCTGAGTAGCTAAGTTCAGTAGCTCAGCATTTCAGTTAATCAAACACACTAAAAATTCTTTCTAATTTTAAAAAGTTGCCTAAAACTTTGGATTTCAAGAATGTCAGAGAAATCACATAAATTTTCACAACAAACAGTAAATTAAAATGTTCTTAAAATATCTAATAGTTGTTAGAAGTAGCTATTTTAGAAAGCAGAAGGATGAGATAGCTAAATGATTTGGATAGGCATTCTACTTACACAGAAAGCCAAGTACAAATGGCAACATGTGAGTACTGGGCAAACAGTTTATTACCTGTTTTGCTATCTCAGCCTTTCCTTCATGTACCAAGACTGTTTTGTTTTTCAAATTCAATAACGAAATTTGCTTATTCACTTGTAACAGATCCCAACTGCATTCTAAATTAGTCTTGGGAAAAATTACAGTTCAAATACTTCAGTGTAATTATATTCCAGTCCAAGGTATTTGTTTCATTTCAGAAACTAGCCTACCAAGACATCTTCTAATATTGTCAAATTTTATGACTCCTAGTGACAAACACAAGGGCTTCCCAGGTGGCTCAGTGATAATCTGCCTGCAACACAGGAGATGAGGGTCAGTCTCTGGGTCAGGAAGATCCTCTGGAGAAGGAAATGTCAACCCACTCCAGTATTCATGCTTGCGAAATTCAATGGATGGAGGAGCCTGATGACTATAGTCCATCAGGTTGCAAAAGAGTTGGGCACAACTTAATGACTAAACAACAACAGCAGTGACAAATACATGTCTGGAAATATTTTAATAATAGAACTTTTAAAAAGTTAAGATAACATCAGCAATAATGCTCTGGTCATGTTAAGTATGTATTGAGAGCCCTGGGGTTGTTGGAGGGCAGAGTCAATACCAAAGCTGACTGGTATAGACTGCAAAGCTGACCATGCACACCTCTTCCAAGTCCTTACTCCATGGCATTATGTAGCTTGCTTGAAATCAGCCATGATGTGAGTATTTGCACAATGGAAAGCAGCCAATACTATAAATTAGGAGACCTTTTATATGGTTTACCAGCATACCACTATTGAGATGTCCTGTCCTTCTATAGGTAAATGAATAAATAAACTGCTCATCCAGCCAGGCTTCCCTGGTGGCTCAGACAGTATAGAATCCTCCTGCAACATGGGAGACCTGGGTTCCATCCCTGGCCTGGGAAGATCCCCTGAAAGAGGGCATGGCAGCCCACTCCAGTATTCTTGCCTGGACAATCCCCATAGACAGTGGAGTCTGGCAAGCTAAAGTCCATGGGATCACAAAGAGTGGGACACGACTGAGTGACTAAGCACAGCACAGATACAGAATTCCTATTTCTAATTTTGTGAGATCTATGATTATTAGAATATTTAAAGTTTGATTTTCCATTATTTTCTATTTTGTGATTACTAACAATGAGACTGAACTTTCTGCCATATCTTATAACTAGGTAGTCCATAATAGCATTTTTATGTAGTTTTTTTAACAAAATATTGCTCTATACATGCACATATAATTATATACAATTATAATATTGTACAATATTATACCATTGCCTGAAATTGTATATAATTGTTTTTCATTATTTTCTTAGAGAAGTGATTGATTCACAGCAAAGTTGAGAATATGCAAGGTGTCCCATTTACTTCCTACTCCAAAACCTATATAGCCCCCTCATTAACAGCATCCCCGACCTTCCCCACCCAGTGAGACATTTGTAACAACTGATGAACCTAGACTGTTGCATTCTAATGATTTAAAATCTATAGTTTTCTTTATGATATTCTTTTCGTGTTGTACATTCTCTGGGTTTAGACAAATGTATCCATTCTTATTGTATCATGGAGAGTATTTTCACAGACCTATGAATTCTGCTATCTGCCTATTTATCTTCACCATGCCCCTCCCAAATCACTCATACTGTCCTGTCTTACATTTTGCCTTGTTCAGAATGTCAGTGTTCGAATAATATAGCATGTAGCCTTTTCAGATTTGCTTCTTTCATTTAGTAGTATGAATTTAAGCTTATTTCATGTCTTCTTATGACTTGGTAACTCACTTCTTTTCAGTATTGAATAATATTCCATTGTCTGGATGTGCATGCATGTGTTTCAGGGGCTTCAGTCATGTCTGACTCTTAGATATCCTGTGGACTGTAGTCCACCAGATTCTGTCCGTGGAACCCCTGATGATGACTTATGATATGGAGCCTATATTCACATGCTTATTTACTATCTCCACATCTTCTTTGGGCAGCATACATTCAGAACTTTCAGTTCAGTTCAGATCAGTCACTCAGTCCTGTCCAACTCTTTGTGACCCCATGGACTCAAGCATGCCAGGCTTCCATGAGCTTCCACCAACTCCCAGAGCTTACTCAAACTCATGTCCATTGAGTCGGTGATGCCATCCAACCATCTCATCCTCTCTCATCCCCTTCTCCTCCCACCTTCATACATTCACAGCATCAGGGTCTTTTCAAATGAATCAGTTCTTCTCATCAGATGGCCAAAGTATTGGAGTTTCAGCTTCAGCATCAGTCTTTCCGATGAATATTCAGGACTGATTTCCTTAGGTTGGACTGGTTGTATCTCCCTGAAGGCCAAGGGACTCTCAAGAATATTCTTCAACACCGTACTTCAACAGCATCAGTTCTTCGGTGCTCACTTTTATTTATAGTCCAACTTTCACATCCATACATGCCTACTAGGAAAACAATAGCTTTGACTAGATGAACTTTTGTTGGTAAAGTAATGTCTCTGCTTTTTAATATTCTGTCTAGGTTTGTCATAACTTTTCTTCCAAGGAGCAAGAGTCTTTTAATTTTATGGCTGCAGTCACCATCTTCAGTGATTTTGGAGCTCCCCAAAATAAAGTCTGTCACTGTTTCCATTGTTTCCCCATCTATTTCTCATGAAGTGATGGGACCAGATGCCATGATCTTAGTTTTCTGAATGTTAAGTTTTAAGGCAACTTTTTCACTTTCATCAAGAGGTTTTTTAGTTCTTTGCTTTCTGCCATAAGGGTGGTGTCATCTGCTTATCTGAGGTTATTGATTTCTCCTAGCAATCTTGATTCCAGCTTGTGCTTCTTCTAGCCCAGCATTTCTCATGATGTACTCTGCATATAAGTTAAATAAGCATGGTAACAATATGCAGCCTTGACGTACTCCTCCTGATTTGGAACCAGTCTGTTGCTCCATGTCCAGTTCTAACTGTTGCTTCTTGACCTGCATACAGATTTCTCAGGAGGCAGGACAGGTGGTCTGGTATTCCCATCTCTTGAACAATTTTCCACAGTTTTTTGTGATCCACACACTCAAAGGCTTTGGCATAGTCAGTAAAGCAGAAATAGAAGTTTTTCTGGAACTCTCTTTCAATGTTCTAAGAGATGTTGGCAATTTGATCTCTGGCTCCTCTTCCTTTTCTAAATCTACCTCGAACATCTGGAAGTAAAAGGTTATGTACTGTTGAAGCCTGTCTTGGAGAATTTTGAGCATTACTTTGCTACTGTGTGAGATGAGTACAATTGTACGGTAGTTTGAGCATTCTTTGGCATTGCCTTTCTTTGGGATTGGAATGAAAATTAACGTTTTCCAGTCTTGTGTCCACTGTTGAGTTTTCCAAATTTGCTGGCATATTGAGTGCAGCACTTTCAGAGCATCGTCTTTTAGGATTTGAAATAGCTCAACTGGAATTCCATTAGCTCCACTAGCTTTGTTTGTAGTGATGCTTCCTAAGGCCCACTTGACTTCATATTCAAGGATGTCTGGCTCTAGGTGAGTGATCACACCATCATGATTATCTAGGTCATGAAGATCTTTTTTGTATAGTTCTTCTGAGTATTCTTGCTACCTCTTCATAATATCTTCTGCTTCTGTTAGGTCCATACCATGTCTGTCCTTTATTGAGCCCGTCTTTGCATGAAATGTTCACTTGGTATCTCTAATTTTCTTGAAGAAACCTCTAGTGTTTCCCATTCTGTTGTTTTCCTCTATTTCTTTGCACTGACCACTGAGGAATGCTTTCTATCTCTCCTTGCTCTTCTCTGAGACTCTGTATTCAGATGGGTATATCTTTCCTTTTTGCCTTTGCCTTTTGCTTCTCTTCTTTCCACAGCTGTTTATAAGGCATCCTCAGACAACCATTTTGCCTTTTTTGCATTCTTTTTGTTGGGGATGGTGTTGATCACTGCTTCCTGTACAATGTCACAAACCTCCATTCATAGTTCTTCAGGCATTCTGTCTCTCAGATCTAATCCCTTGAATCTATTTGTCAGAACTTTATCTTGTTAAAAAATTTCTAATTGCTTAGTTGCTGTTTGAGTACCAGTGTAATGCTTGCCTAATACTTCTATTTTATAATGTAATATTATAAAATATTAGTGTAATATTAGTATTACTTCTTTAAATAATTTGTAGAATTTGCCAAAATATCCATCTAGGCCTCTGAACATGACGTTTATTTTTTTCCTGATTGCTTTCTAAATTTCCTCTTTAGTTTTACATTTTAAAAGTTTGATAAAATATCTCTAGGCATGTATTTTATGGAGAAGATGACATTTTAAAGTTTTATATTCTTTGAATTTCTTGGGCCTTCAGCTTAATTTTTTTCACTATTTTGAGAAAGTGCTCAGGTATTATCCTCTCAACTTTTTTTTTCCATTTCCTCTTTTCCTGTGAGATGCTAATTACCCTCATGTTCACCCACCTGATATTGCCCCAAACTGCAGAGAGCTCTTTTCCATATTCTGTTTTCTCTCCAATTACTCTTTGTGTTTCACTTGGGGTGATTTGTATTGACCTGTCTCTATGTTTACAGATTATTTCTTTGGCTATGTTGAATCTACATGTGTCTCGATTGGAATCATTTTTCATATCTATTACTTGCTTTTCATTTCTAGTATTTCAACTTTATTATTTTGTGTATCCACTATTACTCTGCTAAAATTACCTGTTCTCCACACTGAAGCTTTTCTGTAAGAGCTTTTATCCTATTAATACTAGTTGTTTTAAATTCCCTGTCTGATGGTTCTAACGTTGGGTTGCATATCAGCATTATTATTTTGTTTGGCTTTTTTTTTTTTTTTTTTTGGCTATACCATGCAGCATGCAGGATTGGGTAGTCCCCTGACCATAGATTGAACCCTGGGCCTCCTGCATTAGGAGCTCACAGTCTTAACCATGGGACCAGCAGGGAAGTCTGTATTTTGATTGGCTTAGTCCTTGATGGCATGTTCTTATTCTTGCTCATTATGTATCCCTGAAGTGTTGGTTGAAAGCCATATACATGTGTATGCCAATGGAGACTAGGGTAAATTCTCTTGTCTGGGTGGGCCATCTACCATCAGAGCTCAAACATTACCATCTAGATCTGCATTTGTGTCTTTTGTTTGCTGTATTTAGCAACCTCAGTACAAACTCCTCTTGTATTCTTTGTAACTGCAGCTTCGAGGGGTTCTACGTTCTGATGGTGACCCAAAATTAATTTTTTTCAAAATTTAGTTCAGTCAGTGACCCCACTTTCCTTTGATGCTTTTGCCTGGGTAAATCAGAGTACACATGGCCATTTGGCTATAGAGTTGTGACTTTTTTCTTAGATATTATGGTAATTAATTGCCTTGTGACTCAGGTCTAATGTAGTCAAGAAATTTCATGACTTATAGATTAACTACTATTTATCCTTATTGTTAGAATAGGAGAAATGTTCTTTTCAACATTTTATATTGTAAAGTCAATACTTTATAGAAACTGAAAGTTCTTGTTTAACTTTTTGTTTGCTTTGTATCACTGGCTCTCTGAGAAAACATACAACCACATTTTATTTGTGTGAACTATTTTCTGGGTGGAAATAGAATGGGAAGAAGCAGTTAGAATAAATGATTGTTGCTAAAATTAAATGTATTATTAGCATAGCAAGGCCTATAAAACATAGTCTTCCTTGAATCCTTTATGGAAATGTATATTTTATAGGGATGTGACAATTTGATTATTTATCAGAAAAATATGTTTCACAGCATTCATCAGATTTTACACATTAAGTCCACAAAGTTTATACTCTTTGAGAGGCTTGGAACACTTTACAGACCACGTTCACTGCTTGAGTTTAAGTTTTCAGTTCTGCTAGATACAAGCCTATCTTGTAAAAAGCAATAAATAAGAGAGAGAGACAGAAAGGAAAGAAAAAGGTGTTAGTTATCTACTGTGCAGCTATAATAATCTAGCTATTTTAAGCATATCTTTCAGTGGGGAAACTGACTTCACTTATCTCTTTGCAACCAACTTCACACTTGGAAAGCTCCAGTTCATTGAATGCTTTAAAATGTTATCCAGTTAAGAAGAAGCCAGTCTCATAAAATGATATCTGGATAACTGTACAGTTGATCAAGGTTTTGTCTCCTCAGATAATTCCTACTGAGATTCATAGTCTGAGATTTGAGTGACTACATAGAAAAATTTCTGTTGCCCCAGACTTCTTATTTCCCCCTAGTTTATAGGGAGGGATACAATTTGTATATATATATACACACAGGAGTATAGTTGATTAGCAATATTGCCTTAGTTTCACAGGCATGGCTCGGTTTCATTGAGTTAGACAAGGCTGTGGTCCTAGTGTGATTAGATTGCCTAGTTTTCTGTGAGTATGGTTTCAGTGTGTCTGCCCTCTGATGCCCTCTTGCAACACTTACCATCTTACTTGGGTTTCTCTTACCTTGGCATGGGGTATCTCTTCATGGCTGCTCCAGCAAAGCACAGCCACTGCTCCTTACCTTGGACGAGGGGTATCTCCTAGGCCCTCCTGCGCCTGTGCAGCCACTGCTCCTCCGTTGCTCCTCCCAGCCATCGGCCCTGGCCTCGGGTGTGGGTGGCTCCTCCCAGCTGCTGCCCCTGGCCTCAGGCTCGGGGTGGCTCCTCACAGTCACCGCCCCTGGCCTCCGGCACAAGGTGGCTTCTCCTGGCCGCCCCTGATCTCAGACGCAGGGTGTCTCCTCCTGGCCACCAGTGGCCTTGGACGTGGGGTAGCTCCTCCTGGCCGCCGCCCCGACCTTGGACATGGACTTGGAATGTGGAATGAAGCAAGACAAAGACTAATAGAGTTTTGCCAAGAAAATGCACTGGTCATAGCAAACACCCTCTTCCAACAACACAAGAGAAGACTCTACACATGGACATCACCAGATGGTCAATATCAAAATCAGATTGATTATATTCTTTGCAGCCAAAGATGGAGAAGCTCTATACAGTCAACAAAAACAAGACCAGGAGCTGACTGTGGCTCAGATCATGAACTCCTTATTGCCAAATTCACACTTACAGTGAAGAAAGTAGGGAAAACCGCTAGACCATTCAGGTATGACCTAAATAAAATCCCTTATGATTATACAATGGAAGTGAGAAATAGATTTAAGGGTCTAGATCTGATAGATAGAGTGCCTGATGAACTATGGAATGAGGTTCATGACATTGTACAGGAGACAGGGATCAAGACCATCCCCATGGAAAAGAAATGCAAAAAGCAAAATGGCTGTCTGAGGAGGCCTTAGCTGTGAAAAGAAGAGAGGCAAAAAGGAAAGGAGAAAAGGAAAGATATAAACATCTGAATGCAGAGTTCCAAAGAATAGCAAGAAGAGATAAGAAAGCTTTCTTCAGCAATCAGTACAAAGAAATAGAGGAAAACAACAGAATGGGAAAGACTAGAGATCTCTTCAAGAAAATTAGAGATACCAAGGGAACATTTCAGGCAAAGATGGGCTTGATAAAGGACAGAAATGGTCTGGACCTAACAGAAGCAGAAGATATTAAGAAGAGGTGGCAAGAATACACAGAAGAATGGTACAAAAAAGATCTTCACGACCCAGATAATCAAGATGATGTGATCACTAATCTAGAGCCAGACATCTTGGAATGTGAAGTCAAGTGGGCCTTAGAAAGCATCACTACGAACAAAGCTAGTGGAGGTGACAGAATTCCAGTTGAGCTGTTTCAAATCCTGAAAGATAATGCTGTGAAAGTGTTGCACTCAATATGCCAGCAAGTTTGGAAAACTCAGCAGTAGCCACAGGACTGGAAAAGGTCAGTTTTCATTCCAATCCCAAAGAAAGGCAATGCAAAAGAATGCTCAAACTACCGCACAATTGCACTCATCTCACATGCTAGTAAAGTAATGCTCAAAATTTTCCAAGCCAGACTTCAGCAATATGTGAACTGTAAACTCCCTGATGTTCAAGCTGGTTTTAGAAAAGGCAAAGGAACCAGAGATCAAATTGCCAACATCCACTGGATCATGGAAAAAGCAAGAGAGTTCCAGAAAAACATCTATTTCTGCTTCATTGACTATGCCAAAGCCTTTGACTGTGTGCATCACAATAAAGTGTGGAAAATTCTGAGAGAGATGGGAATACCAGACCACCTAACCTGCCTCTTGAGAAACCTATATGCAGGTCAGGAAGCAACAGTTAGAACTGGACAGGGAACAACAGACTGGTTCCAAATGGGAAAAGGAGTACGTCAAGGCTGTATATTGTCACCCTGCTTATTTAACTTCTATGCAGAGTACATCATGAGAAACGCTGGCCTGGAAGAAACACAAGCTGGAATCAAGATGGCTGGGAGAAATATCAATCACCCCAGATATGCAGATACACCACCCTTATGGCAGAAAGTGAAGAGGAGCTAAAAAGCCTCTTGATGAAGGTGAAAGAGGAGAGTGAAAAAGTTGGCTTAAAGCTCAACATTCAGAAAACGAAGATCATGGCATCTGGTCCCATCACTTCATGGGAAGTAGATGGGGAAACAGTAGAAACAGTGTCAGACTTTATTTTGGGGGCTCCAAAATCACTGCAGATGGTGACTGCAGCCATGAAATTAAAAGACGCTTAGTCCTTGGAAGAAAAGTTATGACCAACCTAGATAGTGTATTCAAAAGCAGAGATATTACTTTGCCAACTAAGGTCCATCTAGTCAAGGCTTGGTTTTTCCTGTGGTCATGTATAAATGTGAGAGTTGGACTGTGAAGAAGGCTGAGCACCAACGAATTGATGCGTTTCAACTGTGGTGTTGGAGAAGACTCTTGAGAGTCCCCTGGACTTCAGGGAGATCCAACCAGTCCATTCTGAAGGAGATCAACTCTGGGATTTCTTTGGAAGGGATGATGCTAAAGCTGAAGCTCCAGTACTTTGGACACCTCATGTGAAGAGTTGACTCATTGGAGAAGACTCTGATGCTGGGAGGGATTGGGGGCAGGAGAAGGGGACGACCGAGGATGAGATGGCTGGATGGCATCACGGACTCGATGGATGTGAGTCTGAGTGAACTCCGGGGGATGGTGATGGACAGGGAGGCCTGGCGTGCTGCAATTCATGGGGTTGCAAAGAGTTGGACACGACTGGCGACTGAACTGATTGCCTTAGTTTCAGGTGTGCAGCTAGTTGATTCAGCTTTATATATATATATATATATATATTCTTTGCAGAGTCTTCACACATATAGGTTATTATAGAACATTGTGTAGATTTCTATCCTTTTTTATATTATTTAATATTTATGATTATTCATTAATAACCTAAATCAAGAAAACACTTCAAAAAGAGATATCTATTTGATTTTACATTTAATAGTGCTTACAATGTTGTGTCCAAAGCATACAATTAATGAGATTTTACATGTCTTTAATCACAAAGCAATAAATGTTGTTTCCAAATAAATTATAGGAATATCATTTTTATAATCCTAATTCCAAATCCATAAAAAGTTAACTACCATAAACAAAATCTTAATTAATCTTCAGCTTGAGATTGCAGAATAACTTTCTCTCTGTATGTTTTTATTTTTAAACCAACCAAAACTATGGGAATAAGAAATCAAAATAGAAAAGACACGTCTGACGACACCAGACAACAACTTTGTTCTCCAATCACAAAAAGAATATGAGGCTGTCAAGAGCAATGAAAATTAGACAAAGTCGGAAAAGGATTTCAAGAGACTGAATTCTTAAAGCAACTGTTTCCTTTCATCTTTAGTCAGCTGGAGCACAGGTATCATGAGACACTTATTACAAAATAGTTTTGGTGTGTTTATCCAATGATACTGTAGACTAAAAAAATATATTCACCACCTAAAAGTTCACAGTTATGGTTTATTCAGCAGAAATTCTTAGGACTTTGGTTCTGTGAAGTATTATCTTAAGTAATCCTGAAGGAACTGCTCTGAGGAGGAGGTGAAGGGTAGGGTGGGGGAAACCAGGATACATGGGAGTATTGTAGCAAAGGACAGGCAGTCTCAAGTCTATGCAAGATGCAGGAGTTTGGGCTCACTGAAATAATTTCTTTGATATGCACCTCAGCTATCTGGGGCCAATATCCTGTGTTTTCACATCCAGAGTTTCCCCAGGGCTCACTGTGGGGAGTGGCTGCAGTCTGATGGCTGCTGGAAGGCAGATATTCTTTCCTTCCTGAATCCCCTCAGGGCTCACCAGTTCACCTTCAGTGGTGGCTGCAATTGCTGGTGACTGTGACATCCTTGTTTACTGATGCAGCAGGAAATATTCTATTTCTTAATTAATAAAAAGAAAAAGTGTTAAAACTCAATGTAATGCAGACACTATATCAAAGATCAGTGACACTAGTACAGTTTATCTTCCTATTTTTATTTTTTGAAAAATAATTAAAAACCAAAGTATAATCAGAATATTTTCCCTGGGGAAGAGTAGGCTCCACGCACTTCATTTAATATTCATATGCTTTATTTTTAAATGGATTCTCATTCATTTTAAACAATCCTTTCTGTTAGTTTATCATAAGAACAACGTTATCCTAAGTAACAGCTCCTTTATGTCAGCCATACAATATTTCCCCTGTTCTTTGAAATTCATTTTGTGAGATTCTTTCTTCATTATTCTATGTTGTAGAGTTCACTTGCTATATGACTAAAATCAATCTCCAAATAACATTTGACTGGGGAAAAAAAGTGATGGATTTGAAACACATTATCATATTACTAACTAACTTATTCAGTGAATCTCTAATCTTGGACTCATTCCATTAAACTGATCAGAAGAGACTTGTGATAAGAATGTGAAAGACAAGTTCAAGAATAAAGAGCCAGAATTCAATCATTTTCCTGGAGTGCTCACAAGAATGTGAGCCTCAAGATCTGTATCAGTTAATGAACTTTCCACTGAATCCCAAGGATCTCAAGATGGCAAATTTCCATTTACTTTTAAACACTGGAGCAAAGGCAGCCTTTTAATGGTAGAAATCTTCATCTGAGTTTCTTTCACTTGTATGAGCTCAAACTCTTGTTTTTTTAATGGCCTGTTTAAAAACAGCAAAAATAATCAAGTTTTAATTCATTTTATTTTCTCCTTTCATCAATACTTTCTAGAAATATTTTTAGTGGAAAGCATATTTAACACATGTCCTTTACTCCTACATTTTCATAGGTATAAGGACTGTCTCCTTGAATTTATATCTCTTTTAATTTCCAGTTGCTCAGCTCATTAACTTTCCCTTGTCCTTGTTGACATAGATTGTGATTGCTTCACTAAGCAACATATAAATATTCATAATTCACCATGATAATTAATATCTAATTTATTATGGCCCAAGTTTGTTAAACTTTTAAATTTATGTTGACCTTATGTATAAAGGTAAGAGACAGATAATCTAAGACAGAAAAATTTTAATCATGAATTATAAGCAAAGCATCTTTCCCTTACCTGTTCAAGAAGATGAACTCAGGAATCAAGTGAAGATGGGGTGGAGCTATTCTTTAAACTAATAAAATACAATTTACAAAAAATCTACTGGTTACAAACAAAGCAGATAAATTTCGTGAAGCTGGAAACTTTCAAAGGGTAAGACTGTAGGCTACACATTTTTGTATGGACAAACCCTAGCACAGTGATGTTTAATGTACGATGTTTATTTTATTGAGCAAAATGATCACTGAATCACTAGCTTGTTGTAGCCACACATTCTGGGAAACAAATTCACTCAGAAGGACAATGCAGATAGTGGAGTGCAGTTTATTACACCGGCGGGCCCAAGGCAGGGTCTCCTCTTAGCCAAGGACCCCGACCAGCATTTGTGAAAATCTTTTATACCCCATGTGTACGTGTCTGAACTCACCACTCCAAATTACTTGAGAATTACATAAACCAAGGAAAATACAATCCCAATAACTCCATCATTAGCGTGCTATGTGCTCATGTGCTCAAACAGTCAAACAATTAGCCAATCAATAAACCCGAGGTTACACTCTGATTGATACAGAAAAATTTATGGCCCGTCTGGAGGAAGGGGTGATTAGTGTATGTTTTCTCTTAGGCGATGAGTAACCTAGATATGATCTTCAAGGTTCCCCTGTCTGGAGGGGGTCTTATCCTTCTGTTGTTGTTTTCATAGGCACTAAACACAGAGTTCAGAGTCCATTGGAAAGGTGGCTGAGCATGATCAGCATGAACAGGCCTAAGATGGAGTCCAGGCCCTGTGAATTCCTTCTTCAAGATGAGTGAATACATCAGTGAACATGCCACTTTTCTAGGCAGCTTGAATATGCTCAGAATCGTCCATATCGTTTCTGTGGAACCAAGCACTGGTTCCACTGTGCAAGCAAGGAAATTCTGATCTGGACCTATCATCAGTGAATTCTTGCAGCTAATCACCTGTCTGCACCGTTATGACATACCCTGCCCCTAAGGTTATCTTTTCTCATCTGTATCTGGAGATGTCCTACTTACCTTAAATAGATTGCAAAAAAGTACCTAAAAAACTTCATAAACTGTATAGACCAGTTGTTCCATAAGACCTTTAACCTCCAAGCTGGTATTCTGTGTTCCTTTCTTCTTTCCTCTCAAATACATGGATATTCTATTTAAAAATATGTTTTTAAACATGTTTTCACTCAGAATAATTGATATGTATAAATTGACAAAGTATAAACTTCCACTGTATTGGTAAGACATGAAATCTACCAACAGACCAAAGTAGAGCCTACATATGCTCTCCAGTATGACAGGCTGAAAAACACAAAACAATTCCACTGGCCAGAAAAGATGATGAGAACATTGAAAACTGTTTTCCTCTCCTGTTACCTGCAAGACCCTGTCAGAGATGACCCATATTTTCAAAAAAATCTCATTTTTTAAAATCATTTGTTATTTGGGGCTAGCCCATGAATCTGAAACAGGAACATATGAAAACTCAACTTTAGCTCAATGGTGAACATAAATGACAATCAATACTTTTGCTTCCTACACACAGGAAGAAATTAATGAACAAGATGACATCAGAACTAATGCAGGCTATTTGCAGTCTTTCCTCAGCCTTACAATAAACTCTTGGAAAACTGTATCACTGACACAAGGGGGGAAAACTCATAATATTTTAGTTTCTGCCCCCCTCTGAATTGAATGTCACTGATGTGATTAAACTTAGTTTGACTGATAACACTGAAACCATTTTGCATGTAAAGTTAGTCCTTATACCTAAGGAGATATTGATAAAATTTTCTTCTCTGTGTGTATGCACAGTTGTTCAGTTGTGTGCAACTATTTGAGACCCCATGGACCGTAGCTCCTCTGTCCATAGGATTTTCTAAGCAAGAATACTGGAGTGCACTGCCATTCCCTCCTCCAGGGGGTCTTCCCGACCTGGATATCTTGCATTGCAGGCAGATTCTTTACTGTCCGAGAACATTTCTGGTCTTTATCAGTGAGCTTCTTGATATTTTCACCTCTTGTTCAGTGATGCTAATAAAACATTTATTTGAAGTTACTTCTGTTTGACACTTCTTTGGATTTCTGGTATCCTCCATCATCATTTCAGTGCAAGAAATTACTTCTTTATTTTATCATAACCTCATACAGGAAATCTTCATTCTTCACTAAATGTCAACTCCCAGCTGTTCTGCTGTGGCCTCCACAAACAAGTTTAGAAGTGCTTTTTGATTTACTGGTTTCCTTTTTTAGATTATCTGCCACAATATATTGCAATTCGTTAAATTGATCATTTATACTCTCTTCCTGGTATCTTTACATGTTTCATTCTGTTGCCTATAAAATGTGGATGATAGACCATAACATATTAGACAGACTGCAAAGCATCTTTTCATAGACCTATAATAAGCTTGATAAATTTTTCAGAAAAACTTAAACAGGATAAAATAATACTAACTACCATTGCAGAGACCAATAAATGTTGTATTTTCCTTTCATGCTTATTCTGTCTTCCTTTGCTACTTAAAAACGGCATTAGCAACACTAACTTCCCTTTTATAATCTAAGTTCATCCAAAATCATTAGCTCAGTACACACAGCAGTTGTGTCTGTGCCATTACTTCATTTTAGAAACATAGAACTTCATAACTGGAAAATACCCAGGAAACTATTATAACAAATTCCCTTATTTTATTAATGAAGAACTAGGTATCTGGAGGGTGTAAGATAATTTCTGTTTAGGTTGTTGAAATACTGGCAGGATATGGTCAAGAACCATAGTATTGAGTTGGGCAAAAATTTCTGTAGGGTTTTTCATAACATCTTACAAAAAGGCTGAAAAAAAAATTCTTTGGCTAAGTCTATAATTAATCTAATTGTCTGCTGATTGGTATGCCTGTGCTCCCTCCCTGTAGTTTGGCCTGAGGTAGCTGAGTCCTGGAGCCTGCAATCTCTATGGTATGGCTATAGGCTTTATGGCAAGGTTGATGGTGACATCCTCCAAGAAGACTTATGCCAACATGCTACTCCTTATAGGACTGCTGCTGCCAGTGCCTCTGACACCACAGCAAGCCACTGTCAACCCACACCTCCACCAGAGACTCCCAAACACTCACATGTGTTTGGGAGTGCATGTCCTTCTACTCTGTCATCTTAGAGGCATGGTTTTCCCCATAGCCAGTCCCTCCCATCAGGAAGCTTGCACAAGTCTCTTTTCCTCATCTATCAGACGGCAGACAGAATGAAAGCCACAATCACAGAAAACTAACAAAAATGATCACATGGATCACAGCCTTGTGAACTCAATGAAACTATGAGTGATGCTATGCAGGGCCTCCCAAGATGGGCAGGACATGGTACAGAGTTCTGACAAACTTGGTCCGCTGGAGAAGGGAATGGTAAACCAACTCAGCATGCATGCCTTGAGAACACCATGAACAGACTGAAAAGGCAAAAAAAAATGACACTGAAACATGAGCCCCTTGGGTTCATAAGTGTCCAATATCTTACTGCTGAAGAAAGGAGAAATAACTCCAGAAAAAAATGAAGAGGCTGAAGCAAAGTGGAAACACTGCCCAGCTGTGGATGTCTGATCATGAAAGTATAGTCTGATGCTATAAAGAACAGTATTACACAGCAAGCAGGAACGTTAGGTCTGTGAATCTAAGTTAAGTGTAGCCAAACAGGACATGATAAGAGTGGAGATCAACATTTTCAGAATCAGTGAACTAAATGGACTGAAATGGGTGAATATAATTCAGATGACCATTATATCTCCTCCTGTGGACAAGAATCCCTTAGAAGAAATGGAGTAACCCTTACAATCAACAAAAGAGTCTGAAATGCAGTATTTGGGTGCAATCTCAGTACAAAACGACAGAATGATCTTGGTTCATTTCCAAAGTGAACCATTCAACATCACAGTTATCCAAGCCCATGCCCCAATCACTAATGCTGAAGAAGCTGAAGTCGAACTCTCCTATAAAGAAGTACAAGCTTCTGGAATTAACATCAAAAAGAGATGTACTTTTCATCATAGGGAATTGGAATGCAAAAGTAGGAAGTCAAGCGATACCTGGAGCTTAACAGGTAAGTTTGGCCTTGGAACACAAAATGAAGCAGGGCAAAGGCTAACAAAGTTTTGTCAACAGAACACAATGGTCATAGGAAACACAGTTTTACAAAAACATGAGAAATGACTCTACACATGGACATCACCAGATGGTCAATATTGAAATCAGATTGAGTATATTCCTTGCAGCACAGATGGAGAAGATCTATACAGTCAGCAATAGCAACACTGAGAGCTGACTGTGACTCTGATCATGAACTCCTCATTGCAAAATTCAGACTTAAATTAAAGAAAGTAGGAAAAACCACTAGCCCATTCAGGCATGACCTAAATCAAATCCCTAATGGTTATACAATGGAGGTGATAAATAGACTCAAAGGATTAGATCTGATAGACAGAATGCCTGAGGAACCACAGATGGAGGTTTCTAACATTGCACAGGAGATGGTGATCAAAACCATCCCCAAGGAAAAGAAATGCAGCAAGGCAAAAATTGTTGTCTGAGGAGGCCTCACAAATAGCTAAGAAAAGAAGAGCAACAAAAACAATGGAGAAAAGGAAAGATATACCTATTTGAATGCAGAGTTCAAAAGAATAGCAAGGAGGGATATAAGAAAGCTTTCTAAGTGATCAATGCAAAGAAATAGAGGGGAACAATGGAATGGAAAGACTAGAGCTCTCCTCAAGAAAATCAGAGATACCAAGGGACCATTTCATGTAAAGATGAGCACAGTAAAGGATAGAAACACTAAGGACTTAGCAGAAGCAGAGGGGTTAAGAAGAGGTGGCAAGAATACAAAGAAGAACTGTACAAAAAGGTCTTATTGATGTTGGAGAGCCACAATTATGTGGTTACTCACCTAAAGTCAGATATCCTGGAGTGTGAAGTCAAGTGTGCCTTGGGAAGCATTACTACAAACAAAGGTAGTGGAGGCAATGGGATTCCACCTGAACTATTTATAAACCTCAAAGATGATGGGAAAGTGCTGCACTCAATATACCAGCAAATTTGGAGAACTCAGCAGTGGTCACGGGATTGGAAAAGGTGAATTTTCATTGCAATCCCAAAGAATGACAATGTCAAAGAATATTCAAACTATTGCAAAATTGCACTCATTTCACATGCTAGCAAGGAAATGCTCCAAATCCCTCAAGCTAGGCTTTAATGGTACGTGAACCAGGAACTGCCAGATGTACAACGTGGCTTTAGAAAAGGTAAAGGAACCAGAGACCAAACTGCAACCATCAGTTGGATCATAACAAAGCAAAGGAATTCCAGAAAACATCTCCTTCTGCTTCACTTACTATGCTAAAGCCTTTGACTGTGTGGATCACAACAAACTGTGGAAAATTCTTATGGAGATGAGAATACGAGACCACCATACCTGCCTCTTGAGAAACCTGCATGCAGGTCAAGAAGCAAAAGTTATAACCAGACATGGAAGAACAAACTGGTTCAAAATTGGGAAAGGATTATGTCAAGGCTGTATATTGTCACTCTGCTTGTTTAACTTAGATGTCAAGTACTACATGTGAAATGCAGGGCTGGATGAATCACAAACTGGAATCAAGATTGTGGGGAGAAATATCAATAATCTCAGATATACAGATGACACCACCCTAATGGCAGAAAGCAAAGAGGAACTAAAGAGCCTCTTGATAGAGATGAAATGAAGAGTGAAAAAGCTGGTTTAAAACTCAGCATTCTAGAAATTAAGATCATAGCATCTGGTCCAATCACTTAATGGAAAATAGAAGGGGAAAAAATGGGAAAAGTGGCAAACTTTATCTTCTTGGACTCAAAAATCACTGTAGATGGTGACTGCAGCCCTCAAATCATATGGCGGTTGTTCCTTGAAAGAAAAGTTATGACAAACGTAAACAATGAATTAAAAAGAAGAGACATCACTTTGCCAACATAGGTCAGCATATTCATAGCTGTGGTTTTTCTAGTAGTCATGTATAGAATTGAGAGTTGGATTATATAAAAAGCTAAGAACTAAAGAAATGATGCTTTCAAATAGTGCTGGAGAAGACTCTTGAGAGTCCCTTGGACAGCAAGGAGATCAAACCAGTCAATCCTGAAGGAAATCAACACTGAATATTCATTGTAAGGACTGATACTGAAGCTGAATCTCCAATACTTTGGCTACCTGATTCGAAGAGTCAACTCACTGTAAAAGATCGTAATGCTAGGAAAGATTGAGGGCAAGAGGAGAAGGGGGTAACAGAGGATGAGATGGTTGGATGGCATTATCGACTCAATGGACATGAGTTTGATCAAACTTGGTGAGATATCCAAACTGATCACATGGATCACAGCCTTGTCAACCTCAGTGAAACTATAAGCCACGTCATGTAGGGCCACCCAAAATGGACGGGTCATGGTGAGTTCTGACAAAATGTGGTCCACTAAAGAAATGAATGGCAAACCTTTCAGTTTTCTTGCCTTTAAGAACCAGATTATGAAAAGGCAAAAAGATATGACGCTGAAGGATGAACCCCCCAGGTCAGTAGGTGCCCAATATGCTACTGGAGGAGATTGTAGAAATAACACCAGAAAGAATGAAGAGATGGAGCCAAAGTGAAAACAATACTCAGTTGTGGATGTGCCTGGTGATGGAAGTAGAGTCTGATGCTGTAAAGAACAATATTGCATAGTAACCTCTTCCAACAACGCAATAGATGGACACACCAGATGGTCAATACTGAAATCACATTGATTATATTCTTTGCAGCCAAACATGGACAAGCTCTGTTTAGTCAGTTAAAAAAAAGATCAGGAGCTGACTGTGGCTCAGATCGTGAACTCCTTATTGTAAAACTCAGACTTCAGTTGAAGAAAGTAGGGAAAACCACTTACAGTTATACAGTGGAAGTGACAAATGGATTCAAGGGACTAGATCTGATAGACAGAGTGCCTGAAGAACTATGAATGGAGGTTCATGATATTGTACAGGAGGCATGATCATGACCATATCCTAGACAAAGAAATACAACAAAAGCAGAATGATTGTCTGTGGAGGCCTTACAAATAGCTGAGAAAAGAAGAGAAGCTAAAGGCAAAGGAGAAAAGGAAAGATATACCCATTTGAATGCAGAGTTCCAAAAAATAGCATGGAGACATAAGGAAGCCTTCCTCAGTGATCAATGCTAAGAAACAGAGAGAAACACTAGAATGGGAAAGACTAGAGATCTCTTCAAGAAAATTAGAGATACCAAGGGAAATTTTATGTAAAGATGGGCACAATAAAGGACAGAAATGATATGGACCTAACAGCAGCAGAAGACATTAAGAAAAGGTGGCCAGAATACACAGAAGAACTATACAGAAAAGATACTCATGACCCAGATAACCACGATGGTGTGATCACTGACCTAGAGCCAGACATACTGGAATGCAAAGTCAAGTGGGCCTTAGGAAGCATCACTACAAACAATGCTAGTGGAGGTGATGGAATTCCAGTTGAGCTGTTTCAAATCCTGAAAGATGATGCTGTGAAAGTGCTGCACTCAATATGCCAGCAAATATGGAAAACTCAGCAGTGGCCACAGGAATGGAGAAGGTCAGTTTTTATTCCAATCCCAAAGAAAGGCAACACGCTAGCAAAGTAATGCTCAAAATTCTCCAAGCTAGGCTTCAACAGTATGTGAACCGAGAACTTCCAGATGTTCAAGCTGCATGTAGAAAAGGCAAAGGAATCAGAGATCAAATTGCCAACATCTGCTCAATCATAGAAAACACAAGAGAGTTCAAGAAAAATGTCTACTTCGGTTTTGTTGAGTATGTCAAAGCCTCAGATGTCTAGATTACAACAAACTTTGGAAATTTCTTCCAGAGATGGGTATCCCAGACCACCTTAATTGCCTCCAAAGAAATCTGTATGCAGGTCAAGAAGGAACAGTCAGACCGAACATGGAACAATGGACTGGTTCCAAATTGGGAAAGGAGTACATCAAGGCTGTATACTGTTGCCCTGCTTATTTACTTATATGCAGAATACATCATGCAAAATGCAGGCTGGATGAAGCACAATCTGGAATCATGATTGCTGCGAGAAATATCAATAACCTCAGGTATGCAAATGACACCACCCTTATGGCAGAAAGTGAAGAAAGACTAAAAAGCCTCTTGATGAAAGTGAAAGAGGAGAGCGAAAAAGCTGGCTTAAAAGTATACATTCAAAAAACTAAGAACATGGTGTCTGGTCCATCACTTCATGGCAAATAGATGGGGAAACAATGGAAACAGTGAAAGACTGTATTTTCTTGGGCTCCAAAATCTCTGCAGATGGTGATTGCAGCCATGAAATTAAAAGATGCTTGCTCCTCAGAAGGAAAATTATGAGAAACCTAGATAGCATATTCAAAAGCAGAGACATTAGTTTGGCAACAAAGGTCTGTCCAGTCAAAGCTATGGTTTTTCCAGTAGTTATGTGTGAATGTGAGAGTTGAACCATAAAGAAAGCTGAACACCAAAGAATTGATGCTTTTGAACTGTGGTGTTGGAGAAGACTCTTGAGAGTCCCTTGGACTGCAAGGAGATCAAACCAGTCAACCCTAAAGGAAATCAATCCTGAATATTCATTAGAAGGACTGATGCTGAAGTTGAAGCTCCAGTACTTTAGCCAACTGATGAGAAGAGCTGACTCATTAGAAAAGACCCTGATGCTCAGAAAGTTTGAAGGCAGGAGAAGGGGATGACAGAGGACAAAATCATTGGATGGTATCCCTGACTTGATCGACATGAGTTTGAGCAAGCTCTGGGAGATGATAGAAGGACAAGGAAGACTGGCATGCTGCAGTCCATAGGGTCATAAGGAGTCAGACATGACTGTGCGACTGAACTGAACTGACCTGGGAGATAGGGACAACTGGGCAGACTGACATGCTGCCGCTCATGGGGTTGGAAAGAGTTGGATACGACTGAGCAACTGAAAAAGCTTATTATAATTTTTATGTCAATGCCTGATTTATCCTTTTCATTAGACAACCAATGTGTTCTTTAGTACAATTTTGTTTGTGACTATCCCATATTATCTCATGAACTGTACTGAAAAGTGAAAGTGTTAGTGGCTCAGTTGTGTCTGATTCTTTGCAACCCCATAGACTATAGCCCACCAGAGCTCCTCTTTCCATGGAAATCTCCAGGCAAGAATAGTAGAGTGGGTTAGCATTCCCTTTTCCAGGTGATCTTCCCAACTGAGGGGCTGCACCTGGTTATCCTGCACTGCTGGAAGATTCTCTACCATTTGGGCCATCAGAGAAGCCTATGAAGTGTATTAGGGTCCTCCAGAGAATGAAAACAAATAGGAGATAAAGAGGGAGAGAGAGAGATAATAGAGAACACAGAGAGAGAGACACCATTATATTGTGACTCACTTTATCATGTTTCACAGATTTTGTGTTTTATACAAATTGAAGGTTCGTGGCAAACCTGCCTCAAGTAAGTTACTTGGAACCTTTTCCCCAACATCATTTGCTTAGTATATGTCTCTGTGTCACATTTTGGTGATTCTGCCATATTTCAAACTTTCTATTATTATTATACTGTTACGGTCATCTGCCATTACTGATCTTTGATCAGTGACCTTTGGTGTTACAACCACAACTCTCTGAAGGCACAGATGATAGTGAGCACTTTTTGGCAGTAAAGTATTTTTAAAGTATGTGCATTACTTTTTAGGCATAATGTGTTTATACACTTAATAGACTACAATAGTGTAAACAGAATTTTAGATGCACTGGGAAACCAAAAATTCATGTGACTTACTTTACTGCATTACTAGCTTTATTGCATTGATTTATTGTAGTGATCCTGCAATATCTCCAAGGTCAGTCTGTATGTTAAAAAGAAGATATATTATAAGAATCGGCTTGTGTGATTAAGGAGACTGAGTAAGTGACAAGCTGGAGACTGGAGAATGCTAGGGTATAATTCAGTCCAAGTTCAAAGGTTGGAAAACCAGGAAGTGGATGATATCAGTTTTGGTTCTAGTCTGGAAGTCAAAACCAAAGTGAAACCAAAGTCCACCAGCAGGAAAGGACTGGTGAATCAGATCAAGCAAAACAAGCAAATTCTCCCTTCCTCTGCTTTTTTGTTCTAGTCTAATATTTGGTGGATTGGATGATGCCCTTCAGCATTTTTGAGGGTCACCTGCTTTGTTCAGTCAGTGGATTCACATGTGGATAAATTGCCCTTCTGGAAACAGCTTTGCAGACACACTAAGAAATGATATTTCACCAGCTCTATGAGCATTCATGTGTTGTTGATCATTCTGCTCACAGAACCCAGGGCAGGCAAGGCATGAGCTAAGAGGCTAAAAGGATACTTGAGGAGCCATAGGAACTGCAGACAGGTTTATTCTCCTTGGCTGGCATGGCAGCCATAACATAATCTAACACAACACAACCTCTCTCCTGGCTGACACAGCAGCCGTAGCAGTAGACATGCTATGTTCTCTCCTCTTGTGACTGACCCAACAAACACAGCTGTGATACAGCAGTAATGCCACCACTTTCTTAGGTGGAGCGCATACAGGTGTACTACACACAGTAACCCATGACCAAGTGAGTACCTTATGATGGGCATGCACAGTGCTATAAATGATCTCAGCTATTTCATGGTCATTATTTAAAAAGCACGGGGTGAGAGAGCCTGAACATGCCATCTTGGCTAATTTGTCCTCTCCCCACACTCTACCCCTTCAGGGTCTCTCGTCTCAGATTCTATGCACAGTCCATCTTCTGTGATATTCCCTTGGCAAGCAACACTAACCCTTGGATTTACATCTTACAACAGCAGTAGAGACTACAACAACAAATAGTTATATCCGAGTACATAGCAAAACCCAATGCCAGGTTAGGAACACAAGTTGCAGTCTTTGCCCTCATAGGGCTAGAAGAGCAACTCACCGCATATGGAGTGCCTCTATTTTCCATGGTCAAGTCCAGTCCACCATCTGTCTTTATGAAATAGCAGGAAAGCCTCCATAGAGGCAACTCCACTCCTGCAGAATTTTTATTCAGTTCAGTTCAGTTCAGTCGCCAGTCATGTCTGCCTCTTTGCGACCCCACGAATCGCAGCATGCCAGGCCTCCCTGTCCATCACCATCTCCCGGAGTTCACCCAGACTCACGTCCATCAAGTCAGTGATGCCATCCAGCCATCTCATCTTCTGTTGTCCCCTTCTCCTCCTGCCCCCAATCCCTCCCAGTATTAGAGTCTTTTCCAATGAGTCAACTCTTCGCATGAGGTGGCCAAAGTACCGGAGTTTCAGCTTTGGCATCATTCCTTCCAAAGAAATCCCAGGGCTGATCTCCTTCAGAACGGACTGATTGGATCTCCTTGCAGTTCAAGGGACTCTCAAGAGTCTTCTCCAACACCACAGTTCAAACGCATCAATTCTTCGGCACTCAGCCTTCTTCACAGTCCAACTCTCACATCCATACATGACCACTGGAAAAACCATAGCCCTGACTAGATGGACCTTAGTCGGCAAAGTAATGTCTCTGCTTTTGAATATGCTATCTAGGTTGGTCATAACGTTTCTTCCAAGGAGTAAGTGTCTTTTAATTTCATGGCTGCAATCACCATCCGCAGTGATTTTGGAGCCCAAAAAAATAAAGTCTGACACTGTTTCCACTGTTTCCCCATCTATTTGCCATGAAGTGATGGGACCAGATGCCATGATCTTCGTTTTCTGAATGTTGAGCTTTAAGCCAACTTTTTCACTCTCCTCTTTCACTTTCATCAAGAGGCTTTTTGCTGCACTTAATATGCCAGCAAATCTGGAAAACTCAGCAGTGGCCACAGGACTGGAAAAGGTCAGTTTTCATTCCAATCCCAAAGGAAGGCAATGCCAAAGAATGCTCAAACTACCGCACAATTGCACTCATCTCACACGCTAGTAAAGTAATACTCAAAATTCTCCAAGCCAGGCTTCAGCAATACATGAACCGTGAACTTCCTGATGTTCAAGCTGGTTTGAGAAAAGGCATAGGAACCAGAGATCAAAGTGCCAACATCCGCTGGATCATGGAAAAATCAAGAGAGTTCCAGAAAAACATCTATTTCTGCTTTATTGACTATGCCAAAGCCTTTGAATGTGTGGATCACAATCAACTGTGGAAAATACTGAGAGAGATGGGAATACCAGACCACCTGACCTGCCTCTTGAGAAACCTATATGCAGATCAGGAAGCAACCGTTAGAACAGGACATGGAACAAGAGACTGGTTCCAAATCAGGAAAGGAGTACGTCAAGGCTGTATATTGTCACCCTGCTTATTTAACTTCTATGCAGAGTACATCATGAGAAACACTGGCCTGGAAGAAGCACAAGCTGGAATCAAGATTGCTGGGAGCAATATCAATAACCTCAGATAGGCAGATGACACCACCTTTATGGCAGAAAGTGAAGAAGAACTAAAGAGCCTCTTGACGAAAGTTAAAGAGGAGAGTGAAAAAGTTGGCTTAAACCTCAACATTCAGAAAACGAAGATCATGGCATCCAGTCCCATCACTTCATGGCAAATAGATGGGGAAACAGTGGAAACAGTGGCTGACTTTATTTTTCTGGGCTCCAAAATCACTGCAGACGGTGATTGCAGCCATGAAATTAGAAGACACTTACTCCTTGGAAGGAAAGTTATGACCAGACTAGATGGCATATTAAAAAGCAGAGATATTACTTTGCCAACAAATGTCCATCTAGTCAAGGCTATGGTTTTTCCAGTAGTCATGTATAGATGTGAGAGTTGGACTGTGAAGAAAGCTGAGCACTGAAGAATTGATGCTTTTGAACTGTGGTGTTGGAGAAGACTCTTGCCAGTCCCTTGGACTGCAAGGAGATCCAACCAGTCCATCCTAAAGGAGATCAGTCCTGGATGTTCATTGGTAAGACTGATGCTGAAACTGAAACTCCAATACTTTGGCCACCTGATGTGAAGAGCTGACTCATTGGAAAAAACCCTGATGCTGGGAAAGATTGAGGGCAGGAAGAGAAGGGGACAGCAGAGGATGAGATGGCTGGATGGCATCACCGACTCAATGGACATGGGTTTGGGTGGTCTCCAGGAGTTGGTGATGAACAGGGAGGCCTGACATGCTGCGGTTCATGGAGTCGCAAAGAGTCGGACACAACTGAGCGACTGAACTGCCTGAATGTGTATGGGATCTCTGCCAGCTCGGGCCCCCTTCCGGGGCCTCACACTTTCAAAATGGCATCTTGCATGCTCTCCCTCTACTTCTCTCAGTAAGGAGCTGCACAAACCCCCAGAGGCATTGGGCCCACCCCTGCCTGTGTCTGAAAGTCGCAGAAGTCATGCTGCCAAATGCTCCTGGTGTGTTTGCCGAAACTGTTTCACCAAGTTGACCAACTCCACCTGAGTATATGGTTGGTCAATACACTGTGAACTCAGTCAGATTGGGGGCACCTTGAGGATGCTCCCCCTCCCCACCCCAGCCATCTGCTGCTCATGCTTCACTTTCTACTGTACAACGGGCCTCCTTAACAAGTGGGGACCTGCAGTCTAAAAATGTTCATCATACCGTCACTTAGTGCCTCACTGTCAGAGATGCTGGGTTCTTGCTCCAGTTTTCCCAAGTATCTCTGCACATAGTGCACCAGCGCAGCATCCTGGAGAGTACTATCTGTATTCATTTTCAGAGCACTCAACAAAATCCATGCCACAGTGCCAGTTGCAGTCCATGACACCTTGTTCAGCACATGGGAACTCACCGCCTGTAATGCTTCATCAATGCTATCCAGGGACCATCTACCCCCTCCCAGTTTTCCACAGAGGTCATGCTGAGAGAATTGCAGCCACATGGTACCATATGCTGTATGGTGGCCACTGGCTTCTTCCATCTAGTGGAGCCTCAGGCTATCCTACCCACTGGGTATCCTGCCAACTATGCCAGTTGTATCACTGATCATCCTGTTTTCACTGTTTGCTGAACCTAGGGCAGGCGACACACGAGCTCAGAGACTGAAAGGATACTAGAGGAACTGGAGGAAATGCAGACATGTTTATTCACCCCTGGCTGACACAGCAGCCATAGCAGCCTTCTCTCCTGGCTGACGCAGCAGCTGCAGGAGTAGATGTGCTATATTTTCTCCTTTCACAGATGACCCAATGGAGACAACTGTGATGTAGCAGTAATGCCACCTCTTGCTTAGGTGGAGCCCATTCTTAGGTGGAGTTGGTTTCTTAGGCACACCACACACAGTGACCTGTGACCAAGCGAATATACCTCGTGGCATGAATGCACAGCACTGTAAATGATCTCAGTTGTTACATAGTCATTATTTACAAAACTTGGGGTGAGAGAACCTGAACATGCCATCTTGACTATTTTGCTCTCTCCCCACAATTTGTTAGCCCAGGCAAATTAACACATTAAATTAACCATCATTTGTCTGCCTCTTTTCAGCCTATCACTCCTCCACATCTGCTTAAATCACACAATGTCCAGTAAAGAAAATAACAAGGACATAATTCCACATATTAGGATATAATATCTTGCCTACAACAAAAACTCATAATTTCCTTTCCCAGAGAGAAGGTAAAGTCCTTGAATGATATTCACTCTTCTCTTTATATCACATCGTAACTTAAATACTATGATGTTAAATCAACAATGCTTAAGCAGTGTAATAAAGTCAGGATATCTTATCTTACATGATAAGGAAAGACTAGAAGAGAGAAAACATAGATATCTGCTTAATGTATGTACTAAGTATTCATAATGAGGTAAAGAGAAAATATTCATTATTACAGTCCTGATTTTGTAACTGGTCACATGATCATAGTTGGTATTTATAACTACCCATTTTTTATTACCCATTCTGTATTCCCTATGACTTCAGTCATGGTTCTTTACCTGATGAGGTGATTCAACCTTTATTCTTGAGGGGTCTGGACCGTTACTAACTCTACCTGGAGTTTCCACTGATATTAATCACAGGCCATGGTAATACTAAGAGATGCCCTGTATTACAGTCATACTTCTCCTTATCTACATCATGGAAAAGTACTCCGATTTCCTTCTGGTAATCAGGATCAATAACCTCAGCCAATACCATAGTGTTCTGGTTTGCCTTTTGCTTCAGAAGCATGAAGAAGCCAGAGTGGCTGAGTGTCAGTCTTAAGCCTCAGCCCAGTGAAACCACTGTTGTGTCTTTTGGTAGATGCTGTCCTCCCTTTGGAATTAAGACCTCTAGACCAGCAGAGCATTAAGTTTTGGGAAAACAAGCGAAAATTTTACTAGTGTGTCACTAGGGGTACTAGGTCCAGGATTCAGGACTTGTGAATCTTGGCTCTCAGAGAGTCAGCATATGCTGGATGCTGCAGAGCCTTCTGGAGAAGCTTGCCAGTTGTGTCTGCAGCTCATGTTGGCCCAAGCCTCAGTAATTTCAGGGGGAGATCTGTGTATGGCTGGAATTCCTCTATCATCTGGAAGAGGTTGAGACAATGAGTCTGTGAAGAGAGGAATTAATACCCAAGGGATCTCATTTGCATGCACTGATGAGTAAGCCTGTACTGTGTCTAATAAGTAGAGATTCACTAGTACACAATAACTATGCTGTTACTACTGTCATTATTATTAATGCATAGAATATTAGTACTAGAAGGAATTCCACAGAACCTCTCTATGGTCAGTCTTCGTGCAAATATCAGGAAGGCAAACAAGAAACCTGATCAATGTCTTTCCATGGGCAACAAGCTGACCTACACTCAAAAGTGACTTGGAAACAATAGAAACTCAAGTTTAATAACTTAAAGACTATGAGCTGAGCTAAAGGGCCTTAATCATGGTCTACGTTGATCACATTCTGCTAATAACTGCATATGATATTTTGGTATTTGAAATGTGTGTCTTTGTATTTCTATGCTTATACCCAGGTATCTTATGTAGTAATTTTATTTTACAGTTACAAATTTACTTAGTGGTTATGATTTTTACCCATTATTGACACATAGTGCTTAGTGAAGTACTCAGAAAGGAACTTAATGACTATTTATAAATATCACAATAAGCAGATAGATTAGAGGGATGGGGGAGCCTGGTGGGCTGCTGTCTATGGGGTCGCACAGAGTCGGACACGACTGAAGCGACTTAGCAGCAGCAGCAGCAGCAAACTATTTTCTGGGGCTTGAAAAACATTATAGATTTACAAATAGTTCCATTAAATATCAGGGAAGAATATTTTTCTAAGTCAAACATTAAATATTTTCATCTATATCCATCATCTCAAATTCTAGAATATATTGGCGTGAACAGACATCTGGCAGTGGTGTTTGTGGTCATGTGTTTTAGGATATAAAAATGATTCATTCTACTAAAATAACATGTTGCAAAATCAGAACTTTGATTCAGTGTCTCAAGAAGAATTTCGAGATGTCCCCCAAACTCTGAATATTAATTATTTTCCTGTGATTCTTGGCAACAATATAACCTTGGCATAAAGGTTGGTCTAATCTAATACTCATTTCAAATAAAAGAAAATAAGATGAATCAAATTTGAGGGGTGAGTTCAAGGTATTATATCATGTCATTTCATTTTATTAAAAGAAGACGCATTCTTTTTGGCTGGTAATATAACAGTGATAATCCTCTGTTTTTCTTTTTTTTTTTTTTTTTGCCAGATGAACAGAGGACATGCTTTTGAAAGCATTGCTATTGTAGTAAAGCCTCAGATCAAGCAATTAGTAAAGTCCAGAGATGATTAATGAATTAAAAGAGAAAAGAGATGATCAAAGTATTATTCCTCAAGAATGCTTCTTTGAATTTTTTTTATGTCTACTCTCTATTGTTTGAACTTGGAAATTTTGGATTGACTATTATTTCCAAAGACTTAATCCTAGTATAATTTTAATATTATTTATAAATTGACAGAAGCCATTTTCTTGGTTCCTGAATAAATGTTCTTCAAGGAAATAAAAACTAATATAAGTATTTAGAATTTTCCCACATGAACTTTTAAAAAAATATTTTATTGAATTATATCCTGCAGCCCTGAATATCTGTCTTCAGTGCTTGTCCTTCTCACATTTTCTGCATATTGGATCTGTATTGTTTAACATTCTCTGTGACACAATGTGCTATGTTAAGACTTGCTTCTCACCTGAAGGGTTTTTTAATGAGCTGTGCTTTAGTGGTTAGTACTTCTTAAGTGCTGACACAACTGAAGAGTCAATGTCCTGTAACCTTTATTTGTAATGCCAAAATGTTTGAATTGACTAAAAGATCTCAGATAAATGCTGATTGATACAGAATATGGCCATTTGATTTTTAAGAGCTTTATTTTGGAGAAAGTATTGTGGCTGGAATCCTGGTTACTGAAAAATTGCCTCTTCACCTTCAACCTTAACCTTGTACTAGGATTTGCCATTTGTGGCTGGTGCACCCTTGCAGAAAACAGTTATAGACAGGCAAACAGAGTTTGCCGGTTGTTCTCTCCAATTCAGTTCAGAGGAGAAGGGATAGAATTTTTTCCTAGGATCATAGTCAAAGTTTTGTTCTTGCTGAAACAGCTGTTCTGAATAGATTAACCTTCAAACATCTGTCAAAATTGTGTGTTTGCACATTAGCATCTGATAAAAGAGAATGTGTCTGTAGGGGTAAGGTCCTTTTTGAGGGGTGCTTGCTACTAGAGTTTAGAAACCTCAAATTGGATGGCCTTGTTAGTGCAAGTGCCTGAAACACATGGATGCCAAACAAACCAAAATGTCAGCGTTTGGATCAAAGAAAGTTTTATTGCAAGACCAGGCCAGAAGACAGGTGGCTTGTGCTTAAAAATGGCCCAAACTCCCCGAAGGATTTTAAAGCATTTTTAAAAGCCAGGTGAGGATGGGGGGGTCACAGTGTCTATGATCAGCTTGTGCATATTTCTCTGATTGGCTGATGCTGATGTCATTGAGTGGGGTCAGAGGGGTTAACATTATCAGTCCTTAGGCTTCAGGAGACCTGGGACTATGTGCTCATAGTCATCAAGTAGTTAACACCTTCCATTTGGTTGGAGGGTTTTACATCTTCAAAACAGCTCAGGAATTGTGCATCAGATAATATTATCTGGGTACTTGGGAGAAAAAAAATGAGGGAGGGGCCTGTAGGAAGGCCCCATGGGGTCTTGTTCAGTTACAGCCTGGATGTGAAAAAATATATTAAAGAAAAGTGGATGCTTATAGCCAAACATACAGTCTAGTTAAATTAGCTTAAGGAAATATGTGACCAGGACTGTCTGAACATTTGTCTTAACTTGAGTAACTTTAAACAGATTTCTTCCTTGCCTGTTTTTTCTCAGAATATTTACTTTAGAAAACATCAAATTGCATATTCCTTCTCTGCTGCTTGGAGATATAAATCTTCCAGTCTTCTGTCAGTTTTTCAACGAGGAATGTCTTTCTCAAGAATTGGGAGCCATCCTTTATAATGGAATCATTGAGAAAATGTCCCTATCTCCCAGTTTTTGTGGGAGGGTCGGAGAAGGCAATGGCATCCCACTCCAGTACTCTGCCTGGAAAATCCCGTGGACAGAAGAGCCTGGTAGGCTGCAGTCCATGGGTCACTCAGAGTCGGACATGACTGAGCGACTTCACTTTCACTTTTCACTTTCATGCACTGGAGAAAGAAATGGCAACCCACTCCAGTGTTCTTGCCTGGAGAATCCCAGGGATGGGGGAGACTGGTGGACTGCCATCTATGGGGTCAGACAGAGTCGGACACAACTGAAGTGACTTAGTAGCAGCGGCTCCAATTAGAAACTTTGACCAATCCCCCACAACCCCAGGAAAGTCCCCCAATACTTTTCCAGTAACTCACTGCAACACCTAATGTTCTCCTGTCTTTTGTTCCAGCAGAATGGAGTTCAATCTCTCTCCTATTGCAATAGTCCTGATAAAATCTTCCTTGCCTGTTTAATTTGTCCCTTGCAATTGTTCTTTGACACATGTACACCATTTATACTTTAATAAGTTCTCAACAACACGTCCGTGAAAAGTCTAATATTTTCCAACCCATAAAACTTTGAGGCAACATTAGTTTTCGTGGTAAAGGGCATAGTTGACTGTACCAATGATTCAAGGTATTCTGCTTATCTCCCTTCTCTGTTCATCAACAGTGATCTTAGATGCAATGTAAGAGTCCATATCTGGTGTACACCCAGAGTCACTCCTATCTCTGCATAGCTAATCTCAAGCAATTATTTGATGAGAAATCTTATGATAGAGAAGGGACCATGGGAAAACAGTATCTCTTTAGAGGGGAAAAGGAAGAGGATCTGATGTGTGGGTCAGTCTTTTTATAATAACTTGGGGCATGTCTTGTGCATGAACTGATGAACAGGGATTTCTAGAGCTGAGGCACTTTGGGCCACGGAGGAATGAAATTCCTGAAATTACCTGAGATACTGGAAACTCTTCTTCCTCAGAAAAATACTACATAAGACAATCCGTCTAGAGCCTCTATGGTTGTCACCAGGCAACTTGGCCAGCCTCAAAGTATTATTTTTGATTCATCCGTCAGAGGCAACATGACAAACTGGGACTGAGCTCATCTCTTTGAGGTCAGATTTCAGTGAAGAGGTGGTATCACCTCCTGAATGTCTGATTCCATCACTTTTCCTTATTTTTGAATCAAAAAGAAATTAAATGACTTTATCTAAAAGAACTTGGATTTATGACTAAATGCTCTTTCCCAAACATAGGAACAAAGAGTAAGGGACTTAATGCCTGAAGATTTGCTCCTCTAAGGAATGTGTCCTCTTCACATCTGAGTCCACTCTGGAAGCTAATACTTTATACTTCTACTGGATGTTACATCACTACTAAGGACAACTTCTATCCCTGCTGTTATAGTCAATATTTGATGTCAAGACCACTCCAGAATGCACAGTTCCCAATGACCCACTTAAGAGTTAGACCATGGCAGAACACAAAAGAACAGTAGGCTCCAGAAGAGGGATAAACTATGTCTCCATTAACAGAAGAAGACAGCAGCTCTTTACACTGGAGAGACTGGTGCTGTTATTAGCAGCCTGAATGAAGTAGGGCAAATCTAATGTTACATAGGATTTTGTGTTTGTCAGCTTTTAGTGACTTGAATTTTTTTAATTATTTATTTCTCAATCTTCATTCCTGATGTAGACATAATTAATAGACTTCATTGTTGTATAGCTCTTGATAAGTTATTGAAGGGTAACACTTTAAAGGCTCATTTTGGTATTTATTATTGTTCAGTCACACAGTCGTGTCCGACTCTTTGTGACCCCATGGACTGCAGCACGCCAGGCTTCCCTGTCCTTCTACCATCTCCTGGATCTTGCTCAAACTCATGTGCATTGAGTCGGTGATGCCATCCAACCATCTTATACTCTGTCATCCCCTTCACCTGCCTTCAATCTTTCCCAGAATCAGTCTTTCTAATGAGTTGGCTCTTTGCATCAAGTGGGCACCAAGTATTGGAGCTTCAGCATCAGTCCTTCTAATGAATATTCAGGATTGACTCCCTTTAGGATTGACTGGTTTGATCTCTTTGCAGTCCAAGGGACTCTCAAGAGCCTTCTCCAACACCATAGTTTAAAAGCATCAATTCTTTGGTATTCAGCCTTCTTTACAGTAACTCTCACATCCACACATGACTACTGGAAAAACCATAGCGTTGACTAGATGGACCTTTGTCAGCAAAATGATGTTTCTGCTTTTTATACTCTGCCTAGTTTTGTCATAGCTTTTCTTCAAAGGAGCAAGCATCTTTTAATTTTGTGGCTGCAGTCACCATCTGCAGTGATATTGGAGCCCAAAAAAATAAAGTCTGACACTCTTTCCATTGTTTACCCTTCTATTTGCCATCAAGTGATGGGACTGGATGCCATCATCTTAGTTTTTTGAATGGTGAGTTTTAAGACAGCTTTTTCACTCTTTCCTCTTTCATTTGGTAGAGTTTAGGTTTTTTCAGTATGTGCCAGGCATTGTATTCTGGTTTCCAAAAATATGTTGTTGTTTCACTTTCTTTGGAAGTTTATAATATGGCAAGATGCAAATCTTTTCATGGTTGCTTTTTGTTGTTTTTTAATTTTTGTTTGTTTTGTGATTGTTTTAAAAAACTGATTACACCCATTATTTTTTTCAAAAAAAATGCTTTTTGTTTATATAATGTTGAAGATTTCCCATATAAAGAAAATATTTTTTAAAGCCAAAGGAAAAACTTAAAACTACATAATTTTGCATTTATTTTTTATCTTCAGAGATTATTTCCTTTGTTTTTTTCTTTTACTGGGTATTTTTGCTCCTTGAAAGACTAGATTCTAATTATGTAACTACTACTAAGTAGCTTCAGTCGTGTCCGACTCTGTGTGACCCCAGAGATGGCAGCCCACCAGGCTCCCCTGCCCCTGGTATTCTCCAGGCAAGAACGCTAGAGTGGGTTGCCATTTCCTTCTCCAATGCATGAAAGTGAAAAGTGGAAGTGAAGTCGCTCAGTCGTGTCTGACTCCTAGCGACTCAGGCTCCTCCATCCATGTGATTTTCCAGGCAAGAGTACTGGAGTGGGGTGCCATTGCCTTCTCCGATTATGTAACTAAGGTTTACGTAAGTTGGGCTTTTTATAAAAGTTCTATGATTTTATCAGCCTAATATATTTTCTTCTATGATAATAATATCATGTACCAATATCTATTATGTTTAAATTTGTCTACATAGATTATTTAATATCATCAGTTTATTCAACTGACCCTTGGAGCTTCCTCCTGAAAGCAAACTGGTCACTTTTCACGTGACTCTGAATGGATTTTGGTGGTCTTCAGCTATGAAATTGCAAAGAATATGATACCAACAAATTACTGACATGTATCTCCTGTAGAAGTGGTGGGCATGCTCAGTCACTAAGTTGTGTCTCACACCATGGACTGTAGCCTGCCAGACTCCTCTGTCCTTGGAATTTCCCAAGCAAGAATACTGGAATGGGTTGCCATTTCCTTTTCCCCTGTAGTAGTGGAAGCTTCGGAGAAGGCAATGGCAACCCACTCCAGTACTCTTGCCTGGAAGATCACATGAATGGAGGAACCTGGTAGGTTGCTATGAGTCAGGCACAACTGAGCAATTTCACTTTTACTTTTCACTTTCATGCATTGGAGAAGGAAATGGCAACCAACTCCAGTGTTCTTGCCTGGAGAATCCCAGGGACAGAGGAGCCTAGTGGGATGCCAACTATGGGGTCTCACAGAGTCGGACACGACTGAAGCGACTTAGCAGCAGCAGCAGCAGCAGTGGAAACTTCAATTAGTTGTCCTCCATCTCATGCAGATCTTGCCAGTTTTACTACATATTTTTTCACTTCTTAAGTCTGACAAATCTTCATTTCACAGAACCTTTTTATTAAAAACTTATAATTTTGAATTATATTTATATGATGAGTTTGATTATCTTCTAAAACATCCCATGTTATTTTATGACTTTGCTACTTTATACTGGAGCATATTTACATTTCTAGATGGGTTGGAAAGAGTTATAAATTCCCATTTGGCTTGTCCCAACTTCATGTATGATTAGATTTTATATTCTCTCATATATTCTGAAAATTAGCCCTAATAATTGGCATAGCTATTGTGCATTCATTTGTTGCAGTAACTATTACTTTGCATTGTCTTACAGGCCATCCACAACCTGAATCCAACATTTTACACTCCATTTAATTATACTTCTATTATTTCCAGAAATTGTAAAGAAATTGTTTGTGGACACTTCACCCACTGCCCCTTTAGAGACTTGTATTTCTAATGGTTATTTCTAAGTTGGATAGAAAGTTCTATCCAACTTATTACAAATAATGCCTAATTCAATATACTTATTCTGTTCATTTTTCTTTTGTTTCTCAGGCTTAGCTTTAAAAGCATAGCTTTTATCCTATGGCATCATTCCCATGCATGAATTAAGCTTTCAGTGTCTTCAACAGCTGTTATTCTGCAGAACTGTTTATTGATTGTTCCTTCTGTTAGTTGCGTGAACTTTATTAGTGTTTTCTTATTTTACATTTGCTATACCACATAGATATAGGTTCTAACTATCCACTTAATCTTTGTTCATACATTCATTGAATCATGCTTAATCTGGTTACTGACTTGATGATTTCTGGTTTATTTTTTCCAAGGTCTGAGAGCTATAATTTACATGAGAAATTGGATATACTTCAAGTATATCCCAATTTTTGGTGCTGCTGGAAAAGAAATGTCTATTGCTTCCTGGTACAGTTTTAGGAGCTGCTGAGTCTCATTATAGCCTGGCTCTTGACAGAGATTTTAGTAAGTGTTCTAATTCTGTCCTGTTATTTGCCCTGGTTTTATGACTCCTTTGAGTTTCCTTCTGCTTCAGTATTGTTCTCCAAAATAATTGGTCTAGCTGACCCAGGAGCCCACAGGCCATCATCTGGCCCACAGCTTATATTTAATACCTACGAAGCCAAACTCAGGTTCATGAGCAAGAAAAAAAAAAAGAAGTGGTGTTTTAAGCCACGGAGTTTTATGGAAGTCTGTTGTAAATTTTAATAGTAGCAATAAGTAATGATAAACTCATGTTATACTTCTATACACATATTTAAATAAACACCAAGTATATTAACATTTAAAGAATTTAATGTGAAAAGCAAACTTGCTTCTACTTATTAAATTGTTAAGTTATCCTATCTGAGTTGGATTAACAGCATCATTTTGGTGGGACAATATATACTTAAGCTATTTCATTTATTTTAAATAAGATGAGTAATAGAAAAACCAAATTGAGGAATGTGTTTTAAAATATGTTTCACTTCATTAAAAAAAATTTTTCCCCAAACTTAAGTAAATGATCTCACATTTTCGTCTGTAGCTTTAATTCTTAATAAACAGTCATTTCCAATAACTTATGTTGTACTTGAAGATACATGGATTTTCTGTATCTGAATGTTTGAGGCAGATTTCAAATACTTCTATCAAATTCCTTACAGTATTAAGTACTAGCTTCTTAGATAAGCCACTCCATGAATTTTAACTACGTCAATAAAAATGTTTGTTACATTATGAAACATGTCATAACAATCTGTAGAAACTCTGTTCTTCTAAGCTTCCTGCTTTTATGGTTACTCTGTGATTCTTTTCATACTGTTCAGGCGTTCTCAAGGTACGAATGCTGAAGCAGTTTGCCATTCTCTTCTCCAGTGGACCATGTTTTGCCAAAGCACTCCACCATGACCAGTCTGTCTTGGGTGGCCCTAAAGGCCATGGCTCACGGTTTCATTGAGTGAGACAAGGCTGTGACCCATACGATCAGTTTGGTTAGTTTTCTGTGACTATGGTTTTCACTCTGTCTGCCCTCTGATGGATAAAGATAAAAGGCTTGTGGAAGCTTCCTGATGGGAGGGACTGGCTGTGGGGGAATCTGGATCTTGCTCCGATGTTTACATTTCTCATGTCCTGAAATCTAACATATGGTCCATGGACTGGTGTTCTTCATGACTTCTTATAACCCAGCACAAGATAAGAACTTACATCAAGAGTGAGCATGTAGAAATTTTTATAGTCATGTAGCATGTAATTACATCCTCAGCTCGCTCAATAATTACAGGCTGTTAAGTAGTAAGGGTGTTATGCAATTTGCAAGTTCCCAGTGGTAAGAGCTGCATGCTCTTCACTGGCACTAGGTAGGAACCTATTACAATGTGTGAACCTTTAGAGTTAGGAGCCCGCTGTAATCATAAAACACATAAAATGTAAGAAAATGTAAGTACATGGTTACTTTGCAATTTCTTATCAATAATATTCATTTTTAATCAAATCCATTTTTCAGATAATTCATAATCATTATCTGAATTAGAGAAGCAAAATATATGTTATGTTAGTCAAACCAAATTTAATGATAACAAAATAAGCTTCAAAGGGATTTTGTGTCAAGGAAAGACACAACTATTCTGAGTCTTTGAATATTTCTTTCTTTTGCAGCTCCCTTTCCTCCAATATTCAGTTTGTTAATTCCAACCACCACAGTAACATCAGACTCCAATTTTTATCTTCCCTGCTCAGATTATTGAGCCATTTTTATTTCTCTACTGCAGCCTAAAAGTTCTAGAAAAATGCCAAAATCATCTCTTCTTTTTCATATTTCCAGCACTTTGTTGCCTGAAAACAGTATTTCCTATTTTACCATATATATTAGACATATATTCTGTGTTTCTTCAGATCAGACTTAAACATTAGAATCTAATAGGTGATAATGACATTCCTATAAAGGAAATCAATACCTCTCCTTATATAACCAATGTAATTACTTGATCTTCCTTTTTGATTTATACCATTTAATGATGATGTTTAGTAATTTTACAAGATAAAATCTGCTTGTATTCTACTGTATGGAGAACACTGGGTTAACAGTATGAAAATGGAAATCCTCACAGACTGACTTTTGTTGACTCCACAACATCTATATAAAGACTAAATCTATCTATAACGACTAAATCAAGTTCTCTTCTCTTTAAACCCATGAAGATCCAATTACATAAATTTATTTTATTTGTATGTGTTTTCTAAAATACATATGATTGTGGATAATCATATGTATCACATACATATCACAATCATATGGATATTTCCTAACATGAATATTAATTGATGTGGATAAAAATGAAAGCAGCTAACAAATTACCCATAATTAAAAATTAAAGAAGTGGAAATTAACATATAATAGGATAAGTATAATCAGATTTAAAGGTAATCTGACATAAAAATTACATTTACTCTGAGTAAGGTAGCACTCTATACTTATATTTACAAATTGGAATACCAATGTGGTTTCATTTAAGTTATACATATTTATTTACAGTTGTATTTAATGTTATTTCAAAATGTGGAATTGTTTAAAACAAAACTTTAATTTGTGTGACAAGAGGGACTACAGGTAGGAAGAATTTTTTGCCCCTCTATCAAGTAAAGAATCTACAGTATTATAAGAAGAAGGAAATTAAACAAACATGAGAATTACTGTTTTACTACTAGAGAAAGGAAAGTTGTAATTGCCTGACTGACAACACACCAAGCAATTTATTGGATGTGCAGTTTAATAATATATGACACTATGATTAATCTGAATATTTGATACTTATTCATTTATTCAAATCATTTAAAGAGACCATATAATGATTAATGACATTAAAGAATGTTTATCTAAAGTGTTCATTACTGTAGGTCATTCTGATATGATTTGATAAGATCTTTTAATTAACTTATAATTTATATCTATTAAATCAATTCTGAATATCTTTTTAGACCCAAATAAATTATAATCATGTAGAGAGCAATAGATAATCTACATTAGACAGATGGTATAACACTATAAATAAGTTTCCTGTGGCTGGGAGAACTATACGATTCAGTATATAAAACATTTCAGTACCTATGACTTTAAGAAACAATAATGCTGACATTCTTTTGAACTTGACTTTTAGTGACCTACAATCAACCCAGGCCATAGAGCATTGAAATAAAATATTTAACAGAAAAAAGACAGTATCAAGTAGATAGCATAAGGCATTGTAGAAATGTAGAGGCATAACATTTTATGAAATGCTACAACTGAGCATGAAGTTTGATTAAAACAGTGACATTTGCTGAAAGCCTCCTAAGAAGCAGTTAGCTCTGCATACATCTTCAGCACCTTTGTGGGTGAGTGAAGTGTCTTTTTCTCAACAGTTAGAGTCCTGGAGAGAAAGGAGAGCACAGGTCTCTATGATGGAGTCCATCAGGCATAATGGGAATCTGATACTAAAAGTGCAGGAACTAAGTGAGTATGTATGTGCACTATGTCCACCACTCAGCTCCCAGAAGGGATAAGTCATTGTGAACCTGAAACAGTATTTCTTGAAGACTCTGACTGGCTGCAGTGAAGCTCTGGTTGACCAGTTGTTCTCACATATCTAGAATTCTAATAACTCACTGATGCCTCATTCATAAATGTGAACAGACAGCCAATGATCAGCAGACACTTGAAAAAAATATTTTATGTGAAAGAGGCCAAACCAAACAAATATGAAAAAGCAACTTTACAAAACAGATTGTGAAAATTGAAGGAAACTTAAAAAAAAACAAAAAAAAACTAACACCAACACCAATTAATTGAGAGATAAGTGGAATGATACTCCAACCCTAAAACAAGAGTAGAAGACAATAAAAAATGAATACTTGGAGAACAGAAAGTGCTCTTGACAATTAAAAAATTTAAAAACCAAAATGAGAAATACAAATGAATGATGAGGAAGACAACCTTGAAAAAAACTTCCAGAAAGAGAGCAAAAATAAGTTTTTGGTTGGAAAATAGTAAAGAAGTACAATTAGGAATTATGCAGAAATCTGAATAATAATTTTCCAGAAACTGAAAATTACCAACACAATAAATGAAAAATCCCAAATTTGAAAAACTAGAGTTTCCAGATTGTCTAGCACAGTAGATAAAAACATGCATTTATTAAGCATACTGTTAAAAAGTTTCAAAACAGTGGACAGGAAGAAACAATACTATAACTCTCCAGAGTGAGAAGCAGAGGTCATTTAACCACAGAAGAATATGAATAGGAGGTAGGCTTTCAGTCCTGTTGTGTGACTGGTTTCTGTTAAAGAGAACAATCTTATTGTCAGGTTTTGAATCAAAAGTTAATAGGTCTTTTTTATCTTGTCATCTACACAGGGCTTTTTTCCACCTTGTGTCACTTCGTTGGAATTCCACAATCTATTCTTATTCCTGTAAAATAACACATGGTTTGGAATGGTCTTAATGAGTCTACTAGAATGTAGTTATGTCAATAGAAAAGAAATAACAGAAAAATAAGAACAAGAGAAAGAAAGTCAGATGCAGAAGCAATGTGTTTCAGTTCGGGCTGAAGGAAATGTCCTATTTTGCCCCAAATTTTAGAAACTATTTTCAATTATTTGGTGCAAGTTCTAAAAGTATCTGCATAGGAAAAAAATATTCTGAAATTTTTATGGGGAAAAATGGCACATTGTAGATCACTATAAATATCTGTATGAGACATTAAAAAATGGAAACTAATAAGATGGTTTAAGTGGGAAGTGGGGAAAGAAGGAAGGGAGGGAGGAAAGTTTTGTTTGAGTGGGAAGTGGGGAAGGAAGGAAGGAAGGGAGGAAGGAAAGAACTTTTCATAATGAAATTTTATCTTCTTTCCTACTGCTTTTGTTCCTGTACCCATATCACTGTACAATTAAGAGAAAATTCTATAATGGGTCCAAATCTCTAAGCTTCTGTATCCAAATTATACAAAATATGCAAGTAATTAGTTCTGTGCTATTTCATAATCATATACCAATATGGCTGAACAAGTTTTATGCAACTTTTCCTTTCCCATTTATTTCCCCTATAAAATCACTGTACCAGTATCTTTCTTTTTAAATACTTTAGTTTTAGTGCAGTTTTAGGTTCATAGCAAAATTAAAAGGATGGCACCAAGATTTCCCATGTACCTCTTGCTCTCACAGAAGCAAAGCCTTCCCCATCATTGGCATCCCCCACTAGATGGAGTGGGAGGCAACCATAGAAGAAAGAGGAGGGGCTGGAATGATCCATGTGTTATTAGACATAGTAAAAGAAATCAGTATGAAACCTGAAGTTTCATTTATGGCTAGTATAGATATAACTGTAGACACGTGTGTATAACAGCTTTGTGTATAACTAACCTCTGTTAGTTAACTGTGACTAGAAACAAAAATACCCTAGTAAGACAAGAACACCAAGCACCTGAATTTGGATTTTAATATCATTTTCCAAAATAAGAGTTCAATGATCTTTGGAGAAATGACTGATTCTAGCACTGAGCAGGAAATAAACAAGTTAAGCCTAGAGTATATTTACAAAGTTATGACCAACCTAGACAGCATATTGCAAAGCAGAGATATTACTTTGTCAACAAAGGTCCATCTAGTCACGGTTATAGTTTTTCCAGTGGTCATGTATTCATGTGAGAGTTGGACTGTGAAGGAAGCTGAGCACTGAAGAATTGATGCTTTTGAACTGTGGTGTTGGCGAAGACTCTTGAGAGTCCCTTGGACTGCAAGGAGATCCAACCAGACCATCCTAAAGGAATCCTGAATACTCATTGGAAGGATTGATGCTGAAGCTGAAACTCCAGTACTTTGGCCACCTCATGCAAAGAACTGACTCATTTGAAAAGACACTGATGCTGGGAAAGATTGAGGGCAGGAGGAGAAGGGGACGACAGAGGATGAGATGGCTGGATGGCATCACCGACTCAATGGACATGGGTTTGGGTGAACTCTGGGAGTTGGTGATGGACAGGGAGGCCTGGCATGCTGTGGTTCATGGGGTCGCAAAGAGTCGGACATGACTGAGAGACTGAGCTGAACTGAACTGATATTTACAAATGAGTAAAGTACACACACATTCACATGCACACAAATATACCAAAAATGATGAGAGCATGTCAAAAGGACACAGAGCCAACAGAAGACTCCCAGTTGCTAATGCTGGGCCTATTTGAGCAATAAAATAAGGAGCCTTTAATTATAACTTAGAGTATAAAATACATATCCGTGAGTCTATATTGATACACATAAATTATTTAATAAATATATGAGGGAGAAAATTCTAAAATCAATAAATAAATGGAGGGGAATTCTGTAAGAACTAATTCCAAATAATTTAAGCCTAGATCTTTTACCTTGAAGCAGGACACTCAAACCTTGAGTGAGTAAAATGACTTTCTTCCAAAGAGAAAGAAAAGAGGAAAAGTAACTTTACAGGAGAGAAGTTCAGCAATCACAACCTCAAGTCAGATGATCAAAGTTAGCAGTAATTGATCCTATTGATAAAAACAACTCTTTTTAAAAATTTATTTTGTTTAAGTTTAGCTGATTTACAATGTGTTACTTTCTGCTGTACAGCAAAGTGACTCATATGTACATATATATATATACATATACTCAATTTCTGGGTTATAAAGATCCCGTGGAGGAGGGCATGGCAACCCACTCCAGTATCCTTGCCTGGAGAATTCCATGGACAGAGAACCGGGAGGGTTATAGCCCCTGGGGTCTCAAAGAGTTGGACACGACTATATGAATAAGCACAGCATGGCACTTCCTCTTGTTGCAAGGAAGAGTCAATTTTGACTCCATGTTGGATCTGTTTCTTTCACTTTAACCTTTTAATATTTGCTTCCTGTTGCTTTTGTTCTCTGTCCATACCTGAAAGCCTACCTCCGGGAACCCTGCCATTCTGCCTGAATGTTAAACTAAAATGCCTTTGCTCAGGACTCTGACCACCTGTGGATGACTACAAGAAGGAAGAAATGAACACATTCCCTCCCTGGCTGGCCATTCTAGGAGACATTTGCAAGATTAATGGCCTTTCTATTTTGCTTCCTCATCTCCCTCCATCTCTGTTCTATAAAAGAGCCTGGCATCCAGACCCAGACACTATGTTTATTTTGAAACATTAGTCGCTATCTTCTTGGTCTGCTAGCTCTCTGAACAAGGTCATATTCCTTGCCTCAGTGCCTTGACTGACTGTAGACTTATTGACCTGTTGTGCAGTGAGAAGAGCAAGCTTGGACTCAGTAACATCTCTGGGTGGCCTTTCTCCCCACAAAATATTACCCCAGGCTAGTCATGAGGAAAATATCATAAAAATCTCATTTGAAGACTATCTTACAAAATATTTGATCAGCAACCTCCCAAACCATGAAGGTCATTAGAAGAAAGAATATGAGAAAGAGTTACAAACAAGAAGAGCTGAAGGACGAGAAGGACTAAATATAATGTGTACCCTGGAAGGGAACTGGAAGAGGAAAAGGACATTGGTGAACATGGAGGACACCTGAAGAAAAGATGTGTTGGTGTTCAGTCACTCAGTCATGTTCAGCTCTTTGGGACCCCATGGATTGCAGCACGTTAGGCTTCCCTGTCCTTCACCATCTCCCACAGTTTGCTCAAATTCATGTCCATTGAGTCACTGATGCCATCCAACCATCTCATCCTCTGTCATCCCCTTCTCCACCTGCCCTCAATCTTTCCCAGCACCAGGGTCTTTTTCAGTGAGCTGGCTCTTAACATCATGTGGCCAAAGTATTGGCACTTCAGCTTCAGCATCTGCCCTTCCAATGAAAATTCAGTGTTCATGAAAAGATTGACTTTAGTTAATAAGGTATCACTCAGTTCAGTTCAGTCACTTAGTCGTGTCCGACTCTGTGACCCCATGAATCGCAGCACGCCAGGCGTCCCTGTCCATCACCAACTCCCGGAGTTCAATCAGATTCACGTCCATCGAGTCAGTGATGCCATCCAGCCATCTCATCCTCTGTCGTCCCCTTCTCCTCCTGCCCCTAATCCCTCCCAACATCAAAGTCTTTTCCAATGAGTCAACTCTTCTCATGAGGTGGCCAAAGTACTGGAGTTTCAGCTTTAGCATCATTCCTTCCAAAGAACACCCAGGGCTGATCTCCTTCAGAACGGACTGGTTGGATCTCCTTGCAGTCCAAGGGACTCTCAAGAGTCTTCTCCAACACCACAGTTCAAAAGCATCAATTCTTCAGCACTCAGCCTTCTTAACAGTCCAATTCTCACATCCATACATGACTACTGGAAAAACCATAGCCTTGACTAGATGGACCTTAGTCGGCAAAGTAATGTCTCTGCTTTTGAATATACTATCTAGGTTGCTCATAACTTTTCTTCCAAGGACTAAGCGTCTTTTAATTTCTTGGCTGCAGTAACCATCCAATTTTGGAGCCCCCCAAAAATAAAGTCTGAAACTGTTTCTACTGTTTCCCCATCTATTTCCCATGAAGTGATGGGATAGGATGCCATGATCTTCGTTTTCTGAATGTTGAGCTTTAAGCCAACTTTTTCACTCTTCTCTTTCACTTTTATCAAGAGGCTTTTTAGCTCCTCTTCACTTTCTGCCGTAAGGGTGGTGTCATCTGCATATCTGAGGTGATTGATATTTCTCCCGGCAATCTTAATTCCAGCTTGTGTTTCTTCCAGCCCAGCGTTTCTCATGATGTACTCTGCATATAAGTTCTATAAGCAGGGTGACAATGTACAGCCTTGACACAATTGATGTATTAATTGTGGCAAATGCCTCCTACCAATGTAAGATGTTAATAATAGAAGAAACAAGAATTTGAGATGCAAGAAAACTATCTTAATTCTCTGCACTATCTTCAGAATAACTCTGTACATCTAAAACTATTCTAAAATTAACATTCAAAAGAATGTCACGGAAATATGAAACAAATAAAAAATGAGGTTTCCTAAAAGAACCTATAAATGAAAAAATATCTGGTTACAATGAGTCATAAAAAGCTTAAAAACACAGAATACTTCAGAAATTAAAATGAAGACAATGATACTGATATTTAGAAAATAAGAGAATCTTAGGAATAACTTTTTGTTACTTTTTTAAAATTTAGGTAAAGTGGAAAACAAGTAAAATTATGCAAGGTCACATATAATGAAGATACATATTGAAGATCATTTCATATTGCTTGGAATTAAAACATGGAGATTAAGCTATAAACATCTGGCACAGACATTATTATTACAAAAGCCAGGATAATATCATTTTGAGAAAAGGAGAAATAGGATCATGAAGAAGAGTCACCACGGGTTACAGGAAGAGCTGGCGTGGTTCTGTTTCTCAACATGGGTGATGGTTTCAATGCTGTTTTCTTCATAACTATCCTTCATTCTGTACATATATATATTTTTTCATTCCAACGCATATATTCTGTATCTCAGTAGAAAAAAAAAAAGACCACATGCTCTCTACCATGTGTAGTATGGATGAGTGTACTGTAAAACTGGAAGTGCACACATTATTTGGGAGACTTTTGCACGGATCCTCAGAGGCATCAGAATGTGAGCAGGGGACAAAGCTGCACACCTGCAATGCCAGGGGAGGCTTTATCTGAGAATTTGATGTGTGTGGCTTCCCTGGAGCTCAGCGACACACTGACCCAGTCCAGGGAGAGACAGGTTTCGGTTTGCTCAATGATAATTGACAACTACAGCAGGGTTTTAAAAATTGGCATTATGTTATTATATTACATTATGAGGCTTAATGAAGTATATAATAGTTTGTGTTGTGATAGAAAGACAAAATTAAAAATTTTTTTAAATTGATAAGTTCTATTCTCCTTCCTCTCTCTTTGAGTACTTTTACTTCCCCACATCTGGCACATACCTGATGATATTTTGTTGAGAGAACTATGTACTTTTAACTTCAATATTATGTTTTTCCTTCCATTCTCGTCCATCCACATCAAACCTCCTCAAGTGCTCAGGAGACAAGTCTAGTGACTTCTCATCACACACACATGGTATATCAGACTTCATCAGCATTGCTTCTGCTCCAGCTGCCCATCTTAAAGTGCCTTCTCACTTTTTATTATAATTTTTGCTTGGATATTTTCTTCTAATGGTGATATTGTTTCTGGAAATGCACATAAGCACAAAAAAGAGTAGGTTTGGGTGGGGAAATTTATGAGGTATGAATGACAAGTCCTCCATTTCCAATTTGGATATCAGAGTAGCTATTGGGATTTTGTGCACTCAGGAGACATTTGACAAAGTTTGGAAAGATTTTTGGCTAGTACAATGGAAGGGTGTGGTCCTGGGAACTAGCAAGTAGGAGCCAGGTATATTTCTAAACATCCTACAACTCACAGGACAATTTCCTACATCAAGGAAAGTGAAAGGAAAGTGAAGTCACTCAGTCATGTCCGACTCTTTGCAACCACTGGACTGTAGCCTACCAGGCTCCTCCATCCAAGGAATTTTCCAAGCAAGAGTACTGGAGTGGGCTGCCATTTCCTTCTCCAGAAGATCTTCCCAACCAAGGAATTGAACCCAGGTCTCCTGCATTGCAGGCAGATGCTTCACTGTCTGAGCTACCAGGGAAGCCTTTCCTACATCAAAGAATTACTCCAAACATCCCCAGTGCCAAGATTTAGAAATCCTGGTAGAATTTAAGGCAACTGTTGAGAAGTCCAGGATAAGATTTAAAACATTTCCTTGAAGGTCAGGAGAGGGATTTGGTTAGGAACCTCATCTGGCTAAGTAAATACCGGAGAAGCTCCAGCGGTATCTAAGCCCTTTCTTAGTGACACATACTGCTTTGTAAATGTTTATTGACGATTCTGTGCCCTAGTCCATAGTGTGAAATTGCTCAGTTGGTGAAGAGATTTTAAGGAGGCAGTCTACTCTTCAAATATATTCTCCATTAAGTTTGTTTTGAAATAGAAAACCACCTCATCTCTTCTAGATCTTTGAATAAGATGACATAAAATAGTGAAAATTGATAGCGCAAAGAAAGGCATAATTACTGATGGTTTAAGGAAATGATGTTTTGCAAGTATATGATTATTTTGGACTTGGAATAAAAAAATCCATTATTGAGAGACATGCCTGATATTTTCAACAGAGTCTTCCCTTTTCTATTCAATCAGAAAAGGGGAAGTGAAAGTTGCTCAGTTGTGTCCGACTCTTTGCAACCCGTGGACTATATAGTCCATGAAATTCTCCAAGCCAGAATACTGGAGTGGGTAGCTGTTCCCTTCTCCAGGGATCTTCCAAACCCAGGGGTCAAACCCAGGTCTCCCACATTGCAGGTGGATTCTTTACCAGATGAGCCACCAGGGAAGCCCAAGAATACTGGTGTGGATAGCCTCTCCCTTCTCCGGTGGATCGTCCCGACCCAGGAATGGAACGTGAGTATCCTGGATTGCAGTCAGATTCTTTACCAGCAGAGCTACCAGGGAAGCAGTGGTGTGGGGAGCCATGTAATGGGAAATACTTGCAAATGCTTTAAAGGGATATTCCTGGCAACCCACAATCGTGATGCCCTTTGGAGGTGATGTTCTCTCATGGGAATATAATTTGATTTGAGTCTTTGAGCCAAAGGGAGAGTATTTTTTGGTATGCAACATATTCATCTAATTCATTGCACATAATACTACTGTAGCAAGTCAGCCTTTTCAGTTTTATTTCTGCAGGTTTTCTCTTGTGGAAACCTTTGTCATTCCTGTCAGGTCTTCTCTGCTTGGGGGTTTGGGTGTGTGGGTAACCATGGACTGCCTGTAAAACAATGAACAGCTCCTTCCAAGCCTTGATTCCTCATCCCTACTCCCACCTCACTGCATAAAGGAGACATATTTATTGCTACTAGAAGCTCAAGCCTTTCTGAAAAAAAAAAAAAAGCATTCCTGAGAGGCAGGTGCACTGTCTTGCTTGAGCCTCAGATATTTTTCTAGAAAAATTTTTTATTAGTAACAAAACAAGAAAGGGTAGAAACACATAGAAGCCTTTTTTTTTGTTTTATGAAAGTTGTGTCAGAAAATTATCTTGGAACAACCCAACTTAACAGAGCTCTTTTTATTGTTTTTTATTATTGAAGTGTAGTTGATTTACAAGATATGGTAGTTTTGGGTGTACAGAAAAGTGACTGAGTTATACATACATATATAAGTATTTTTTCATATTCTTCTCCAATTATGGTTCATCACAGTATAATGAATGTAGTACCATATGATAAATAGTAGATTCTTGGTGTTTATCTATTTTATATATAGAGGTTTGTACCTACTAATTCCAAACTCCTAATTTATTCCTCCCCGACTCCTTTCCCCTTGGGTAACCATAAGTTTGTTTTGCAACCCATGGACTATATAGTCCATGAAATTCTCCAAGCCAGAATACTGGAGTGGATAGCTGTTCCCTTCTCCAGGGATCTTCCAAACCCAGGAGTCAAACCCAGGTCTGTTGATCTGTTTTTCTTCTACAAATAAATTCATTTGTACCTTATTTTATATTCTGCTTATAAGTGATATGTCATTCTCTGTTTGACTTACTCCACTTAGCTCTCAAAATATAGAAATTAGTATTATTATCTCATAGTAATGTTTCTTGCTGTTTAGTTGCTAAATTATGTCTAGATCCATGGGACTCCATGGACTTCAACATGCCAGGCTTCCCTGTCCTTCACCATTTCCTGGAGTTTACTCAAACTCATGTCCATTGATTCAGTGATGTCATCCAACCATCTCATTCTCTGTCAGCCCCTTCTCCTCCTGCCCTCAATCTTTCTCAACATCAGTGTTTTTTTAAATGAGTCAGTTCTTTGCATCAGGTGGCCAAAGTATCGGAGCTTCAGTTTCAGTATCAGTCCTTCCAATGAATATTCAGGATTGATATCCTTTAGGATTGACTGATTTGATCTTCTTGCAGTCCAAGGGACTCTCAAAGAGTATTCTTCAGCAGCACATTTTACCCTGTGAGATCACAATCTAGATAATCATTTAAAACTTGATTCTTCACCTCCACAAATGTACTACTGAGCTGCAATGCCTCAGTATATGTATGTTTATAATATACTAGTGAACTTATTCAAAATCATGCACAGCCTAAGTTGCTTCAGTCGTATCCAACTCTTTGCAACATTATGGACCAAAGCCTACCAGGCTCCTCTGTCCATGGTATTCTCCAGGCAAAAATACTGGAGTGAATTGCCATGCCCTCCTCCAGGGGATCAAACCTGCTTCTCTTATATCTCCTGCATTTGCAGGTGGTATCATTACCACTTAGTGCCACGTGGGAAGCCCAGATATCACCATAAGTTACAATCCATCACCCCAAATCTTGGCTCTTAATCCCAATGCTACTTCTTCTAGTTTCTTTTTGAGTCAGTTATACAAATCAATGCTTCTAAAGCTTTAATGTGCATGTGACCATCAAGGACCTTCTTAAAATACAGATTTTTACCTTAATAAGTTCCTAGGTGATGCTGATACTATTGACTCATGAACCAGTTTTCTCAAAATAGAGGACCTTTGATCTCACTAAATAATATAACTGAACTCCTTGCCCATGAAAGTAAAATGGGTAGGTTAGAAATATGAAATTTTAATGGCAGCCTTTCAGTGCAAACATTGTATCTATTTGAGTTTGGAAAGAAATATTCTAGAGCAAATAATAATTGATCTAAGTCACTTTAACTTTCTTTTCTGTCTTGCAACTTCTGAGCAGAAAGAGCAAAACATCAGTTTAAACAATGAAATGGAAAATGTTTGAAGGAAATGTCAAATAGTTGAAATGATTATTTTCCTAAATCTTTAAATAGAGTCCTTTATGATAAGAAGCACTCATAATAAAATGTAGTCAATTGCAAAATAGGGGCAATTGCACTGTAGGAAAAGCTTAGATGGCTCTTATCAAATCTCTGAATTTTACATTAAGACGTGTATAAAAGGTTGAACACAAGTTGGTATTTCTTTTTCTTTATCCTCAGTATTGTGTGTTTTACCGCGTTGTGCTACAGATTTGAAGTTCTCTTTTTTTCTTTTTTTAAAATTTCTGTTGGAGTATAGTTGATTTAGAATGTTTTGTTAGTTTCAGGTGTATAGCAAAGTGAATCAGTAATACATAAACATGTATCTATTCTTATTTAATATTCTTTTCCTGGATAGGTCATTACAGAGTATTAAGTAGAGTTACTTGTGCTACACAGTAGGTCCTTATTAGTTATCTACTTTGTATATAGTAGTATGTGTATCTCAGTCTCAGTTTATCCCTCCTCCCTCTTTCCCCCTTGGTAACCAAGTTTATTTTCTACATCCGTGACTCTATTTCCGTTTTGTTAGTAAGCAGGAAGCCTTTCTTCCACAGTTACTCTACCAGCCTCTTACTTCCCTAGGTGAATCTGTGCTCAAGTTACATGACTTTGGTTTCTTCTCATTGGAGTCATGCAGCTTTAATCCCATAATTTTTGGAAAATCATGGAAATGAAAAGCAGAATTTTCTTTTTTACTGGCAGGTTTTGTTAGGATATTTCATTATGTTTTGGTGTTTGTGTAGGAAACCTACACATGATGGATGAACACACCCTTCAAATCTAGCTTGGCTCAGCAGGGCTCTGGGGAGCTAGGAGCTTTATTTACTGAACCATTCTGAATGCTTCTGCCTGATGCATTGTCCTTGCTGAGGCTTTGTCTTTCTTATCATCTAGGGAAATATGATTGGTTTTAAAGAAAGGATATATTAAAGTGACTGTTTAGTCATTGATACAAAGAAAGCCATTTCTGAGACCAGGGACCACCATTCAACTACCCAAGTGATCTGTAACCAGCTGTGCGTGTTTCCTTCCTTCCTTGGGTAGACGCTTGGGTGTTCTCTGCTTGCTTCTTTTGTTTCTCTTTGACAACCTAGCTCTTGACTTGCCTTTGGCTTTTATTTTGATGTGTATAAATAAGTAAAAGACTTCCTATGTCTTTCCTTGGGTTCCTTCTCTGCATCACAGATATTTATCTATCATTTTGAGTAGGTTTTCTGTACTTTTAAATATGCAGATAAATATGTTCACTAAAATGAGAAGAAAAGAAAGACAAGAAAAAAAATTTTGTGAAGGCATTTTAAACAATTTGAAAGGCTGTATTGACAAGACTATATCCTAATGTGTAACTATTAATAGATAGATCAAAAGATGATAGGTAGATAGATGAAAGATAGATAGACAGGAATAGATAATTTGTTATTTGGGCAAAAATATAGACACACCATTTTGCTATCCCATTATTAAAATGACCAAAAATACAATGCAAAAATCAGCAACTAAAATAAGAGATACCAAATCTATCCAACACACATATACACACAGAAAAAGAAAAACAGTTGGGGTCACTATTATATTGTAAACACTCAGTAAGCTTTACAGAAACAGAAATAGATGTAAGTCATACTAAAAAATTTCATTTGTTTTGGTACACAATTATCTAGTAATTTGCCCAAAGCAAATTGTTGCTGAACATATTTACTTCTTTTTTTGTGTGAAATAACTGCCTGATCCAGCTGCAGGAAAGAAAACAATAGAAATGCTACAAATCAAGGGAAAGGAAGATGAAGGTGATTTGTCCAACCTGTGTAAATGAGACTTAAATGTTCCAACTTGTGCACTACATTAAACTTGTGGATTTATTTAGTTTTTTGAGCTAGAGAATTCTAAAAGATAACTAACTCCATGGTTCTCAAAGTGTAGTTCCTAGGATAGCAGCCAGAGCATCACCTGGGAAACTGTCACAAATGCACATTTTCAGGCCCAACTCAAACACAACGAAACAAACACTGTAGATGTGGGGCCCAGAAATTTCTATTTTATTAAGAAGCTCCCTGATGATTCCTGTACACATTTATGTTCCATGTTTCTCTAGCCTAATTTTCTTTTTATCAAGGGAGAAAATTAAAATCAAAGAGTTAACAGGATCATGAAGCAAGCTGACAAGTTGTAGAACAAAAAGTGTAGCAAGTAGTGGGCAAACCAGTATACAGTCCCATCAATGGCATAAGGGAAGCCATGCAATAATTATATGTTAAAAAATCATATTTAGTATCTGTATGATTTCCACATTTAGAGACATATAGCATTTTTCTCAATGCCTGAAAAATCCCCTGGATGGAAGAGCCTGGTGGGCTGCACAGTCCATGGGGTCTCTAAGAGTCAGACACTACTGAGCGACTTCACATTCACTTTTCACTTTCATGCACTGGAGAAGGAAATGACAACTCACTCCAGTGTTCTTGCCTGGAGAATCCCAGAGACAGGGCAGCCTGGTGGGCTGCCATCTATGGGGTCGCACAGAGTCGGATACGACTGAAGAGATTTAGCAGAAGCAGCAGTAACATTTTTCTAATAGCAACTGCAAATCAAAAATTAAATCCAATGAGTCAGGTCATATTGAATATTTATTTACTGAGGATGACAAGATGTCCAGCATGTGATTAGATTCAGAGCCTGGTAGGCTGCAGTCCATGGGATCGCTGAGTTGGACACGACTGAGTGACTTCACTTTCACTTTTCACTTTCATGCATTGGAGAAGGAAATGGCAACCCACTCCAGTATTCTTGCCTGGAGAATCCCAGAGATGGGGAAGCCTGGTGGGCTGCCATCTATGGGGTCGAACAGAGTCAGACACGACTGACGTGACTTAGCAGCAGCAATAGCTGATATCTTTCATTATTATTAGAGAGGTTTGTTTCTGCCTTAGTCTCATCCTAAGGTGAGTCTGAATTCAGAAGGTCTCAGTTTGCTTGACAGAAAGAATTCCAGTAGACACTGAGGTAAGAAACAGAAATGGCAATATGTACCTTTCTGTGTCTTTGACTCTTATTCTCCATCCATTTATTTCCCATTGTCCCCCAAAATACCCAGATAATGCAACCTTAAAAATGTTTAACTTCTTTAAATATTTATTTAATTTACTATGCCGACTTCAATCTTTCCATCACTGAATATTTTATTTTTTGTACTACAAAATTAATACAGATTAAAATTTGAAAACCTAGAAAGCATAGAACAGATCAGAGGTAAATCATACTTTTTTTATGAAATACCTCTAGTTAATATGTGCTATCAGAGAGTATATATGTATTCGTTTGTTTGCCAAAAAGCATGATGCAACAGTTGTTTTGCAGCTTTTAGAAAAATTAACAAATTTTGAAATTTTCCATTTCACTAGTTTTTTGAAGCCATAAATTGCAATGGCTATTTAGTATTCCATTACATAAACATGTGATAATTTAGCCATGCCCTATTTTTAGATATTTAAGTCATTTCCCACTGTTCAACTATTATGCATGACCCTGTGGTGACAAACATCTTTACTGCATATACATAAAATCCTTATACAGTTTATCTGTTATAATATTCTTAGCATAAAACTGAAAAAGTAAAATTAACCAAATTTATTTAGAATTTTGATATGTATATTTCCTTTTGTTAGGTAGTTAGAATAGGAAACGAGTCCAAAGTGGTGGTAGCTAAAATAGAACAAACGAAGGTCAAAGGAAGGTCTGAGGACTGGAGTGAGGACCTCAGGTAGAACAAACAGCACGCCTGGCTAGCTCAATCTACATAGGGCAGGCCCGGGGGGAGGGGAAAAAAACACCTATAAAAAGAGGATCCAAAGGGCCGGGCTCTCTCTTCTCATCTTGTCTTTGGGTCGGCATTCCCTCACACCTTGAAGATGTAGTTTCCTGTTATTTTCTAAATAAAACTGAGCTGTAACACGGAGCTGTAACATTGATCGAAGAGCTATACCATGGTCTATTCAAGACCCAAGAGCTGTAACATGATCTGTCTAAGAGCCGTGACGTGCCGAGGGCTTTAATGTCCGTCACTTCAAGTCTTTGTTGTGATGAGACAGAACCAAGAAGATTCCATTCGCCTGACACTTTCATACTTCTCTAAAAGTATGTAATATTTACCTTCAACAAGTATATTTTGAAACTGTTACTTATTTTGTATTTTTAGCAATTTTATAGAGAAAATAATAGCATTGTTTTTCTGTTTCACTAATTGTTACTATTATGGTGGATTAACATTCTTAAATAATTATTGGCCAATAATATAATTCCCCCCTACCTCTTTGGAGCAGTTTCTCTAAAGTGCTATCTCCCAGAGTATAGTCTTCATCTTGCCCTAAATAAAAGTTCACTCGCAACTTTCACATCGTGCATTTTTTTAAGTCAACAGAAACCAATGACACTTAGCATTTAGACATACCAGTTTAACTTTTTTAACACATTTTTTCCTCCTCTTTTCCCATAGCAAAAGGAAATCCCAACTGCTTTTCTTGGTTAAGGCATCTCTTAGGGCAACTGAGAACTGCTTAAAATAAACAAATGAAAGGAAATAACACAAAATAACACCAACAAATTTCATCAAGAAGCAGATGGCTACTACAATTAACTATGAATTAACACTTCACTGCTTCAACTCAGTCCCAAGTACAGCAATTGTGAATTTTTCCACAAAAATATATTCTCTCTTCTGTCTCCCTTTCTCTTCACAATGAATCTTAATCACTCAGATACTCAGGAAACAGATCACAAGAGTCCAAATTCTCATGTATTAATACTCTGGCTCTAAAGCCAAAATTATGTGACATGATATTAGGGTCTAATTCAGGGCTGTAGCAAAAGTGGAGATAGAGACACAAAAAAGTTATTTTACTTTTGAGACAAATGTATTTCAAAGCTAATGAGAAGGGGAATATATCTTTTTAAAATTAGTTTTTACTTGAGTATAATTGCTTTACAATGTTGTATTATATATTCTTCTTAATATAACTGATATTCTAGGCCCAGTTTCATGATCTGTACACTTAAAAAATCTTAAAAATACCTCTCAGAGTTGCAGTGAAAATTAAAGTTCATATTAATTGCCTACAAATAGTAAGAATTTAATTTTTGGAACACTATGTTTACATTTTCCCATTCACTATTTAATAAATGACATTTATTTTAATTTTATTAATGTAGTAACTCCCCCAATTCTCATTTACTTACCTGAACATTGAAAACAGAAAGATATTACCTGGTGATTTCCACAGCATCTGCTGAGCCTAACTCTTTATTGACATGTCAATTCAAAGAATCTATCAAGGCAGAATTTAACATGTAGATTTTTGTCTGTTCAATATGCAAATAATTTCTTTCTGGTGAAACTGATTATTCCAGACATTATAGATGTTCCTATCAGATATTTGTCAGTTTTATATCTAAACCAGGACTCCCAACATTCATTTATCAACAAACACCTAATTATCAATGCTCACTGGTCATAATATCTTTCTTATAATTAATAAGCCAAATAAAATTTTTGATGAGTTCATTTTGAGTCATGATTTTACTTTTTTGAAAACTATGCTTGAATCAACTGCAATTTAGTGCAATATTCACAATATTATTGTAAACTAAGAACATTTGTCTTTGTCCATTGAAAAATGTTAGACTCATACATAATGAATAAACAGCCCAAAGTCACATAGCTACCTAGAAATAGGGGACAACTTTTGACAATGTTCATACTTCTCAAATTAGGCCAAATGGCCACTTTTGGCTGAAGTTCTACAAACTTGGGAATAAATTAAAATAGCAAGGTCTTCCAGTATTATTAATTTTAATAACATTTGTGAGAAAATATGGAATTTCTGTTGTAAATTTTATACTATATGTCTGTGCCAAACCAAAAATGAAAGAATTTCTGTGGTTACTCATGAAATACATTTGTTTTGAGCTGAATTTCCTACCTTAGGGTATCCTCTGCTGTTGAGGTATGCTGGTTTTATATATATATATACATGAAGAAGCACTCTTAAGCTAAGGGGTTCTGCCCATACATATTATTCAATATATGATGAAACATTATTGTGGGATTCACTGGCCCAGGTTATTTTAGTTTCAAGTCTGAAGTTATGATTCATATCAAAATGGAAACATGCAGGCTTGGCAAACTGACTGCTGCTGCTGCTAAGCTGCTTCAGTCATGTCTGAATCTGTGCAACCCCCTAGACAGCAGGCCACCAGGCTCCCCCATCCCTGGGATTCTCCAGGCAAGAACACTGGAGTGGGTTGCCATTTCCTTCTTCAATGCATGAAAGTGAAAAGTGAAAGTGAAGTCACTGAGTCGTGTTCAACTCTCAGCGACCCCATGGACTGCAGCCTACCAGGCTCCTGCGTCTATGGGATTTTCCAGTCAAGAGTACTGGACTGGGTTGCCATTGCCTTCTCCTGGCAGACTGACTATTGCAAATTTATGGCTCAGTTGAACCATATCATGTAGTTGCTGGTTAGGTAGCCTTCGCCAAATGAACAGAACATATGTTATAAATATAGAGAAGCATAATAAGTATGCACATGATAAGTGTGAATAGTGTCTACCATAATGAACCCAAATTCTGCTATTTAACAATTTTTAATAAATAATTTACATGTATATTTTATTTCTCCCTAAGAAAATAGAAAGCATAGCTTTTCACCATCTATATGTTTGTCCATTTAGTATTAATTCAAGTAAAGAGGTCTGTGTATTTTATTTAAATACTGGACTGTCTTTCTCTAGTGTGCTCAGTCGCTCCATGATGTCCAACTCTTTGCAACCCCAAGGACTATAGCCTGCCAGGCTCTTCTGTCCTTGAGATTGTCCAGGCAAGAATACAGGAGTGGGTTGCCACTTTCTTCTCCAGGCAGTCTGCCTGATTCAAGGGTTGAACCTATGAGAGGCTGATTAGAGAGATAAACCTGGGGTAGAGAGAATCAAATAGTAGAGAAAAGGATCAGTAATTGAAAAGTCAATTAATGCATATGATGGCAAAAAGAGAAGAAAAATAGAGCAGAAAGCAGGTGAAATGAATAGAAAAATTAGCAAACAGTTCTAACCCTACCATAGGAATAATTATAACAAACTCGCTTAAACACTCAAAAGTAAAAACCAAGGACTGTCATAGGGAATTGTTAAGACCAAACTATATGTTACAAGAAACTCATCCTAATTGTGTGTCAAGATGAGATCAAAGAAAATGGGTTAAAAAAGTCTATTATAAAGCACTAAAGTTTCTTAAATTTGGGATCAATTGCCTGTGACAAGATCTACTGTGTGTTCCAGCAGTGGGGCCCCATGGCCACTGAAGCTCAGGAAACAGGACCAGTGCTGATGTTCTGGTCATTGCTGTTGCAGTGAGTGACTCAGAATCTTGTCTCCCACTCATGAGTCTCCTGTTTTTTGCCAGGAACTAGGAAGCAGTGGCAGGCTGACTTGTTGGCTTGCAAGAAAGGAACAAGTGGGATAAAATGCATACCTTTATCCCATTCGTAACTATTTGCAGGAGTGCTTCAGATCCTCCCTTCTTTTGACAGGATCTTCTTCCAGTCTCTACATAATATCATGTTTCTTCCTATGACTAAGTTTTGCCACAGGCTGCTAGAGCGTCCTCACAGCCTGCTATCCGGTTTCCCTTGGGGAGAAAGATCTGGAGAGACTGGAAGACAAACAGAAACTAACCTTCTTGTTACCTAACCTCAGAAGTCATATAGCATAACTCTACAGCTGTCATTAAAACCTGGTTAGTAAATTCAACCTGAGGTAGAGGAATTAAGCATCCCCATTCGAAGGAAAGATTGTCAAAGAATTTCTGGACATATTTTAAAAAGTCTACAAGTACGGTGATTTCATTTATATCAAGTTCTAGAAAGGCAAAAATTTTATGACAGAAAACTGACCAGAGGTTGCCAATGACCAAGGGTGGGAAAAGGGATTGATGGTTAAAATACACAAGGAAAGTTTGTGAGGGATGAGGAAGTTCGGTATCATGATTTTGATACTAACTGGGAGGACTGCTGTGGAGATGACAGGAATGTTTTGCAATCAATGAAAGGATTTCTGCTGTTATTGCTTATGAACCGGGTAAATGTCTCAAAATTTTTTGAATGTTACTTTTTTTCTTAGCATTTTCTAGTTATTTCTCCATTGCCTTTAGATTCTGGTCTTCATTTAAAAGCCTGATACAGTGATTATTTGCATTCTTTCAAAGAATATATATATATATTTTATAGTTTTTTTTGGAGCATACTTTTCTTGTACAGTGTGAGGAGTTATTTGGTTAATGATTTGTATTCTTGGAGGCTTTCTTTGGTACTTTTGAGCCTTTAAATTGTCTTTCAAATCTGAAACATTTTATTCTATCTTTAAGGAGGAGCTCTAAACTCTAGTTCAGAGATTGCTGCTGCTGCTGCTGCTGCTAAGTCGCTTCAGTCGTGTCCAACTCTGTGCGACCCCATAGACGGCAGCCTACCAGGCTCCCCTGTCTCTGGGATTCTCCAGGCAAGAACACTGGAGTGGGTTGCCATTTCCTTCTTCAATGCATGAAAGTGAAAAGTGAAAGTGAAGTCGTTCAGTCGTGTCCAACTCTTCCCAACCCCATGGACTGCAGCCTACTAGGCTCCTCCGCCCATGGGATTTTCCAGGCAGAGTACTGGAGTGGGGTGCCATTGCCTTCTCCAAGAGATTGCTATTAAAGCTTAAATGTTCATATTCTCTTGGCTATTGTATATTTTCAGATGCGTTCTCCTTACTTCTGCACTATATATAATGATTCTTATGTAAATTAGATGACTAATAAAATTACGTGCTTGACATTGATGAGTTTTAGCATGCACAACGGAGAAGGGCAATGGCGACCCACTCCAGTGTCCTTGGCTGGAGAATCCCGGGGACAGGGGAGCCTGGTGGGCTGCCGTCTATGGGGTCGCACAGAGATGGACACGACTGAAGCGACTTAGCAGCAGCAGCAGCAGCAGCAGCATGTACAAATTATACCTCTATAAATGTGATAAGCATATGAAAAGAAAACTCATGGCACTCATGAAATATCTGTTATACATGTGGATTTGTAGTGTCCTGACAGAAGCGATGGAAACCTCTGAGCAAGAGTGACAGCACAACGGACAGCTTCAGTAACATCGGAGGGAAACAGTAATATCCCACATAACGCTGAATCCAGCGCACATTCCTAGCCTCGCTTCTCCACATTGAAGGGCTAAAATAAGGCTCTGTAGGCATCGTGTTTGTTTTCCTTCACTGTCTCTTCTGTGGGATGAGGGGAGTACAATGCACCCAGCTCTGATGCAATGTCTGTGGCAATCACGGAAATTATGCACAAACATCAGGCAGTGCTCTTGTCCTTTGGCAGCAGGGATTGTTAGCAAGCGATACTATTCCTCACCTGGTGCCTGGGGAAAATGGCAGCATGGGAGGAAATACCACAGGAAGTCACAGGGAGAACATGGGCATGTCATGCAGAGGCAAGGAGAAACAGCTTGCAGAGCACAACAGAGACCTATGGTGATCTGGGTGTGTCAGGAAATGTTCAAGGTCAATTCAGAGAAATGGGAAACAGTTCTGGGAACCAGTTCAGAGGAACAGTTAGACACTGTTTTAGTCTAATTGATATGAACTTGGAAATACTAATTATTGGTAGCTGCTGCTGCTGCTGCTGCTGCTAAGTTGCTTTAGTCATATCCGAATTTGTGCGACCCCATAAATGGCAGCCCACCAGGCTACCCCGTCCCTGAGATTCTCCAGGCAAGAATACTGGAGTGGGTTGCCATTTCCTTCTCCAATGCAGAAAAGTGAAAAGTGAAAAGTGAAAGTGAAGTCACTCAGTCTTGTCCGACTCTTTGCAACTGTATGGACTGTAGCCTACCACGATTCTCCATCTATGGGATTTTCCAGACAAGAGTACTGGAGTGGGTTGCCATTTCCTTCTCCAGGGTATCTTCCTGACTGAGGGATTGAACCCGGGTCTCCAGCATTGAAGGCAGATGCTTTATGTTATACACTATACACTATACAATCACCTAAAGCACTTGTTAAAATAAAATCAACTGGGCCAAAGTACAGACATCCTGATTCTGAATGTTTGAATGGGATCCAGAAATTTGAATTTTATATAAATACCCTGAGTGATTCTAAAGCTAGTGGATCTCAGAACACATTTGAGAAACACTGAAAAGAGTAATATTAACACTCATTAGAGCATAATCTCAGAACACTTTGAAGCATGAAGGCTTCACATTATGTTACAGAATAAAAAGGCCATGCCATCAAAAGCTTAACCCTACAGGAGTTTGGAGGTATTTTCTTAAGCACATTTGAAAAATAATCTGCTAGTACTAAGGGTATTTATATTAGTACTTTCAAACCCATCAATTTATTTTATATGACAATATTCTCTCATTATCTTCTTGGATCACTGCCATTTAATTATTTTTCTCTTCTCTACTGTGATGATTTTTCATATCTAAAATGTTCCCTACTTCTGTTCTATGGTATAATCTAGAACATCTTAACTTTTTTTATAATTCTTTCTAGAAAACAATTAGTTGAAACTTTTTTGCCTGAATCTGATATCAAATTATAAGCAGACTGATAGTAACACAAGAATCTGTCTGCTAATGTAGGAGATCCAAGAGACACAGTTTCAATCCCTGGGTAGGGAAGATCTCCTGAAGGAGGAAATGGCAATTCACTCTATTACTTGCCTGGAAAATCTCATGGATGGAGGGACCTGACCAGCTACAGTCCATGGGGTCACAAAGAGTTGTGCATGACTTAGTGCCTAAACACAAACAACAAAATCAATATTATGGGCTTCCCTAGTGACTCCGTGGTAAAGAATCCACCTGCCAGTGGAGGAGACATGGGTTTGATCCATGTATCAGGAAGATCCCTGGAGAAGGAAATGGCATCCCACTCCGATATTCTGGCCTGGGAAATACCATGGGCAGAAGAGTTGGTGGTCTAGAGTCCACGGGGTTGCAAAAGACTCAGACATGACTTAGCGAATAAATAACAACAAAATCAATATTATATATTTAAATCTAGTTATAGTACAATAATTACAGCTCTGGGGTAGAAAAGCTCTCCTGGCTAATTAGGAATTTAGTTAGCCTGCATTAAAACTGGGAGATCCTTAGACCTATCTTAATAAAGTACATGATATTAAAAATTGACTTTTACAGAAAAAGAACTATAAATACCACATGAAATAATTTATATGTGAAATCTAAACTATGACACAGGCAAGCATCTTCAAAATAGAAACAGATTCATAGACACAGAAAATAGACTTGTGGTTGACAAGGGGGAGAGTTGAACCATAAAGAAAGCTAAGTGCTGAGGAATTGATGCTTTTGAACTGTGGTATTGGAGAAGACTCTTGGAAGTCCCTTAGACGGTAAGATCAAACCAGTCCATCCTAAAGGAAATCAGTCCTGACTATTCATTGGAAGGACTGATGCTGAAGCTGAAGCTCCAGTAGTTTGCAAAGAACTGACTCATTGGAAAAGACCTTGATGCAGGGAAAGATTGAGGCAGGAGGAGAAGGGGATGACAGAGGATGAGATGGTTGGATGGATGACATCACTGACTTGATGGACATGAGTTTGAGCAAGCTCCAGGAGTTGGTGACGGACAGGGAAACCTGGTGTGCTGCAGTCCATGGGGTTGCAAAGAGTTGGACATGACTGAGCAACTGAACTGAACTGAACTGTCAAGGAGGAGGGGTGGTGGGAGAGGATTGGATTGGGAGTTTGGGATTAGTAGATGCAAACTACTATATAGAGCATGGATAAACAATAGGTCCTATTGTATAGCACAGGGAACTATATTCAATATCTTGTGATAAACCATCTTAGAAAAGAATGTTAAAAAAAGTGTATATATTTTATATATATGTATATATAATATATATGTATATATAACTGATTCACTTTACTGTACAGTAGAAATTAACACAACATTGCATTCTGTGGCTTTTTAAAATTATTATTATATTGCCCTCTCAGATGCCAAAGCTCCCCACTGACCTGCCCGTGAGAGGGTTTCCTCTTGTGTGGAAACTTTTCCTTCTTCATGACTCCCTTCCCAGAATGGGTCTCCATCCCTAAATCCTTTGTCTCTGTTTTCATCTTTTATATTTTGTCCTTACCGTCTTTCAGATATTGGCCTACCTCTCTGGGTGTCTAGTGTCTTCGGCCAGTGTTCAGAAGTTGTTTTGTGGAAGTTGCTTCACATTCAGATGATCTTTTGATGAATTTCTGGGGGAGAAAGTGGTCTCCCCATCCTATTCCTCCGCCGTCTTGGGACTGCCTTTCTTAACACAACATATAAATCAACTGTGACAGTGAAAGTCACTCACTTCTGTATGACTCTTTAAGACCCCATGGACTATTACAGTCCATGGAATTCTCCAGGCCAGAATACTGGAATGGGTAGCCTTTCCCTTCTCCAGGTGATCTCCCCAATCCAGGGATCAAACCCAGGTCTCCTGCATTGCAGGCAGACTCTTTACCAGCTGAGCCAGAAGGGAAGCCCAAGAGTACTGGAGTGGGTAGCCTATCCCTTCTCCAGCAAATTTTCCAACCCAGGAATCAAATTAGGGTCTCCTGCATTGCAGGCAGATTCTTCGCCAACTGAGCTACGAGGGAATAAAATTTTAAAAATGACATACACAAAATTATCATAACAATCTTCATTATAATTATACATCAGGTGCACCTAAGATGGATTTCTAACAGGTTCATAACTTGCTGTCAAATTATCCCAGCTTGGACTTATCCTCAGAGAGAAAATGCATTTCTTCCTTCCTTAAGTTATAAGAGAAATTCTTATAACCACCGTGGGTGTGCTGTCCTAATTTTGTGTGATAAACCTAAACACTTCTGATTACTTTTTGCTTCCTTATTTATTATCTTCTGGGGAAACAGATGTTCAAATTAATCTACATAATGAGTCTTCATATATTTGAAACAGGCTATTATTACCATTATAACTGTGTAATGTTAACAATTGTACCCGTAATGCACAGAAAAACAGAATCTTACAGCACTGAAATTTAACAGCACATAGGAATCAGTTGTATGTTTTGAACGGAAATAAGGTTTTCTATCACCTATTTTAAGCAGTAGATTTTTGATAGTCGTGTGAGATATGATTCTGAGAAGCAGCACTCTAAAGACACAAATTCTGTTTTTCTTCACACATCAAATGTTTTTTATACTTACTGTTTCATTTACCATTTCCTGAAAATTTCCTGTCTATTATCTAGAGAAAATCAAGACCCAGTTTTTTTTCAGATCCTTTCAATGCCTCTACAGAAGGATAATCTCACTCTGCTGTTACATATCCATATGTTACACACACAATGTGCTGTTCATGCTGGTAGCAGCTTTAAATTTAAACATACTTTTGCATCCGTCTCCTTGAAGACACATCATAAGCTGCTTGAGGGCAATGGTGTTTGTCTGAGCCAGTAAGGCACTGCTGAGGATGCAATAAGTTTCAATCATTCTTCTTAACCTAATTTTTAAGTCATTCACTACTTGTAATCAATTCACGTTGTTCTGTCTTATCTTCCTCTCATACATTTCTTTTTCTGTGAGAATTTGTCTTTCAACTCTGCAGGAGTGCTACTTCCCAATTTGGGTATTTATCTCTCACTTATTGTTCTTTCTGTGGTTCTAAAAATCCTGTTATGTTTCGATGTCTGTATCACCTTGAAAATCATTCTCATTCACAGTCTTTCCGAAGGGAATCTGCAAATGCAATATTAAAGCCTCACCATTTCCTATAATGTTAGATTTAAAGATAAAATTGTTATTATTAAAATGACTGTCATTATTTTAGGCAGGTGAGACAACTAAGGAATGAAGAGATCGAAACTACCCACATGTAACCAAGATGAGTCCAAAAGTAGATATTTCTTTCCTGTTTGATTTTAATTTGGTTTTGGTACATCCACTTGATTTGTCTCAGTATTTTTTGTGTTTATTTTTAAGAAGTTTAAATGTCACTTTATTCTGTGAGCAGTTCCATAGTAGGCAATAACTGCTCATTTCAACACTTGTTCCGTGTGACTCCATCATTCTTTTGATGAGTCATCCTGACAGAGGAAATAGAAGAGCCTTGTACTTCTGTAACAGTATTCAACAGGAGAGGAAAAGCGTGTGTTCTGCCCTATCAGACACAATTCTCATTCTTTCCTCTATGACTTTACCTTTTCTGCTACCTTCTATCTGTCTGGTTTTCTCTTGAAAAACACTCTAGTCTCTGATAGGATGAGAAGTAAATTTAGACATGGGCTAAGCCTTCCAAAGCCCATGATGCTTGCATAGCCTTCTCATAGTGATGACAAGCAATCATTCATAATGATTCACAGAAGAATCCTAGCTTTAAAAAATGACCATGACTGTTTCCTTTGGGTACAGTCCTTGTCACAGATATATGTGTATGTGTGTGTGCATGCACATAAATGCATAAACGTGGAAGTTGATATAGATATGATGCTGATTCTACTTAAGATCCTGGTTCTAAGAACCCATTATTTCACAAATATCTTGTGATTAGCATTCAATATCAAGCCCTATGATATGCATTGAGGATATAATGAGACCATTGCTTATTATTTCCTAAAATTGGGAGTAATATTCATCAAACATCCACAGAAACAAATATATATTTTAAAATTATGAAAGTGAACTAAGAAAAACATTGGAGCATTGTATAAGAGATAATTAAAAGAATTTAGATGCAGAAGTTTCCTGGAAAAAGTAAAACTGAAGCTGACACTGCAGGGATATGATGCCGTTAAACATAGATAAAATATTGTTTCAACAGCAGACCTAGCCTGCTTAAAGTCCCTGAATTAAGGAAGACCATGTTTTATAGGAACATCAGGAAGGACTCTGAGCCTGGGGAGATGATGCTTAAGAGAAATTCTGAGGACCCTCCAGGGCTGTGTAGGATGCAATTAGCATTTGGAAGTTTTATCTTAAATGCAATGGAAAGGCCTTGAAAAGTTTAGAGTAGAAGGACAGCATGATTTATACTTAAAGAAAATCTTTATTGTATATTGATTGACACATTATATATGGAATCTAGAAATGGTATTGATGAGCCTATTTGCAGGGCACAAACAGACAGCAGACTTGGAGAATGGAGACTTAGAGGCTTGCGGACACAGTGGGAGAAGGAGAAGTGGCATGGATTGAGAGAGTAGCCTCGATACATACACACTGCTGCTGCTGCGTCGCTTCAGTCGTGTCCAACCCTGTGCGACCCCAGAGACGGCAGCCCACCAGGCTCCCCCGTCCCTGGGATTCTCCAGGCAAGAACACTGGAGTGGGTTGCCATTTCCTTCTCCGTGTTTAAAATATATAGCTAGTGGGAAGATGCAGTGTTACACAGGGAGCTCAACCTGGTGCTCTGTGATGATCTAGAGGGATAGTTTGGGGGTGGGAGGGAGGTTCAAGAGGGAGGGGATATATCTAGCTATCTATCTTTAGATGGGGTCTTCTTTATTGCAGGCAGATTCTTTACCAGCTGAGCTACCAGGGAAGAATCTGCCTGTAATGTAGGAGACCCTGGTTTGATTCCTGGGTCAGGAAAATCCCTTGGAGAAGGGATAGGCTACTTAAGCCAGTATTGTTAGCCTTCCCTGATGACTCCGATGGTAAAGAATCTGCCTGCAATGCAATGCAGGAGACTTGGGTTCGATCCCTGGGTTGGGAAGAAACCCTGGAGGAGAGCATGTCAACCCACTCCAGTATTCTTGCCTAGAGACTCCCCATGGACAGAGGAGCCTGGTGGGTTACAGTCTCTGGGGTTCAACTAAGCACACTACAGCACACATATATATACGTACTTATGGTTCATATGCATTATTGTACAGCTGAAACCAACATTATAAAGCAATCATTCTCTAATTTAAAATAAAAACAAAAAGAAAATCTTAGTATAAGTTAATGATGACTGAAATAATAATGTAAGTGAAAGGAAAGAAATAACTCTTCTAGGACTTAGTAATCAAAACTTATCTGCTGGGGACCGTTTTGATTTTGGTGTCAGATATTACTTCTTGTTCCCTTCAGTGTGGATGAAATTTCTCATTAGCTAAAGTCAATAAACTAATAATATTCCTACTTATAAGAGGAATATAGGGAAATCATTCATGTCAATCTGGGTAGACACTGCACAGTGATCTTTACAGAACGAACTTTGGTTAGATATTTGTGTTTACTTACATTTATCTTGTCTTTACATTCTTATGGAAATGAATGTTAAGGGCAGATATTGAACATGAATAAGACTCACATTTGAAGTTATTATAAAATTATCAATCTGCTGTCAGTGTAGATATTTACAAACATTTGACCTATTAAAAAAGTAAATACAACCACATTATCTTACTAATACTAGTTTTTAAAATATGAGATATTTTTGGTGCGATAAATTATCTGCATCTGCACAGGTCATTTCCCTACAGATAAATGTAAGTCACAGCTAGTCTTAAAACTTATCTTACTTTCTTACTTTTATCATTTTTGTTTACTTTCACTGCTAACTCTATGGAAAAATATCTTAAATGCCCCAACTGGCTTCATGAAAGTAAGTTTTTCCCCTAATGAAAAGTGAAGTGTTAGTCACTCAGTTGTGCCTGATTCTTTGCAACTCCATGGACTGTAGTCTGCCAGGCTCCTCTGTCCATGGATTCTCCAGGTAAGACTACTGGAGTGGGTAGCCATTCCCTTCTCCAGGAGAACTTCCCGAGCCAGGGATCAAACTCAGGTCTCCTGCATTGCAGGCAGATTCTGTATCATCTGAGCCACTATTACCATGTATAAAACCGTCATCAAAGATCAATCACCTTATAACTTCAAACGCAAGAACTTTTTCTATGTTCATAAGCCATTTGATCTCTTCATGATATCTTTCTCCATATTTATATAATAAACTTTCCATCTTATTTGATTTTTCATACACAGATTCCTTAAATTTCAGCATTTACAAAAGCAGCTGTCTCACCAAGCACCACCCTATCCGTTCTAAAGATTTTCCTTTTTATTTTATGGCTTCCTTATTAACATCTATAAACAGATTTGCCAGACTGCTGCCCACACACAGTGAGGACTCAGGGTTTTTCTTCAGTCCCTTATTCTTATTTCACCTAAAGACCCTGCCCTCCATCTAGGCCAGGGTTTCATCTTAAAACCCACTTTTTAAAGATTGTTTTAAATGTGAACAGTTTTTAAAGTTTTCATTGAAAAACAATATTGTTTCTGCTTTATGTTTTGCTTTTTTGACCACAAGCCCTGTGGGATATTAACTCCCAGACCAGGGATCAAACCTGAACCCTGTGCATTGGAAGGTGGACTCTTAAATGCTGGGCAACCACAGAAGTCCTAAAATCCACTTTAAAATCAGCTTTTTCAGCCATAACTGAAAAAGTCATTATGGACTATGTGAGCCCTCTTTACTTCACTGCCACCTAGAGTATCTAAATGGATTCCTTATTAATTGCCCCTTTGCCCATAATCTTTTTCTTTTTGATTTTATCTTCTATGTAACTTTCATATTTATTTTTCCCAATTATTGAAGACATGATAGCACCACCTTCATCAAAAACCTGCTTAGAAAAATACACCCTAGATCCTTCACATGAATTTCAAAGCAGTTGAGATCCAACTTGAGGGAAAGAGAAAATTAGCCAAGATGGCAGTCAGGCTCTCACCCCAAGGCCTCTCTCTCTTGCCCCACATGCTAGCAAAATAATGCTCAAAATTCTACAAGCCAGGCTTCAACAGTACAGTATGTGAACTGTGAAATTCCACATGTTCAGTCTGGATTTACAAAAGGCAGAGGAACCAGAGATCAAATTGCCAACATCGGTTGGATCATCGAAAAAGTAAGAGAGTTCCAAAAAACATATACTTTTGCTTTACTGACTATGCCAAAGCCTTTGTCTGTGTGGATCACAAAAAACTGTGGAAAATTCTGAAAGAGATGGGAATATCAGACCAACTGACCTGCCTCCTGAGAAATCCATATACAGATCAAAAAGCAACAGTTAGAACTGGACATGGAACTACAGACTGGTTCCAAACTGGAAGAGGAGTATGTCAAGGCTGTATATTGTCCCCCTGCTTATTTAACTTATATGCAGAGTACATCATGCAAAATTTGGGGCTGGATGAAGCACAAGCTGGAATCAAGATTGCCGGGAGAAATATCAATAACCTCAGATATGCAGCTGACACCACCATTATGGCAGAAAGTGAAGAGGAACTAAAAAGCCTCTTGATGAAAGTGAAAAAGGAGACTGAAAAAATTGGCTGAAACTCAACATTCAGAGAACTAAGATCATGGCATCCACTCCCATCACTTCATGGCAAATAGATGCAGAAACAATGGAAACAGTGGCTGACTTTATTTTTTTGGTCTCCAAAATCACTGCAGATGGTGACTGCAGCCATGAAATTAAAAGATTTTGCTCCTTGAAAGAAAAGCAATGACCAACCTATACAGCATATTAAAAAGCAGAGACATTACTTTAACAACAAAGGTCAGTCTAGTCAAAGCTATGGTTTTTCCAGTAGTCATGTATGGATGTGAGAGTTGGACTATAAAGAAAGCTGATCACCGAAGAATTGATGCTTTTGAACTGTGGTGTTGGAGAAGACTCTTTAGAGTCCCTTGGACTGCAAGGAGATTCAACCAGTCAATCTTAAAGGAAATCAGTCCTGAATATTCATTGGAAGGACTGATGTTGAAGCTGAAACTCCAATACTTTGGCCACCTGATGCAAAGAACTGACTTATTGGAAAAGACCATAATTCTAGGAATGATTGAAGGTGGGAGGAGAAGGGGATGACAGAGGATGAGATGGTTGGATGGCATCACCAACCTGCTGGACATGAGTTTGAGTAGGCTCCAGAAGTTGGTGATAGACAGCGAAGCCTGGCATGCTGCAGTCCATGGAGTCACAAAGAGTCGAACACGACTGAGTGACTGAACTGAACTGAACAGTTGAGATCACTTATAGCACTGTGTATGCATGCCACAAGGTTTATGTAACAGCTGAGATCACTTATAGCCCTGCACATGCACGTCATCAGATACTTAACTTGGATGCAGGCTACGGTTGATATATCAGCTCCACCTGGAAAAGCCCTGGTGGTTGTCTGAAGTACATCTGTATGAGCTTCACCATGAAAGCCCTGGCTGCTGCTGCATTGGGGTACATTAGAGCGACATCATGGTGGTGTTATGTGAGGTCATGTGATGGCTCCATTATGGCTACGTTATGGTTATGTTGTGGCTGGTGCTATGGCAGCTGTGTCAGCCCAGAGAGGGGCTGTGTTATGGCCACCATGCCAGACAGGAGAGAGTAAATGTGTCTGCATTTCCTATGGCTCCTAGTGTTTTTTAGCTAGAGCCTTGTCTACTTTGGGTTCAGCGAACAGTGTGGACAATGTGAACAGGGTGACACCTGGCATCAGGAACAGGATCAGTGAAACAATTGGAATAGTCGGCAGGATACCCAGCAGGTAGAAGAGCCTGTGGCCCCATCGGAGGGCAGAAGCCAGTGGTCACCATATAGCATGTGGTGGTACCTTGTGGCTGCAATCCTCTTGGAGTGGGCTTGGTGGAATTCCAACTGGGGGGAGTCACCCGATAGCACTAACGTTGCATTACAGGCAGTGAGTTCCCATTTGCCAAACGAGGTAGCACGGACTGCCGCTGGCAGCATAGGGTGGATTTTCCTGACTACTCTGAAGGCAAATATGGATCATGCCCCGCACTATGCTACACTGGTGCACAGTATTCAGAGATGCTTGGAAAAACTAGAGCAATGCATATTGGCATAAGAGCAAGAACCCCATGGCTTGAAGAACCCAGCAGCGCTGACAGCGAGATGCTAAGTGATGGTGATGATGAACATTATGAGACTAAGGTTCTGAGACTGCAGGTTCCCACTTGGCAGTGAAGCCCATTGTACAGCAGAAAGTGAAGCATGAGTAGCCTATGGCGGGGGAGGGCATCCTCAAGGGGCCCTCAATGTGACTGACTTCATGATGTATTGATCATATACTCAGGCAGAGTTGATTGACTTGGGTATGCAGTTTCGGCAAATACAAAGGAAACCCTTGGCAGCATGGCTGTTCTGACTTTGGGACACAGGAGTAGACAGTATCATATGTGTTGGAGACAGAATAGAATGACTGGCATCTATAACCACTATAACCACTCACCTCTGGTTGAGACAAATGTTGCAGAATGCTAGGCGACTCAGGCAAAATGCACCTACTCAAGAAAACACCCTCATGGAATGCATTAACGCTGCCATCTGCAATGTGTGGTCAAATGTGAGAGGGTTCCCGGACACTGTGAGTGATGGTATACCTATGCCAAGTGGTGAGAGAACTGGATATGAAGCAGTCGACGTTTAACCCAAGTATTCAAGGCCCAGATGATGAGCATTTTACTGGCAGCATTCAAGATGCCATTTTGAACAACGCCCTGTCTACCTCTTTTGAATCCCTATTTTTGCACCTTATGTGGGGCACCCCATCTAGGACTTGACCTCAATAGTGGCTATTTTGGGAGAATTAGAGGGACTGTGGCAGGCAAATGGGATTAGAAGTGTGAAGACCCTGAAGGGGGCTCAAGCTGTCACCCCACCCAGGTGACAACAATGCAAATGTGGGCTGATTTTCTGGCAGCAGGATTTGACAGAAAGAAAATTGATAAAGAGCCCAATGCTCTGCTCCTAGAGCTATGGAGGCAACCGAGACTGGAGCAGCAGTTTACCAAGTTTGGGAAGCACCCACAGCAAGAGATACGGGCAGTTCAGTTAGATTACATGGTACCCAAGGATGTTCCTTTCGATGACGCCCTTTTCTGCTTTGAATAGGACTCAGACCAACGTGCCCTCCTGAAGAGCCCAGGCAGGGACTGGAGGCCCCATGTAGAACTTGCAATTCACTGGTCACTAGCTAATGTACAAAGAGTAATGGCTCTGGTTGTCACTGGTGCCGAATGCAGTCTTGGTTATGGCAAACCAGAGCAATTTCCTGGTCCTAGTGCATACATTGATGGCTATGGCAGCCAAATTATGTAGATTTAGACTGTAAAGATTTAAGCTGTATCCTAGATTTAAAACAATGTACTATAAAGGTTGTGTCCTGTGATGTAGATTTAGTAGAATAATGTACTGTAAAGGTTTGTCCTGTGATGTGCTGCTAACCTCTGATTCTCTTGTAGATTTAGAACAGTATGAAACTTCAGATATGCAGATGACACCATCTATATGGCAGAAAGTGAAGAAGAACTAAAGAGCCTCCTGATGAAAGTGAAAGAGGAGAGTGAAAAAGTTGGCTGAAAGCTCAACATTCAGAAAACTAAAATCATGGCATCTGGTCCCACCACTTCATGGCAAATAGATGGAGAAACAGTGGCTGACTATTTTTCTGGGCTCCAAAATCACTGCGGATGGTGATCGCAGCCATGAAATTAAAAGACGCTTGCTCCTTGGAAGGAAATTTATGACCAACTTAGACAGCATATTAAAAAGCAGAGACATTACTTTGCCAACAAAGGTCCAAATAGTCAAGGCTATAGTTTTTCCAGTAGTCATGTATAGATGTGAGAGTTGGACTATAAAGAAAGCTGAGTGCCAAAGAATTGATGCTTTTGAACTGTGGTGTTGGAGAAGACTCTTGAGAGTCCCTTGGACTGCAAGGAGATCCAACCAGTCCATCCTAAAGGAGATCAGTCCTGGGTGTTCATTGGAAGGACTGATGTTGAAGCTGAAACTCCAATACTTTGCACCTGATACGGGGAGCTGACTCATTTGAAAAGACTCTGATGCTGGGAAAGATTGAGGGCAGGAGGAGAAGGGGCCAACAGAGGATGAGATGGTTGTATGGCATCGCCAGCACAATGGACATGGGTTTGGGTGGACTCCAGGAGTTGATGATGGACAGGGAGGCCTGGCGTGCTACGGTTCATGGGGTCGCAAATAGTCAGACACCACTGAGCCACTGAACTGAACTGAACTGAACTAAAAGCATCTGGAATCATGTGGGTAGGCTCGGAATGCCACAAAAAAATCCCCTCTTTGAAGGGATGGGCCCAACGTCTGTGGGGGTGTTACAGGTCCTTAATAAAACCCCACAGAGGTGGAGTTTCCCCTGTGGAGACTTTCCTGCAATTTCACAAGGACAAATGATGGACTGGACTTGGCCATGGAAGACAGAGGCACTCCACAATTGGTGGGTGGCTCTTCTAGCCCCATGAGGGCAAGGACTGCAATGTGAGTTCCAGGTGACATCTGGTGTTGGGTTTTACTATGTGTTGGGGAATGTAACAGGTTTTGCTATGTGTTGGGGAATGTAACAGGTGTTGTTACAGCACCTACTGCTGTTGCAAGATGTAAGTTCAAGGGTCAGTGTTTCTCGCCAAGGGAATATATTGGAAGATGGACTGTGTGTAGATTGTGAGGTGAGAGACTCTGAAGGGGGTGGAGGGTAGGGAAAGAGCAAATTAGCCAAAATGTAATGGTCAGGCTCTTTCACCCCATGGCCTCTCACTCTTGCCCCATGTTATGTAATAATGATTTTGTAACAGCTGAGATCATTTATAACACTGCACATGCACGTCACAAGGTATTCGTTTGGACATGGGCTACTTTTGATATATAAGTTCCACCTGGAAAAGCCATGGGGTTTTGTGCAGTATGTCTGCCTGTATGAGCTTCACCATGAAAGCTTTGGCTGCTGCTGTATTAGGGTTACACTGGAGCGGCATCATGGTTATGTTATGTGAGGTTACATTATGGGTCCGCTATATGGAGAAGGAAATGGCAACCCACTCCAGTGTTCTTGCCTGGAGAATCCCAGGGATGGCAGAGCCTGGTGGGCTGCCGTCTATGGGGTCGCACAGAGTTGTACACGACTGAAGCGACTTAGCAGCAGCAGCAGCAGAAGAAGAAGCATGGCTACATTATGGTTGTGGTTGCTGTGTTAGCCAGGAGAGAGGCTGTGTGATGGCTCCTGTGCCAGCCAGGAGAGAATAAACATGTCTGTAGTTCCTATGACTCCTTGTGTCTTCTTCCAGCCTCTTAGTTCAAGCCTTGCCTACCCTGGATTCAGAGAACTGTTCAGACACTGTGAACAGCAAGACAATTGGCATTACAAATAGGATCAGTTTACACAACTGTAAACTGTTTTTCCAGCTTAACCTACCAATAGGCTTTTCACATGTTGTGTTGTTCACCCCCAAGGAAACTTGCCCTTTTAGAATGCATTACAGATCTCTCTGGTTCTTAGGTTATTGTTGTAATTGTTCAATTGCTAAGTTGTATTTGACTCTTTGTGACCCCATGAACTGCAGCATGCCAGGCTTCCCTGTCCTTCACTATCTCCTGGAGTTTGCTCAAATGCATTGAGTCAGTGAGTCACTCTTAGACTGAGTGCCTTATAAAGAGAGCCTGAGACCAATACTCTTGGGAAGCAGTATTCTCTGGAGAAAGAAAGTACTATAGACTGAATGCTTTATCTGCCCTTCCCCTCTCAAATTTATATGCTGAAGTCCAATTTCCTAATGACATTAGGAGGTAGGACATTTGGGAGGTGATTAGTTCAGGAGAGTGGAGCCCTCATGAATGGGATTTGTGCCCTTATGGAAGAGACCCCTGGGAGGTGCCTTGTCCCTTGCTCCTTCTTCCTGTGAGGACACAGTGAGAAGACCACCCTCTGTGGCCAGGACATGGGCTCTGGTCTGCCAGAACCTTGATTTTGGAGCTACCAGCCTTCAGAATGATGAGAAATAAGTAAGCTACCCGGTCTGTGGTACTTTTGGTATGGCAGCCTGAATAGGCTAAGACAATGAGTAAAGGAAATGATACAAACACATAGCTCCTTTTTTTTGTCTTCAAAGTGCGTATATTTTTTTTAATAGCATGTAGCACTTATTTTCTTCTATCTTCTTTTATAATGAGTTACTAATATGTAGTGAAATCTTTGGGAACAGAGACACTCTTTTTGTTGTCTATTTTTATATTCACACCACCACAGGTCTAAGTCAAAATCTCTATAACGTAGGCAAAATTTTCAAATAATATGTATTGTCAGGAAAAGTGAATATTTTACAGGAAATTTTAAGAGTAGTAATCTTATCTTCTGGAAAAAAAAAGCCATTATATATTTTATATTTCAGTGTTATATTTATGGTTATGGATTTAAGGTCTTCTTTTGTATTTCATGTCAACCCTTTCAAAAATCATCATTTTTGTCACTGAAATGCTATTTGGCATTTTTCCAAAATTAACTACATTTAGACACTCATGTTTTATTCTATAGCAAAATTGAAAGCTATTAGACATAAAATTCACAGAATTAAAGAGAGTCTCAGGAGGTCACCTTAGCCCAAGTACTAAGTGGAACTGAAACTTTTCTCAAATGATTCACAAAGGTAATTGTCTACTTGTTCCTTTTTTTTTTTTTTAAAGAACAAGCCACCATTCCAATATTTTATAACTTTTATAGGCTTTCTTTCTACATGCGAAACTATAATAGATCTGTTTTTTCTGCTTTCAGGACCTTTCTGACATAATTTAGATTCTCACTGACTTCTATAATGGAAATAAAACACCTATTTTTATAAACCTTTCTTAACTGGCTTAATTTTTAAATCTGCTAATTTTATTTTCCCCTTGATTTTAGAAAAAGCAATTTATTTTTAACTCATTTTACTGAATTTTTTATTTTGAGATACTGTAGATTCCCTGGCAGTTGTCAGAAATAATGCCCTTTAATCAGTTTTCCCTCATGATAATATCTTGAAAACCAAAGTACAATGTCACAAGCTCAATACTGAAACTGATTTAGCCAAGACATGGAAATTTTCCATCACCACAAACATCCTTAACTGCCACCACTGATAAGAATACTATATATAGGGAGTCATACACTATCCAGCCTTTGCACTGGCTTTTTGCACTCAATATAATTCCCTTGAAATTCATCCAAGTTCTTGGAGATATCACAACTTCATATTTTTTTTGAATTTTGAATAAAATTCCATGGTACAGATGTACCAGTTTGTTTAACCATTCACCCAATGAATGCCCTCTAGGTTATTTACAGCTTTGTATTTTACAAATAGAGTTACTAAAATATTCATGTATGGGTTTTTGTGTGGACAGAAATCTTCACTTTTCTGGGAAAAAAGCTTAGGAGTGTAATTTTTGGGTCACATGAGAATCGCATGTTTATTCTTTTTTATGACGCTATCAGACTATTTTCAAGTGTGGTTGTACCATTTTACAAAGCTATCTGCCAAAGGGTACTAGTGATCAAGCTTCTCTGCATTCTTATGTGCTTTTAGGTGATACAATTTTTTAAATTTTAGCCATTCTTATTGTATGTAGTACTTTTTATTTTTGCTTTAACTTGCATTGCTCTAATGACTAACAATATTGAACATTTCTTTGTGTGCTTATCTGCCATCTTCATCACTGAAATGCATCTTCATGTATTTTTCCATTTTCTAATTGGGTTTTTTATCTTTTTAATGTTGAGTTTGGCGAGCTCTTTATATGTTCTAGATGCAAGTCCCTTTTCATATATGTCATTTGCAAATATTTTCACCCATTTTGTAGCTTAACTTTTTTTTTTTAATAGAGTAGAGTTAACTTTTGATGAAGTTCAGTTTTCCAGTTTTTTGTTTTATGAACCATGTTTTTGTGTGGCTCAGATGGTAAAGAATCTGCCTGCAATACAGGAGGCCTGGATTCAATTCCTGGGTTAGGAAGATCCTCTGGAGAAGGAAGTGGCAACCCACTCTAGTATTCTTCCCTGGAGAATTTCATGGACAAGGGAGCCTGGCAGGCTCAGACACAACTGAATGACTAACACACAAGTTTTTGCGTAAAGTTGGACAAATCTTGCCTTAACCCCAAATTCTGAAGAATTTCTCCTATTTTTTCCTGAAAGTTTTATAGTTTTACATTTAATTACACAATTCACTTTGAATTAAATTGTGTATAAGTTGTAAAACTGAGGTAAGAATTTTTTTCACTTTTTGGCCCAGAAATGGCAAATTACAGTCCCATTTGTTGAAAAGGCTATCCTGTCTCCTTTTAATTGCTGTATCACCTTTACTGATATCAATTTAGTACACTTGTGTTTTGGATGGAGAAGGCAATGGCACCCCACTCCAGTACTCTTGCCTGGAAAATCCCATGGATGGAGGAGCCTAGTGGGTTGCAGTCCATGAGGTCGCTGAGAGTTGGACACAACTCAGTGACTTCATTTTCAGTTTTCACTTTCATGCATTGGAGGAGGAAATGGCAAATCACTCCAGTGTTCTTGCCTGGAGAATACCAGGGACGGCAGAGCCTGGTGGGCTGCCGTCTATGGGGTCACACAGAGTCGGACACGACTGAAGCGACTTAGCAGCAGCAGCAGTGTTTTGGATACTTTTTTCCATTCTCTTGATCCATCTGTCTATCCTTCCACCAATACCACAGAGTCATGGTTACTGTTACTATTTAATAAGTTTTGAAATCAAGTAATTGATTCCTCAAAATTTCCTCTTCTTTTTCAAAATAGTTTTCTTGTATATCAGTTTGTGGAGAATTTACATCTTTACTATGTCTCTTCCAATCCATGAACATGGTATGACCTTCATTTATTTAGATCTTTTAATTTTTTTTCTTCAACATTGAACAGTATTCAGCATACAAATTTTGTATGTATTTTATTAGATTCATACCTACATATGTAACCTTTTGAAGAATTGTGAATGAATTTATACTTTTCAGTTTGTACATGTTCATTGTTATATAGAAATGCAATTATTTTTATGTGTCAACCTTCTCTTCTACATCTTTGTTGAACTTATTCATAGGTTATAGGAGGTCTGAGGGTGTTTGGGGCTGGGGTTGAGGAGATTTATTTTATTGAGATTTTCTACACAGTCAACCAAGCCATCTACAAATCAGGGCAGTTTTAATTTTTTCCTTTCCAATCTGTATACTTTGTGTTTTCGTTTCTTCTTTATTGGTTAAAACTTCAAAACCATGTTGAAAAAGAATGGTAAGGGTGGGCTTCTTTGTGTTATTCTCAATGTTAGAAAGCATTCAATCTTTGAACATTAAGTATAATGCAAGTTGTAGGGTTTTTGTAGATGCTCTTTGTAAAGTTGATGGAATTTCCCTATTTACCCACTTTATCAGCATAGCAAAGAAACCTTTCCAGAAACTGAGCAAACCATTTTCTAGGCTTATGTTGAGAAGAAAAATCATGTAATTTTGATGTTTCTATCAGTCTAAACTAAGAAGTGTTACTAGGCAATAAACAAAAATTAAAAATAAATGTGAAATAAAAGGATGAAACTGAGGAAATAAATGTACCTTAAACATAAGATGAAGTCATCATCATAAGACTGATTCCTATGCAGTATTTATGTTATATTCGATCCAGCATGTATGTATGTATATATATATATATATATATATATACACATATATCTCCATTAAACACAATACTTTGATAAAACATATGGAAACCCATAATATCAAATGTATTGATGAAGGGAAGCTAGAATAGAGAGTTAAAGCACAGAATATGGGAGACAGATTTTAAAAAGCTTAAAATATTCATCCCTAACAAAGTAGATAAATTTATGACACAATGACTATCTCTAGATGAAATGTATTTCTAGGTAAGTAATGTGTTCATCTTACTTTAAAAATGATAAAAAATTTCCCCTTCTTTTCTGTTCAGTCATTGTGGTAATAGAGTTGATTTCAGACCAAAAGATCTCCTTGTCTTTTCAACATGAAATAAAGATATAATCAACCATGTTATAACAAATGTTTTTCACACGGATTACACCACATCACTTCATGGCAAATAGATGGAAAAACAGTGGAAACAGTGTCAGACTTTATTTTAGGGGGCTCCGAAATCACTGCAGATGGTGATTGTAGCCATGAAATTAAAAGACACTTACTTCTTGGAAGGAAAGTTATGAGCAACCTAGATAGCATATTGAAAAGCAGAGACATTACTTTGCCAACAAAGGTCTGTCTAGTCAAGGCTATGATTTTTCCAGTGATCATGTATGGATGTGAGAGTTGGACTGTGAAGAAAGCTGAGCACCAAAGAATTGATGCTTTTGAACTGTGGTGTTGGAGAAGACTCTTGAGAGTCCTTTGGACTGCAAGAAGATTCAACCAGTCCATCCTGAAGGAGATCAGTCTTGGGTGTTCATTGGAAGCACTGATGCTAAAGCTGAAACTCCAATACTTTGGCCACCTCATGCAAAGAGTTGACTCATTGGAAAAGACTCTGATGCTGGGAGGGATTGGGGTCAGGAGGAGAAGGGGACGACAGAGGATGAGATGGCTGAATGGCACCACCAACTCGATGGACATGAGTCTGGGTGGACTCCAGGAGTTGGTGATGGACAGGGAGGCCTGACGTGCTGCAGTTCATGGGGTTGCAAAGAGTTGGACATGACTGAGTGACTGAAGTGAACTGAACACCACCTTTACAAGGATAAGAAGAAAGTAGTCACACTAGTTACATTCCGAGTTATCAAACACTGGTATTAGCAAAAGTCAGTCATAATTAAAATATCAAGAAATTAGATATCTAATGGGTATTTGTGGAATAAATAATCAAATGATTATAATGGAAGTATTATTAGAGAAAAACAACCTGATTCACACAAAAATTAGGGTGCTTCCTTAAGACAATGGATTGAAGAAAGTAGAGTAAAACTGATAATAGACAGTAAAATGCTTAGTTATCTATAGACAGCTACCAGTTTACTGAGTGCAGTGTGTGTTCCAGTAACATTTAACAGCAAGTGTAGCTCAGCTGGTAAAGAATCTGCCTGCAACACAGGAGATCCCGGTTTGATTCCTAGGTCGCGAAGATCTGCTGGAGAAAAGACAGGCTTACCCACTCCAGTATTCTTGGGCTTCTCTGGTGGCTCAGCTCGTAAAGAATCTGCCTGCAATGTGGGAGACCTGGGTTCAATCCCTGGGTTCAGTCCCTGGGTTGGGAAGATCCCCTTGAGAAGGAAACAGCTACCCACTCCAGTATTCTGGTTCGGAGAATTCTATGGACTGTATAGTCCATGCGGTCACAAGAGTTGGACAAGGCTGAGCGACTTTCACTTTCACATTCAACAGGGAAGGCAAAACAACTGGACTATGCACACAATTCCTTGCTTTCAACCATGGCTGCAGCTGTCTGGGCCAGTTGTCTTAGGTAGCCTGAGTCTCAGCATGGTAGAAGAATGCCAGTAAAGCCATCAACCCATTGAAGGACTCAGTACACTAGCAGAAACCAACTAACCACAGTGAATCTGGCACCCATGTGTGCAAAGAAAATCACCAATGGTGCCAGCTCGAAATCCCAGTGTCTCCTCACTCAGTAAATTGTATAACCCTTCCCTTGCGATTTCTAGTTATCTGGTCTTCTTAAGTTTGGTTTTCCAAGACTTAGTTTGCTTTTCATTATTCATTATGCTTCTTTCCTAAATATTTATGAAGTATTTTGCTTCTAGTCCTGTTGCTAGCATATGGGAATATCTATCATGAGTGGGTATTTATCATGTTGTTTAGATTTTTTGAATCTTCAGAGTGTCTGTGATCAGCAGTTTTCTTAAAATTTCACAAAAATCTACTAAAAGTGAGCTTAAGGGTTGATATTCTATCTTGATCAGGATGGAGAAACAGGGATCAGGTTTATCTTTGTGCCTTGAAAGGTAGAGCAACTGACAAGGATCTACTGTACAGTACAGGAAAGTATAGTCCATATCTTATAAAAACTTATGATGGAAAAGAATTTGAAAAAGAATATATATATATATATATATATGCTTCATTTGTGGCTCATATGATAAAAGTAAAGAATTCATCTGCAATGCAGGAGACCTGGACTCAAGTTCTGGGTTGGGAAGTTTCCCCGGAGAAATACATGGCAACACACTCCAATAGTCTTGCCTGGGGAATCCCATGGACAGAGGAGACTAGTGGGCTCCAGTCCATGGGGTCACAAAGAGTCAGACATGACTTAGTAACTAAAGCACCAGCAACACTGAATCACTTTACTATATGCCGGAAACATCGCAAATCAACTATACTTCAATAAAATAATTTTAAAAAAGATTAAAAAGTAAACTGAACTAAAGAATTTAGTTCACAAGACAGGTGATATCAGGGAATGAAGGATAGTTACTCTTAAAAGAGGGGAAATAAGTGAGGTTAGTCCCTGTTTTGCAGCTTACTTACTGTAGATAGTCTTCAGGACATCGTGCAGACAGTGGCAATCCAGAGTCTAGACTCTCAGGACATGAACCTGGATGTCCTGGGAGGACAAGGTGGCCAGGAGTTCACAGGGGAGAGTCCTAGGGGGAGGAGAGGTCTCAGAGGACATATACCAAACATCTACAGAGGAACTCCCTTGGGTTTTCATTTCAGTACTAATCAGCACACAGGATGGGCAAATTACCCAAGTCCTCAGAGAACCATGGGGAAAAAAAATAGGGAAAAAATAGTGCCTGGAGATCATACAGGGCCAAGAATAATGCCTGTTTGTTATAGTCTGAGTGGAGTACCTCGTAAAGAATGTAGTATGACTCAGAGTCCTAGGACAGGCTTGCTTCATTACCATAGGATAAAAATTAACTCCAGAATTAATGGTGCATTGGTCTTGCCTAACAGATCCTGAAACCAAGACTCGAAAGGCTCAAACTGACTCCTAGAAACTTAGCTATGGTTTCAGGATACAGAAAATAATATTTATAAAATAAACCATCTCCCCAAACTTAGCACTCAACAAGGTAAAATTCACAATGTCTGACATTGGATAAAAAAAAAAAAAAAAAATCATCAGGTATGCTTACAAAGAAGCAAGGAAAAAACAACCCATTAAGATGAAACCAGAAATGACACAGATCATAGAATTAATAGTCGAGAACATTAGGAGATGTTAATATAATCATATTCCATAGGCTCAAGAAACTATAAGGAAGACTAAAGATGTTGATTAGAACATGGAAAAGATTTTTTAAGAGGACCTTCTCAAGATGAAATCTACAATGTCAGAGATGGAAAATACTAGGTGGGATTATCCCCACACTAGTGAAAGAAGGGAGTGAAAAAGTTGGCTTAAAACTCAACAGTCAGAAAACTAAGATCATGGCATCCAGTCCCATCACTTCATGGCAAATAGATGGGGAAATAGTGGGAACAGTGTCTGACTTTATTTTGGGGGGACTCCGAAATCACTGCAGATGGTGACTGCAGCCATGAAATAAAAAGGCCCTTACTCTTTGTAAGAAAAGTGACGACCAGCCTAGACAGCATATTAAAAAGCAGGGACATTACTTTGCCGACAAAGGCCCATCTAGTCAAGGCAATGGTTTTTCCAGTAGTCATATGTATGTGAGAGTTGGACTATAAAGAAAGCTGAGTGCCAAAGAATTCATGCTTTTGAACTGTGGTGTTGGAGAAGACTCCTGAGAGTCCCTTGGACTGCAAGGAGATCCAACCAGTCCATCCAAAAGGAAATCAGTCCTGAATATTCATTGGAGGGACTGATGTTGAAGCTGAAGCTCCAATACTTTGGCCACCTGATGTGAAGAGCTGACTCATTTGAAAAGACCCTGATGTTGGGAAAGATTGACGGCAGGAGGAGAAGGGGATGATAGAGGATAAGATGGTTGGATGGCATCACCGACTCAATGGACATGAGTTTGAGTAAACTCTGGGAGTTGGCAATAGACAGGGAGGCCTGGCGTGCTGCAGTCCATGTGGTCCCAAAAAGTCAGACATGACTGAGCGACTGAACTGAACAGAGACACTGAAGAAAAAAGGATCAGTGTATTGAAGACACAGCTAACGACACTATCCTATGAAACAGAGGGATAAAATATTCTGAAAAAAGGTCAGTGTAGTTTAATAAAACTTCAAGTGGCCAAAATATACATAAATGATACCTTCAAATAAAGTGAGGATGACAATGTGTATATATATATATATATATATATATATATTATAATTAATGGCAATTTACTTCAAAATTTGAGGAAAACTGTGAACTGGCATGTCAAAAAATTTCACTGAATGCAAACACAAAAATATAAAGTATAAATATCACAATGAATTGCTTAAAATCAGTGATAAAGAGTAAATGTCAAAAGTAGTTCATGAAAGAGACATTTCATAAACAGAGATGAAAGTGACAGATTTTTTGGTCAGAAACAATGTAAGGGATGTAGTTTGGATTATTATCTCCAGCTTATCAAATATATATTAACCTAGAATTTCAAAGTATATATATCTCAAAAAAAAAAAGGTGAAATAAAAATTCATATGCACAGAAAATCAGAAATCATTCATTATCAGCAGATCTTCACTACAATAAATGTTAAAAAGAGAACTATAAAGAATAATAAATGATACAACATGGAATCTGTATCTACCCAAAGAAGAGTACAGGAAATGGGAACTAAGAGATAATTTTCACAACATTTGTCCTCATTTAAATATTCCTAAAAATAATGGCATACTATGGTACTTATATACAGAACTAAAATATATCACAATAACAGCACAAAGATCAGAAAAGAGAAAAATAAATATTCTATTAAAAGAAGGTTCTTATTTTATATATGAAGGACTGTATTATCCCTATGTGCTAATATGTATACTGGAAATCCTAAAGCACCACTGAGGGAATACTACAAAAAACTGTATCTCAGAAGTCAAAAAGAGTATTTCTATATTCTAAAAAATTCTAAATATTAATAACATAGAAAATAAAAAAGAGAAATAAAACACATGTAGCAAATGTAAAATATATAGTGACAATAAATTTAAACTCCACCATATCAATAGATATATTAAATATCTAACTGCCCCAACTAAAAACTAGAGATTATGAAGTTGGAATAAACAAGACTCAACCATATTGTGCCCATAGTGAATCTGCTTCATTTTTGCTTTATTTGTTGGCCATGCTCCTCGGCTTATGGGATTAGTTTCCTGACCAGGGGTTGAACCCAGGCCCTAGGAGTGAAAGTGTGGAGTCCTAACCACTGGACTGCCAAGGAATTCCTGAAACCAATATAAATATAATGCTACAAATAATGTAAAGTATGGAAAATGTGTGCATACAGATACTAACCAAAGAAAATTAGAGGGGCTATATTAGTGTCAGAGGCAATACATTTCAGAGCAAAAAAAAAAAAAAAAATCATTTCCAGGATAAGAGAGGTTCAGTTCACCAAGGAACTGCTCATGCACTCAGTAACAGAAATTCAAAAGACATGAAGCAAGAACTCTTAGATCTTCAAGAAGAAATAGAAACATTTACAGTGATGGATATTTAGACACCTCATCTCGGTAACTGATAGGACAATTAAATAAACAATAAAAATATAGACTTGAACAATTGTCAACCAACTTTAAGTATATAGATTACTACTCATTACCGCTGAGTTAAATTCTTTTCACGTTCACTCAGACTACTAATCATGATAGATCAAATTCTGGACCTTAAAAAATTTCTCAGTACATTTAAAAGTACTCAAGTCATACCAAAGTATCTATTCAGATCACAAAGGAATTCAATTTGAAATCAGAAACAAAAAGATATCCTAATAGCTCCCAAATATTTGCAAATAAAATAGCATACCACTAAATAACCACTGCATCAAGAAAAAATTAAAAGAGGAATTAGAGAGTGTTTGAATTGAATAAAAGTAAAAATGCAAGTCAAAATTTGTGAGGTGAAGTTAAAGTAGTGCTCAAAAGGAATATATAGACCAAAATACTTCTATTACAACAAAAGAAAAATGACTTCAGATTTCAGTTCAAGAAAAATAAAGAAGGGCTAGCAAAGCCAAAAGGGGCAGAAGAAAGGGCTAAATTTAGTTTTCAGTTTCCTAGAGAAATATTAGGTAATACTGAGGTAGAGAATCATCCACTGGAAATTCAATAGAAAGGTATTGTTGTTCAGTCACCAAGTCATGTTTGACTCTTCATGCCCCATGGACTGCAGTACGCCAGGCTTCCCCGTCCTTCACCATCTCCACCGTCTCCTGGAGTTTGCCCAAGGGTAGAAGGATAGGTAACAATGATTTTAAACGAACATTTACTCCATGTTAAGCAGAGTAGGAGTTATGTGTTTATGAATGCTTTGCTCTTTGAAAAGTGAAATACCTTTCTGCTGAAACTACAACGGTGAATCCTGCATTTCAGAGTGAGAGAGATAGTGAACAAGAAAGTAAATAAGGTATGTGTAACTGGTGATGACTCTTATGAGGAAAGGACAACAGGGTAACTTAGTAGAAAGTGGCTGGTGGGTAGCTCGTCTAAATTAGATTCTGGGAAAGCATCTAATAACACGAAAACCCAAATGACAAGAAGGGCCTTTCAGAGAGACCCAGGGAGAGAGTTTTCCAAGAAGAACTCCAAAACAAGTACAGTGTGCCCTCCCGCTGAGGCTGGATCAGAGTGGGAGAGGTGACAAGCCGAGGAGGCGCAGGAACTCATAGGCCATGAGAAGAACTTTGAATTTAAGCTGAATAAGATGGAAACTCACTGGAGGGTTTTGAGCAGGAGATAAATATGACATTTTATTTACATTTTTAAGATATCACTCTGGAGACCATGTATATAATGCTAGGAGAGAAGAATGACCACTTAGGATGCTAACTCAGTCCATTGGGTGAAAAAGGATGGTTGTTGGGTTAACATGGTAATGCTGTGGAGACAGAGTGGATTTGGAGTAAAATTGGAAGGGAGAGATGGCATTGCTCATTTCTTGAATTTAGGAATCAGATGCTTAAGGGGGTAAGAAAGTCAAGAACAAAGCCTCATTTTTTAGCTTAGTTTGTATTGGTGCCATACTATGTCTCACTTATTCCTCATTGTATAAGCTTGCCAGCTAGTCATTAAAACTGTGATATTAGAGATGATGGAAGGGGCATTAAGTTAGAGAAGAGATTTGCTAAAATAGTGGGTTGAACCAAAGTTCAAATCCAAAGACTAGTCTATTTGGTAGCAATGTTCTTTTAAATTTTCTCTAGCTGCTTGGATGAGATTAAAGAATAAAGACCTACAAGGACGAGCTCAACAGTAGAGAATCTGGTACACAAAAGCTAGAAATAACAGAAAAATCTGTCATTATGCTGCTCCATAAGTCACCAAAAACACTTGTTCATTCTACCCAACCCAGACTCTGCTTGAGAATTTCAGTTCATGAGGGACTCAGAGCAGACCATTACACTGAGCATTTTTTAAGTTGTCAGCGTCTTCCTTTCTGATTTCCTCATTGGTGCAATTACTCTCCCACACAAGACCTCATTCTCAGCTATATCACAATCATTAAAATGTTCAAAGATTAAAAAATATATCTAAGATAGAATTGTTTCCTCACAAGAAACGGTTCCAGCTCCTTGAACAGTGTTTTGGAACTGGAATTGGAATAACTTTTGATTTTGAGTTGGTTGTATGTTTTGCTTTCAATAAGTAGGTATGCCTTTAAGAAAATTCCTTCATTTTTCTACAGAGAGTATGGGTTTAAAAAATTTCTATATGCACATGACTGGAAAGCCAGTATTTCTTTCTATCGCTGAAGATTGTAAAATTATAAGAATAATAGTGGATATTTGCCACTAGACCAATTCTACACTATTAACGGTAGTTACATTGCCTTTCTATGAACTTCCTTCCATGGCCTAAAGTAAAAACAGGTAGGAAATGTGGTCGGCCAGTGCCCTCACTGGTAAGTCAAATTGGTCTGGGAAGAGCGATCATGTCAGGAGCTGTGAACTTGGCCTCTGACAAACCATCTTTGTCTTCTCATCCAGCGGGGCAGGAGCAAAGGGACAGGGCAACGGTGCTATGACTTCTGAAGCAGAAAGATGTCACCTGCAACGTGGCAATACCTGATTCAATTATCTGTGTTGTTGCTTTAGTAAGGAGCCATTTTATTTTTTTAATGTTTTTGGCAACATGTTTTACTTATTTTGTATTTTTAAATATTTATTTATTTGACTGTCTTAGGTCTTCACTGCAGCATGCAGGATTTCAGTCTTCATTGTGGTATTCGAATTCCTGGTTGTGGCATGTGGGATCTTAGCTCTTTAACCAGGGGTTGAACCCAGATTCCATATATTGGTAAGTGGGGTCTTTATCATTGGAACAGTCCCAAAGTTACAATTTCTTCACTGATTGCCTTATGCATGCATGCTAAATCACTTCAGTTGTGTTTGACTCTTGGAGACCCTATGGATCACAGCCCACCAGGCTCCTCTGTCCATAGGATTCTCCAGGCAACAATACTGGAGTGGATTGCCACGCCCTCCTTCAAGAGATCTTCCTGATCCAGAGATCTAACCTGTGTTTCTTATGTCTCCTGCACTGGCGGGCAGCTTCTTTACCACTCGCACCACCTGGAAGCCCGATTGCCTTATTAAAAGACTCAATTCATTCAGTTTTATCTTTGCAAGAAAAAGTCTCTCTGCTCTTTGGACAATAATTCCTCTAAAATATCACAACATTTTACGTAGAAAAACCAAACTCTTCATGATCTACATCCTGAAGAATCTTATGTTTACTAAAAGGAAAGATATTCAAAATATATACTGCACCCTAAAATGTGTAGTGGCAGAGATTCCTTTGGCATAAGTAAATTCCTCTGTAGGTTAAGATTGCTTCATAAAGATGTCTTCAGATGCTACTTTAGAAGGAGTTTTCAGGCTGCAGCTGAACTTCCCTTTCATTGTCCCTATTAATTTAAGGAAAATGTAGCACAAAGGAACATTATAATGATTTGTGATTCTTTGTGGTAACAGTTGAGTAGAAAAAAATCAGTAAATGAATGAGTTAAGCCCATAGCCATTAATGAGAAATTGTAATTTGATCTCATGAAATATAAATTATTTTCTAAAATAAAGGCAAGGATACTAAACCTATAAAGAAATGCCAGTCAAAGATGTAGATGATTTATGTAATGTGATATTTGGAGAAATGTTCCTAATGTCATCTATTTAGAAACAACCTTCATGCCTGGTGATAGGAAATTAATTGTGTAAATGTATTCATTCATAAGCCCTTAAAATAACATTTTTACAGACCAGTGATATAAGGAAATGTTCATATTATAAGCTGACATGATACAACCTGCAATGTAACATAGATTATTCCTATGTTAAGCCAAGTACTCTTATGTACCTTAGAACCTTATATCATGTAATTGTCACCACCCTGAGAAAGAGTTACTGTTATTATCATTTTCCTGGTGTGTAAGAGCAGGAAGGGTAAATACATTTCCAACTAACACATAATAGGTGACAGAGACACTTAATTGAACCGGGTGCCTCTGCTTGCAAATCTCATGTCCTTAATCACATCTCGCTCCCCTTTCTTTAGCATTGTCACAAACACTCAGTGTAACCAGCTTCAGGGTGACTGGATTTTTATTGTTTACTGCTTTCATACTAATATGAAGGAATCAAAACACAACGTGATTCCATTCACAAACTTTAATAACAAGATGCCCGCTGTAATTCTGATGGGCATAGAAATGTGCAGTCCTGGTATCTTGTTAACGAAAGAAATTTGGGGTTTACACAACTCTTCTGTTTCAGTGACCACAATACCACAGTATGTAAAGGTGCATTGAACCTTTAAGTTGTGAATTCCTACACTGTGCCTTTACGTATTTAGTCGTGTTTTTGGTGCTCACTAATTAATGAAAGCAGAATATTCGATGTGCATTAAGTTCACATATTGTTGGCATAAGCATCTTAGAGGATGCTAACTTTGCCTCTTTCTTTGTGTGACCATTTTCAGCTCATCTGGTTCATCCCAGATGTCACCTGATATAGGAATTCCCTTTTTTCTGATGTTTCACTATTGTGACTACCTACAGGAAACCACAAACTGCTGATTTTCTTCCCTCCTTACTGGCCACCTCTTCCCAATCTTCACTGGTTCCTCCTCAGATCCTCAATTCTACACATGGGAGTGCCCAAGACTCAACACTTAGACCTTTTTGTTAGTTACTTTATTCATTCCTATGCCTTTCAATGCAATCTTGTGGCCAATGATTCCCAAATTTTACATCTCAACAAAAGTATATCCAAGTGCTCACTGGCAGTCTCATTTGTAGGTCTAAGTATTTCAGACATCTATGATCAAAGTAATTCTTGATTTTCCATTCTAGCCAATAAAAAGAAATCAAGCAATGAAATAAATAATAATCTGGTTTAAAGAACCTACTCTTGCTTCTTCTCATGTTCAGTCTCAGTAAATAGTATCAGCATTCAGCTAGGAGCTAAGCTTGTATCCTCACATATGTATCCCCACATCTTTGAGGTTTACCTTCAGGGTCTATGCCTAGTTCAATCCTGTCCCACATCACTCTCAGGCATCGTAGTTTACCCCGACTCTTTGTATAACTTCTAATTGAGCTGCTTGCTTTTGCTCACACCCCTTTGCATCCACTGTCAGACTTACTGAATTCTTAAAACTAGCTTAAACATTCTCCTGCTTAATGACCATGTAAGAGTTACTTAATTTTGGCATCCAAGTGTCTTCATTTGTTAAGTAGGAAAAACAATATAACTTGCCTCAAGGATGTGGTTTGAGGATGGTATAAGATATTTGGGGCTTCCCAGGTGGCACAGTGGTAAAGAATCTGCCTATCAATGGAGGAGATGCAAGAGATGTGGTTTTGATCCCTGGATGGGGAAGATCCCCTCGAGTAGGAAATGGCAATCTGCTCCAGTATTCTTGCCTGGAAAATTCTATGGACAGAGGAGTCTTGTATGCTACAGTCCGTGGGGTTGCCAAGAGTCAGATCACCAAGCAACTGAGCACACACACACAATATATTTGAGATAAAATGCTTTGCAAAGATGGCACACAGCAAGCATTCATTAGTGGTTAGTGATTATTATTTTTTAGCCAATTTTAGTGCTGATCTTCCTTGACTTTTGGTGGGGTTACATCCCTATAAAACCATCCTAAGTTGAAAATACAAGTCAAAGATGCTTTTAATACATTTGACCTGCCAAACGTCATAGTGTAGCCCAGCCCCCCTTAAACATGCTCAGAACACTTACATTAGCCTACGGGTTGGGTAAAATAATCTAAACCAAAGACTATTCTATAATGAAGTGTTGAATATCTCATGTAATTGATTGGCGACTGTACTGGAAGTGAAAAACAGAATGAGTGTTTCTGTACAGAACGGTTGTAAGTGTCTGAATCTGTTGTGTGTCTTCCTGACGGCTGCCTGGCTGGCAGCTGCCACTGCCCAGGATCAGGAGAGAAGACCATATTGTATATGGCTAGCCCAGGAAAAGATCAAAGTTCGTATTCTTGTTTCTACAGTATACGTATTGCTCTTACAACATGGTAAATTAAAAAAAAAAAAAAGACAAAAACAAAACATGAGTTGAACCATTGTAAGTCAGAGACCTTCTATACATAAATTCCGTCATGTCACTTCCTTGTTCCAATTTTTTTGTTGACACCCATCACGCTTGAGTAAAATCCAAAGATCTTAACGTGACCCCAAGCTCTAAAAATCTTGACCACTGGCACACCAGACCCCATTTCTAACTGCTGTCTCTGAGCTCACTGTGTTCAAGCCACTGTGTTACTAGAATTCCCCAAATTTTCTAAGCTCTTTGAGCCTCACTTCACACACACCGGATACCACTGCTTGCCGCTCTTCACCCAGACCTTTGCCAAACTGTCTTGCTGCATTTATATTTTTGCTCAAATTTCATCCAGATTTCAAAGGTGACATGCATTCTCTGAATACTCTCTCAACAGCAACACCCTGAATACTTGCCATCTGAAGAGGTAAAGATTTTTCTTGATTTTGCTTCATGGACTCATCACCACTTCATATATATATATATATATACATATATATATATATATATACATATATATATATATATATACATATATATATATATATATATATTCATTTGTTTATTTCCAGTTCTCCTTAAAAGAGAGGAATATCCATGAAATAAAGACTTATTTTATCAACATTTTTCTGCAACTCCATGTTTCCAGCACTGGGATAGGCCTTAGTATTTATAAGTGTGCAATAAATGTGTGTAAGGGTTGACTACATAAAATGTTCTATAATTACCTCTTTTTAATATAAATTTATTTATTTTAATTGGAGGTTAATTACTTTTCAATACTGTGTTGGTTTTGCCATACATCAACATGTGCATCTCCTCCAGTATCTGTCTGCAATGCAGGAGACCCTGGTTCTTTTCTGGGTTGGAAAGATCGCTGGAGAAGGGATAGGCTACCCTCTCCAGTATTCTTGGGCTTCCCTTGTGGCTCCGCTGGTAAAAAATCCACCTGCAATGCAGGAGACCTGGGTTCAATTCCTGGGTTGGGAAGATCCCCTGGAGAAGGGACCGGTTACCCACTCCAGTATTCTGGCCTGGAAAATTCCATGGACTGTATAGTCCATGGGGTCACAAAAACGTGGACACGACTGAGTGACTTGCACTCCCCCAGTAAATATCATCTCTATTTTCATTGCTTGATGAATGATGAATAAGCCTAATAAATATTTGTGAGGGAGAATTATTAGTGAGTGAATGAACATAACATAGTCAGAAGAGACTTTCCATGTAATTAGAGAAGACATAGTTAGCTGCACAGCCTTATATGTTAAAACCCAAACAATTCATCTACAGGAAATTAAAACTATCTTTTTATTTTTTTTTTCAGGTTGTCATTTCTGGTAAACATTTTATTCCTTCTGACTGATTAAATTCAGGTTAGATACTACAAATATGAATATGTAGTTGCATAGTAGAAATAGCTTCCAGTATCTTTCACACCTAAGAACAGATCCAATAATTAAAAGTCAATAAATGCATGAAAGTGAAAGGTGAAAGTGAAGTCACTCAATCGTATCCGACTCTTAGCGACCCCATGGACTGCAGCCTACCAGGCTCCTCCGTCCATAGGATTTTCCAGGCAAGAGTACTGGAGTGGGGTGCCATTGCCTTCTCCAAATGTATATTTTGAGTTGCCATTGATAAAAACTCAGTAAGCTCAATTCAACATGCAAGAGTCTCCTTGACTTTTAAAATGAGTGAGTTTTTTCATTGATTATATTGTGGCCTAAATTCTGAATTCCAATGGCAAAGGTAATAATGTTTGAAAGAACAGACAGAGGCCACGGGGTTGCAGACAGGAGCAGCATGGCAGTATCTGGTAGAAAAAAACTTCATTAGTCCAACCCTCTGAAGGTGCACAAGCTGGAATCAAGATTGCTGGGAGAAATATCAATAACCTCAGGTATGCAGATGATACCACCCTTATGGCAGAAAGTGAAGAAGAACTAAAGAGTCTCTTGATGAAAGAGAAAGAGGAGAGTGAAAAAGTTGGCTTAAAGCTCAACATTCAGAAAACTAAGATCATGGCATCCAGTCCCATCACTTCATGGCAAATAGATGGGGAAAGAGTGTCAGACTTTATTTTTTGGTGCTCCAAAATCACTGCAGATGGTGACAGCAGCCATGAAATTAAAAGACACTTACTCCTCTGAAGGAAAGTTATGACCAACCTAGACAGCATATTAAAAAGCAGAGACATTACTTTGCCAACAAAGGTCTATCTAGCCAAGGCGATGGTTTTTCCGTGGTCATGTATGGATGTGAGAGTTGGACTGTGAAGAAAGCTGAGAGCTGAAGAATTGATGCTTTCGAACTGTGGTGTTGGAGAAGACTCTTCAGAGTCCCTTGGGCTGCAAGGAGATCCAACCAGTCCATCCTAAAGGAGATCAGTCCTGGGTGTTCATTGGAAGGACTGATGTTTAAGCTGAAACTCCAGTACTTGAGCCCCCTGATGTGAAGAACTGACTCATTGGAAAAGACCCTGATGCTGAGAAAGATTGAAGGCGGGAGTAGAAGGGTATAACAGAGGATGAATTGGTTGGATGGCATCACCGCCTCAATGGATGTAAGTTTGGGTAAACTCCAGGAGTTGGTGATGGACAGGGAAGCCTGATGTGCTGCAGTCCATGGGGTCGCAAACAGTCGGACATGATTGGGTGACTGAACTGAACTAAACTGAAAGTGCTTATGCTTTAAAATATTTCTTAATATAGGATTTTTCCAAGATCTTCCTGAGGAGTGGTTAGAAATACATTTTGTTTGAAATTCTTTCTGACAAAACTAGCTTGAAAAAAATAGCAGAAAGTATCTCTTCAAGAAATTAATTGAGATATTTTTACTACTGAAAGGGAAGGTGCAAAGATTAATTTGATCTTTTTTAAGAAGAAAGAGGAAAACTCTACTGAGAAGAGCTGTTTCAATCTGCTCTGGTTACACAAAAACATATTTCAGGGTAAACAAAAACACCATTTGGGAAGCCCCAACACAGGTGATTTTCTGACCTGAATAGGAAAGCGAGGCCCTGACTCTAACCACACTAATGGCAGCTTATTACATACAGGGATCAGGAAGTTCAGGTTCTGACACCTCCTAGCTCCTGAAATATGGGCATGTATTTTTAATGGCTCTTTATCAATCACATTTATCATCATGACACCTATCTAAGACAACTGCTCTAAGGAAAAAATTTATGTGACCTTTGTTCCAGAACACCACACTCTGGGGAGCAGGAACACTGCCTTTGCCGATGCGTGGCTGCTAAATGAGATACTCCTGTTGGCTGGAATATAAATTAGTACAGCCACTGTACAGAACAGTATGGAGGTTCCTTAAAAAAAATTAAATGTATAGTTTCCATACTATCCTGCAGGATCACTCCTGGGCATATATCTGGAGAAACTCTAGTCCAGAAAAATACCACGCACCCTGATGCTTACAGCAGCACTATTTATAATAGCCAAGACATGGGGATGATCAAAATGTCCATCAACAGAGGAATGAATAAAGAGGCTTTAGTACATATATATAATGTAATATTACTCAGCCATAAAAAAACAATGAAATAATGCCATTTGTAGCTACATGAAAGGACCTAGAGATTATTGTAAACCAGAGAGAGAAAGACAAATAACATACAATATTGTTTACATGTGGAAACAAAGCAAAAGAGATAAAAATGAACATATTTAAGAAACAGAAATAGATCCCTACATAGAAAGCAAATTTATGGTTACTAAAGAGGAAAGGGAAAAAAAGGGAAAGTTAGGAGTTTGGGATTAACATGCACATGAACATATATACATATAATAGATTAAAAAACAAGGACCCACTGTATGGCACGGGGAGCTACACTCAATATTCTGTAATAACCTATGGGAAAAGAAGCTGAAAAAAGATATACATGTGTGTGTAATTGAATCACTGTGCTGTACACTTGAAGCTAACACAATATCGTAGGTCAACTATATCTTAAATATATATATAATTTAAAATAAATTTTTAAAAATAAAAAATATAAGAGTATAAGGAAGAGAGAGCTTCCTGAAGCTGATGTGCAGGAGAGAACTGGTTCCAGCACTGGTGCCACACCCGAGACTTTTCTGGTGTTTTCCAGCTCCCAAGGTCTGCAGGGCATGGTCTCCTCTGCTTGAAAGGCTCTTCCTCTGTTACTTTCTCTCTGTGCCCCCACCTCCCACTTATTTGTCGTCTAGGTCTCAGCTTTCCTGTCATCTTCCCAAGGAGGCCCATGCCACCCGACTCAGACTGGAAAGCCCCACCTCATTCTCAGGGAACATTCTTTGCTTCACAACTCAGCTTTTCCTGTGATTATTGTGCAAAATCTCTCACCCATCACACTAGTAATTCTAAAAGGGCAAGGACTGGTGTGTTTTCTTCAACACTTTATCTTCAGAGCAGAATAAAGATGCTGCCTACATAAGTGAGTGCTCAATAAATGTGTGTTGGATGAACTAACAGATAATTTAAATGCACATCTCAGAAAAATAAGGAATAGAACAGGATACATCAAAGGACGGAGACATATGAGACAGACCAGTGAAAGCAAAGACATTTAAAGCAGATCTTGAACAATTTGCCTTTTCCTATAAAACAGGAAACTTCATTGCCAGAAGAACTGTGTATTATTGTGTGGTACAGAGCCTGTCATGTAACGAATGTTCAACAAATATTCATTCAGTGGATGAATATATAATTAAAAGAAGCCACGCACAGTTAACATAATCCCACTGGATGCTGATATAAGACAACCTAGATATGATTTTTAACACAAGGAAGAATACTTGATTGTTAAAAATGAAATGAATTGTAATTTCAGGAACAAAAACATTAAGGAATACTTGGAGATTTTTTTTTTCTGTTGGATTTATAGAATGTTCCAAATGCCTTGATTAGTATATGTATATATTCGACGTGGCTTAGATGGTAACGAATCTGCTTGCAATGCAGGAGACCCAGGTTTGATCCCTAGGTCGGGAAGATCCTGAAGGAGGCATGGCAACACACTCTAGTGTTTTTGCCTAGAGGATCCCTTGGACAGAAGAGCCTGGCAGGCTATAGTGCACGGATTTGCAGAGTCAGACAGGACTGAAACACACTCCAGTGTTTTTGCCTAGAGGATCCCTTGGACAGAGGAGCCTGGCAGGCTACAGTGCATGGATCTGCAGAGTCAGACAGGACTGAAACACACTCCAGTGTTCTTGCCTAGAGGATCCCTTGGACAGAGGAGCCTGGCAGGCTACAGTGCATGGATCTGCAGAGTCAGACAGGACTGAAATGCACTCCAGTGTTCTTGCCTAGAGGATCCCTTGGACAGAGGAGCCTGGCAGGCTACAGTGCATGGATCTGCAGAGTCAGACAGGACTGAATGACTAAGCACACACACAAATGTGGATTGTGAAGGGAAATAACCAGCTCTGAAAGGATTTCTCCTACATTTACAAAACTGGTGAAAATGGTATTTCCTTTTCTAATGTTTAGTTTTATTTATTTGCATTTACAATAGTAGCTTAAGGGTCAAATGTAACCAAAAATGGACAGAAGGAGGGACGACAATGTTTACTGAGAAGGTAATTTCAGTTTTGAATATGTTCATACTGTCCCTGGAAATTTCTAGTAGAGGTGGGACTTAGGGTCACATACGTCATTTCTTTTGTTTCTATTTCATTCAGGTGTGATGAACATGATATTATTGAACCCATAGCATCCTTGTAGTAGAAGCATTGTTATATGCAAAATGTTTAAAAGTGACTGGCAGCTAGCTGATAGTCAATGAACATTAGCCATTATTATAAATAACATCACTGATATCAATAAGTATACTAGACAATTAAATAACTAGATCTAGAATGGAGGATAGAGAGCAGGGTTTCCTCCCAAAGATGGGTTTACCCAGGAAAAGAGTCTATAGATTGGGAAGAAATGAGATAGAAGGGAAAAAAAAAATCTTCTGGGAATATTTATATCTATATTGTAGTTACTAAGAGTTTATTCAGTTAAGAAAGCTAAGAAGAAATGAAAACAGTACAGGCCTTTTGGAAAGGAAATCATAAAGATGGTTAAAATAATTGAATTTCAGTTGAGTTAGGAGATATTACAGGAATCTGGTCACAAAATATGATTTTAAAAAAGCAGGAAAAAATACTTATTTATACCAAATAACCCCTATAGTCAGTTATATTTTATCCTATGAGTGGGTTTTTAGCAATATTTTATAATTTATATTTTTATGTAACTAGAATGCATGCAATTTCCATCTCCAAATTAGTCCCCCAAAACTTAAATTTAGGTTTGGGACAGTATGAAGGGAGATTTTTTTTTTTTAATCTTAGAATTAAAATCATACTGTCTTAGATTTGTCAGGAAAACAATGTTTGTTTGCTGAATGTTAATGCCTTAATAAGTGAACAAAATTTATGAGATTAACCAAAAAAAGCATTATGTAAAAATAATGTGCTCTAAAGACGTTTCTTGGGAGAAGGGGATAATTTATATTAAATGTTGTTTCTGTTTTCTTAGTAATTCTGCTCTGGCTCCAAGCTGGACAAAACAGAAGCTACTGTGAAGCCCTGTTTTAGATGGCAGTTAGCAATTCTGTTATCCCTGGACACATCTGCCAGAAGCTCATCCTTACCTGAGTGATGTACTTCCTACAGCACATCCTATCTGCCCCCCATCTACCATCCACCCCCACCTCCACCAGACTTCACTCTATACCGTCTTCTCCTTGTATATCCAGTGATGTTCTTCAGTAATGTCTGAGTGCCTGCTCTGGGTACCTGTTGATGGTTGGGTGAGTGAAACCCTGAGTTTACTTTTAAGGATACATGTTTATCACATAGTGTTACTGTAGCCAGTATCTTCCCATGTGAAATTTACACATGCCCCCATAGGAATCTTGCTTTCTCCTCCTACCAGCGCCGTGACCTTGAGAAAATTATTTTACCTTTCTGTGCCTCAGATTCTTCATCTGCAAAATGAGAATTAAAAGCATAGTGTATACCCCAGGCAGCACTACTGGTAAAGAGCCTGCCTGCCAAAGCAGGAGATGTAGGAGATACAGGCTTGATCCCTGGGTCGGGAAGATTCCCAGAAGGAGGGCATGGCAACCCACTCCAGTATTCTTGCCTGGAAAATCCCACAGACAGAAGAGCATGGCAGGCTACAGCCCATGAGGTCGCAGAGAGCTGGACAGGACTGAAGTGACTTAGCACGCACCTCACAACACATTTGCATCATGCATAGCACACACACTTAATGTGATATTGAACAGAATATGTGCTTTGTAAGTGTAAGCTGTCATCATCAGTATTTTTAAACAGGGTTTTAAGTACTCAAAGACAAGTAAGATATATTTACTCCCTGCCTTCAGGAAGCTTGCACTTCAACAAAGGAAACTGACGTTTAAGCAAATTATGGAAAATACAGCATCACTAGCTGCAGAATTGGAACACAAAGCATTTAGTCAGGTTTGCTTGGGGTAAACATAAACCCTGGAGAAGGAAATGGAAACCCACTCCAGTATTCTTGCCTGGAGAATCCTGTGGACAGAGGAGTCTGGTGGGCTGCTGTCCACAGGGTTGCAGAGAGTCGGACACGACTGAAGAAACTTAGCATGCATGTATGCTTGGGGTTCAGTGGTTGTAGGGGATTCAGATCATGTGGTACAAGAAAGGGACATTTTTATGTGGTGGTTGAGAGATTACCTGGCTTATGCTAAATTATGTATCAGAAAGATTTTTGTCGAGTCTTACTGATAAGAATGGAGAAATAAAAAGGGCAATCGTGGTCCCACAGATGCCTGAGGAATGAAAACTGGCAAAATGGAAAGGCATGTTATCAACACATAAACGTGGAATATAAATTGAAAATAGGAAACCATGGATGCTTTTCAGGCACAAATGATAAATCTTGTGACTCTGAAAATGTTTTCGTGTTTTGCCATTGTATTGGGAAACACAGTATGGTAATAGGAATAATATGATAATGCATAAAAAAAATGAATGTAAGCTTGAGAATTAAACATAAAAATGTGTTGAAATATACAAATAATTGTAAAAATAATACATTTTATATGTGGATACTTTATATAAACTACAAGCCCAGATATCAGTATTTTAAAATTTCATAGAACAATACTATCTTTACATACATATTAAAAAATAAACATTAAAATGCATATTTGACACTGTATAGTCCATCTATGATTTTTTTTAATTGGTTGGACTGCAAGGAGATCCAACTAGTCAATCCTAAAGGAAATCAGTCCTGAATTTTCATTGGAAGGACTCATGCTAATGCTGAAACTCCAATAACTTGGCCACCTGATGCGAAGAACTGACTCATCGGAAAAGACCCTGATGCTGGGAAAGATTGAAGCCATGAGGAGAAGGGGACAAGAGAGGATGAGATGGTTGGATGGCATCACCGACTCAATGGACATGAGTTTGAGTAAACTCAGGGAGTTGGCAATGGACAGGGAGGCCTGGTGTGCTGCAGTCCATGGGGTTGCAAAGAGTCAAACATGACTGAGTGACTGAACTGACCTGACCTGAAAGATGAACATGTTATTTCCTTACCAATTATTAGACTGAAAGATTTTTCTCCTTATAGATATTTGACATCAAGAAAAATAAATATAAGTACGTTTAAACAATTTATAGCAATAACATTTAAAATTGTCTATCAACTCTCATGATGTTTCTCTGGCCAGTTCTATATCATTACTTCCCTTGGAGTAAGTTTTGTTTCTGGATACAAATCCAATCACAAGAGTGCATCCTAAACCAAAAAGTAAGCCAATAATTACCCCCAAAGTCCCTCTGGATTAAGTGTGCCTACTCTTCAAAAAAAAAAAAAAAACACAGGTGTTTGAGAATTAAAGAGATCGTGTCTGATGGGAGTACGGAATTGGCCCTGGGTTATAATCCTGGATTGTACATTACCATCTCTGCATGGTTGGCCAATGATTTAACTCCTCTGCCTTAAGACCATCACAACTCTTTGAAGCTTATACTGGTAATTAAATATCCTCTGATATTGGAAACTGTTACTCAGATACTTGGAGGGATACCCTTTTTTCCTAACTCCAGAAATTGTTTCCAGATTTTGAAGCACAATTTTATTCAACATAAGTTATTATTTTTTGATGAAGAAAATGCAAAACATGTTTACGTGGACACCATGTAAACATGACTCCAAAATCCTTCCCTGCATGGAGATGTTTTACAGCTAAGTATGAAGTATTAATATTAGAAATTCAGTTTTGAAGAATCAAATACTTCGAAATAAATTTTAAATAAAAAACAGCAAGGTATAATTTGGGGCTTGATTTAGTTACTTTCATCCATATGTCTTACGTTACTAGTTGCTTTTCTTTCAAAAGCTCTTTTAAAATATCCATAATAATGTACTTCAATCCACTGAATATTTTTTGAGTTAAAAAAACTCTGAAGGTATGTTAGCAATGTTATAAATAATTAGCAGAATAAATGCTATATAGGATGTGGAATATTTTTAATACACACATGAACATACACACACACAGAAACACAAACAATATTAAATAAAAAAGAACAAAGACATGCTTATCTCTTTAACACAAATAGCTGACAGAATAATGCACATAAAACAGACTTGAAAGGCGTTTAAGATACAAACTAAGTATAGTTGTAAACCCGAGTGCATTTTAATTTAAAGACAACCCCAAATAAAGATGGCAAATGTCACACTGATCATCTATACCAAATCTCACTGAGAACTAAGGCACGTATTTTCAAGAAGGCTATGTAAAGGTCGCTATGTTATCTCTCATCTCAGAATCACATAGAACTCAATGTCACATGTGACTGCCATTCATGACTCAGACTTCAATAAAATTGTCCTCTGATAGTTGAAAAAACAGGCAAGTCTAATCTAGGAAGGGAGAAACTGTGGCGGGGAAGAGAGACACAGGGAAAGCAAGAGCATATACTTCATAATACTACAGATTTCCATTTTCATAAGAATCTCAACAACCTTGCAAATCATTTTCATTAGGCTATTTCCTTGTAAATCTATATATATTTACACAAAAGTGCTTTTCGATATGGGTCAACTATACTCATTAGCTTCAAGTTTAAATAAACACATTTTTTTCTTTTTGTAACACAAAATTCTTGACAATAAGATGTTGAGGAGTGGGGAAGGTGATGTTTACATAAAAAAACCTCTAAACTGCATTATATTACCTCAAAAAAAGAGAATAAAAATGGAAAACAAGCACACATTAATTTATAATTGATTTTGGTTCTGATTCTTACCTAATAGTCTTTCTCATCTATTACTGTTGGTAATATAAGGCGTGATAATTAAAATACTATGATTATAATACATAGCTTCCTAAATGAAACAAAAGAATTTTTTTCTTTGATTGAGGAAATTCAACGAAAGTGTAGATCCCTCCAAAACACTTTCCATCTGAAGTAAAATATCCTCAATAAATTTAGGTGTGACAATGTAAATGTTTAAATAAAATTTTAAAATAAGTAGTAACATTCATTTTAAGAATTTTTATGAATAAATTCTCAATTGACAGGCTTGTAGATATGGGATTACCAGCTTGTTTTAAAATACTTTTTCTTCAATTTTTGTTGCAGTTTAAATGTCAGATGCTATTTAGCTGCTGACCAAAAATACATCGAATGATATTTGAATAAACTCTTATCCAAAGAAACAGATTCTAGAGATATACCATAGTCATGTAGATGGCAACAATTTAGAACTACTAAACTGTGGTATTTGTTAATGGACTTACTCTTTGAAAATAGAGATAGAAATATTGATTGATTGTCAAATTTATGGACAAGCACAATTTATGAAACTTAAGAATTTTTTTGAGAGAGGAAAATATTTTGAGTCAATATTTAAAGAGATTGTTGATGAATGTTATCAGATATCTACTTTAAATTTAAATTTGAATGTCTTGAGTTAAAAATTGTTGGACACAGAGATATAACTCTTAATTGTCAGAGTTATCCACATACTCAGATTATTTCTAAGTTGAATCAGATCAAAATCCACATGCTTTAAAGAAAACATTATTCCTAATCATCAGAATAGAGGTTTCCAGTTTAACCATTCCTTCAATTTCTATTTATTCAAGATACATTCAGTAAATACTTGTTCAACTGAATGAATGCATAACAGAATTAGTGAATGTCTGGAGATAATAAAATAAATTTGGAACTGAATACTGAATTTGATTTTTCTGCACCAAGTGGAACCCCAATGCATAAATTCATTTCTTTACTCTTTAAAGAAGAGAAAATGTTGCCTTATGTTTTAACTGATCGTATTACATTTCCTTTCATCATCCCAGGAGAGAGTCCTAGCATCCACATCCTCCAGGTGAGAAGACAAGAGACCAAGGGAGACGTGAACAAAGGCAGGAAAAGCTAGAATCCTGGTTTTGACTCCCTCCCAAGTGGTTAATCCACTCCCCCACATTCCAATTTACAATAAAATGAAATTGGCACATGAACCTGAAAAGGAAGAAAAAAGAAAGAAACATGACCACATTGTGATGAATTCAGGCATATCCAATGAAGTAACAGTGCGTTTATGCATATCCAAAAAGGCTCTTGGTTCTGAAACAGAAAAACTGATGAATACCTACTAGGGAAAAAAGACAATTAAAAAATAATCTGGAAGTGCTCGAGGGTAGAATTAAAATAGAAAATTGGCTTGCGTTCATTCTAAAGTGACTTAAAGAAGGAATTCTGATGAGCAAACATATTAAAGATGGAAAAGCCTTCCTTTTCCTACAGAAATTCTATAAATTGTACATGGAGGAATATAACAAATTTGCAATTACTGAATCAGAATATGCCAGTGATGCAAAAATACAGCGTGACAGGAAATTTTTACTTCACTCTAGAAATTCTTAGTCATTTTTTTGTGGTTATTAAGAGACTCTGAGACTGTCTTGTCTTACCTTTGACAAAATGAACTGCATTCTAAGTGACCTCAAAGTAAAATCTCAGGAAAGATAAGCCAGAAGTAGATAGGTTAGCATGAAATAAAAGCCAAAAGGTGAGATGAATGAAACTTTAAAACTAGCTACCATTAGAAGTATAATATATGAAAAATTGCATAAGGACAGGAAGAGAATGTAAAATGGTGGAGCAAGGAGGAAAAAAAATATATAAACACACAAATTCTTATGATCTAGATTTATACCAGGCACTTTTCTACTTGCATTGGATATTTGGTCATTTGTGTTAGTTGCTGGGCTTGAATATCTTCATTTTTATGTAAATATGTTTGAACCCTCATGTACTTAGAGTGTCAAATGATATCTATGAGTTGTTTGAAACACAGAAATAGAGAAGTATAATTTATTGATTAGTACCTAACAGAATCCCCAATGTCATGATCTAGTCCAAACAACATATTATGAGGGTAAATCCCTTTTAAAAAATCTGACACAACTGTCAGAAAGCATTTAGTGCAACCCCAAATTCTCATTCAGAATATCATGATGGTTCATTTATACTTACCCATCTTTAATGTTGGTGATTAAAAATAAATCATTTTTTTGCATTGGAATACTTTGCATAAAATGTACTCTACTTTTAAGCAGATGTTTATATCATTTGATTTCCTTTAATAAGCTTATTTAGAGTTCTTACACCTGGAGAAGGAAATGGCAACTAACTCCAGTATTCTTGCCTGGGAAATCCCATGGACAGTGGACCCTGGTGGCTACAGTCCATGGGGTCACAAAAGAGTCAGACAAGACATAGTTACTAAACAACAACAAAGACTCCATATAAAATTTGTGGGACTTAACCAATAAACTCTCCAAAGTTCATAGCATATTACTAATAAACCTTACATCATCAATTAAAATTGGCAATATAGAGAGAGATGGTATGGGGAGAGAGGTGGGAGGGGGATTCAGGATTGGGAACACGAGTACACCCGTGGTGGATTTATGTTGATGTATGGCAAAACCAATGCAGTATTGTAAAGTAAAATAAAGAAAAGAAAGAAAAAACTATTTGGACTTCCAACCATGAAAAAAAAAAAAAAAAAGAACATGTGTGACTAATTCAATCCATACACCTACTCATTTCATTTCAATTAGAGGAAAATGGAATATTTACCTGAATTGCACCTCATTATACACAACAGAATTGCAGGCTCTCTAATAAATAAACTCTTACCCAGTCTAAAACAGGTTTAGAGACCCACACGTACCTTTTAAGGCATTAAAGTATTGAGTTTTGTTTATATTTCCTAGGCTGATAACTCTTGGATATGATGAGATAGGAAATAGAAAACTGAGAAGAAAATCACATTGTGTAGTTTTCTAATTATTTTCAATAATGTTTTTTTAATGGTATTGTCAAGGTGTTGTATTAAAGTCATCCTGTAGGGTTATTATGTTGTTAATGCTTCTCTTCATTTGCTCAATTTATTACCATGACCACCAAAATATTTACAGCATTTGCAAAGTTATGATTGCAGAATATTAAGATTACTGTATATTTAAGCAGAGCATTAGTACACTCAACTTTGAAACATTAAATATATTCAAACTGCAAAATTTCATACAAGAAATTTTAATGTGCAAGTTTGAGGAACTAAAATGGCTTAATTTTAGAATATATCGTAAAGCACTGTCTAAATATTAAGATGATCATCTTTGTAGAAAGACAAAGTTGCAAGATTTTTAGTTTCTCATCAATACTCTCTTTCAATAAAAAAAGAAATGAACACTTTTTGGAAACATGTATGCCTTGGAAATGTGTTACACTGTGGAATTTTTAAAGCAAGTTACTTTTTTGCTTTTTGATATGGTTGTAATAGCAGCTGAGCTGACAAAAGGCAGTGCAAAATGAGGAACAAAATGAATAGATATATTTCTATATATGCTCGAAACACTTAGTGATTGTAAGCTCAGAGTGTTGAAAATGTTAATGATTTTAGCTTAAAAAGTTATTTCTACTTTATTACAAGTGTATCATGCTAATATATACACTGAGCAAAGGAGGTCCTTGTTGAGTAGAAACAGCTGGATTTGCTTACACGTAAGTACTTTTTTGTTCGTTTGTTTCTCATTATTATTAGTTTTAAGAACTATTTCATAAAAATAAATAAAGATCTTTGTCTTTTTTAAGAACATGTTTTATGTATGACTGAAGTTTTCACAACATCCGAAAAAGCCATCCGATGTTAGATTTAAAAATAAAATCAAAAGCATTTTCTGACATAGTACACATGAAAAATTGGAAATTCCAATATCTTCAATAGAAGTTGTAGAAAGTGTATGTCTCCTTGGAGCCTGACACCCACTTAACACAGCAGAAAATAAGGTACCATATACTGTAAACAAAAAAGTACAGTAAAGGACAGTTGTAAATTTACATAAGAATAGTTCATAAACATTTTGGTCTTTCCATAACAGTTTTTATATAAAATGAATAAAAAAACCTTTAGACAGCTGTCATCACTCTTGTTTGACCACATTTCACTTGATGCACACAGATATATTTATATAACAATATATTGATGCACCGTTACATGGATATTATACTATGATTACTGCTTGTAACTGAGATGTGCATTATCCAATCAACATTATCCATAGTTGAAATACTCTTACATTTATGTATTCTTGTCATGTTGTATCTATAAAAACATGAAAATATAACTTTACATTATTTCAATTATTTACATTAGTTCAAGCTTGACAGAGAAAAATTGATAAGCTACAATTTGTAGAAGAGTAGGCCCAGAGGTACATTAAATAGCATTGATTGTATATTGTCATCTTTTTCATTTTTAAAAATCATTTTAAGTATAATATGGAAACAATTAGTCTGCAATTTGGTCATTCTAGCATTGACGATTTAAACTTAAAATGCACCTCCAACATTCCTGATGAGGAGAAATGCACTAAAATTATATTGTTTTATCCTGGAATTTGTGATTAGGGACAGCTAAATTTAAGGAAGAATATCATGATACCTCACAGCACCACTTTCCATGTAAGTGATTGCTATTAAGACTCCACATTTCTCTTCCCCTTTATGATACATAATAAATAAGAATGTTTTCAAGACACTTAGTAAAACACCAAGTGCATGCCTGCAGAGATAGCAAGAATAAAAATATTAAAAATTATGACTGAATGTTAATAATTTTAAACTCTGAATTAATTATATTGTAAAGGGCTTCAGTGGAAATAAATGGTCTTTTATGAAGGGAAAGATAGATCCTTTAAATTTCTCAACTAGAGAAATACAAGATTTTAGTCATGAGTTATAGATATGTGTTTTAGCCACACTGGGCATTTTAACTTAGCTATTCCACCCAGGAAATAAAAGTATAAAAAATATTTACTTTAAAGTCGTTTATATTGATGACAATTAGAAGAAACTGTATTGCAGGTGACTCAAAAGTGCTTAAATTATTCATAATACTTAAGATTTATGCCAGCTCTTAAAATTTTAAAAACAAAAATACAGATTTAGTTTATGGAATTTGATCAACAGGCATCTATCTACTTTCAAGGCATTTCTAACTCTACCTACAACTGATACTTCTCTCTCTCAGACACTTTAAAATGGAACCTCACATACTCTGGTATTTGTTTTTCAAGATTAGTTTTTAAAATCTATTAGCATTTATCTACAGAGATTAAATGCTTTATATATGAGAAGCCATACTAAAAACAGGTT